>NW_028288889.1:1340898-2011348 GCF_059628265.1 Tinamus guttatus | reverse complement strand
TAAAATATTATTTTTATTACATGTTTTGCATTTGCCTTCTGGCTTTTGAACTTAATTTCCAACTCCTTCTCTGTAATTATGAGTGCCATAACTTTCCTCCTGATAAATTTTATTGCAGTTCTGTGAATTCCATCTTATTTGTCAATATCTCTCTAGTAATATATAGTCAGAACTACAGTAAATTGTACTAAAATAATATTGTCCAAGTTCTGTGATGCTACACCAAGTATATGGAGCCTCAAAATGAAAGTTATCCTGAAGTCATACTTTGGATATCATGTACAACTGAAAATGAAGACCTATTTTGTTTATCATATTCACTTGCAGGTTGCTTCTCAAATCAATTCCCAGAGTAGCTGAAAAGAAAATAGCATGGTCTATTACTATTCAGTGCCTGCCCTTTGGTTTTGGTCCTGCAGCCAATTTTTGGATCACAAGACATTATTCTTGAACAAACCAACCTGAGTTGTCCTTCTGATGAAGACTTAAAAGGACATTGTTTCAAATACTTTTGAAAAGCTTCCAAATCCATTATCTTTTCAGCACTCTTAGTATTTAGTAATTTTATAATTTAAACAGAAATCAAGTTTGTGTTTTTTTATATTATGTACTGCCTATTTGTTCAAAGTCTTGTTACCTTTTAGAAATACAATGAGAAATATGACAGCATCACTAGCATCACTAGCATCACTACACTTTTTAAAATGAAACTTGATAAAATCATGTATTTTTTACTCTTTATATATATGTGTATATATATGTATCTTTCACCATACGTGACAACAGCTGCTAGAACCACTATCATTTCACCTTTTAATCCACGGTTTTCCAAAAATAAAGATTGCTGAATCAGTAGGCTAGGTCTCTAACTAACCGATAACAGTTGTAACCAAGACTAACAGAAACAGCCCACTTGAATGAGCCTTTTAAAAACCCTGTAACTATGGACTATTTTCTATTTAAAACTGCAATACATTCTCCAGTTGTAACTATATTCAAATGCTGATCTCTTTAGTGACCAGTTCAAAGGTCAGTTCTCATGGCCATGGAAACAAGCTTTAACAAAAAAAGTTTAAATCAATTAATGTACAAGGTTACTATTAAATATCAAAACTGTTACATTGTCCATGTTTTTGCTTTGTTATTAATGTGAGTCACAGTTCTTTACTGATCTGCACTTGATGATAATTTTTTTTTTCATTTGCTGATATAATTCACTGTCTTTGATCATCTACTACTTTTAGGTAACTGGCACAAATTGATGGAATGAAATATCTGGAATTTATGAAATTACGTCACAGTGGGATTCATTGACTCGACGAAGAAACTTATGAAGAATCAGAGTACAGTATCCTTGATTGCTGTTTTTTCCTTTCTGAAATTCTCTGTCCCTATGGATATGCTTAGGAATTAACATGCTCTCATTTAGAAAGAGGTGAAAGATTCATATGTTGATTCAAATTCTCATTTGAACAATGAGATTGAAGAACACATACACTTAGTTGCATACTAAATATTGTCTCAGAGGTATGGACAATAGGAAAACTGTAGATTTTGCTCTCAAACTTAAATGAAGAAATTCCTACATTTATTATGATAAGAGCATTAGAATGAAGTAGAAGTGTGCCCAACAGATCAAAATCTGACACATGGATGACCTTAGTGTTCTACCAATATAACATCATCTGTCCACCGTAGTCTGCTAGTGCTATTAATACAGTTTAACACAGAAATACTCTTAGCTTTGCTTGCAGATAGATAGAAAAAATAAGAGTGGTACAGAAACAGACAGCATCCCAGAAGATGGAAAATAGATATGCAGGAGATGACTCATTAAAGAATGTCTAAGCCAAACTGTTTTTCACATATACAGGGAATAATAAATCAGTTCCTTAGCATATGCTCAGAGTAGAGAGTATGACAACTTCCTGAATCACTAATTACAAAAATTAACTCTGAATGTACAATAAATAATTTTGGTGCATGGGATTAATTCAGGACCATTAGATTTATTTTTTTATTATTTTATCTTTATCATCAATACTGCAAATATATACAAATTAGCCACTGAAACAAAGTAATATAAATTTTATGTTTAAAAGCGGCCACCTTTTCACTGAGACTACCTTGAACAGTTTTTACCTTGGGAAAACTGAAGTGTTAATCTTGAGAGCCATTTCCTTTGAAATACGTGCTCCTCCTTCTCTTTCTTTGCATAAATGGAAATATCATTGTAAGATTAAACATTTGTCACCAAGTGGGCTGGAATGCAGAAGAGTTTCATAGAACTGAATTGCCTAAGGCAACTGAAATTTTTAATTTTGTAATCTGACTTCAGAATAAATACAGACTTTTTCCTTGTAAATTTTTTTGATAAAGTTTTTGGTTTATTAATACCAACAACACAGAATGAAACAGAACAGTAGAGAAAACAGCAGCTTAAGAAGACAATGGGTAAATATGGGTCTCTACACTAAAATTATTGTCCCCTAGACAGACATAGCAAAACAATGAAAAGTGGGACAGAACTATGAGATCTCGCCAGAACCATATAAAAGAATTACAGTTAGAGTTGATTCAATCCGCACTCTGTCTTTAGGAAATGTGCCAGGGTCAATCATGTGTAGATGATTTGGAAAAAATGTCCTTCCTGGACCATCCCAGCAGGAAAAGAAATTATTAAAACTCAAGACAGAATACATCTCAGAATGACACTATGTACACCTTTGAATATAAAATTCCAGCCTTCTGTATTTTTGTTTATTGTAAATGAGAATATCATAGGACTTTACTGGCTCTGAAAGACATTTGCCAATAGCAAATCACAAATTTTAGGTAATGTTTGAATAGAAGGGGTTTTTTTCCAGGATGCCGGGTTGTTATATACTCCTTAGTGGAACAGAGTGAAAATTATAAAACATTTTCATCATACCGTGTTAGTTATCCTGGTAAGTCCCTACAAAGATATATGATTGACTGTCTCCTTGCATGTTTATAAAAAGCACTTTCAGAACCTGCCCTGTGGAGTTCTGCAGAAGGACTATGAGTATAATATGGGTTAGACAGCTGAAGCTTTCAAGATGTATATATGTGGCTGTACATCATCTTGAATTAGACTACTTTCCTGGCATCTGCATCTAACTCAGACTTTCATAACTTGTCTCAGCAGCATCTATAAAAAGCATCTTTACTGATGTGGTGGTTGGGAAGATAACCTCTTTCAGTGTCCTCGCTAGGACAGATATAGTAGCAATCATGTTCTCACAAAGAACATATGGTATAAGAAACACACAGAGTTCAAACATAGTTGTTTGAGTCTCAAACAAGGCCAATCGTTCCAGACACATTTATTCAATCTTATAGGTTTTGATCTTAGATCACTTGCCAACAACTATATAGAGAAACTGTTCTTCAGCAAGTAGGTTGTGGCCAGTAGAATATTGAACATAACCCAAATTAAGGAAATATCTGCCATGCAGTGGACAAGAATTTTATGTACCTCAAGCATGTCCTCATCAGTGTCCTTGAAATCATGGAAAAAATAAACATAAGGCTATCTCAGTCTCATTTTACAACCTTCATTTAATTTAGATACAGGTAAGTATGGATTCCTTCCTTCATTCAAAGTGTTGAGAGAATTGCCATGCTGCCATCCAAAGGTAGAATTTGAACAAGCAGCTGTCTTCTCTCAGATAATTTCTGTTATTTGGCTGAATATCTTTAAGGAGGAATGCAAGTCCTGCAAGTAAAGAGTCATATAACTCTTGACTTCTGTTAGGTACAAAAATGGAAGAAAAAATATTTGAACCTGAAACGTAATTTTATTAAGATTCTTTAAAGGTTCCTTTCGATACCATGGACTTCAAGAGGGCCAATTTTAGCCTCTTCAGAGACCTCCTCGGCAGACTCCCATGGGCTAGAGCTCCAGAAGGAAGCGGGGGCCCAAGAGAGCTGGTTAGTTTTCAAGTGGCACTTCCTCCATGCCGAGCAACAGGGCATCCCTCTGTGTAAGAAGTCAGGCAGAGGGGGCAGGAGACCTGCGTGGATGAGCAAGGAGCTTGTGGCAATGCTCAAGCAGAAGAAGGCGGTATACAGAATGTGGAAAAAAGGAGAGGCCCCCTGGGAGAAATACAGGAACGTAGTCAGGAACTGCAGAGATGCGACAAGGAAAGCTAAGGAGCTTTTGGAACGCAATCTGGCAAGGGATGTTAAAAATCACAAGAAAAACTTCTTCAAATATATTAACAGCAAAAGGAAGATCAGGGAAAACATGGGTCCACTGGGATGGGTACCCTGGTTATGAACAACACAGAAAAAGCAGAATTGCTGAATGCCTTCTTTGCTTCGGTGTTTACCAAGGGCAGCCCTTTAGAGCCCCAGGCCCTAGGGACAAGAGAGGGCCTGGAGAGAGGAAAACTTGCCCTGAGTAGAGGAAGATTGGGCCAGAAAGCACCTAAGGAAACTCAATACCAACAAATCCATGGGCCCTGATGGGATGCACCCCAGAGTTCTGCATGAGCTGGCGGATGTCATAGCTAAGCCGCTCTCCATCATCTTTGAAAGATCCTGGATAACAGGGGAGGTGCCGGGGGACTGGAAGAAGGCCAATGTCACGTCTTCAAAAAAGGCTTCAAAAGGCTTCAAAAAAGACGAGAAGGAGGACCCAGGCAACTACAGGCCAGTGAGCCTCACCTCCGTCCCCGGAAAAGTGATGGAACGGCTCATACTGGCCATTGTCTCCAGGCACATGGAGGACAAGAAGGTGTCAAGAGTAGTCAGCATGGATTCACCAAGGGGAAATCTTGCTGACTAACCTGATAGCCTTCTAGGATGGAATGACCAGCTGGATAGATGAAGGGAGAGCAGTGAATGTCGTCTATCTCGACTTCACCAAGGCTTTTGACACCGTCCCTCATAACATTCTCCCGGGCAAGCTCCGGAAGTGTGGGATAGATGAGCGCACAGTGAGGTGGATTAAGAACTGGCTGGATGGTAGAGCTCAAAGGGTGGTGATCAGTGGTGCAGAGTCTAGTTGGAGGCCTGTAGCTAGCGGTGTGCCCCAGAGGTCAGTCCTTGGTCCAGTCCTGTTCAATTTATTCATCAATGACCTGGATGAAGGGACGGAGTGCTGCCTCAACAAGTTTGCTGATGATACCAAACTGGGAGGAGTAGCTGATACCCCAGAGGGTTGCGCTGCCGTCCAAAGGGATCTGGACAGACTGAACTTCTGGGTGGTGAAAAATCTCATGCAATTCAATAAGGCCAAGTGCAAGGTCCCGCACCTGGGGAGGAATAACCCCAGGCACCAGTACAGGCTGGGGACCGACCTTCTGGAAGGCAGCTCTGCAGAGAAAGATCTGGGCGTCCTGGTGGACGACAAGTTGACCATGAGGCAGCAGTGTGCCCTTGTGGCCAAGAAGGCCAATGGGATCGTGGGGTGCATTAAGAAGAGCATCTCCAGAAGGTCAAGGGAGGTGATCCTGCCCCTCTGCTCAGCCCTGGTGAGGCCACATCTGGAGTATTGTGTCCAGTTCTGGGCTCCACAGTACAAGAGGGGTGTGGAGCTGCTGGAGAGAGTCCAGCGCAGGGCCACAAGGATGATCAGGGGCCTGGAACATCTGCCCTATGAGGAGAGGCTGAGGGAGCTGGGCCTGTTCAGCCTGGAGAAGAGAAGGCTGAGAGGGGATCTAATCAGTGTCTATAAGTACCTCAAGGGAGGGAGTGAGAAGGATGGTGCTGGCCTCTTTTCACTGGTGGCCACTGACAGAACTAGAAGAAACAGCCAGAATTGGAAGCATCAAAAGTACCACAGGAACTTAAGGAAAAAATTCTTAACAATGAGTGTGACAGAGCACTGGAACAGGCTGCCCAGAGAGGTTGTGGAGTCTCCTTCTCTGGAGATCTTCAAAACCCGCTTGGACGCAGTCCTGTGCCACGTGCTCTAGGTGACCTTGCATGTGCAGGGGGTTTGGACTAGATGACCTCCAGAGGTCCCTTCCAACTTTAAGAATTCTATGAATCTATGATTCTTAAAAATAAAAAAATACCTGCATACGAACTTCTTCCCCTTAAGTTTAGTAAAATCTCTTCTATAGGACCAAAGGCATATTCCTACTTTTAAAAGACTTCCATGATAATGGGAGGTGTTGTGAGGGGGCAAAAAAAGGGCATAACTGGATTGTTACCACACATAATACTGGCTATTCCACATAAGCATTGATTGAAGTATGCTCAGCATTTCCAAATCCTTGTTCATTTCATTAATAAAGCCTGTTAAACTGTGCTCTTGCTCAAGAAAGGTGGTACGAAGTTCAATATGATGAAGGTCAGGAAGACTAGCCAGAGACTGTCAGAGCTCAATACTTCCATATGAGATGGAAAACATTTAATTAGAGGCATTGGTTTCAAAAAGACAGAACAATTGATTATGACTGACATCATAGAAAAATGTAGTTCTGTACATTTGGGGGGATTTTTTTTTTGATATGTAGAGCCATGAAAACACCCAGTGGGTGCATTGGCAGTCATCATTGCACTGTCACATACTCGAATGAGAAAGAAATGCTTCCATTAGCTTATTGCGAAATGGATCCATTTTTATACACCAGCTTTGAGAACAGGTAAATCTTTAGCTTTCTTGAAACCAAAATCATTTTGATGACACTCTTGAGTCTTTTGAAGTTTATTTTTCTTTTCAAGAAAATTTGCAGGATCTGATTGTGATATTACACTGCAATAAATCCTGGACATTACAGATAAAACATTCATAAGAAGCACAGCTATTATATATTTAACTAGTTTTCTTGTGATCATTTCAACAGAGGCACCCATATCACATATGTAAGATATGTTTCTAAAATGCCAGTGACATGCTTGTGTTACACATGACTGTCTACAAACCAAAATTTCCACTTGTCATTTGATAAGATACAGTTGTGCATTCCACTTCTACAATTTACAAGCTTTTGGAGATTAAGTGAAGGGCAGCATAAAAAGTTCCATTTCAATTAAGTATAAAGGAACTTTATGGTCATTCAAATATTTGTGTTATATCCAGCAGACCCTTTAATTCATTTGGCTCTTCAGTGTACTGCATTGCAGTGATGCAGATTTTCAAAGGTCTTCATAAATTTAGGTTAATCTGAGCACGGTGCACAAAGCGTCTGATGAAGAGGGAATCTTGCTCTATATTACTAAATGCACTTGTTTTAAAAGTTCTTATGAGTCGTGATATTGAATATACATTCAGACATTTCTTCCTCAGGAAAGAAAGCAGATAAAGTCACACAGACCCTGTTCAGGGAGCCTTAAAATATCAGGCATAGGGAATGCTTGCAGTCTTCACTCCGCTACAGTTTTTATACGAGTAAAGCTATATTGCATTAAATGGCACCTTTCAAAAATATTGGGGCAATCTGGCTTTTATCTTAAAGGTTAACATTCACCTGCTTTCTTGGTATCTTTCGTACGGATAGTTTCAGACAGTCAGCATACAAGAACTGAAATCCCAATAAAAGAGGGTGGTGACCTTTCATTACTTGGAAACAGAAGGCAAATTCCATCAAATATTCAAAAAATCACTTACAATAGCACCTGTGTTCTAACCCCAAGAGGGAATTTGAGAGCAAGCAGATGGATGAGGTACTCATATCAAAATAGAGTCCCAAGAAAGAAATCAGTGCAGAAGTACCCAGTGAGATTTTATTTACTGTTCACTCAGTGAGATGCACAGAGAATAGGAAATTGAAAATCCAGATGTGATGGGAATTATACGTGAAAGCACCCAATAAAATATAATATGCAATATACTCAACTTCTGAGTAGGCTTGCAACATACTGATGTATCAGCATTAAAAAATATATCTGAAAAAAAAAAAGTATTTTGATTCTCTCTTGGTTACCTCTCATTCCAAACTCTTCTAAATCAGAGGAAAATAAGAAATTTCTTCCACAATTCTTTCTGAATTTCACCGAGAGTTTCTGAGCTAAAATTGGTATGGTAACTTTTGGACTGTGTACTTGTCAAGACCTGAATTATTTGGAAAAAAACCTCAGCCTTTTAAACTATCTGAAAATGTTCTCTTCCTTCTTATTACAACTCTTGTTGTACATAGTTCTCACATGCTCTTTTCTTCATGGAGGTCTCAGGATTTTTTTTGCAGATTAATGCAGAACAATGTAAAAGCAGCAGCTACTGGCACTGAAAACAGCCTCATCAAATTCTGTAGTAATCAGAATTTGTGCATGCAAATATTAACAGTAACATTTTGTCCTCAGGCTTTAACTGTATAAAGAAGATGTACTTTGTGCAAAGGACAAAAAAAAAACTTGTAAAACTTTCCATCTAATAATTACATTTCTGTGCATGTCAACTAACCAATGTCTTTTCACGGAACAAGTACAGACAAAAAAAAAAAAAAAAGGTTTTATGCAAAACCAAATTCTAGACAAAAGAAGTCTGTAAACATCAATTTTAAAACATTAGAATGGCAGACTCAATGTGTTTTAATTTCCTTCTAGCCACTTAAAAATCATTTTATTTTCTTCTGAAGTATCATGTGCAATCTGACTTTTAGAATTTTAAACTTAAGAGACTACATGCATTCCTGGCCTAACTCTAGTGACTTCAGCGGGAGTTATAACTAGAAAAATTTTACCATTTTTTTTTTCGTAGATATCCTTTACAAAACATTTTGACAAACTAGAATGATTCTATCTAAATGCAAAGTAGAAGTTCAAGTATTATGGGAAAAAAAAAGCTCCTAATAATTTATATAGTGCAAATAAATACTTCAAACAGAATGAAGAGGATCATGCAGTATTCTGCTGTCTTTTATTCACTTAATGTGACAAAGAGCCTCTCTGAATGGGCAATTCTTAATTAAAAGCTTCTTCCTGAAGATATTTACTACTTGGAGAATTTTCATTGACGATGATGGGATTGACTCAGATGATAGAACTTTAGTACTTGCACTGTAAATGAATGCTTGTGCAAAAATTAAAATACATGCATTCTCACAACAGTCTAAACTCCTCTGAAAAATCTTGTCTATAATACTTTGCTAGCATTATCATAGCATAAAGCGAGGTCCATTCACAGCACTTTGGGCTGACAGACACGTCAGTATCTTTCTAACGTATAACTGATCACTGGGTCATTATCAGAGATCTACTCATGAAGACAGAAGATTAAAAGTGGATTACAGCCAGCATAGCTCTTAATGTCTTGAGCTTTCACTTAGCAAAAATGCTAATTTTAAGATTTTGTCTTTTCCTAGCATTCCTCAAACTCCAAAACATTAAAAAATAAAATAACAACAAAAATGGCTACAATTGATTTCCTACTGGAGAGCAAAAGTAAAGGTAGCATCACTGCAGCTGCAGTACAGATGGTCTCTCTTACACTATTTCACTGAATACTAAACAAAAAATGGAAAAGTTTGAAAACATACTAAATAAACAGCTGAGCTTTAAAGCTGTCTTCATTTATCAAATAGACACATTCAGAATATATGGATGCTTACCAGATTTTTAAGAGATGAAAACACAATAAAGCTACTTTCAGGAAAACATGGAAAATAGTGATTTGGAAATTGCAGATAATTATGTATAGACATTCTCCCTATGACTATTAAAATACGCAGCAGTCTGATGGAAGCCACTGGAAGAGAAAAATGGAAAGACTGCAATCACTTGTGTGTATTAGTAAAAGGATTTCCTAGATTGAGCAGAGCAAATCAAAGCAGGGGTCCTATCCTTAAAAACAATGCAAGAACTGTTTATTGTAACACATCAGAAGGAAAATAATTAACATCAGAATTTATACTGGAATCAGATTTAACTTCTGTGACCAGTAATGGTGAGATAGGACTGTAGTATCTAATGTCTCTAATTAGTGCAAATGTGCAAAAATGGGAGAGTAACTCAGTTGGCCTGTAATCTGGACAACTCATAGACATTACTTCAAACTTACTCAGTTATACACATATAATGTGGCATATGACATTGTGGCACAAAGCTATGCCTTTAGGTAGGCAACACATGTCGACACTTAAGGTGCAAGAGGGTGCCACACATTCTTTTAATTTCACGTGACCTTTTAAAGCCCTAAGTACAATGACATTAACACATCCTTTATAACAAAAGTGGATCCAAAGCCCACTGTGCTCCGTGTGGCTGTCAGAAAGAATAAAATGGGCAACCACAAATTACTCAAAATTGCAAACTGAAATTCAGCACATGTGACATAATAGCAAGTTACCATCAAAGCTTGTACAATAAATACGGTCCTAGCCCTATCTCAGGCATACAGGTATATATATCATTACACATTAGACTAGGCATAGCCATGAGTTATCTTGAAGTCAAATCACATAGTATTTTACCAAGCATATGCGACTTTCAGAAAAATAAATATTATTCTTCTCAGTAAATAAGTGGATCTTATTAGCTACAGTTGCAAATAATTTTCTTTTTCTTAGTGCTACGTAGGTATTATTTCTTTAAATAATAACTGCAACTACTATACTTTGGAACAATCTTCTCCTCGCTTCAAATTTGTAAGTATGAATCGGCCAAAGAAATTACACATTTTATGCACATGAAATATGTTATACTATTCAGAGGTCTTTTAGCCATGTATGTAAAATAAAGTAATGCATGATGATTCAATTAAAAATAAGTGAAAACTGCTTTCACTAGGGTAGAGCAGCTTTAATTCCTTTTGGGATTCTCTTACATGCAGTTGCAATTCCAGAGTGGGTTGAATGGGGATAATTTCTTGTCAGGGGAATTAATGAGCACCCATTTCTTGCAGTACTGGCTTTCTGCTGCTGATTTGATACAGGAGAGATTGCTTTTTGCTTCTGCTTCCTTGTTCTGAAAGGCTTTGCACAGCTCACAGCGTTTTTCTTGCAGTCAGGTTGGGATACAGGAAGTTCAAAGCATTATCCCATCCTGGCTATATATTATGGAAATGACTACTGAAAAACTCATAGAGCCAATCCTTTCCTCTTAAAAAATATGACTTTCAGCCTGCAGAGCAGGGCAAGCACTGAAACTGTTTCCATGGATATAAGTTTACAAGCAGGAAGAAAATGTAACTACTGTCAGAAAAACTTGTACAGCATTTTCTGTACTGCAAAAAATGTTTGTTCTGAGCCATATTGATTAAGCACAGAAGGCTCTAGAGACAAGAAGCCAGTCTATGTAGGAGTGGATAGGCTTAAGTGGAAGGCGGTGAGCAGCGTCTCTGTACCAGAGCAGACTAGAAATCAAACAGTGACAGAAGGAAACATTTTAGCACCTGCTATCCTGGATTTAACCTACCTCAACCCCATACAAAAGAGAATTTATTTCCCTTTCAGTTCCACCGTGGTTGTACTCCCAGCTGACCTGAAAAGAGCTAATCCAGATTCTCACACTCCCTGAACACCCACACGAGGAGAATACTATCAGTACCAGAGAATCATGTCACCCACCACGGATTTTCAGTGAGCAGCTTGTGCAGCCAAGTTAAATGGCCCCAATCAACACTGATTTTCCTGCACGGATAAAAAAATGGCCTTCAAATGTACCCACTTGGTGTTGCAGAGAGCTGCTAGTCTGAAACATCTTCCCCAAACCAGCACCCTGTCAGATCTCAGTTGTGCTCATGAAATATATTTCATTTGATAATAATGTAAGTAGCCCTATTACTCCTATCCACTGGCGCAGATATCTAGGAAATATATGGAAATAGAAAATATTTTTATAATAAAAAGAGAAAGAATATCCACATTATTCTTTTCCCCATCTCAAAATTACTTTAAATTGTCATCAAAGCCTTGATATTATGTTTATTATGTCTATAGAATTCCCTTCCACTGTTCTGTTCAAAAGATATATATATAAATATATATATATATATATATATTTTTTGTTTGTTTTGAGCACGGGACATCCTTGCAAACCACTAACAACTGGTAATTAACATAATAACCAAAACCACTCACTTCAGATGATATGAGAATTGCATAGTCTTTCTCAAATACAAAGCAGAACATAAGAAATTCTCTCTGGAATTTTTACAGGTGCAGTAGGGCTCTGTAAACACCAGTTGTCATTTAGCAAATACTGGAGTGTCTTTAACAGTTAAAAAACCAAGTATCACAGAAAAGCCTTTAACACAGGGATTTATTGACAGTATTTTTTTTTTAGAAATGTGATAAAAGGTAATATATTCATAAAGAAGACTAAGAGATGACAACTTACTATAAACAGCTTTTTGCAAGTTCATCAGAGTCATGGCATGCATAGAAAGCTTAGGGAAACAGACTTTTCACTTACTACTACACTTAACTTTGCTTTCTTGTGATGTAACTGCAGTGTATGTCATTTTGCTGTGGCATTTAGACTTGTTATTAGCACTTCTAAAAATTTACATGAAATCACATATACCATGTGGGCACTCTAACAAAATTTGAGGGTAACCATAATATTAACATTATTTTCAAGCCATACACAGTGGCTGAAATGCGTGAAAGACTTAGTGTGAAAGACTTAGACTCACATGTGCAGACTTAGAACACTTACATATTTCTTTCCATTTTCTTTCATTCAAAAAAAATCTTCAAACACAGAATTTCAATCATTATCTTATAGCACAAGTTGTTATTTTAAGACAGAAAATCTACAAAACCAGTAAGAACTTTAGTCACTATGTTTAGATATATCAACAACTTCTCAAAAAAAGATTACTGATCAAATCTAGCGTATTTCACTTGAAATATTTTCATTATTTCGTTATTTCATTTTTAGAATGATTGAGCAGACCTTAGGCAAAACAAATACTTAAACTTGCGAACTCAAGTTTCTTAAAAAGCACTCTCTCCTTCCTAAAGATCCAAGCAAATAAACAGAAACAAAAAAAAGTATGTCACATCCCTGCTAGCTATTATGGTTTACATTACACTAGGTGCGGATTGAAGACACTCACAGTAAGCAATCATTTCATCTCTCCGCCCAAAATACATGGAGCCTGCAAATCACCTCTGTGGTCTTCAAATTACAAACATGCCCATACATATTTGTCACTTTAAACTACTACTGATTTTTTTTTCCTCTCTCTACTCAGCTTAATAAATTTCCTGCCAGCCTTAGTAGACCAACCAAACTTTTGGAAGTTTTCCACAAAATGAATTATTTTAAATTTCTCCCTATATTTCATTTCCAATGTTTTCAGAGCCAGCTGCACCAGAGAAATATAAAATCAAAGACTAGCTGGACAGAGACAGACTCAGGCAGAAGATGAAGCAGCTCCTGAAAAATGAGTCCCTGACAATGCAATCACGGTTGTTAATGTCTGAGCTGTGTTAGCAGCTCAAGCAATCCACACCAATCCACACTGCCATAGGGTACTCCGGTCATCAAGATCAAACAATTAATCCTTGGAGGGCAACAATAAATCCTGTTCTGTGCATATCCTTTAATTTCCTTTCTATAGAAGAGAGAGGAATCTGAGTCCCACCTTAGTGTAATGACAGGGCATGCTCCTTGGCCTGAAAACTGGAAAGTGATCCAGCCTCCATTATTTAATATGACTGAGATGCTTTCAGGACTTAATGTCCTCCACCCTCAGCACGGAATAAAGGAATGACTATAGGAACTGCTTTATCACTAAGATCTCAAATTCTGAAGCCTTTTAGAATATCGGTGATGAGTGTGTCTGCAGTTGCCATTGATCCTCATAAAAGTGAAAGGCACATTTGTTTAGAATAGCTGGTCTTGTACCCTACAGTCACATGTTTTTAAGTCTGTCAAGCCTGCAGGCACGTAATAATGCTAAGGAAGAAAAGGAAGGAAAATTTCATACTCACAAGTGAGTCATTTTTTGTAATTCTGAAAGAAAGAAAAGCATGTACAAAACAAACATGATGCCCCGCATTGGCCATGAGATACGAATAAGTCATGAATTCAAATGTTCTATTCACTTTAAATTTTGATGGATAATTGAAATTCAGGTTAAAGAGACTCTTGAAAATTCCTTCTAAGAATGAATAATCTCCTGATTAAAGGGCAGGCCTTGATTTCCTCAAACTCAGGTATTAGTCAAAGACAAAAGTCATATGTAGTTCGCAGCATCTCCGAGTTTCAAAATAAGATGAGGATAACAGAATTTTACTGTTCACATTACTGTGAACCTACATCATTGTTTGGAAAACCATAATGAAGAATGTTCTTTCCTCTGAGTAGGAAAAATACTTTCCAGTGGAGTAAAAATACATTCAGAAAACTTAGTATTCGCTGGAATTTGACAGAATCACTTTACAACAGGAAAAGACCCTTTTAAGAGCTCCAGTTGAAAATGTTCATGCAAATGCCTATACTGTACTCTTTCACTGCTATGTGCACTTTGGTAAACATCCCCATCGTAATTTAAAAAAGTAAGCCACTGAGAGAAATTTATGGGCTTTATTTTTACACAAAGTATAAAATTCATCCAACAGATTTAAGAAACACAAGCTTGACAATCCTATGACGTTGAGTTAATTTGACATTAACGTAAAGTTTTTTGTGTGTCTACTGAAATTGTATTTTTTCTCTTATCTTTTCTTCTTTTATTCAATTATGGCGTTTGTTTTGATTGACAAGAAAAGATCGCTGCATTATACAGATTGCCATACTTTTGTAAAAATCAGCAAGAAGAACAAAAGGAAAAGGTTTTCTTCTTCCCTTTAGCAGTAGTGACAGAAAGCACATCTGTACTGAATTTCATAAATGTTTTTATGTAGACCTTTTAAGTATATCTATTGATTCAAACAGTCACATTTTTTTCCAGTGCATGCTCTTGCTGTAACATATATTACAGATCTTTTCTTTCCTTCTTGTACTTTTCTTCTGCTCAGAGGGCAAGACCATGAAAGACCCAGAAAGGGACTATAATACGGGAGGTACAGTCAAAAAGACAAGCAGATCCCTAACTTTCCATTTGTGAGATCAGAAGAAAACAAGTTTCTGATGCAGCCCGATGTCATTCTTCCTCCACTAACTCCAACAAATGATTGTTTTACTTTCAAATGCTCTTTCAAATGTTATCAATTAATTTTATGTCTTCACCCACCCCTTTCAACCTCTCTTTATCTATTAGGTCTTCTGGCCTGTGTCTTGTCTTTCCTCTCCTCTTTTAAGGTGCCCAGTATTACTCAACACTCTCCTCTATAACTATTTTGTTTCTGCTGACATCATCTGGTCACATTTCCATTAATTTTGTTTTAATTACTTTTTAATTTCTACTTCCAAAACTGACAGCCACCGTAAAAAAACACATGACTTGAAAACAGGAACAGATTTTAAAGTAGAATGATTGCAGGAAGTTGAGATAGACAAAGTATCAAACACCAAGGCACTCTGATTGCATGTTCCATTCTCTGATCCAACTGTGCTGCATCCCCTTACACTGTCACAGCAAAATCAGATGACAACTTTCTGCAATATCACTTTTTGTTGGTGAAGTGCCCAGTGGTTATATCTGGTGCAATATAAATACCAACAATTAAAAATATAGGATTTCTGTCTTGAAGAGTTTACAGTGAGTTGTGGGGGGAAAGAAAAAAAAAGAAAGAAAAAAAAAGAAAATAAAGCAAGATGAGAGGAAAGAAAAGGAAAGAACTACCATTAAACACATACAGAAAATACAAGACATATTTTAGTGGCAGCTGACTAGCACTGATAGTATTCTCAAACGAAAACAAATGGAGAAGTAAATAATATGAAGTTGGACATCTGCACTGGAAAAGAAAGAGAAGGAAGTGGATTTTGCAGGGAAAGACTGAGGATGTTCTAAGAAGTGCTTTATGAGCATGGACTGTGAAGTTTATAGAGGATTTTCCATAACAGTGTAACTCCCAGCAGGGCCAGTTTTCTAAAGCCATGAAGGACATCGATGTCAGTTTGACTGTTTTGGTCTCGATTAAAGCTTTTTTCATCAAAGCCTCTCCCACTTTACTGCTCTCCCCTTACCAAAAACCACCACCGCTAAAAAAAAAAAAAAAAAAGAAAAGAAAAAAAAAAGATATGAATATTTCAAAGAACTAAATGGCATGGATGGATTAATATTTTAATGCAAGTTATGCTTGCCTTTTATCGAGATATAACTTTGAACATAATAAATTCTGTTTAAAGAACCAAAGGCTTTCATATTCTATATTTTGCATCCTTTTAAATTATTTATTTTAAGCTCTTTCTAAACACAGGAATACTTATTGACATAGCCAATGGCATGCCAAAAGCAGAGAACAAAACTGAGATTGTATCCAACTTACCTGCTGATAAATCCGCAATCAAAAACAAAGGAGAAATCTGTTTTCCTTTACCTACTGAAAATATTTGTGCCATAACTTTCTTTAATTCTATTGACAGACTCATAAAAAGAGCACTGTACAGTATTTACCAGAAAAATGTGAAGAAATATTTTCTGAGTCTTGCTGCAGGCGACAGCTGAGTTATTGCAGTCTGGGCAGTGAATGCTACTGGGAATGTTCACAAGACTCAAATTCAACAGGACTGAGTGATTCACTCTTCTCCTTCTGTGACACAATTGCATTTATTTCAAGGAATTCATTGATAATAAAGTGTAGACATGTCATCATATAAAAACACAACAAATTGAAAAGGCTACTGGCCAAAAAAGACTTTGCGCTTCAGATCAATTTGGACACAGAGTTCAAACCTGCCAAACAAAAGCAAAATTGAACTATAGTGGCACAAATCTTTTTTTAGAGAGCAGCCCATTTGCACCACCATCCAGTGGAACAGGATCTTAAAATTAGTGTAAATTGTATTTATGCTTTCTAATCACTACCAGAATGGCACTAAAGCTTTTTAGATTTATGTTTTTACAAGTTTGTTCCCCTTGCTTCCACCTCATTCCCCATTCTCTGTTCCATTCAGTTCTCTGCAACTGGTCTCTGATACACAGACATCAGTTCTGACACTCCATCCCCATGCACGTGCCATGCACACACAAATCATTCTTTCCTTCTCCCGTAATAGCTCTCAGATCACTCATGTTATGCAACCTAAGTGTCATCCACTTTTGTCTCTATCAGCTTTTGTTACTTGAGATCATGTTCTTTTTAAACCGCAGGACTGTCAGACAGCTCTCAGCTGTTACAGTCATTGTCATTCACCACTTTTGCTGCAATAACTAACTCTTTCTGAGTTATGCATTTCTACCATGGCAAGTTCGTATTTCTGATAAAAACCTTCAAAGAATTTCTCAACATTTTATTTCCTATTCTGTCATTTTTTATTGGGTTCACTTTGCTACTTCCTTTACCAGCCTCATGCCACTTATCCAAAAGTCATTTTATGATTCCTAAACTTTCCCACATATGACTTTCTATCCTGCTCTGCATGGCTACACCCGTTCATATTTTCAAATGCCTTCAAATACCTTGCATGAGTGATATCTGTAATAAAGTCTATAGAAAACTGAAGCTTAGCATTCAGCAGCTAAGACTGGTGCTCAAACAAGTCAAGACCTTATTTTTTTGTTTCTTTAAGAAAAAAAAAATGTTAACTCTTCTCCATCACCTTTGCTTTTCCTCTTGTCCTTTCAAACTGAGATGCTTGAGGCACCAAGGCTGTATCTATTTTATATATTTGAGCAATTATTTTGGTAACCTCCCATGATTTTGGTTGTTATAAAGTGTATAGAATGTCGTAAAGTTCAGAAATAAACAAAAGTGACCAATGATCAGGTTGGTTTGATTCAATTTTTTTTTTCATTTTTTTTCCAGCAATATTAAATACATATTGTCTCAACAGGAGTTTTGATCATAATTTGTTTGCAACTATAACCTTTCATATACAGTAAAATGTATGCCTTGATGACTATAGCTTGGAAAGCAAAGTGAACTAATTCAGATAACTGTCTGAAAATTTTATTTATTTATTTCTGTCCCAAATTCTTGACCCATCTTTCACATTGAAACAATAACAAACTTAAAACAAACAGCAAATTTGTTAGATCTCTGAAAGATTAGGGATTCAGGATTGCGATGTTACTACTACCAGTGATTTTTTTCTCAGTAACACATTTAAGATGCAAGATAGAGGGGTATCTTCTAGGATTTCTGTGGGATTTCTGAAGGCCAGTGGTCATGCTGTGAGCAAGCCAGAAGGTGCCAGACCTAGCTGAGAGGGCAGATGGGTGCCAGACCCAGATGAATGGGCAGACAGGCACCACACCTAGCTGAAAAGGATGAAAAGACTGTTGAATAAAAGATAAGGAATTCGGTGGACAACCAGATAAGGAGTCAAAGAGTTGAGACAAACAGGAAGAGGGGGACGGTCGTTAAACGTAAGGACATGTGGACATTGTTAGTTAGCCTCTGTTAGTTAGCCTATCACACTGTATAGTTAGATGTGTAGACGCGGGGTCTTGACCAATCCTTGTAAAGAAGCGCTCGCGTGTACGGGGAAGTCTTGCATATAAGCGCGATTGGAACTCTGAATAAACTGGCACTGCTTGATCACATTGATCGTGTGAGTGGTGTCCGAGACCCCCGCGTCGACAGATTTCTACACTCAAGGATTTTCTTGAATACTTTGTAAACTGTCTTTATTCACAAATTACAGAAGTGGATATTCTGAAGTGACTATGGCAGACATTACATCTTTGCAAGTCATTGATTGCCTTTCCCCTGTTCTGTTTTTTTTTCCTTTTCTTAAGTTTCAGGATTCTATGGGTATTTTTCTCTCTGTCTTTCAACCTAGAATCTTGTTTCAAGTAGAAGTAATGACTGGAGATAAATGTGAAGCAGCACAGACCTGAAAATACTGCAGAGGTTTGTCAGCAAAGAAAGTCTTGACTGTACTTTTGAGACCAAGAATTATACTATCAGTACATCATATTTCATTTCCTCCTCAACCTTTTTTTACCCATGAAATCTATGCTACGGATATTACTTTTGTCTTTTTTAATATATTTCCAAGTTAATTTGATTTATAACAAGTCCTGCATGAAAAAAACATACGGCATTCACTTCTCATTTGTATCAGCAAATAATAGATATTATTGCAGGAAAAAAATTACCTTTAAAAATCCTATTTTATCCTACAGTGGTAGATGACCGAGGTGCCTGTACACTTAGAAACCAAAATTAGAACTGAAAGGTAAAGCAAAGTAATCTACTCTTCCACGTGTGAGGATCTATTAGATCCCATAATAGGCAGGGTAGAAGCTATGAGTTAAAGATTTATTTAGAAACCTGGTCATAGTCATTATCCTTTTCTAGCATCTTGAGATTTCTCCTCAGACTAATTAAAGTTTTATGTCAAATAATTATAACTAAATAATGAATACCATTTACTCTTTCTATCCAGAATTTCTCAGTATATTTAAAATGTAAACACAGGGTGCAGTAATTTCTCACACACCCATTTTAAGAAAGGTGAGGAATAATTTCACATGTAAGTGCTCTGTGAAAACAAGATTGAGGCACTGAGGCATAATTTAGGTTTAACACTAAATTATGAGGGTTATCTTAAATTAACACGGTCAGGATATGTTTAATATTTAGCACAGTGTATAAAATATTTCATCATTTCTTGGATTTTGAGAACTTTTAATGAATGAATGAATACACTAAACTTCTATCATAATTGGAGTGCAGCCCTCTCATTCATATTTCAGATGTAGCATATCAGATGGTGTGGGAAAACTCTGTATTCCGATCTGCATTGCAAGTATTTTCTCCATATTCATCAGAAACATATCTTGCATTTTCTGAACTCAAACAACAGAAGAGTCTTTAAAGACAATGGGACATGTACAATAAAGTTTATTATACAAGAGAAGAGCATTAAAAGGATATGAAGGTGACAATCAATTAAAAGTTAATATCATATCACTGGTAAAACAGTAAATCTCATTCTTGTCTGCTTTAAGATTGGGCAAATATTACAGGAATTGTGTTTGTTTATCCTAGGGAAAAATAAAAAAAAAGAAAAAAAAAAAGAAAACTGAGGGAAATATAAGCAGTGTTTGCTAAGTAAAATAATACATAAGAATACTGTGATGAACTATCCTCCATTTCCACTGCAGGAAGCACAACACAAAATAAATTCAATGCATCAGAGATCTCGGTTTGTGAGGAAAAACAAAAAAAGCTAAAAGTAGTGACATTTTTGAAAAGACAAGTTAAATCTCTTTCATGGGGCAGATTAGAGGTATATTTAAGAACATTCAGGTATAGTCACTCCTGTCTCCACACAGGAACTTGGCCTATGTTATCCCTGAGGTTTCTAGCAGCTCTGTCTTTCTGTGTTTCTTTGACATCACAAATTCCAAGCAGAAATAGGTCTCTACATTTTAACTTTTTAAAAGAGAATTACTTATTAGTCAAAAAAAAAAGGAATATATCAGAAACAAAATAGTATAAATGGTAACATAAACAGTAACTTCAATTCAAAGAAGTAATAAGCTTTGACTCACAAATGCTATGTTCTATGGTGGGCAATTTTATTTGTGCTGTTTTCTAACATAACACATTATCTCTGCATAGTTTAGCTTAGAAAGGAAGTAAAATAAAAATTTATAGAGCAAATGAGCATTTGTGTAGAATATTTACAAAAACAGCAAATGAACAGTTTTGTCTGAGAAACTCAGTATGAAATCTCACAGCCAAGACTGAAATGCTACCACTACGGAACTATTTTAAAGCACTTGGTGTGAAATCCTCTGCAAATGAACCATGCTCAAGATATTATGAGTGCTTGCCCATCTATAACTCCAAAAGGACTGTAATTCAGGACATATGGAGAAATCAGTTATGCTGGATGTGCTAAATAGCCTTTTTAAATCACTCTTTGTGCATATTGACTCTTTTGTTCTGTATCTTTGAATATGTTGAACAAGGACTTGCTGAAGAAAATGTTTCCACAATTAATTTCTTGTTTGTTTGGCTATAATAGCATGTCATGAAACAATCACTGCACATAATTAGCTCCTCTACACTACCGGTCCAAACCTCTTTAGATGAAAATCCTAGCTTGCCAGATGGTGAGGAACAGCATGATGTCTCACCAACTGGGAAATCTGAGTTCAGGTTCACAGGCCGCTGTACAGAAATGGCTGTGTATGACGGAAAAGATATAGCAAGGCCCTAGGGCTAGGCAGTGAAGACTGCCAGGTTTTCTTAAATATGACACATAATTCTTGCCTTCCTCACAGTAAGGAGCCATAACAAAGTGTGGAATATTTTCCGGTAGGAGTCAAAAGAAAAGCCATCCAGTAAAAGAAGAAGTTAGTCTCTACTCAACTTGCAGAGTTGTTCAGTAGGAGACTATTGTATTGCTTATTCTTCTGTTTTCCCTTTCTTTGCTCTTGCTTCTCTCTCTTCCCTTCCCTCATTGTCACCTTTTGAGTCTACTTCTTTGGTACAGCTACAGAGGAATTACTACATGAAGAACTTATCCTAGGTGTATGGGGAAAAAAAAGAAAAAAAGAAGTAGAGAAAAAATCTCTACTGAATGTGAGAGCTCAACAGAAAATAATTTATTGCAAGGGATTTATTGCATTATTTTTTCATTTTCAATTGATGCATTATGCTTTTTTAAAGAAAGGAAAAAATGTTCTTAGAGCCATTTGGTTATCATGCAGCTGTTGCGAAACAGAGCCTCAGAGTGTTTGATGGAAGGCAGCTTTTTTTAAAATTTTGTTGAAAATCATTCTGTTTGTCCTGCACCCTTAAAGTCATGGCCAAAGCAGGATACTGAGCTTAAGATGTCTTAACCAGTTGCTGAAGCCAGAAATTAGAAAAGCTAAATTGGCAGCCTGAACTAGATTGAAGCTTTCTCTGAAAATCCTGCTACTAATATCAGAATTTTGGTAAGCTGCTTGTTATTTTTTAAGGCAGGTGGGAATAAAAATGCATTTTTAAGAAAGGAAAGTGGTGCCATCAGGCAGCAGTGGGGGCTGTGGCTCCCAAAGAGCAGGTGACCCAAAGGGGCAATCCCAACCCCAGGGGCCCCTCACCAAAAGGGCACAGTCCCGCAGGAATGCCCATGGCAGGACAGCCGGGGCTGGAGATGGGCTCCATCAATAGCCCCACATGTTGGGGCCACGTCCTTCATGGATTCCCAAGAGGAGTGCAATGATACAAGGCCAGAGTCAGGGCTAGAGGTCAGGATGCAATACGGGTCTGGGGTCTGTCCAAGAGACTCGGCTGGAGGCATCTGCCTATGGTGCCACTGGGGCAAGGACTGACAGCCTCAGGCTGAGCCAAAACAGGGTCCTAGACCATGGGTAGAGGTTGTGGTCCAGGCCAAGTCATGGCCTTAACAACTCAGAAATATAAAAGGTGATATAAAATCTCATTAAAGCACCTATACGCCCTCACTTAAACATAAATTTGTCCATAAAAAAAGAACAAAAGTACCTCCCCAAGTTGTTGCAAGTCCTTTAAGACAACATCAGAAAGGGACCCCATGAAGCTTTCTTTATATCAATAAGATTTTATAAATAAGTTCAGAAAAACACACAGCACAAAGAAATTCTGAAATTCTGCTGAAATTCTGAAGTACAGTCAGCTTGGTCCTGGCCTGTAGTACAAAGAAATTCTGAAATTCTGCTGTAATTCTGAAGTACAGTCAGCTTGGTCCTGGCCTGCGTGCCTATAGGCCCCCTGATTGGCATGATGACAGTGGGGCACCAAATCTGTCTTCGTAGGCCTAGACAGAACCACTTTTGTGCCATATGTCAAGTTATTATTGCACATTTCGTCCAATAATAATGAATTTTTTTCAGACAAGGCCAACCGCCAAACTTTATTTAATCGCAAGACTCCAAAACTTTCTAAAGCATTATGTTTTTCTAGCAGGCGGCAATGCTTCATCTATATTAAACACAGGGACAACATTTCTCTCACTTCCACATTTAATCCTTTATCTTTCCCTACTATTTTGTATTCTGTTACTGAGGATGGTTGTTCTCCAGCAAGCCTGTAAGGAAGAAGAATGTAAATTCCACAGCAGCAATAGCAGCAGCAAGTAAATTAAAACATGGAAAGTTTTATGAATTAAATATGAAATTGGATAATGCAATCAATTCTGTACTATGTACCTTATTTATTTTATTAAATTAATTTGACTCTAGCTCAGTTTCCAGGGTGGTAATGTTTTTGTAGCAAAGACACAGCAGGGCACTGTAATAGAAATGGAAAAAAAAGCTGGTGGTTTTGGAGCTGAGCAGAGCGCATTTTGGGATCTGGCAAAAGAGACTTCTTGAGATTTCAGGAAACACACATTTGGATATTTTGGCTACTTTGATAAGCAACATGATGGCTGATAGAGTTGACATTTAATCTGTGAGCACTGGGCTACAAAACTAACATCTCAGAGAAGAGGAGGAGCAATTCACACCTTTTCATGTCATGATTTCAGTCTTTCTGTAAACTAAGACATCACTGCAATGGGTACATAGCAGTCCTGTTTTGAAATTTCCATTTGATGCATTATCCCCAAGGGACAGTGTAACAGATGGCTATTCCACAGATGCACAGTCTTTCAACCCATATGCCTTTATCCCCAACTGCACTTAAGAAACCAGTAAGGAAAAGTGTAAAAAACCACTGTCAGTCCTACACCAGTGAGGAAAGTAAAGTTCTGCCCTTAGAATAGTGAAAAGTACCTCAAATTATTTTTATAAAATATTCTCCTCATTATATGCTCACTGGATGACTGAATGAACAAAAGTAACTTATACATTTCTGCTTTCTCAAAATTATCTTGCAACTGATATATATATATATATATATATATTTGTAAAGTGGTTCTGAATAGATATCTGTAACTTAGGAAGATTTGGATAAATGTATCCAAATATAGAAGCTTATATTATTTATGTTCAATTAAACAAGAAGTTTATTGAATGAAAAAATGATTTTTGTCCTACCTTTACAGCATAAAGTACATTAGTGACATAAAATCAATGCTTATTGCACAATTTGACAGAATTAAAAGTGGATGCATAAAACAAAAGTACTAGCTGTAAAGTGTTGGAAAAGCACTAGTAGAGCCTCACACTAGAACTAGCTCAGATTGTCTTGAAAATACATCTTGAAAGCTGTCTGAAAAAATCACAAACAAACAGCATTATTAGATGACAACATGTCACGATGGGGGAGATATGGGGGAGATAACTGAGCCATGAATGAATTATGTGGGATGGTGCTTCAGCTAATGCTTCTTATAACTTTTTTTTTTTTTTTTTTTTTTTTTTGTAGAATGGAGGGCATCTGTCTTGCTTGAATACTTAGTGTCATTCTATTTGTATTCATGATTCTTCTAAAAATGTCATCCCTAATTGCTTATTTGTATATCATTTATGTACTATCTTTTATAATCATTCATTAATATGTAATAGGAACATAATAATTGTTCAGCAAAAATACATTGTGTCCTACATTAGAGGATTCTTCCAAAATAACAGCCAAGTTTCTAATCAAGGAAGAACCCACCAGATCAGTGCTGAGAATACGGACTACTAGAATATGGAATATTATCAAACCGGAGATCCAAAGGCATCTGATCTTTTAGAAGATCTGCCCTTCAAAGGGAAAAAGGGAAGCTGCCAGCCAAAACAAGCACACACAGGCTGAGGAAAGCATCTGCATCCGGTGATAAAATGAGGAGCACATAGAAATTACTGAGGATTCTCAGCACAGTCAGAAGAGGATTCGACCAGGTCTCTGCATTTTGGCTGCTGTGCCACTCATAGTGAAAAGCATCAAAATTATCTGACACATACATACTCATGTCAGAAGAACTGAACTGCTTCTGTGTGTCTATCGATTCCACTATCCACACACCACTCTCCACACACCACTATTGATTCCATTCCATATAAAGGGTGTGACATCAAAGGACTTAAAGATACTTTTGGAATATGCATCTCAACTGTGGCATCAGGGCACAATCTTCAACTCACCCTATTTCAGGGCAAGAGCTAGATACACAGAATCCAATTCTTTATTGCCATAGGTCTAAAGGAATCTAAAGGATGTACATCTAAGGACAATGCTTTCTGAAGTGGATGATCAGACCACTATTACTGGGATGCCCTCTATTCTAGATCTACATGTATATTCTAGATGTCAGATCTTGGCTCTTCTAAACAACCTGAGAGTCATGATTAAAATCTGCTGACAAACCAATTTGTATTTTATTGATAATACAGAATTCCCAAGTAGTCACAGGTTATACAAAGTGTCACAGCCCTTGTATCAAAGGTTTATGATCGAAGGCACGCATTAGCATTACAATTCATATCTAGTATCAGTTACCATAACAACTTTTAAAAAGCATAAAAGATGTACAGAGTTTGTAGGACAATAAATCATCTTTTGTATTCTTTTCTTTTATCCTTTCTTTCATTTCAAAAAAGTTGGTCAACTAAGACTTCAAACTTGGATTGAAAGCTTAAAGAATATATAGGAAAGAGAAACAAATACTCCCTTAGAATAACCAGGAAAGTGGTAAGGTAGAAAGGAATCTAGGGAGTATTTCTATCCACAAATTGTGTTGAGTTTATCTGAAATGCTGTAATTCTGATACATCTTTGCAATGATGGGTGTATATGAAGATCCACCCTTGCAGCACTGAACAGGGAAGGTCTTCCCTACTGTCTTCAGGGGCAAGCACCTCAGGCAGTAGAAAGGTTGGCAGTGCCATAAGGGTAGGATTCTTTACATCCGACTAGAGCTGATTAACCTGTAATAGTCACTGAGTCTCTCTGTTTGTGGTATTTCTGGAGGATGAATCATTCATCCATCTGAAATACCTATTTTTGGATGGGATGAATCACCCTGTTGGGTGACATGGAGCATGAGGGGAGCCCAGATGTCTACTTAAACTAAGTGTTCAACAAGTAATGTAGCAAAAGCCAAAGACACCTATCAAACACCAAGCACTAAACAAGATATAATTAATATCCTTTGCTTTTGTAGCATCAAAACAGTAGAGACAGACAGGATGCATAAGCATTTTATAGAAGTATGCTAGCAATGTGACCGGCAAGGAGGCAAAACCACCTGTAGTTGTAAGACACTCAAGTGCTAAAGAGTCACAAGCACAGAACAAGGGATGGCAAATAAGCATCCTGCCGGATACAGGAGGATGATTGGCCAAGGCAAAATAAGAAAAGTGTGATGGACTGCCCCTTTTGAGAGAGGGGCACATACCAAAACAAACCATCAAGCACAGAGAGAAAAGATGAAGAAGAAAGAAGACAAGACTGCTAAGTATAAATAACTAATAGGTTTGTATACATAATGACAACGATTAATAATGTATGCTTAATAACCTTTAGCATGAAATGTGTTGTTCATGAATGAACTTAGAAAAGTTTAGTTTTAAAGTTTAAAACCAGTCTGATTTGTCATTCTTGTAAATGCTCACATTATCACAATCTCTAATTCTGTCATAAACATGTATATAAACCTATATACAAACATATACCTATACTTCAATACAGATAAATATTCAGCTGCAACAGTAATATGCATTACGCTAGATGACCAGCTCAACTGACTTCTAAGTAGCAAAGGTAATGCAATATGCATACTGGCTTATATTACTGAAAGATTTGACATTTTATTAAATATCAATATATCATTATAAGTATTCAAAACACTTTCAAATTCACAGTCTGAGGTATTCCATCTCCCATCACCTTGAAACTGTTACACAGTAAGAGCGATAATAATAATTCTTTAAAAGTTAGGGGCAAAGGCCAAATAAAAACTCTCAAACGGAATTTGAAAACTGTCAGGAAATTGGTCCAGACTACTAGACAGGGGAAAGCTGAATTATTAGAAATAAGGGAAATATAAAGCAAAATTTGGGCTTAACATTTGCAAAATCAACCTGTTAACTAGATCATAGATTGTGGAGTAGGCTCAAAGTAAATACTAAAACAGCTACCTTTTAAATCACAATAATGGTTAGATTAGACGGACTAAATAGAACTACATTCTACATGCCAAAACTGAATTTACCTTGATGTGATTTTGCAAATATTAAAAATATATTTTGAAATACATTACCAAATATAATTCCTAAAGCTAATTATATTTTTACAAGGCTGTATCTCCCGTTACGACATTTTCCAGTATATGCTATTGACTCTTTTCACCTATAGAAGCAGAGAAATGCTTGGATTCTTGTTAAACAGAATGGAGAAAATTATTATAAGGTCCTTCTCTTTGCAAACCTTATCTTACTCAAAGATGTAAGCAAATCTGGGGAAAACAGGTTATCTCCAAATAGATTCAGACCTAACTAGGTTTGGGGAAAAAAAAAAAAAAGAAGACAGAAGACATTCAAAAAGTCATAGGTAAAAGGTCATCTGTCAGAAATGGCTGAAAGTGTGCCTTTAAGTACAGCTTACTTATACCCATACTTATAAGTAAAATATGTTATATATGTAAATTTGAAATATTGAAATAAAATTTGAAGCATTGTTGTAATATACATCTTTTTTTTTTTTTTTACTTTTCAGAACCAAAACAAAAAACAAAACCATTTAAATTTTAGTATTTTGTTAAAATATTACTACTAGATTCTTGCAAAGCTTATTCATATTTATATGAAGCAACTTTGTCTCTTCTATGTTTTCATTCTGCTAGGAAACTCAGTTTTCCGTTCTAATCGAATTTCACTTGGAAACAGTTTTAAACATATGCATACCCACCCCTGTCACACTGTGCATTGCCAAATAATGTTTCAGTAGATCATATAGAAGCTGTAGCTATGTCAGCGCAAACCTCTTCTACACACCTGAGATGATAAATAAACCTCTGGAGAAGGTAGCCTATTCTTTTCTTTTGCAGTAAATGCTGAAGTGTATTAAACTTCTGAAGGGGATTTGGTTTAGGAAAATGCTAAGTGCCTCCTTTCACTATCAGATAAGATAAAGGTTTAGTATGATTCACATGCAATTTAAACAGTTTGACAAGAACAATGTATTACTGAACACTGAACTCTGCTGCCTTAAATAATATCTATCTGACTAAATAATATTTATATAACTAGTGACTAACATTTTGCATATTAATACCATGCTTCATCATTTTAGAAGATGTACTTTCTTAATTCCTACAGAATGCCCTAGGTAAACAAAGGTTTAGCAGATATGTAAATGGACACCCCCCTTTCTGAATACCTTACAGGCTACTTCACTCTGGAAAATACAACACTTGGGGAGTCCAGGACAGTCATACGAAAAGGGCAAATTAAACAGTTGTATAAATATTTGTAATGCAAAGTCTTGAGGTAAGTCCAAAAAGAATTGAATCTTCAGGGAGCATTTACTTAAAAGTGAGAACCATAAATAATATTTGAAAGTTAGTCTGTCAACTCTTTGAACCTTTAACGCTCAGTCTGAGTTCCTGATCCCAGGATGTGAGAGCTGCTGCTTCCATGAAGAAGAATGAAAGTGTTTTTTAAGGTACAGGGAGACAAATAATAGTTCCATTTCTTCCTGTGACAAGAAGACATGAAGTGTGACTAAAAAATTGGCCATGTTTCCACCTCAAAGATTCAATGCACCGAAAAAGATGGCTGGTGGATTCAGAATTCTGTTTCCTAATGAAAAATACAAATAACTTAAGTCATGTGACTTAAAAAGGAACCTACCCAGAAAACATTCATCACTGTTAATAACATACAGGAATAATACAGGAAAATCAAAGAGAGATTTTTGTTGCTGTTATTCCTGGGAAAGAATGAAGGAAAAAAAAGTTAATTGAAGGAGATGGAGTCACAGGAAATTAAGCAAACAAACAAACAAAGTTTGAGAAATTAACTTTCATTAATGAAAAACAGGCCTATAATTAAGTGCCTTCTTAGAAATTAAAATTTCAATGCATACCTTACCCTTGATATCTACCCTCCATTAATTATGAAAACGTATCCTTCAATATTCTTTCAAATGCTATTTTTGAGATTCAGGTAAGTATTCTCAGATAGTAGCACATCATGCTAGCTTAGTAGCGCATCAAGTTTTCCATTGCTATGCTGAAAACAGCATATATAAAATTTAGATGGATTGTTGACAATGATGCTTTTCTTGGGACAGCCTATTAAACTGCACTTGAAAGTGACCATTAGGAATCTAACAAACCCATCATAAAATTCAAGAGTGAAATCATTATATGCCTATTTAATGCAATATTAATGCTGAGCAAAGCTGCTAATTCAGTCATTGCCAAGTGTCAGTGCCACAGAGTTAGAGAATAGCCATTAGAAAGGCCAAAATGAAGTTGCCACCTTTATAGAAGGAAAAGAATGAAATATCTGCAGTACTTTTCTTACTTTGTCTTCTCTGCTGAGGCGGCCAAGAGTACAATACAACACTAGCTTTATGTTTCTGGTGATCTTAAAAGTTTTATACAAGCTAAGTTGAGAGAGAGCAGTTACTGAAACAGGAAAATATATATCTTCAGCATGAAACGTTACTTTCATGTAGGTTTTGCCATCTTTTATATATGAGGAAAATATGGCATGTCTTTCACACACTTTTTGATGGCTTTTGGTGTTTGCTTGTTTTCCCACAGTGAAATCTCTTGCACACATTTTCACAAACCTTTCAACACACCTTCTATGGCTCCACCAATTGAACTGCCTGTCTTTGTGCCGTTACTAAATATGCAGGGCTAAAGCGTTGATGCAACTGCCTACACATTACACAAGCCATGAATTCAAGTGGGATGTTTTTTTCAAGTTCTTTGAAGCATCTTGAAAGAGAGAAAGTATTATAGAAAAGCAAATTTGTTCCTATTGCAACCCTGTAAACAGAAATCTATAGTGTCTTCTGCTGCCAGCCAACAAAGGCTGCTGTGGCTGACATGAAATGCCGCTCAGAAGACTCATCTGGTGAGAGAAGCCTTTCAAATGCATCCAACGCTGCTCAGATGTTCAGAGCAAAGTGACCGTGAGCAGTCACACAGTGTATTTCAAAAAATAAAAACAGAACAGAGTTAGAATGAGTAAGACACTGAACAAGATTAGAGTGCACATGAAAGACATTCATATTTAATATTAAACAATTCCACAATCCCTACCCTCACACTGAGTAAGTGTGAAACATAGGGTAGGCCTAAATTAGGACTGAATATACAACAAAATATACAACAAAAAATCATAATCAAGCTGTGACAATTTATATTGTATTTTTTAGTAATGATAAACTTTTGAAAATGCAAGGACCTAATTAACCTAATAACAGCTATTATTAGCATTTTATTATTATTATTTTATGCAACTTGCTTAGAAATGTTGACACTAAAAATATGTTTGGTAATTATCCAAAACTTCACATGAATTTCAGTTTGCTGTTTCATGCTTTATTTTGTACCTATGATTAACTGAAACAACTGAAAATGTAATTTGCCAACCATTTCCATCTTCAGCTTGTGATACACAGAGGTGAATTACAACAAAGATTTCAGAAAGAACAAGCATTTGAGACATTTACTACGTTAAGGAGGTCTATTCCACACGCTACGTGCTATCCATTTTGCACTCTGTAAAACAGGTGTGGTCAAACATGAGTTTAGCCTTAAATTTGCAGAATGTTCCCCCTGCCAGCAGAGTCCTACTGCTGAGTGTGTTTTTCCAACTGTGGTTTTTTACCATATTAAACAGAAAAACTACTTCTTCATGTATGTATTTAGCAACTATATACCATAAGTAAGTATCAGACTAGCAGATGAGACATTTAAAGACGAAGAGAGAACAAGTTTCTGGCCGTGCATGGTTGCGTAAGAAAGATACGAAGCACTTTTTCTAAGGACTCTTCACCAGCCCTGGGCAGATGGTGCACGGCAAGGGCTGGAAAAGGCACGTTTGGGTGAGCTGGCTGGCGTCCCTGGTTCAGGAGATTGCGTGGTGCTCTGGGGTTGCAACATAACATCAGCAGGGAAAACCTGCTGGGGATGTAATCCTGACTTTACTGGACAACTTACTGGCAAAACTCCAAGTTACTCCCATGGAAAGAAGCTTTTTGTTTTTTGTTTGCTTGTTTGTTCCCCTGGTTATTACTACATTAGCTACTTTAGACACAGAATCAACACGTTCTTGCTTACAGGCTGACCTTTTTACTTACCTGTTTGTTTATTTATTTGAATCTGGTAATGATCCTATTGTAAATATTTCAGACCTCAGTGGAAGAAATAAATTGTTTTTAAGAAGTGGAATCCATCACTAGATCTATATAGAAGAGGTTTAGCTGTTCTCCATTATGTCAGCGTGGCAACGCTAATTCCCCTTGGCTTTAAAAGGATAATTTTTCAGTCATTTAACCTTCTCATAGCTGATTCATTTCAAAAGTTTCCTAGAGGAAAAATAATCGGTCTTGCTCAGGAATAAAGAGATTTGCCCTTGCCCTTCCTGCATTCCTGCATGAGAAAATTCTCTAAAATTTGCTCCATGTCATTAGTGCACTGTCATGGTGACTGCACTTAATGCTGGAGTTTAGTTGACACTTTTACTGAAATTTATACATGATAAGTATATGGTGAAAGACACAATATATTTTTGTATACTTTTTGTCCAGTTCCAAATTTTATGGAAAAGAAATCCTGAGTTTTTTTTTTTGGATGCAGATAAGACACAAAACCAATAACTATCAGTCATTAATGCTATGTATCAGTTATCCTGTAAGGAACTTAAATTAGTCCCCAGAAAGCTGGCAATATTCCATTTTTAAAGGCATAATTTATTTATTTTTTTATTTCAAAACCTATAAGCAGTATTCTTTCTTTCATTTGGAACTTTGATAGTTTTAGTCCCTTGAGAATATCATTTTAAAATACATGCATTTAAATGCAGATTGTGATTTTCTCTAGAGGGCTAGGAAGAAAGGCTTTAAAGTGGAGTTCTGGCAGAAGAATAAAGTTCATTTTTTATTCTCAAGATAACTGAATCTTTCCCAGATATTGCTGGTATCTGCTACTGTCTCTACTGTTACACAGTAGTGTTTCTCCTTACATTATACATTTTCCTTTTCAGAAAAAGCATCTATTCTGACATAAAAAGTCTCTGAAGAATAATCAAACCTCATTTTTTAATCAAGTGGATCAATGCTTTGTTTCACCCAAATCTGTTATAGTACTGATAGTTTTGTATTGCTGATGTTTGTCTCTATGGCAAGAAACTACCAAGAGCATAAGATTGCACTGATCAATAAAGGAAGAATCATATGCTATGGAAGGTAGTATATTATTAAATAGAGTAATGCAATTGCAAAAGGAATGCCACTTTTGTTACAAACACTTCACTTACATGTTTTCATTTTTTCACTTTTTTTTTACAGATGATAAGCTTTATTAGTGCTTTTATCACATAGGGTCAAGTCTTGATTATGAGGAGATGAAAAAATACCAAGTACTGGATTCTGTTAAAATGCTAATAATAACTACTAAGAGAAAATATAATTTTAACAACAAGAAAGGCAAAAATTCAGATTTGCAAAGCTAGAAGAGATTATACTCTTATCTCAGCTCTTTCTCAGCTTTCAAGTAAGACGTATATTATAACTGGACCTACCTGGAGGAAAGAGTGCTCAAGGAATATTTGTTCTTTGACTAGCAATTGTTTTATAACATATCACCTGTCCAGCTTATTTTGACTTTTCCGACTCTGTATAAATTATCACAGGAAAAGGTTCAAAAATCCAATTATTTTCTAATATTTTTCTAATCTTTTTTTTTTCCAAAATATTAATGCAAAAACTTATTGAATAAGTGGCCATGACCTCTTCCTGTGTAACCCTGGGGTTATATTAGATTTCTTCTGAGAACCCGAGAAGATATCCTCTTAAGAAACGTAGATTTATGCAACTAGGATAAAGCTAGCTGTAGAGGTTAAGTTCTGTTCCACAGGATTTGTCTCTCAGGCTATAATTTCAAAGACCCAGTGTGCCACTTTGGCCAGAGCTCTTTTTTGATGGATAAAACCCTAATCACTTGAGACATAGCAACAAGGGAAAAGTCAAGGTTATTGTGCTGTTCTAGTTCAGGTGGTGTGAGATTCCCTAAAACATCTGCAAGTCAGGAGAATGTGAAGGCTCAGCTGGTGATCAGTAATTTTTTTTTCTCTCTCTGTGAAGTTTGCAACTTTTTAGTGCATGCAAAAAATCTATTGCAATGTGATGAAGAACTGAGATTTCACACACTTAAGCATAAGTGATAAATTGAAATGACATAGTTCAGTTGCTATTGTAGTTTTTAATTTAAAGATAATTTATTTTTTTCTTCTTTTTCTTTGTTTAATATGAGACTTATTTTATACACCCATGTTTCCTAAAACTTCAAATCAAAACACAGACGTAGCATAAGGACTTCCATACATTTCATTTAAAGACAAATATAAATGATCAAGATGATATCTTGATTCTTTTCTTTTCTAAAGATGCAGTTTAAAAATGAAATGAAGGTACCATGGAAATGGAAGGTTTGCTATTATGTGAATAGTACTTTATTCTACTTAATGCTTTTTCTGAAAAAAACAATTTTGGATTTGGCATAAAGAATAATGTTAGAATGTTTCTTCAAATTAGTTTCCAGTTTGCTTAGGCATAGTGATGCTTTCCTATCATAACACAAGAAATATTTCTTTGGTACAACAAGCAAAGGATTTATAAATTTGTAACTATGTTTTTATTTGTGGCTATATATGGGTATGGATATATATACATATATATGTAAATATGTATATATATGTATATATATGAACTTCAGTTTATCATTTCAGTATCATCCCAAGGAACAATCAGAAAATTAAATGATGTTAAAAACAATGAGAACAATCTGGAAAACTGAATGTAAGATCAAATACTGAATGAAGACATCTGGGATAGCAAAGAGGCATCTCCCAGGCGCTAATTTTCCAAAAGAAATCCCCCTGTAGAGATCATAAGAATCTTTTACACAGAGAAAAGATACTCCCTCCAGCAATAAATAAGGGGATGTATGGACAGGCCACCCACCACATCATCTCTGCAAGAGGCAGACAGCATAAAGTCTACTGATACACCACAGTCCACTATTGCCCATACACACTGGAAAGAGGCAAAACATACATTCTAGCCACATTTCCAGGGATGACTAAGTATTTGACTAGGAAATATATATCTGTTTTATGGTGCAAAATTCTGCATCTGGTTCTTTCAGAGCAGTGCATGAACACGTGAATAATGCTTTCTTTTGAACACTTTGTTTTTGAAACATTTGAACCAGGCCAGATCTGAACTCAAATCCAATTTTCCTGCTAACATATGTTAAAAAGAATATCTGCAACAGAGAAATCCTCTGCAGGAGCATTCAGATCCCAGAGCTTTGATGGCCCATATAGGATAAATCAAGTCCTTCATAACTGAAAGATAAAGCCTCATGAACACACACTAATATTCAGCATACGCACATTTGAAAAAGAATAATAACAACTGAGCTTTTAATTAATACAGACACCTTGGAAATCTTTCTAGAATAGGAAAAGGATTTCAAGGACAGAATCTCGGCTCTGAGAACATAGCAGGCAAATGTCACAAACGTAAAAACTTCCAGTGCCCCATTAGGGAATAAGTTACTATTTTCCTGAGGCTCATAGGTTTGGTCTGTGCTCAGGAGATTGAAGAAAGTATCTCTGTACCTAGACAGCCCAGGTGTTTTTAGCTGAAGAATAGAAAAAAAGACAGATGACAGAACTTAAAGTTAGTGAACTTAAAGTTAGGCTTGTTTCTGACTATAAGATTACAGAATTTTATTTTTAATTTACATATTAAAATTCATTTCTGGGACAAGAACACATCCGATTATAAAAAAAACATACGTGGTTTTCATTGGTAGGTGTACAAAATGATATCAGTACTTCCAAATGCTCACCAGTATAAGGGAAGAATGAACTACAGATTTCCGTAATACATATTCTTCACTTCTGCTATTTGAAACTGTGTCCTCATGACATCAGAAAAACATCTATGAAATATTTACAAGAAAAGTCTCCCTGAAAATAGTTAATAGTAGATGTTATATAAAAAGAACGGAGAGAGTCCCCAGTGAGATTCAAAGCAAATAAAAGAAATTTCTTGCTACCTTGCATCATTCAGTGTAAGCATGAAGACTCTATTCCTCCTAAGCATTTCTTACCTTGTTTAATCCAAATAGTGGTGTCACTTAACAGTTAATTATTTTGGAATACTACCAAACTCCCGGCCTCAGTTCAAAGTACAATGGATATTTTGAAAATTGACATGAACAAAAAAATCACTCTATGTGACAAAATTTTTAATAGTTATAAATAAATTTAGGAAGAACAGAGTTATTTTCTTCATGACTACATTCACTAAATATAATTAAATCATATACTTCTTTCTGCATTTAATTAAGCAATGTTTTGAATGGTGACCTTATGCCTTTATTGATAGAAGTAAAATTGAGATAGCCTACAAAATTACTTTGAGAAAAAATAACAACTGAAAATATATAAAAGCTAACAGCATATCTGCCGATTTTGTGTAAATATGAAGCATCTTCAAAATCAGAAAACAATACAAATATGAGCGAGAACAGTATATTGCACCTTGAGGATACAGAGAACAGAGTGCAGCAACACCTGGAACCTTAGGGGGAACACATGTAACAACACACTACAGTGCCTGGCTATTTTGATACTATGAACTGGAAGAGCAACAAAGACATTTTGGTTTTAACATCTGTGTGGAGATCTATATTGGCAACATTCTGAAGAATAAATTTAAATAATGGCATATGTCTGTGACTGTGCCTCAAAAGAAAGAGAAGAGGGTACATCCTTTGGGTAGGCTGAAGAAGTAAAGAGCAATACTACAGAAATGTGCACAGGCAGGAGCAAAATGGATTGTCTTGGAGACTGAAAATATGCCCACATGACATAAATGTATTATAAGAGCAATATAAAGGGGACAGAGCAGGAGAGGGGAGAAGTTCACTTCTATGCACAAAAAGAAAATTAAACAAATTGGGCCTTGCACCACAGAAAAACTGGAAATTGCTAAAATCATGCAGAACGACACGTAAAGTAGCCACACGTTCCATCCAACAGGATAAAGGACTCATCTCCTTCCTAAGAGAAACCTCTTTCATCATGCTGTGTAAGGTCCTTACTGGAACATCTGAGCAGTACTTGTTCTGGAGCCACCTATACAAAATAGGCCTCCTATTTCCCATCTTTAAGAACTTTATTTTAAAATACTCATTTTAATTGACAGAGCCATTGTAAAAGCCTCTGATTCCCCTCTTTTTCCACTGTATTTCATCTGTTTCAGTCCTGGGCTTCCTCCAGCTTGCATTAAATATAGCATGTGTATGACCAAAATTCAATGTTGTATAAAATGTGAAATTTCACATCTATTATGGAGCAGTCTGTTACTTTGGCACCTAAATTATGCCAATCATGGGTTTTAATAATTAAATGAACTTAAACTTGAATTTTAATTTAGATAATAGGAAAATATGTGAATATGATCAGGTGCAATACAGAATGAGAAATATTAAACAGTGGCAATTTGGATTTTTCAGTCTTCCTTTTTTTTTGATGTGTATCTTTTGAGGGGTCAGGGAAAATTGAGATTCTGACTGGCTAAATTGGTGAAGGCTTGTAGCTCTTCAGTTTCCTCTCTTGGCCTCATTCCAAGTCAAAACCATATTCTACACATAATAATTCTCACAACTACTGACCAAAGTGTTTAATAAGCTCTGACAACAGGCAGTATTGCGTAAGTATTGCCTAACATGCATTAATCCAATGGCAATGATTGCAGAGGCCATTTACTGTTAAGAAATGCCATAGAATGACTCTTAAGAAATTACCATATAACTCATTTTTACCATCATAAAATATTGAAAGGATTGGTTTTGTTTTTTTGGATTGACACAGGACATATTTTCATTATTAACATTGCATGACTTCCACCAGCTGATACACAGAAACATTTACAGGAGATCTTTCATTTCCTCTTTCTCTCTTTTCCTTCTCTTTCTCTTTTTCTCTCTCTCTTCCTCTATCTTTCTGAATTTTGATCCATTATTGATCCATGATCCATGCTTGTAAAATGCAAATTACTAATCTTCTTCAAATTTCTAGCTTTGGTAGGAAAGAAATATAAGACCTTACTATTATGTTACCTTAACTAAAATCTTGGTTTCCTTCAATCCGTATTTCAAGGCTCATTTCACCTAGTATCTCACAAACATTTTAGTTATCAGTGATTAAGATTTCATAATGTTCCATGAATAAGGAACTAAAAACTGAAAGAAATAAACATATTCACTGGATTGTTAATGACATTTTAGCAAATCTTGGTAAGAATGACAGCATGAATCAAAATTCCCTATACTGTTAAACCATAGAAGAGTCAGCAAAGATTTTTTGTCCCTGATTTCTATTAAATTCAGTATTTTATGAGATGCTATTTAGAGAACATAATGGTATAAGTTCTGCAGAGTGGTTTATCAAATATAAGGTATTTCAAGCTGTAGCAAAGAAATATAATTCCTCCATGGAGGAAAAAAAAAAAAGCTGATGCAAAAGTATATAATAAGGTCAGGGTCCAGCAAATTAATATATATTTGAATCCAGAGCTGTTCGAACTAGTTAATTACAAATATTGCTGTGGATCTGACAGTTCACTGATCTATCCTAATATTTCATTTCAATTTCTTTTCCAGGGTTCAGAGCCTACCATTCTTTTTATGTGGTTGATAAATCCCTTTAAAATATTTGTTCTCCATAAATATTTGCAAAATATTTGGATGAATAATTCATTGTGTTTGGGGTTGGTACATGCATCCTGTTCCATGAATAGGATGAATGAAGGATTTTGAATATAAATATGGTAAATTAAAAATCACGCTTTTAAGTACACTACTAGATAAAATTATCTAGAATCTGTTAAACTTAGGATTGGATACAACCAAGATAAAACCCTAGACCTTCAGCTAGTTTATGAGTCTTCATGAGTATTATATCACACAGAAATAGATTCAACCAAGAGCTTTTAGCTCTCTATGCTGTGCTTAAAGAATATATAATACTTTGTATCTTGCTCACATTAATCTAAAAATGAATAATAAAAATAAGGAAAAGATTTCTGGCTATATTTTTAGGAATTCTTCAGGCAGATATGTATAGCAGAGAGAAAAAGTCCTGTCTGGCTTGATGATAGTCATTCTGTTTGAAAGATTAATGTTTATGTATTGGCTTAGAGAAGAATTTGGCTAAATACTCTATTTTCCAAAGAAATAAGGACAATCATAGAAGTTTTTTTATTCTCTATCTTGCAAAGGTAGTTAGTCAAGACAGTGGCTCTTTATGTTCTTCACGTATTATCAAAGGCTCCCCTTTAGCCGCTCCTGCAGTGAGGAACAGAAAAGCCACCATTCCAAATGTACGTCTCCTATAACATGTTCCAGCATATTTATTCCTCCAGGTTTATTTATCATTCGTCATAACACATAACGTCCCATCCATTTTATTCATCATAGACTTTTACAATTTCAAGCAGTGCATTCATACTATTTACTACTGGTAACTTCACGCTCCATATGCAAAGTCTTTTTTCAGACAGTAGATAATCTTACTTGTTTCATTTTTGCCAGTGGCCAGATGTAAATATAATGGAATGTCATTGATTGCATATTTGCATTATACATACGGTATTAACACACCTTCATTTATTCTTTATTATCCAAGAAAAAAAAAAAAAGAAGAAATGTCAGAGATCCAGAGCAAAATGAGGGTGCATTTAGAAGGTAGAGATGGTCACATTGCTGCAAAATGGCAGCAGAAGAAGCTGCTACACCAGCTAGAAAATTGGTGCATCCATAGTCCTCAGCAGGTTATTCCCAGCCTTCACTGTTAGTTTCCATCCACCCTTACTATTATCCTCACCTACACTAGTTTTATTAGTATAAGCAGAGATATGTGTATTTTTGCTAAAATCACCATCACCAAATCCTGCTCAACCATCTTCTCTTGATTTGGGTCTAAACTATGAAAAATAAGGATTGGGGGGAAAAGAGTCATCATTCTTCTATTGAACTCATGTGTCTTAAGCCTTTTCATATGCCTTGTTGGAGCAAGGGGATGCAAAAACTATTCCAAGAGTTCAGCAGAATGCTCCCTGGAAAGCACGAACCCTGCCTATCTACATTCCCCTGCAATTTTAACTTAACACAGTGCTGTTAAACACTGTTGTTAAGAATTGCTGTGTGCTGCTAAAGTCTTCCCACCTTTTGCCACAGAGGCTGTGGCATTTCAGCATGATATGAGATTCTTGCACTAGTTTATAGCTCATAAATGAAAGCTTCAACAGATGGCAAGATCATCACCATGATGATTTGCACTTTCAGGATATGTGGGATTCTGTGTTACGTGGCATAACATATGTGGCGTTCTCCTGTTATGTAAGTAATTCAGAGCTCCGAAAAGCTATCTATCCTTTCTCTCTGTGGCACTTGGGTCATCTGAGCCTCTCTTAGAGGAAGACAGAGGATGCAATGCAAGGTTATTTCTCACAGTTTGTAAATGTCTAGGTTAGAATATTGCCCTTATCAGAAGCCATGCACTTCACTTTACTGAGATGGTCATATTTTGGTTCACCTTAATATCTAATGAACTTTTCGCTCTTTCTGTTTTTGACTACTCATATTCCAACCCAATAATTATGGAGATAAATACTGGATCAGTTTAAGAAAATAACAGACTACACTCTGCCAGTTATTAACTGAATTTTCTCATTGAGAGCTAACAGTTAAACCATTTCTGTCTTATATTCAAAAGAGATTATGACTGTCTTTGAAGTGCAAATTAAAATAATCAGCAGAGTCAGCATATTCACTTATTTTGAATGTCATTCTAAAAGTCTGTTGAATTTTCTAGTCACAGCCTACAGGTCTGTGCCGCTGAAAGATGAAGTGGGTAAACACACAAGAATCTGCTTCAGATAAGAACTTGCAGTACAGAACTGCTTATATGGACAATCATAAGAACAGTAATGTTGACTAAAAGCAATTTATACATTTGAAGCTCGTAAACTTAGAACTTGTGTTAAACCAAAAGCCAGATAGTTCAACCAAATTTAATTTTGAGAACAAACACATTAAAAATGTATTTTAAAAATATATATCCAAATAAAAAGGGCTAGGATATGACTATATTGAACCAAAAATAAAAGTTTTATGACAAGATGCTTAACCTATCTGTGCCTCAAGTTTCCCAGCAAGATAGAAGGATGATAGCCTTTTTGCCCTTACACTGGATTGTGAAGCTTAACTCATAGAGATTTTTACCCAAAGTCCATTAAAACCAATAGAAATCTCTCATTGACTTTAATGAGCTTTTGCTCAGGTCTTTTACAAGTCAGTTGAACGAGTGTCATTGAATTCAAGCCCTAATTTTATAGAGCTTTCATATCCTCAACTTGGAGGCAGATGGAAACATAAAGTTGGAGTTATAGAGGTGTTATATTTACAAAACAAATCACCATAAAATAAAGTTGAGCATGTTGTTTAAACTCCAGCATGCGAATCACTGCATGTGTGTTCACCCAAGAATGCATATATCATCTATTTAGTAAGACTTGTTTCTCAGATATCATTAACTGACAGTTACATAATCATTTCAACTCTGATGGATGCCAACTCACACATTTAATCTGGATGAAGTACGGTTCATAATGACTTTTCCATTAAATTGGCCACAATGTCAGATAGATATTATAAATTGTCACTAAGTTTTAATGCTGGTATTAGCCTGTCTGTGTAAGCAAAGACAGTAACTGATCCAGCATTAAGCTTCCTAGGATATAGTTAACTCATTAAAATCTTTTAAGAGCTTGTAGCAACAGAGTGAGTTTCAGAATGAGATAATAAATAAATAATTTTTTTTGACAACCTATGATAATCACAGACTACTTAATCAATAATTCTGAGAGATTAAGATTTATCTTTGTGCTCATATATGGAACAAACAATATCACAAATTAAGTACTATTCAAAGATTGACATCTTTGATGATATTTTTGTCACTTCATTTAAGGGATTATTTTCAAAGAAGCCAACAAGCAGAAAGGAAATATAAAAGTTTTCCAAATCTTAGCTAAAACATTTTCATTTTTCCTTCACTTTAGTAAGATGTCTCTCTATACATTGATATTCCAATCTAAATCTTGTGAAAAACAATGCAAATAATACAAAGAGATACTAGAATTTATTATATAATATTTTTATGAAAAAAGTAAAGATAATCTGCCAAGAGGATACCTTTTAGAAACTCCTTTTTCTTCAAAGGTGCACCTAATTTAGATCCTGAATGATCACAGGGATTTTTCTTTACCAACTAACCCATTAGGCTGTTAACATGTTGTTATTCCTTGAGTGAAAAAAACGGTTCTAACATCTGTTCTCAATCTGTTCTTCCATAATTTCCTTTTATGCCCTATGTAACTCATTAATCTCACCTACAAAACACTATCTATACTAAGCTTTTCTATTATAACATTGCATGAGTTTTCGAAAATGGTAAATCTAAGATACTATAAAAACTACTATAAAAATACACTACTTATCCTGAATCTTTTGATCCAAGATTTCTTCCAAATTAAAACTCTGACACATACAATGTTTATCCTACTCTCTTAGGTGATCTATATTTTAACAAAATGTGAAAACTGATTCTGGTCTCACCATGACTCTCTGATACAGTCTTATGAGAAGAAAAGTGTTTAAATTAAGAAAAATATACTTCTGAAAGGCTTCAAGAGAGTGATTTTCAAATATTAACTTGCTTGTGCAGAAGTGATTTCCGGAGTGCAGCAGATAAAGGGGTATAAATGTGCCCCTGTAATCTAGAACTTAAATGCAGGTAAAACATTAAACCTGGAGTTCAGTATATCCCTCTAAATGCACTTTCCATTTTCTTCTACAGATGGAAATTTTTAACCTCAAGCTGGTTTCCAGCCCTATGATCTCTTCTGCTACCTTTTGTCTATACATAATTGCTGCTTTAATTGAATTTCTGGGGAAAAAAAAAAACTATTTACAGTTCATGTCTTCCTATAATGCATTTATCAAGACAACACAAAGGTCAGATTTTCCATAGAAAACTAAAGAATTTACTGTCAAAGTAGTCTCAGTAGCTCTCTAAAGGTACCACTTCTGTAAGAAAAATGACACATTATCTGATGCTTTTCAGCAGCTGATAAATAATGTAAGGTCAAATCCTCATGAAGGCAATATTGCAGCATTTATAAACATTGGTGAATTGAGTAAAACTTTGTGGGCGTTTAGATTTTCCCTGTTACGTTATCTTGTATGAAAGCTTCAAGCTGCCTATGCCTTGCATTAAGTTGTGTGTGAGGAGATGAAAATGTGAAAACACAATTTTTTTAATGGAACCAATACCTGACTGTGAAAGCTTCCTTATACTGTAAGTGTAGATCGCCAATATATTTGTAACTGAAGTAAGAGAAGAATTTTTAGTGATTTTTTGACTACACTTTATCTTGAGAACATAGAGAGTGACACAGAAAAGCCTAGCGCAGGGAAGAAAGAGATATTTTAGATAGACTGAACGAAATCTTGCAGGAAACGTGCTTTAAAATTACCTTACAGAAATCTTTGAAAGCAGCAACGGGGAAAAGAAAAAAAATAAAAACAGCTAGCAATAAAAGCACACAAAAAAGTGAAACAAATTAAAAGAGAGGCAAATGATCAGATAAGGTCAGACTTCTTCAAACTGGAAAGTAGGCCCTTTTTTGCATTTTTTCTTGAGAAAAAAATATTTCAAGTAAATAACTGAGACTAAACTACTAAAAGCCTGACAAATTCAGAAAAGCCTTGTTCTGTCTTTAATTAAGACAGTGGAACAACTTCTTTATGCACGGGTATGAAATTTATAACAGTGAAAAAATCTAGCTCTGACAACTTTCTCATGAAAATCAATAGAGTTTTATATTTTCAGAAAAAGAATACCTCTAGGCACACAGATCAAAAAACACCTTATAAATCCAATAAAATGATTTGCACTTCCACAAAGAGTGTGTTATAAGACATACACAGTAACAAACCCAACATCAGACTAAAACTAGAGTGCAGCATTTACTGTCCTTCTAACATTTTTACCAGCCAGGAAAGAGATCTTTTAGACTATATTTTGTCAATATTCAACATGAAGATGGTGGCACATAAAGAAAATTTCTATTTTATTTTTGAACAAAACGGATTTAAAACACACTTACTGTTGCCTGCAGACTAATTTAACAGTCAACACTTACTTAGCATAGTCGCAGTTTCCTACTTCTTTATCCCAGCCCTGGCACTAAAGCAAGACAGAGATCCCGGGAGGGAGCTGTTCACAACGGCACCAGCTGGCAGCAAATCCTAGGGGACCATCTGTCCTTCACAGAGCCCTGGCTCGCCCTCTGGCTACTCCTCCACTACATCCCTACAAATTTAAAACCTCCGCTGCTTCTCTCTCTATGTCGGGGAATTATTGAAAGGCGCTTTCACTCTTTTCACAATAGTAAAGCAAAGCCAATCTCAGCCGATCAAGATATAACTCTAAAAACTCTCACAAAAATAAACGCACAGTGGAGTCAGACTTGCTGTGTTAAGCAGAGAGACAGGCACTGCTTTTCTGTTACAAACGGTACACAGAGAACCGACTTACCGGGCCGAAAGCGTTGCTGTCAAAGCTGTGTCCATGGTGATCGCCTTCCACCCAAATATGACCATGTGGAACTTTCACATACTTCTTTTTATATCCAATCGTTCTAAAAAATATTTTTAAAAAATTTTTAGAAAGTTAACATGGATTATTTTGGAATATGCACTCCAGTCCATAGTTGTTAAATGACCTCACACTTAGTATTCTAAACTTGGATAGCACTAGTCAAATGAAAGTCCATAAAGATTCTGAATGAGCTAGTTGCATTATCAGAGCTGTTTACTACACTGTTTTGGCAAATAACGCAGCACAACAGGGAGCAAGAAATTTTTCAGTTAAATATAATTAAGGGTTTCTTATTTCTATTTCCGTAGTAACGATTCTTTGAACCATCAGATTTTATCTTAGGTAAAATCTGGTGGAAATATGTTGTAGCCACATATAGACACATCTTGTAAATACATTTGGGAATACTGTTTTCCTGGGTAGCATTAGCATACAGGCATTCATCAGAAATAATTTGGCATTTATGACTTGGCCTCAGATTCAGCATTAAGCATCACAGGAATGTAATGCTCATGACCTGGAGGTAGGATTTCTTTAGCTGTCACACCCTAAACAGGATAAACGTACAGGGGACCTCGAGGAGGACAAATGCTGCAAAAACTGGTATTGATGATTCACACCGAGTGGTCCTACTGAATCTGCCTCAACATGCCCTTACATTATAGAAATGACAAATTACAGGGCAGTCATAAACCTGAGATTCAGTGTATACAAAATTCCTGTATTTAGTTCCTGAGTATCTATCATTTCACAATTCCAGTCTGTCTTCTACCACACTTTTGCTTTCTTTCAATCAGGTTACTATTACTCTGCAAGCTTTCATGCATAGAGGTAATTTTAGCTTGTACATGGAATTACTACCATGAAGAAGTACTTACAGATAGATCTGTCTGTACACAGACAGAAAGATCTAAGATCTAAAATCTAAGATCTTTTGATCTAAGCTTATTGCCTTTAGCTGCTCTGCCCTTTTCATAATCTGGAAGACACACAACAGTTTTATTCCAGATTTTGGCACAAACTTTTGTATTAACTTTGGTTATCTATCAAAGGTTTTCTGCACTTTTAGAGTACAAAAATTTTGTACTCCTATTTTGATCAAAATATTTTTTTTTCTTTTTTTTTGTGAGGATACTATGAAGACAAGCTAGGAATAGATTGGAAAACATGAAATACAAGATATATGAGGATTCCTCAATATTATTATTTATTACATTATTATTTACTTTGCAAGTCAAAAAGCCAACCCATGTTTTTTCAAACAGTTCTGGAAGCAGCTGAATGGATGGAAGCAGCAGAATGATGTTCTAATGAGAGTTCTCCCTACACTTTCTTTAGAAGTAGACAAAACAATAAACTATTTTCAGAAGAAAAAAGACTCAGATTTTCATCTTTTTTGTAACAGTTTCATATTCTATAATATTCAAAGCTGAGTTGCTAAACCATTCCATATAAAAAAATGCAAAGTCATCCCAAGTTGGTAAACAAACACTTACTTAAACTGAAACCATTGATCTGTAATAATTTAATTGTGCTAAAAGAGTTTTTATTATTATGGAAATTCCTTTTAAAAAAATATTTTAAGAAATGTGACCTACAGTCTGTACAATAAAATTACTTATATTCTGAGGCTGCATAATGGTTTTTTTAATAATAAATATTTTTGTAAAGTACCATAATAAACCATGTTTTCCTAGAAACATATGCTTAAAAAATATATGGGTTTAGAGATCTTGGCCATCAATTCTGCTCTACCTGCTCAGATAGATACTCTGGAAATTATTAAATGATTATCTTCCATCACTGATAAAGACAAACAATAGCACAGAAATATTTAATTTTCTCTTCTATTCATCCCACTGAATACATACAGCACAGTAGATTGTGATATGGTTCTATACCTTTTTAGACTTCATGCACAAAACTGAATTCCACCCAGAAGAGTGAAAGGAATTTGAACACGCCTGCATAAAGTTAATTCTGCCAACATGCTTACATGCCTTTCATTATAAAAATAGGTAATGCTATTTCAGTTTCTATTTTCATGGTACCTTAGGGTTCACTAGCCACCTGAGAGCTGGTGCTCATTAGGTGAAGAAAACATTAGCAAGTAATGAACAAAGTAGACATTCTACAGTGTTTGCTCTCTGACTAGCTCAGTTAGAATATACCGTTTCTGGGGCTCTGAGACATTATCTTCTAAAAGCTTGTACTATGTTAAAATATAATGTTATAGCTCTTAGCTGAATACTACTGCTTCTTCAAGAAGTTACTGTGCTTCCAGAATAAATTCTCAAAATGACCCAAATTACCAGATAGTTTTGTATTTAAACTATTGACAAGAACCTCAGATATCATAAAAAAGCAGATCAGGCAGCAACTATTCATGCAATTCAGATTTTGGAGCATGGTCTTCCTTGACCGTAGAGGAAACATCAGCTACCATGCTTGCATCCATATGGTGATGTGTGCCTGTGGTTTACGAGGATATATACAATGACAAAATAGCCAATACTCTAGTCAGAGCAGCATCTCTGCTGCCCAAACCACATGCGCATGCACTTCTACAAAATATACCCACAAAAGAGACAGACTAGTAGATTCAGGAGAGAAGAACCTCAGAAATGTCAGGAAAAATATATGGCAAATGCAACATCTCAGAACAGCCACAGCCTCCCACCCCCAAATAATTCCTTCTTTTATTATGATTCAGAAGTCTCTAATGAGGAAGGGAAAAGCTTTTGCAATATGTACTTGGAAACAAAAACAGAAAGTATGGTCTTAGTGTTGTTTTTTGATCTACATGGATTGATCTTGCAGAGACCCAGTAAAATAAGGAAGTCTTAACGCAGGTATAGAGTGTGTTCTTAAAAAAGAAAAAAAAAGAAAAAAGAAAAGATTACAGAGTGCAGAAATTACTCATTCTTTTTATATTCTTTTTATATTCTTTTTATTATCCTTAGGACATAAGAAAATATGCAATTTTTTTTTATTCTTGAAACAAGCATTGTAAACTGGAATCGTTCAAAAAATGCTGTCTCTCTCTTAAAGTCGCTGATGATAAATTATATACAAATTCTCATATTGAAGAAAAGGAGATGATAATGCAAGATGTTTTGACTACAGGAAATAGAATTAAAATTGATGATGTTAATAAATGCATTAAGGAAATAGGCAAGAGAAAAACTAATGGAAAAGAAACAGAAGGAGTAGTTTTAATTATCTACTTTAGTAGATAGGACAGATACTGCACAGATAAATCGTTCTGTAAGCTCAGCAGATAAATGCAAAGTTCTTTGCCATTTCATGCACGAGGTGTATAAAACATCAGATTTCTCTCATATGCAAGTGCAGTAGACAATTTTTTAAGCTATGTTGCAAATAATAAGTACTTGCATATCTGAGAACAGAAGGCAGGGAAATTATTTTCCTAAGACAACTAGCTCAAAATGCTTGTGTAGTATTGCTGCATATGGTAGTTATATGGAGACTTTTTGTTCACTTTAGCAAAACCATCAGAAAAAAACTATCTTTTGGTTGAAATTTAAAATCAAGTTTATCTATCTGAGCCTTTCTTTGCATGTTTTTGAAACAAAATACAGCAATAGGCTCATGTTACTGTAAACTGGATCATCAATTACCTAATATTGTTTTTAATTTTCAAGATATTTAATTTTTCAAGATAATTTTATTGTTGAATTGTTTCACAATGGATCTATAAATCATTCACGCAAGCAAAACAGGCTATAGATTTCAGAAATCCATATTCGGTTAATGACTGTGGATTATTTTTAATTATTATTGTGAAAAATATGTTGACTTTTTCTATAAACAAAAGAACTTATAGCTTCCTCTCCTGTTAATATAAATAAATAATATAAATTGCTTCAAAATTAATATCATTTAATTATTAACTCTGCTTCTCTCACCCATGAATTAAATCATTTCCAGACTAAGTTGCAATGAGGCAATCATGTGTGCGAACTGCACTGGCAATAGGGCTCTCACTCTAAATGCATTTCAGTGCATGTTGTAAAACATTTTAGCCAGAAACACTGAAAGAAATCTATTAGCCACTTATCCCTTATCATATAAGGCCAAATTACTAATGCAAACTGTGAAAACTCATTTCTGAGAAGAAAGAGAATGTGTTGATTCAAGACTTTTCTTAAGGAAACCTGTGCAATCAACTTCCACTCCCTTTACAGATTCAATGTCATGTAAATATCAATTACAAGTTCTGTTATCAGAAAATTAGTGGCATATAAAATGAAAATGGCTTAGGAATCCTTCTGGTACTCTTCAACATGAACAAAAACCTCTAAAATTCTCACGTAGCTGAGATCTAAAAATTAATTAAAATCAGAACTACCACGCCACTAATTTTGCAACAGATTGTCAGAGGCCTTTAAGACAAAAGACATGGAGTGAATAACATATTGTGCATTTTGAATATAATGCAAAAAATCTACTTTTCTTTCTCAAGAAAAGCCCCTTTTATCCAAGTTTGCCTGTAATCTTAACCTCTTTGTTAGCTCTCACACATGAAGTATCTAATTAAATTTTGAAGATGACTGAATGAATTCTTCAGAGTATAATTGGTGTGTGTAATAATTAATTTACTATTTGTTAATTTTATAGCCAGTTCCTTATCATGAGATATAATTACAAAGTCATCTTTTAAATTTACAAAAGCTTCTCTGAATAAAAAGTAGTCTTTCACATTTTGAAATCCTCTTTCGAAGCAAAAATAAAGACAACTTTCCATTACAGCTCATACCTTGCCAATTTTAAAGACATATCAAAACACCCAGATTTTGATACAAAGTATTCAAACACCTGTTAAGATCAATACTCGTGTGTTTAAGCTGATGTAAGAGGTTAAGATCTTTGATATGTTTGTAATAACCTCCTGTGCTACTGTTGATCAAACCACAGTTAAATTCTCACTCCATTAGGAACAGTGAACCTATGCGAGATGCAGTCATTTTTCTGACCAAAGCGTAATGGAATTATTTTAATTGTTTTGCTCATTTTTGCAGAAATTGGTCTGAAATACCGCATCTTGTTCTTACATCAAAAATTATGAACCAAATGCAAAGATTTTTTCTCCATGATTTAATAGTTAACAGATGCACTTTATATCCATCCTTGGCTGAGAAATAATTTAAATCTTGACAGTCAAAAATGAGTTCTATATGATATTCTAACCACCTGCCCACAAGCAAGAAAAATCTGCTTTTTTAGCATGTGGTATGAATGCCAAACCAAGAAACTTGGCTCAACTAAGTTGGATGAGGAATGATTGCCTTCAATTTGATTTGACCTTGGGAAATCAGAAGGTCTCAGCAGCCTTTGGGTGTCATCAGGGAACAAACACTGTGTCTAATTCCCTGTGTTTGCATAGTAGAGAAGAAACAAACACAAACTCTCCTGTAACAAAGGTAACCTGAACAGTGCTTAAGACTAACTTCTTCCAAGCATTGTTGTAAACACTGCACATGGATGCTTTCCATGTATATCCATCTTATTCATCGAATTCACAGAACAAAAAAAAAAATACTAAAGCGTTAAATTTAAGGTGTCAATTGAATCACAAGAATATGAATCTTATTGTAAATTGTATTAGGAATTACCACAGGGAATCTTCCATATGACACTAAACAACTTCCAGACCCTAAAAGACTCCTTTTTCCCTTCCAAATTGCAGCCATCTGTGTCCTTTAAAAAAAAAAAAAATTGTGTGTCCTATATTCCTTTGATCACAAGCTGTTATCTAGTCAGCTGATTTTAGAACACAGGATTACAATATGTGAATGAAATAAATAGCTTTGACTCAAGGCCAGATTACCAGGCCATGCATGAAAGTAGGTCAATAGGTTAGGGAACATTAATTGGTTATGTACAGTTATTAATACTTGTCCTAAAGCTGAAAGTTTTTTTTTTTTTTTTTTTTCCTTAAAATCTGCCGATCAATTCGTTATTGAGAGGTCTGTGTTGAAAACACTCACACAAGCTCAACTAGAAAAGAGCTACAGGAGACCCATGCTTGTGATTCTACTTCTAGCACAGTAGATATAGCATATTAAGATGGAAACAAAATAAGACAACTTTCAGAGACAGAAATGATGAAATTTGAAATAGGAGAACAGGAGTCCTCCCTAGGGACAGTCATTGCTGAGGCAGAGGTTTCCTTTGCCTGTACTTGAATAAATTTCTGCAGGTCTAAAAATTTCATCTTTTCTAATAAAGAAGCTATTTTGAAGACTCATGGAAATGAAAACTATTTAACTAATTGGCTACATAGACAATTTTCTTATTCAGAACACAAATATAAGATGAACTACCCAATTTACTGTAATAAATAAACCACACAGTTAGACTGAGCATGATGTGGAACTACAACTGGTATCTCTGTTTTCCCTGCTAAAGCATTCCCCAAAGCAATGCCATAGCCTATTTGTTGCAATCCTGCAGGTTTGTATGATTGAGTGATGATAATATCAGTATATTTAGAAATCTGATTCTTGAGGTATGAGGGGGGAGGATATTTGTAGCTTTACTTTATTAATTAGATAATTTCCTGTAGATTATGCTTCTCAAAACAAAACAGTTATTTAGCCACTACTTGTCTCACGAACTTCTTCAAAATAGTAATTATTCACCATTAAAGCACACAGTACTCAGAAAAATTATTGAATTTCAACTGAAGTTAAAAAGCATTCTAATCAAATACTGATATTTATGCTTCTTGCCAAATGCCTGCTGGGTGAAAGTTAACTGAATTTTCAAGTGCTTGCATCAGGTTTTGTATCTGTTATCTTTTAAACTATATTTCCTCTAAAGCTATACCACACTGAGCGAGGGATACAGACATGATTGTATCACTTTCCTGCAGCACAGTGCAATGCAGCCAATTACAGACCAACATTGCGGAACCAAAGGAAACAGATGAAATTTTGTATATCTAATACAGCTGTCCTTTATATAGTTAATAGAATCTCATTTTTTTCTGGGGCTTTCTTTATACAACATTGGTAGAGAAAGAGAGACAAGATTATTAATTTTAAGGCTAGAAAATACCAATGTGATGATCCAGTCCGAAATCTAGATTAGCTCAGATCTTAAAATTTTATGCAGTTATTTGTGTGATGAATATTGAATAATTCACTATTCATAAATTTCTTCAATATGCACTGTTTAGTGAATTTCAAAATTCCATTATTGTGTGTCAAAAATATATTTTAGAAATGACATTTGCATTATAAAATAGTTGATATTTTTATTTTTGTTGTAATTAGTGCATACTGCTAGTATCACAGACAAACTCACAGAATCACACAGCCACAGCATGACTAAGGTTAGAAGGGACCTGTAAAGATCAGCTAGTCCAACCCCCCTGCACCACAAGGTGACCCTACACTGCCCACAACCATGTACAGGCAACTCCATGGATGGAGGTTCCATAAACTTCCTGGGCAGCCTGTTCCAGTACCTAGTTACCCTTGCTATCAATAAATAAATAAATAAATAAATCTTATGTTCCTTATGTTCAGACAGACTTTTTTGTGTTTTAGTTTGTGCCTGTTGCATCTCATCCTGTCACTGGCCACCACTGAGAAGAGTTCAACCCCATTCTCTTTACATCATCCCTTCAGATATTTATATTCAAGAGTCATCTCTCCCTCAGGCTGACCAGTCCCAGGTTTCTCAGCCTCTCCTTTTATGAGATATACTCCAGTTCCTTAATCATCTTAGTAGTCCTTTGCTGGACTTAGCCAGTAACTCCATGTCTCTCTCATCTTTGAAAGTCCAGAATGGGACATTACTCCAGCTGAGGCCACACCAGGGCTGAGTGGAGGGGGAGAATCACCTCCTTTGATCTGTTGGCAATGGTGTTTCTAATGCACCTAATACACCATAGGGCTTCTTGGCCACAAGTTTACATTAGTGGCTGTACATGATCAATTTGCTGTCCACCAGGACACCCAGCACCTTCTCTGCAGCTGCTTTCCATCAGGGCAGTCCCCAGCCTGTACTGGGGCATGGGGTATTCCTGCCTAAGTGCAGAACTCTGCACTTCTCTTTGCAGAACTTCATGAGGTTCCTCTCTGTCCATCTCTCCAGCCTGGCCAGGTCCCTCTGATTGGCAACAGGTGTATCCGCTGCTCCTTCCGGTTTTCTACCACCGACAAATTTGCTGAGGATGCACTCTGTCCCTTCAGATGGGACGATAAACTAAACAGGATTGGACTAGTATTGACCTGTGGGGGACACCACTAGGTACAGGCATCCAGCTACACTCTGTGCCACAGAGCACAACCTCCTAACCTCAGCCATTCAGCCAGTTCTCAGTCCGCCTCACTGTTTTCTCATCTAACCCACACTCCCTGAGCTTGCCTGTAAGGGAGATGGTGTCAAAAGCCTTCCTGAAGTCAAGATAAACAACATTCACTGCTTTCTCCTCATCTATCCAGGCAGTCATCCCATCACACAAGGCTATCAGGTGGATATTGAGAATCATATGGGTTCATATTCCACTCTGTGCTTCAAAGACACGCCTTACATGTAGGGCTTAGGTTATGCCCCTCTTTTGATCCTTCTCCCTACACACATAAGCATCACAAAAGACGGTTAAAAAGATGTGGGGCAAGCAGTCTATGAGTTAAGTTAAAGAAGTTATCATCACCAGAAGTTATTTTCCAAGTATTGCAAATGTTGGAGATGTAGACACCACTATCAAACAGCAATGTCAGGGGATCAGTATTTAAAGGAAATACCTTTTTCTCAGGTTAAATCATTCTGTAGTCATTCGTGATTACATTTTATGATTTTGCTCTCCAGCCTCCCATTGTTCTGCAGTATTTTTTTTCAATTTATCCTGCTTTGTTTAGAAACTATGTAAAAGACTACTGCAGAATCCTACACATTCATACAACATAAATCTCTTAGTTGCACAGGGAATTTCCTTTGTTCCTGAGAGTTTTGTTTCCATAGTCAGGAGAGATGTGATCGCTCAAGCATTTGATGTTGTTGCTCCTGCAATGCAGAACTCATTTTGCTCCTACTGCTAAAAGCAAAGAGCTAACAGTAGCTTCCCTTCCCCAGGCAACTTCAACCCTTTCTCCTTTAACTTCTGTGTTTGGTGTCATTCTTGTGTCTTCTACACCATTCCGTTCACATCATGCACCAATTTCCTTTCACTACATGTGTCTTTTGTCCCTTCCAGCACTATCAGCATTCTCAGTTTGTGATCTTTTCCATGGCAGCTCTTCTTAGCCCTTTTAAGAAATTTTATTTGGGGGGATTTTTAAATGAAACTAAAGATGATGCTTGCTGACCTGGATTTGCAATGACATGCATAAATGCAAAATTTTGTCCTTTACTTCCAGACAGAAAAATTTATAGCAAAAGACTGTGAACTGATACAATGAAATACCTCTTCTTGGATCATTTACCTTTCAATGTCCATGTACAACCAGTGTTACTGCCTTTAACAGTACTCAGACTATTTCTATTTAAAATGACTTTTAGCAAATTCTGAATTTGATGTCAATAATATTTTGGAATTTGTTCAATATTGGATGCTCTCTAAAGACAACTGCACATACTGTATGTGAATACAAATATTCCTACACAATTATACACAAATCTGTCACTCCCATTTAACATACTGAAGTCTCTGCATTCTTTTTACTTGAGTGTACATGCTCTCAACCAGAACCATAATTCTTTTCAAGATAAATTGAATCAAAAACAAAACAGTAATTTTGTATAGAAATGAGTGGCATTTCATCTGTTAGATTCACTTAATTCAAACGGCTAACCAGCATGCTGATTCAGCAAAAAGAAAAATGCAGTATCTATCTCATTCTTTATTATAGAATTTAACTTCTGATTGTGTGATCCCAGCTACCAACTATGTCCTTCCAAGCTAAGATTATGAAAATTATTATTGCTTTTTTTTTCTTGATAAAAGTCCCATCAACCAAATGATTGTGCCATTTTGTTACCTACTCAAATTTCTCCACTAAATGATATTGATAATTAACAAGCCAGGATTTTATTATAGTGTATATCACTAAAAGACATCTATTAACAATATAATATCATATATTAGGTGGGGGCAATTTGATAGATTCATTATCATTAGTTTCATAGTTCTACCAAGATAAAAATTACTAGTTATTCCAGGTCATCCAAGTTAAATTACCAAATCCTATTGCCATTGTCAAATTGGCAATTTTATACATGTAAGAACAAGATGACAAATGGAGGTCAAAAAAGTACTGCTCACTTCTTATCATTTTTTTTCCCCATTTCACCACTATTTTTCTACTTGTATTAGATCAATGGGAAAATCACTGGGCAAAATTTCAGCTTTAGACAGCTCTTACAGAACTGAAGATAACTGTTTGAAGTAAACAGCTAAGATTTAGAACACTGCAAACAGACCAGGATTTCACCTGATACATATTTAATTGTTCAGCTTAATGATCTACTGCATTAATATAATCCTTTTTTCCCATTTGGCTAACAGTTATATAAATTTTACTGTCAGTTACACCTATAACTTAGAGAAGGATTGAGAAGAGTTGGTCCAACTTTTTTTTTCTGTGTTAAAAGTAATGGAATTTAAAAGTTGACTCAGCCATTAGTCTCCAGTTTGCAATTATGTTTTTTGCTTGTTTGTTTGTTTGTGGTTTGTTTGTTTTTGATAAAATTCACTCTTCTTCTTGGCCAACTCTTCCTGGCCGCAAGTTCAGAGCTCTTCAATCTTCTATATCCTTTTAAAAGTTAACTTAATAACAGAGTTGAGTTTATAGTCAACTCTGCAAGTAAACGGATTAGCAGAGCAGATTAAAAAAAAAATAAGAATCCATTCCCCTTTTCATCACACTCTCTGTTTAAAATAATCTCATGCTGAGGAACAGAAACTGTTGAGCTTACCCTTTGGTTTCTTACTGTCTCTCTTCCCTCAGCTGCATGGTGAGAGCCCTGGCCAGCCTTTAAACAAGGGCACTCCGGAGAAGGAGAGAAAAAAAAAAAAATTGAGAATCCTTTGTATCCTAGGAGGAGAAATCCTGCTACTACAGAATATCCAGTCGGCCTAGTCTTCTGAAGATGCCTAATGGAGAAGAGCTATTTATTTATTTATTAAGATTAAAAAATAAACTATAAAAAAGAAGTGATGATAGGGGTCGTCTCAGCATTAGTGCCTCTTATTCACTATAATGTGCTAGATCCTGATTTCTGCCTTCTCCTCAGCTTGAGGGAATTTCAATAAATTTCCCACATAATAGGAGAATGTCTCAAATATGGCTGTGGGAGGAACGGAGGGAGCTTGCAGCAGGAGATGGGAGTGAGGAGAAACACCAGCCCCATATGTCAATGTCAAAGCCACATATTCATGCAGTCAGAGAAAATTATACAGTCACGATTAAAAAAAAAAAAAATCTAGCTTGCATAGAGCTGGCACTCCAAACTTTCAAAACATTTTTTTATAAGTTTTCCACTCTGCAAAAACTCTAGAGCAACTTACTGAAGGCCAAGGAAAAACGTAAGATATGTAACTCCACAGAGCTTAGTTAATAAATAACAAAGAGATTTTGCAGTTTGTCATGTTTGAATGGCATTTGCAACTTATAAGTTAAGTTTAACATTTCACACAGAACAATAACCCATTTGTGTTGTTGAACCTTGTAAGATCAACTGGTGAATAGCTGTCTAGTTAAAATCAGATGCCTGTAGATCTGTGATGTCTAAAAAGAGGCTGGCAAAATCTGCCTAGTTCCAAACGTAAGAAATAATCCCCCACCCACACACTTCTCCCACAGAAGCTAATTGTTATACTTTCGTTATTGCTTAACACTAATTAAAAGTATTACGATTTCCTAATCTGCTCCAGGCAGCATATCAAAATGTGAAACTTTCACATAATAAGTACTTTCAAGATTTATTTTTTATTTATGGAAAAGATGTTATTCTCTGTAGAATGGAAGCCTGAAACTTTCTAAGTTTCCATTTATTATTTCTTTCTCACATGAAAAAAATACGAAAAGATGCTATAACTGATTTTTGTTAAAAAGTGCCTTTTCATTTTTTAAAGTGCATGTTATCATACAGGTAACTGGGAGCCAGGCAAGAAAGCCATAGAATATGCTAACTGCGCCATTACATAAATATATTCCTTCATTGATACAAATTATGTTTTTTTAACTCCCAAATATTTCAATTATTTTATCTCATATTTTAGAAAAAATAATCTAGTAGTAATGGTGATGCAAGTGTTAGAAACTAGATCAATACTTTCTGAAGAAGAAAATAGAAGAAAGTTTCTTCTTTCTGAATAAACAATCCTGAAATAACTGGTGCAAACTGAAGGAATTATATCATAAGGGCAGACTTTATGCATATATCACAGCTCAGAGTTTGGGAAATATATGGGAAATTCAGAACAATACAAGTTTAAACACAAAATTCACAAGATTTCCTGAAATTTTAACACAAAAGTCTGAATAAAAGGAAGAAATAGATTTTTTTATTATTTTAAATCTTTTTATTTCCTGCAAGAATAGCTCTTATAAAAAATAGTTTAGCATTAGATATGCCAGAGAAGTAATAGAAAGCCTGCATTAGCCTCAGACACTTCCTCTAAAGAACCTACAAAATAATGAATTTTGTATTCTTTCTGTTAAAAGATGAAAGAGCTCTTATATGAACATCAGACTGCAGAAAACACCTACTTTGGAATGGTCCAGTTTTTTCAGCATAAGCTTTCAAACTATCAGCATACTACTGACACGCCTTGAAACACTGTGAAAATGATGAAAATCAATATGCACATTAAAAAAAATCAATTTAATAGAAATTTCACATAAGCAGCATTTAAATAGTTCCAAAGATAACTTCCAAATTAAATAAATAAATAAATCACTTTATCATGGAACATTTTACAAAAGTGGCACTTTGGTTGATAAAATATTTCAGGTAATTATTCCTGATTGGCTCTAAAAATTTAAGTTGTAAATCTAGAGATGTTCCATATTTACTTTTACTGGGGAACATTCACCAAAAGTTAGAGATGTCTTTTATACAAAAAAAAAAAAAAGTGTTTAAAGCCTTCTCCATCACAGATAGATACCTTACCTGAGTTAAGAAAAAAATAAAAATCCTGAAGTGCATGTTAACAGAAAATTAAAACTACCAATTAAGATGCAGGGCAGAGCAACCTCGACTGGCTGCACAATTTCCGTGCCCTTGGGAGGATGCCACCATGTCTCCCCAGGAAGATCTCACTGCCTCATGCCAGGAAGCCAAATTCAGACAACAAGAACTGGACTGATCCTACCTGGGGAGCAGGGAGGCATCGTATTTTCTCTTCCCAATTGCCTCCAAGCCTCACTACAGTGTAACACCCCAGGTATTTTGTTCTACAATAAAAACCTGTGACCTCACATAAGCCATGTTCATATATCCAAGAATTATCAAGATTGAATTCAATGTGTGTCTATTCTAGATATTTTCCTTGAAACTATAAGCTGAATGATCAACCAAGGAGAACTGGACACAAAAGAATAAATTTTGCTTGATATCAAAGTGTGCAAATGTATTCATGTCTAATAGACATTCTATTCTAAAGATCTCTGAAATAATTTCAAATAATTGATACATAAATTAATAAATAAAAAGAATGAGTCATGACAATAACTTTGGTTTTCAATTTCTAAAAAGAGGTATCTGTATGCATTTTTTCATAACTAAAGTCACAGGTGCCCCATTTTGTGATTTCCTCATAATTCTAATTAAACTCATTAACGAAATGATGTTGGTACCTTCATTCCTGACACGTAATACAAGCAAAGAATGTAGAGATCATAGCACAGAACAGCTGGTTTTAATTCCTAGCCAACTATCTAAACATTATTGCAATATTTAAATTATTCCTCCTCATTTGATCTTATTATAAATTATTTAAATGCAGGTGTGTACATGCATGTGTGAACACATGTATATGTCTCTTGTTTGATTATATTTAGAGGAATAACAGCCAACTTTGGTTATCTTTGAAGTAGCTTTTTGTCCTACCACAAAGGAAAATTCTTGTTCTGCACTACCACCCTGTAAAACACTTAGCAATGAGTAATCATCCAAATTGACTGGTGACTTTTGTCCCTTACTGTAAATGTATGATTATTTTTTTTAAAAAAAAAGTTATAAGCATATATGAAGCAAGTGTTCAAACATTTTAATGCTTAAAATGAGGGACATTCTAAGAGGTTTGTGCAAAGAATTATTATTACGAAAACAAATATTTATAATGTAAGATAAACATTTTTCCTATCAAACTCTCCCTGGAGAGACTCACTTAGACACTAGCATTCCTCTGTGTTTAAGGATAACAGAATATTAGAATATCTTCAAAAAGTATATATGTTCAATATTTTACTGATATAATAAATGAGTCATTTATTAGACAGTCAAACTAGCCTGTCTCCAAGTATAGCAAAGCAGACAATGATGTTAAAGAAAAGCATGTTAACCTGTCTGCTTTCTGTGGATCATTCCCTGCATGCAGAATTACTGTGCCAGAGATGCTTAACACTTTATTGCTGTCTGCCTCTCCTAGTACTCATTTAGGGATCTGATGTCCATGAATTTGTTTAACCTGTTTTTGAACATATTGATACTCTCTGCCTCCACAATCTCCTGTGGCAACAGGAGGCAAATCATAATGGTAATATATATCATATGAATAATGTACATTTTACTTTGTATAATTTATCAAATAATGGACCTAGACATGTATTGTGTAAGGTATCATAAATTTTACAATATTACAGTATTGTAATTTTATAATATTTACAATAATTATTATAAATTAATTACAATATAAATTTTATAAAACATTACAATTTTCTACTCCAGTGGCAAATTCCAGAAGTTCAGTATCTGCAGCGTAAAGAAATTCTGTATTTTTTTCTATTTAAATCCAATCTTTTGCCAGTCTCATCAAGTGCCCCACACTTTTTTATTCTGGGATTTGGTGAACTAAGCTCATTTACCACCTTCATGATTTTATAATCCTTATGCGTAACTCCCCCTCAGCCACTACAAACTGAAGAGTTCTAGTTTTTATAGTTGTCCTTATCAGACAGCTGCACCATCAACATTTTACTTGTTTTTCGTCTCTATCTATCTTCTCTATGTCCATTTTTAAAATGAAGTCTGAAGATGCAAGAATGAACAGTATTCTTTAGGGACTTTATATTCTTAGCTTGTTAGGGCAGACCTACATCTGCTGTTGTTCAGTTTTGGCCTTACGTTTTACAACAACAGTGGAGAGCTAATAAACAGAAATGCTTAACTTAGGAATAGTCTGGTACTTTTGAGAGCGGCCTACTATTTGCTGCATGAGTCCATCTTTAAGCCTTTTTTTCTGAAAGAGCTCAATTACACAGAGTCTGGTCTTTCATAATAGTAAAAAATGCTTCATTGAATCTAAAAAGATTTAGAAAGTGGGTCTTTGCTCTTAGGAGTAGACACTAACACTGGTCTCTCTCTCTCTTTTCTTTTTTTCTCCCTTCATAATACCGGAATTCCATATTGCTTTGTTAACAGGAAAACCCTACAAAGTAGTAAAATTTCAAAGCAGAGATCCTCATAGCACTAATCTAAATCACCTACAAAAGGAAAGGTCACTGTCCTCATTAATACTTTCACTGCATTTAGTAACCTTACAGTATTGAGTGAATTGATCTCTCATTAACAAAACGGCCTATTTTTCCCATTCTCTTTCTCCCCAAGCACGTTTTTTCATTTAATGTTACTAACGCAAGAAAGTGTTCATTCAATATTAATTCTTGAAAAAGCCTTCAGAATTATTCTTTGGCCATTTTTAGTGTCGATAGAGATGCAATCTCATGTCTGATCACACCAGCAGCACAACTGTCATTGATTTCTATTTCAGTCTTATTTTGTTAAGAAATACTTGGTAACTAGGGGAATTTTTGTGTTTCCTTTTTGAGCCACAAAGTGCTACATAGAAAGTATTTCTGATTTTGCTTTACATAATCTTGCAATATGAAAGTAGGAAAAAATACAGATATTTTTATACACCAACAGAGAATCCCAGCATGCTGGCATTTCTGGAAAGAAAAGTGTTATCAGCATGATCAGATGGTTCTAAAAAAGTGATAGTACAGTGACAAGATGCCACAGAAAAGTGTTCTAATGATAATAGCCTGAGACAGACAGAAATCTCCATGTTCTTATTTACAATCATAAAAAAAACAAAATTCAACAAAATCAAAACTGTGTTTCTACTTGGGCAGATGGGCAGAAGAAATGTATAATTTAAGAACAAAACACAACCCAGTATATGTTCTCTAACATTAAGCTTCCCCATATTCTCATTCTGTGAAATGTAAACAGTCAGTCATCATCAAAATCTGAGACTGAGATAAACATAAAATGAAAACAAGATCAATATGAAGCATATTTCTCCTTGAATATGACTTCCTCTGCTTTTTGTCAATATACATCTAAAAATTGAAATTCTATATGCATGCTGCAAAGCAGAAGGGTGAAGGATAAGACTTTTAATATAATGACTTGCAAAATTAATCTATTTAAAAATTCAGTACTAAATTATTAATGTCAGATTCCGTGATGACTCAGCCCAGCAGAAATACTTTTTTGTGTCCCCACAGAAAGACTATTTCAATTATTTTTCCATTCTGCATGCGGATGAAACTGATGTCTTTCATCACTCTGAGGAGAAAGTTGGCCAGATCTAGGTGAACGTTGTGGCCCTCAGACTATCATCTCAGGACATCCTGGCTCCCCTACATGCCCTCTCAGTGCTGTCCAACACAGTTTCAGGATACAGCCTGCTATTTTGTAACACTGTCATGGGGACGAGTTTTTCTAGTTTGATCCAATTTTCCATTTTCAATACGGATAACACTGGCAATTAAGCTTTTACCTAAACCGACAGATAATTTGGGGGATAGCAAAATTATACAGCAAATCTGCATTTTTTTAATTTTTAAAAAATATCCCCCAAAACCTGAGTGTCCCTGCTGACTTCGGGAGACAAAAAGTGCACATCCATTCAGTCTGAACAGGCTGCTATTCAAATAAAATTCTCATGGAATAAAAAGTACAAATTCAAAGTACAAATCAAAAGTACATCCAAATACATTTCCAGGATCATTCACGGTGAGACTACAAACTCCTTATTTTTAGCTAGTTATGTGTCCATCTAAGCAGATCTAGTAGAAAAAAGTTACATGACAAAGAGGACTCAGATGAAATGAACCAGTCCTTGGGCTCAGGAGAAATGTCTACAAGCTGCAGTCATCACGTGATAGACAAAAATAAACATATTCAGTATACAGGAAGATGGACTGAACTATCACGGATAAGTACTAATATACTTAGTCTTAAGTGACAATTATAGCACAGCATATATATTGCCTGATATCTTTCATGTGAGGTATTTGAAAAGACCTTGAACAAGGAACCTGATTTCATATGATTTTCATCACAGAACCACAGAATCACAGAAGGGTTGAGGTTGAAAGGGACCTCTAGAGATCATCTGGTCTCACCCCTCTGCTCAAGCAGGGACATCTAGAGCAGGTGGCACAGGATGTATTTTCATATATGCAAGGTGCTTGCTGCACTTTGCATTCTCTCCTGCTTGCTGCAAAAAAAATATGACATTGCTAAACTTACACATATATTTATACATATATATGTTTATACACAACTTTATAATATAACTATACTATAACTCCTGCTTAGAAGACTATGCTATATATAAATCTTTACTACACTTAGTACTTTACTAGTCTTGGAAGACTTTAGTATACTATATAGAAAAACTGTCAAAAGGTGAGGAAAAGGAAATGAAAGAAAGAATTGATTTGTTAAAAGCTGCAGACAAGGTTCTTCAACAATCCCCAGATTTCCTAAGTGCCAGGAAAGATCACATAATTCTTATTTGACCACTTGTATGGCTTTATGTATAAAGTTTCAGTCTTTAACTGAGAATTTTCTCTTGGGTTTTTCTAGGAATAAGTACTGCCATAATAAATTATGAGAAAACAATTTTTACACATTGTTCTAATAGCTCAGCTATACAATATCCAATCCCATCTGTTCATGTTTGTTCTTCAAAGTTGGAAAAAAAAACACATCTTAAGCACATTATCTTAACCACAAACAATGCAACATGAAGAATTTATACAGATTTATAGAAATCATCATCATCATCATCATGTATTTCCACAAGTTTCATTCTTCAAGGCAACGGATGAGTTCAGTTTGCAGGGTTTGATCCCAAATGTAACACCATAGCAGAGGGATTTCTGTTCCGCCATCCAGAGCTGGTCTCAAATATCAGCTTCCCTCTTAGATATCAGGACCTTTCTCTTCTCTTTGTCACCCAGATAGAGACACAGTTCGTCCAGTAAAATTTCTATATTAAGGACATTTTTTTTAACCTATACCAGAAGAGCTTACATCAAGAGGCTGTATGTTCTGCTCGAGGGTAGGGTGGGATGGGGAGACAGCCATCTACCCATTTACAGCTTCCATTTAAAGAGCGCATCATCTCTCTACTGCTAACCAGCATGTGAAAGAGGAGCCAAGGGATCGTCATCTTTCTTTCAAATGAGCTGCTCCAGCACAACGCCTGTCGCTCGTAATCCATCCCTTCCCCTGAGCATTGAGGCTGCAATTAATTCCTGATGCTAAGAGAGGAGGTGGCTCAGGGTACTCCCTAATGAGTAGTTCTCCCTGTCAGAATGGAGAATCTTTACAGGAGAAATAATCTGACAAACACATAACATAAAATACCTTGCAAATATTTGCTTCAAAACAGGAAAAAAAATGGATGTGAATTTATTTAAAGGACAACTTTAAAATTAAACTCTACGCTGTAGCCCTTTGAGAGAGCAAAGTGCTGCAAAAGAAAGTGAAGCTGAGTCTGGGTCGAGAAACTGACAACTCTTCCTCCCATTCTGTGAATCAGTTAATCACTGTTTTAGGAGAGCAACACTCATACTTCATCATCTCCTGCTGGGGAAATTATCAAGACATTATGTGCTCTTCTGCTGCTGTGTAAATCCACTTTACTCTTCTCCAGCTTCTCACCTGATGAGCTCAAGTGCCTCACTATGCAAAGTCAGGAGAAAGCAATATCCAGCAGTACGGCTGAAAATAAACTGAGAGTCTTCTCTGAGATCTTCCTCGTAGCTAACAAGTTACCCACTACAGGTCTGTCTACAGCACAGCACTTTGGAGGTTGCTGGCAATTTGCCTTTTCTCAGTACAGCAAGTGCTGCAAAGCAGCTCACAAGGGGGGGATACTGAGGGGAAGGAAACAGGATTTCTACCTAGGGCTTTTGCACTATGATTGCAAAGAGACTTCTCAGTTAGACTAATAACAACTTAGAAACAGCTACTGATAAACTTGGAAACTTTTTTATTCCCCCTCTCTGGGCCTCTATAGCTTTCTTTAATACACTTCTCCCCTTCATTTAGGCTTCCTTAAAGGAAAGGCTAATAAATGTTAGACCTATTCTATAATGGCTTTTAGGCTTCTCAACAACCCTAAGAAATACTTTTAGAGATAGCATGCTTGTAGAGATGGCTTCAGACAAGGAAGCTGTCAAATAAATTCCTAGGGCCCATAGAGACCAAACAAACCACAAAACCTCTAGCACTGCTTCTTTGATATCCTTCCCCCTCTTATAGAGCCACACTCTTAACCTCCATCTCATTTCCCTGTTCGCAGGATCTCATTTATTCACAACAACCATCAAAAGGTGCCTCCTTTCTGCCAAGCTGCAGCCATTTCATGGAGTGGGTGACACAGATTTCCTTTCTGAAAAGCACATAGAAGCATATTTCTAACTTCAAGACTCCTCATTAAGACAGCTCTGTGCTGTTGTGCACACACACTTTCCACATTGGCACTTTGCAGAATGTAGTGGCTCAGAGAGAATAATTAGAGAGGCAACAAGAGCTAAAAGGCCTTTGATAAGCCAGCAAATTGGTAAGGACATGAAGATACATATATGTATCTTTAGGCTGAACATATTAGGCAAATGAAATATTTTTCCATCTTCAAAGAAAATTAGAAAATATAGATAGATAGATATATAATGCCATAGATACATATACCATCTATAAAGCGTGTAGATTTTGAGCACAGTGAAAATATATTAAAAAAATAAAAGCACTGTTAAGCGTTTGAAATGGTCTATATTGTAAACTACTATTAAGGAAACATTTCTTGGGTCCATATTATCTGCTTTATCATCAGCATTTATTACCACAACTCTATCACATATAAAAAAAAAGAAAGTACAAAGACATAAAAAAAGAGAACAGCAAGAAAACAATACTTCAGGGTGAGCTTTCTAGCTTTAGAATAATTGTAAAAAGCGCAAATTTTTTATAGACTGGTCCATAAAAAGAATTAGTAAATATATAATATTCTGATGTACAAAATATTTGCAGTTTCTACTTAGCCAATATGTAGGAGACAATTAAAATTATATGTTCTTTCTGTATTAAGTTTTCCATAGATATTTGTAAAGTTGATTCTTGCCAGTCAAATCAGCCTCATACTTCAATTTAAAGTGTTACTGGCAGTTAAGAATTAGAGCAGTTAGTCTGTGAGTCTGACTCCTGACTTCCTGTAGATTTTGAAGATGGATGTCATAAAAGCCTTCAATCCCCACTTAAGAAATACAACATATGGACTAAGGAGAACACAGTGCCTTAGCTTTCCGAAAATATAGACTAAAAGAACACAATAATAATTTGCTCTATAACATCCAGGAAGAATTAGAGAATTACTTAATTCCCTAAAAGCAAGCAAACAAACAAGCAGACAACTATGCTCTGCAGAGTACTGCTCTTTAAAGCACAAATTCCAACAGCATTTCTACAATCTACAGTGTTACTCCAGTTATATTTTTAGGAATAAATTTGAGGTTCAAGAGGAGTGAATTCAGGGACAAGGTTTTTCTCTTCTAAGACATCTAGTAAGCGACTGTGTTTTCTGTATGTTTTTTGCAAAGTCCAGAAAAGGGTTCCTCAACGACGAGCCTGGACTCTTCTACTGGAAGCAGGGGTGGTAGAGCCAAAGTAGAATTTCTGATTAGTCCTTGGTGTGTCTTTAACACAGACAATATTTCACTAAGAAACCATCAATCAAATAGTGGACTAGTCTGATTATTAACAGCTAATATGTCTTTGGGAAGAAAAGGTCAATAAAATTATAATTTCCAGATTTCACCACGTATTATATCAGTTCTCTATTTTCATGCACATTTGATGCATATAATTAATCAAAGGCTTTTAGGAAACAAATAATAGAAAAAGGTAAAAAAATAGACAGAAGAGATGCCAAGAGCATAAACAGTTTCCTTAGCTATTCTACTAGGCATTATGTTTATGTACTGTTAGCACATGCTAATCGGTATATAACTATGAAGATATTGTATTTATCCTAAATGTCTTTAAATCCCACACATTAACATAAGTTCCTTTGCAGGGCTGCGTGGCTTAGATTTACAGAATCTTTTCGCTTCTAAATCACTGGTACAAATTCCTCCTGATCTGACAGATTTAAATCTGTTCTACTATACGGTCACAGCTGGATAGTCAGAAAATATTACCGTAGATCTTATTCTCCTCGAAAGAGACACCATCATTGGATGCACTATTATCAAAAGTCTTATCAGCTACCAAAAATTTTCTAAAACTAAAGCCCAAAACATTTGTCAGATTCCTGTTATATCTTAAGGGCAATAATGGTCTTGAGATGTGGATACAATCTAAACAAGGTATTGATTCTCTAGTATAACGAGCAGTGTGGACAAAAACTCTTAAGGATTTAAATGCATCAAAATAATAAAATTCAAAGTTACAGATCCCATAGCTGCCTTCTTTTGCACATTACATATTGAATTTTTTTTTATTATACTACATGCTTTAAAAAAATGACATATTATAATTGTGCAATGTGGTATAGCTATTGTTGTTATTAGAACTATAATATTAAACTCCCTGATTTATGTATATATAGTCTCAGATATAATGCTGCTTTCAAGGAAAGTTTCTAATACGTTTTTTTATTTTCCCACCAATCATCTATGGACTATTTTGTCACAAGAGGTAGATTGCTCTCTGTAGGTGAAATCTTGCCTTTTCTAAAGTCCATGGGAGTTCTGCTATCAACTTCAGTGGAAGTCATCATTTCATCCCAGAGCTCTGTATCAAGTGCAGTTGCTTAGGAATATGCCCTGAACATCTGATCTGATTTGATTCTGATTACGCTGAACCAAGAGAGAACAGGAAGACAAAAAGAGAGAAAAGACAGGAAGAGAGAAAGACAGAAGACAGGCAGAAACACAGGCAGAAAGAAATAAACAGAGAAAAGGAAACGAGAAGGATAATCTTTTGTTTCATTTCAGATTCATGTGCTTCTTTTTTCTTTGGCAATTTTCCCGTGATTCAGCTTAACAATACAAATCCAAATGTAATATAATCAGAACAGTTCTTATGTCTCAAGAAGTACTTGGTCTGGCTTTTGTCAATGACCTGTCTGTTTTATTTTTCAAAATAAAATTCAGCATTAATTAGAGCTCTAAAGAGAAGCTTAGATGTGATATTATAGCTGGGCATATCTAAAGAACACGGTGTCCAAAGACAGAGTATTAATGGCAAACATTTGACATGCAAATTTATGGGTCTGTCTGCTTTACTTAGCCATCTACAGACTTTGACATAGAATTTCTGTACTTCAGCTGAGCATTTTAGATGGCTTAGTCATCTTCCAGATACCTCTCTGAGTGCTACGAGTGGAGATGCACTCAGGCTTCATGGAAGCCTGCTGAGGTCTGATGTGTGTGTGTATGCACAGACTGCTTCATGTGCTCTCCTGTCTAATATAAAAATTATGCATACCCTGGGTATCTGAGCTCCAAATAATCCCAATTAACAGAGTTTCTAACACATTAAGTAAGGAGAAAGCCTCAGTGATGCATATTTTTAAAAAATTATCCGTAAGTTCAGTATTTTTTTAACATTAAGGAATAAAAATACTCTGCAAACTTCTGAGAGTGACTCTCAGAACACTTGACTACACACCCTGCAGTCTGTAGAGGCTCTAGACATTCTTTACCCTTGAAATTAAGGACTATTTCAATCTTCAGATCATTTCAGGCCTCTTTTTGTTTGCTTGGTATTTATCTTGTGTATCTTTGAAGACGATGAATGCTGAGGTCAAGGTAATGAATGACTGAATGACAAAACACCTGTTTTCTCAGCCTAATCTGATATTCTTAAGAAATTGTTTTTCATGTCTTCCTTTCTTTCCTAGGAAAATAGATCTGTTTTAATAGAACTATCACTGAAATGCATACCATAAAGAAATAATAACAAAACTAGCATGGTTTAAATGAAATAAATTTAAGCACAAAGTTGATTTTATTCTTCCAGGTTCATATGCACAAAGCCTTTAGAAAATAAAACGTAGATTAAAAATACTGAAATTTTAATGATAAACACTGTTATAAACTCAATAATGAAAGCATTTTTTTAACTTTATGCCTCTTGTCACTAATACAAGTCTTTCAAAGTGCAATCTTCTTCCTTTCCTTTTACACATAACTCACATTCAAACTGCTTAAAAAGAAGGGATAAATACGTCAAGAGTTTAAAAAGTTGATGTGACTACATTATCTAATGTGTGTCACACTTAATGGTGTTTTAAAATCTTGGTATCTAGTTTTTTATTGTATATTCAATAAACTGGACAAACACAGCCCATTGCAGAGTTTCAAGCTGACTGTTTTGTTAGAATATGCTACTTTTCCTTTCTAGCTCAATGCAAGGGATTCTTTATGATGATACTTAAAGACTTACTTTTTAAAATTAGTTCTTTAATTTCTTGTTGTTTTGTTGTTATTCACTTACATTTACTCCTTGCTGTTGCAGATTGCAAGGCAACACCTTGCATACAGTAACAGATCCTTTCACTTGCCTAACCTATCACACAGACTTTTATGCCAGCACTTTGAATTGAAATGTCTATATAGCATGGATTTCTTCTGATTATATGCATGTGATACTTAACACATCTCTAAATCAATGGCTTAAGAACTAAATCAAGCACTTGTAAGCAAATTATAAGTAAAAAAATAAGAAAAAACTTATAAGCAAATAACAGCATTATTCACATTACATTTTACTGTCTCAGTGTTATGCCTAATATATTAGGCATCTTCATTCTCGCCACTAAGCTTCTTAAACATTAAAGGTTAGATTTTTTTCTTCTCTTTTCTATATTCATTTTGGCTCTCTCCTATCTCATCCCCCTACAAACAGGGGCCCCTTCTCTGGCTTTCCCTTAACCACTGACCCCAATAAAGGACTTCCACAAACCTAACTCCACTTTTTTACATAGTTTGTATTTACCCAACCACACCACCAAAGCTCTTTCACCCTGTGCACCCATTCACTCTTAAATCCAGTTTCTCAGGATGACCTATAGTACAGATTTCAACAGAAATATATTTATGTGTAATTTGTGCATAGGGAGAAAAAGTTCAATGTTTAATTGGGTAATACTTTTGCGTGATCGCTATATAGCTATTAGAAATTCTGCAGGCATCCAGACTGCTGTGTTCTGCATACCCCTGAAGTTTGCCGTGATAAAATGCATTGGTGAAACTTCTCTCTACACAAGTATTTTTTTCAAAATAACAGCCTCTTCCGATTCTGTATTTTGTCTTGGGAAACCAGCAGATAGCTGGTGCAGCTCGGCCACAGACGGATCTCTCCGCTGATAAAATTTATTGCATGACAGTCCAACTCTTCTTGTCACACTGCACAAATATCTCTGATTTTGCAGTACATGCCTGGCTCTTTCTCAGACATTATCACACTTAATCTGTCAGCAAATTTTGTAACAACTGACTAAAAGGGTAATATGTATTCAGCATATCTCAAATATATGTCAACCTGTTTTCTTTTCATTACACCACAAAGCCTGAAATGCATTTTATCTAATCCAAATTCATAATCATTTTTATTTTGCGATTAGTTATTTCCTTTATTTTCTTAATAGTGCTGCAAGTAGCATCAATTGCTAAGCAGCAGATCGAATACTAAGCAAATCCTTTCCTATTTTTGTATATTTGATTACCTTTTTCTAATACTTTATTAACTTTTTTTATGAGTATGTAAATATTATTCATGATATGTACTTGCAAAACTTTCCTTATTGCAAGATTATTATTAGGCAGCATCTTACAGGAAGGATCATCACCCTCACAATGATTAGATTCCACTGCGATTAGTTTAACCTTATTTTAATATGAAATTAAACAGGACTGGCTAAATGAAAGAATAAGGATAAGCTGAATTAAAGAGGATTTTTCCTTCCAAAATTATAATTGGTGATATCCTCTACCAATTATCTGCTCAGACCCACAGCTGATGACCCTTAAACCCAAGATTCTCTATCCACTGGAAATTAAAATGAATTTTACATATTTTACAGTTTTTTTCTCTCAGCTGTTAAAAACAACAATATTGTTGTTGAAATATCAACATTGAAATTGAAATATCTAGATGAATTATCATTCATTGTATCTATTATCTTAGACACTTATTTTATGCAATGTATCGTAGATGTCAAAAGGTACCTTTGATAGCAGTAGATGTGTGTTTTAAGATCAGTTCTTAAAAGGCGGGGTAATTTTCCTCCTCAGTAAAGGGTTATGAAAGGAACAGTCACATACATTCTACCAACATCTTAGAATATATTTTTATTTTCATAACATAACAAGGAAGAGAGCACCACACTGTTTGTTTAACTCTGCCTTTAAGGAAGAACTCAATGAAAAGCTGAAAATGAAACATGTCTATGACTATGTCATATCTTTCACATGAAAGTAATCCAAAAACAATAGAACATTGTGAAAAGATGGGGGAAAGCTTTGCTTTTGTACATAAAGTGAAAACAAGGGTGTATAAAAAAAATAATTACAAAGGAGTAGCACAGATTTCTAGGAATAAAATCAATAAGGCTAAAGAATGAAATGAGTTAAAATAAAAAGGAAAAAAAAAAAAGGACCTAAAAGGCAAAACAAACAGTTCAATAAAAATGGAGGGAAAATAAGCCAAGCGCACATCCAATGCTTACAAGAATGGGATAACAAACAACTATGATTCAGTTATTATACTCACATAAAACAAAAAAACATTACTTTGTGTCATAGGGCAGAGAAAAGGCTTAAGCGTTCAAGAAGTTATCTGCGTCAACCTTCAGAAAAGTTTAATTCATGACCAGAAACATAATTAAACTAATTTTAATGAGAGGATTTTTAAGCTAGGACTGCAAATCAGAATACAGAATGAATTTATTACAAAAAGTATAGACAATGGATGTATTAGAGAAGGTAAAACAGAATAATAAAATTCTATTTAGAGTAACCAAGGCAGTTTATATCAGATGAAAAGGAAGATCTAGAGAATTACTGAGCAGTTGGTCTACTTTCAGAGGCCAAAAAAATGCCAGAGAAAATTATGATAGACTTGATTTGAAAATCTCTATCCAGTGATGAAGTAATAAACACCCAGCTTGGATTTGTCATGAGTAAATTCTGAAAAATCAATCATCTGATTTGTTTCTTTGACAAAACAGCTGACCTACCAGACACGGGGAAAGCAGTAGAAGCGCTATAGCTTCATTTCACTGAGGCTTTTCATGTATTTGCCAAAAGAGTCCCAAAATGCTCAGCTAGGAAAATATAGTCTAGATCAACGATTGCAACCAAGTCATCCTCCCAAAATAACATGTCCATTCACCTGTAGGGTTTCTGAACAGGCTTGTATGTGTGTGTATGTGTGTGTGTACATGTGTGTGTGTGTGTGTACGCATGTCTGCAGTGAGGAGAATTCCTCTGCCACATCCCTGTGTAACAGGAAATAGCACTGCTGATTGCAGACCAACCTGTAAAGAAATATCAGAGATGATACACGGTGTGCCACCTCGTCCCAAACCCTTTTCTAGGTTCTGCGAGGGGCAAGAACACTGGACAGAGCTTGGGGTATTTCGTGAACACCAAAGGGCACAGTATGTATTCTCCTAGGTCAATTCATTTGCTCTTCTATAGATTGCTGAGGTTCCAGCTGGTATTGCATCAAATTTAAGAAAAAGAGAAACCTAGTGCAAGGAATCCAGGAATAGCAAACACAAGCAACGCTGTTTCAAAAGCAGATGTAGATCTCAGTGTATATAAATGTAAAGTGTTACACCTGGGGGAGGAAAAAAGTGCTAATTTTATGCACACAGGGATGGGCTCTGATTTAACTGTTACCACAAAGCAAGGGTATAATTGGGAATATTATTGACAGTTTGATCAAAGTGTCAGCTCAGCTCAATGTTTATGAGAATCAAATCCACTAACAGGAATATTAAGAAAGTAATAAAACAAAAATCATTCTGTTATTATATAGATATACATAACTGTTCTTCTCGAGTACTATATGTAGTTTTAATATAGATGCATATTGTGACAGATTTTGATAGAGAAGATGATACAGAGGGCAAAAATGGGCAAAGGTTCAGAGAAAGGCAGACTACTAAACAGACTCAGATTCTTCAGCCTGGGAAATAGATGAAGCAGAAGGGAATGACAGACATGCAAAAAGAAAAATATGAATGGATGGCACAGAGAAGGTAAATAGACGAAGAATGGAACATCAAACAAAAAGTGATTGGTAAGTCTAAATCTAACTAGTTCTACAAATGACGGTTCCTGAAGCTTCAGAACTCCTTGCACAGGATATTGTGCATGCTACAAGTTTTAAAGGGTTCAGAAAGTGATCAAAAAAAAATCTTTTGAAAAGTTTATTCAAAAACATCATCAGCCTCAAGTTCTCAAGACTTTGTTCAGGACTAAGGAAAATATTCTGTAGAAGTGTCTCTATATATTTGTCTTTGTAGATTCCGCTATCACTTAGCAGGGTAGTCCTATGCTAAATAAGAACTATTAGGAAAAAAATAGAAGGATTTTGGCTTCTCTGCTATGGAAAAAGTAGACTCAGGGATGGAAGAAATGCGTAACAACAGCTGTTCTATATGTGATATTCTTTAGAAGAAATGGTGATCAATTCTTTTCAACAACCTTGGGAACAGAGAAAACATATTGCTTAACTTTCACCAAGATAATTTAGCTGTGATATAAAGGAAAAATATCCCAGCTACACAGATATCAAAGTACTACAACAGTCTTTCTGGGGAGGTTGAAGAATAGCTTTCCGCAAGGTTTAAAGGAATATGTTAAACAAACATTTGTCAGAAGATAGCTGGTCTTCCTTCATTTCAGGAAAATGTATTAGACCATTCTGAGGCACCTCCCAGCTTCATTTATATTTTATGACTACTATTGCTATTGGAATAGACAAAAAAAATTAAAGACATCTTTCAACAAAGGGCATTCCTTTTACTACAAAACACCCTAAAATGAATGAAATGAATTAACTAAGGTTCAAGGAAACATAGTGTGCTTCATTCTTTCAAAAGACTATTCTGTGCTGAACAGAACTGAGGTTTTACGAGAAAAGTGTTTTATCACTTAAAATCTACTAGATAGCAAGAGAAAGGATGTATGAATGATGGGAAATAAAATATGAGCATAGAACTGAGCCTCAGTGGATAAGTATTAGCAGAAGGTCACCTCTCGAATGAAGAGAGAATGAGCCCATATATAAACCGCTGTTATCTTGTACAGAACCAGTTCAGTGGATAAATATAGCACACTTCGGACTCCAGTACCATCAAGGCAGTGCATTTCAGTACGATAGCATTAAAAAGTGCTTTTCAGCACTAATCAAATCTAAATAAACGCACACATGCACAAAAAAAAATCAGCTTTGTCCCTTAAGATGCTAAGTTCAAAACCTACCATTTTATCTAAAATAAATGATCAAAAGAAGAGGCAATGTGAGGTCTCTCCAGAGGAAGTATTGTTCTCTTTTCAGAGAGGGAATAGATGGGCTTCAAGAAACTTCCTCCTATCATCTGAATTTTTTATCGGCGAGAATGAGCAAGTTGGTCCATTAAATGAATTTCTCTTTATCTCGTCTCTGCTGTATGGAGTGGAGTGAGGGATAAAGGTCTGACTTCCTCTGCTGACTGCTGCTACACCACGATTAGTGAAGCACAATGCCAGTGCTTGTAAATCATTTCTTTCATCCAGCATAAATTTGGATAATTGTTTTCTAAAATGATGCAATATAAAGAAAAACAAAAGCACATAATTACCTTTTACAAAGAGCAATTCAGTTTCTCATCACCACTGGGTTAATTTCAGAGTTTCCAAATCATAGCTTAAAAGTAGAAATTGATAAGAGCTAAAAACACGTGAACACATACACATACAAAAAAATGAATAAATTAACCTCACACTTGTAAAATCCAGCTTGGGCTTAATAACACTCGAATTTCAACTGACAAAATGAGTACAAAACTGGTCAACCATAAGAGATGTGTTTTACCTTTTCTAGAAAATTTATTATAGGTAATTGAAAGGTGCATCTTTAGCAGCACTATTTGTAAATGAAATATAAAACTAATCTATCAAGAAGGCCTAATTTAAGCACTTTTTTTTTTTCCAGCACAGATACTGTACCAAAAGATGGAGGAAAGCAGGAATGAAAGGAAGGAAAGTAATTGCTAAGTTTTGAAATCCCTTTAAAAGGTAATTGGGAGAAGACTTTTAATGAACTGTGTGAGAAAGACAATTATTTTCTGAAAGTCCTATTGGGTAGAATTTTCTACACAAAACAATAATCACAAAGATTAAACTATTCTTTAGCAGTCTTAGCTGATGCAGGAAAAGATAGAGCCTCTCCTCTCTGCTCTAAAGTACAAAGTAAAAACAGCAGTGCTTTGAATGCAGTTTTAAGAGGAATGTTTATTTTGCTCTTTATTGCACATTAATTTTGATACAATTCAATGTGTTTGTTTTTCCAGAGAGTTTCAACATTTTTAACTATTTTGAAGCTTCTCTACTCTTCTTCTACTGAATTTCTAGTGCCTAATAAAAAGATAGGACAACATATTTACTGATGCGAAGCATCTTCGTGGTTAGAGATGCTAAATTACGAAACTACAGTTATGCAATGGAATAAAACATTAGATTAATATTTCATTCCATACAGTCATGTAGGATATGGGTAGAATATCAGCAGTTTTGCAAGCATGACCATATGGCTTTACTGGCTGGGACTCTGAAAGGAACCAGCATCCTTGGTTAACTATAATTCTAAAACATAAAAGAGGTGGCATCACATTGTATTTCTTGTGGCCTCAGCCCTTTAATAAGCCTCTCTGCCTGCTCAGAAGTGAACATGGGCAGTATCAGCATCTACATTCATAAAAGTGAAGTCATACTGTATTTCATAATAATTTATAGGAGACACTAGACAAATTCATATCAAGAAGATTTGCTTACTGAGGAAGTTCTGCTGTTACAGGCACATCCAACTGATCTCCGAGAGAGGAAGAGAAATTATTCCCAAAATGGTTGTTTTCCACTCTCCAACTTTTCAAAGCAGCAAATCCCTTAACTTCATAGCTTAGTAACATGAATCTTTTATCCTGGAGTTACTTAAAAGATCAATATCATAGTCTTAGCCAAAAGGAAACTATTTTGACTCTGATCTCAAAAGTAAATGTGAACTCATTCTATTCCAGTAAAGGTAATCAGTCAAAAGATGTACAAAAATCATGAAATAGTCAGATATTAATCTAAAGATACAAGAGCTGTTTTATGGAAGAATAGTAAGAAATACTGCATTTTCCTTTAAAATGATAAAATTTTTAAAATATCCTGTAGAAGCTGATTTAACATTGTGTAAAAAGTAATAAAAAGTCTTGGATAACCTTTTTGTAAATGCAGTTCAATTTAAATGTGTTTTCTTTATCCTGGGGAGACAATATTTCTGTTCTGACCTATACATATATAGAATAGAATATCCCATGAAAAAAAAAAAAGCTGAATAGAGCCCTAAGACAGCACTAAATTTGTGCTAGCGGGAAGACTGGTTCAATAATCTCAGTTTTACACAATTCAATCATAACTGTGTTATTAAATTTGTGCAGAAGGCCACAGAAAAAAAAATGTAGACTTGTCTTCTCTACACAAGCATCTTGTATAACACCAAAAATGTTCAACAAGTATAATACCTGACAAAAAACTTAACATTGCTTCCAACAGCATATACTCAGTCCCAACCACTTGAGCCTCTATGAAGGACTTAAAACTGGAGGAAGAGAAAAGGAAGATAGTCCAGCAATAGGCCTCCACAGAAAAATAAAATAAAATAAAAATAAAAATTCAGAGAACTCTATTTCTGCTGATTTTATACATCAGTGAACTGTGGTCAGTCCTTGCACCTGATTGTCTCTGTAGAGATTTTACAGAATTGTCCATTCTTACTTTCTTACACTGCCTACAAGGACAAAGCAGTTCTATGAGGTCTAGTACAGGTTCAAAAATGATTTATAAAAAATATGCAGACATGAAAAAGAAGTCTCAACCTTTCCTCCCCTTAAGGACCACGCAGGAGGCATGCTATTGCTTGAAACATATTTCCTCTCTTTCTCTCTTAGGAGTTTTAGAGAAAGGAAATGATATTAACCAGAAAAAATCTACTGTTCAAAATGGATTAAAGACTCATTAAGTAGCAACTGGGACTGATGCTTTCAATCAGGATGATCTGTGAATTTCGTTTGTACTAGCAAACGAAACTCCTCCAGAAGCATTCACTTCAAAAATATACACAGATTGGGTTAATTTTAGGATTTGCAACCTGTATTTAATAACAAAACTATATGGATACCCTGGTTAATTTTGACTGCATCTTAATAGAAATAATATGCAATTATTGATACTTGTAAAAGTGTGCATGTTCTGCCAACAGTGCCAACAGCTGTTTCACCAAAATGTCTGGGTTATACATACAGCAGCGTGTATAGCAGATCGATCAAGTGCATATTGTTCCAGCACTGTCTGTGAATTGATAGAGACTATAGTACATCAATATTCAGTGCATTAAAACTGCATACACTGTAACACCACACATGTCTTCTGTCAACGTGACTATAAATGAGCAGATAGTAAGAACTGGCTAATTAAAGGCTACTTGCAGTTGGATTTGGATTCCAATTTATCAGACCAGTAAGCAAGAATTCTGCTTAAAATAATACTCAAGATATCTTAATTCTGAATTTTCTGAAAACTCTGATATTCCTTAATAGAAATGTAGTCCTCATGTCCTATAAGCCAACAATTCATTATAAAAATTAAAAATGGCATTGTTATGATCTCAAGCATAGTATATTTAATCACTTAAGAAAGGTTTAAGAAACACGACATGATTCATATATACTCTAGACCACATCGGAATCATAAATATGTAGGGGTCAAGGATAAAAAGTGATGAAAGGATTACCACATTCTACTCCTTGCATTTAGGCTGGATTTATGCAACTTCTGAAAGATATCTGCCCACTGCCTTTTGTAAAATACACTAATTATTCTTATTATGGAAAGACTAAATGTCCTTCTAAACAACAATAACCTTGAAAGACTGGACAAGGTTGGGGTTGGATTAAAACAGGTAATTAAGACACTATCTAGGTAGCTGCTATACATTAAACAAAGAATTACAATTTGGAATCTGTAGTTTATAGAGAGCAGAGCTTAGTCTTTTAAGAAATGCTGCAATATAAACAGGCTTTCTTTTGTAGAGCCCTTGATGGACAGCTTTTCTGGAAACTAGAAGAATGCATTTTAAAATAGTAGAAGGATTTTATATTTTGCATATGTAAATGTCACAGTTATGTGCCTAATTAGGCATGCTACCATGCTTTTAAAGTGTAACAGGTGATACCTAGCAGCAAGAGAATAGATGCATACTTAAATAACAGCCCAGAGTGAACCAGATGAGCCAGAGGCACCAAAATCTATTTAAATATGCAATGCCATTTTCAACATAATTAGTTATCTAATTGCAAACCCAAACTTAGTCAATGCATTTGCACATGTAATTAATTACAGTTTGTTTAAAAGCACTTCATTTGCAGTGCTTTATTCTTCATTTCCTGCAAATCACATTACCAAAGAACAGATTTGATTTTCAGAATCAACAGAGACAAATACATAAAATAAAAAAGTATTAAATAAAAGAAAGCACTGCAGGGTAAAATATCATTAGTCCTATCTAGCATTTTAGAAACACCTTTACCATTTGTTTTCTTCTTGAATAATAACCCATTTTAATTATTTCAAGCAGTAATATACCTAAATTCTCTCTCAGTTATGCATTAAAGGACTCTCCAAGCTTTCTAAACAAACAGAGCATCAAATATGCATGGCAGATTCACATGGTAAGCTTCACGCACACAGAAGCTTGTGACCAAATAAAGCCCTAATCTACTGCTATTTATTATTTGTGTTGTGCTGGCATTTAGAATACTTGCCAATTTATTCTGATGGCTTTTCTATCATCCTGTCCCAAGAAGTTAAAAAACACAGTCTAGAAAGTATCACTGGGTACAAGCAGGTAGTCTATTTTTTTCCGATTTTTTATGGAAAGTATGAAAGAAAGCAAAAAGTATTTACTTGAACTGCTGCACAGAGGAGGTTCTGCCTTGGGCGGAGAAAAGGCAAAGCCAAGTTTTATATACTACAAGATGATATTTGAAATAATTACAGCCTGAAAATGAAGAAAGAAGAATTGAGTCTTGAGAATGACAATCCGCAACCTGTCTATGACTAGATTTGCAGATAAAGCCAAAGAGAAGGAGTTATCAATATAAATCTATGATCTAGAAGAGAATCTGTGGTTGCTTACTGACAAAGGAAATGAGTAATGATTTGCATTTGTCAAGACCAGGGGTATCAGAGCTTCAGATGCACAGTCTTCAGTGGACTTTTACTTCTAAGACAGTTTAGAAAAACAACCCACACATTTTATAACCAAGAAATAATCTTTCTGAAAAGAGCCTAGAAGGCCTAATCATAACATGACAGGAGGGCTGAGAAAATCACAGCAGATTTTGGTACATACACTCAAGTGAGATGGAACACAAGCAGAGATAGTGTGACACACACTAAATGAAAAAGGAAATAGTGAGAACAACCTGGATGAAGGGCAAATAAGAGCACACTGTAAGAATACACATCCATTAGATGTCAGGAGACAGAACAAGATTTTACTTTGGGCAGCTGGAAGCAGATTTGGAGTAGAGATGATTACAGTTAAATGAATAACGTCACCTGAGATAAATATATGTGAAAGGTTAGTAAATTAGGCTAATGATGGCTACAGCATAATATTTACCTAAACAATAATATTTACCTAAAACCCTGCTGAAGAAAAACACATGGACTATCAGGTCCCTATTTAAAGCTGTTCTGGTGAAAGAGTTATATCATGGGTTTTATACTAGAAATATCCTTTGCATGCAATGTAGAAATTCACTACAGCTAATAGATCAAGGGAGATGAGTACACAATAATGGTCCTGAAGTTTGGCTGAAAAGTCTTTGGTGACAGAAGATACAGGTGAACATAAGGGGGAAAATCAAACTGGAAAGGGCCTGGAATTGATAGTAGGACAGGAATTTGAGACACTGACCACAAAAAGGCATACACATTCAGTTATTTTACAGATTGAAAAAGAGATTAAATGAAACGAGGCATGTACCAGAAGGACATGGAGGACTGAGGCTTCATTTCTTTAAGACAGACAAGAGTAATGATTCTTTTCAGAAAGAGGAGAAAGAGCTAGATAAAAAAGATTAAGCAATCAAAAGATTAAATAAAATATGATGAAGAATGCAAGCTCACCATGGAACAGAGAGGAAAGAGAAATAAAGTTGGCAAGAAACTGTTGCATATGTGATTGAGAAAGGCAAAAATATGTAGTAGTAGAATATGAAGTAAGCAGAGGGAAGAAGAGGGAACCAGGAATGACCATAGAAATCATTGCACCTGCATAAAAACTAACAGAGTTGAGAGAGGAATGATACACATGCATGGTATTTATGGAAATGTCTATATTTTATTTAATGAAATCATTAGTGAGAGTAAAAATCCTGCAATGAATTGTCTTCTGGCAACTCATCGCTGTTTCCTTCTATGGAGGTTTAGAAACTGGAGGAAATGTAGAGCTGCTAGTAGTTACTACCTTAGCACAAAAGAAGAGATGTTGCTAGACAGAAACACGGGATACAATTGCATGCTTAATTAGATCTTATGTTCAATGCTCAAAGCACCCTTTTCCATTAACTGTATTACTTATTACAATGATTATTGTCCAGGAGGAATTTTCCTTTGCTCCTCCTCCAGCAGGATCCAGGACAAAGGATGAAATGGGGCCGTGCCTGACAAAGCAACTGGCTTAAAAAAGCTCTAAGGAAACAGAGGAAAAGCAAGAGATAAGCAGCTCAAAAATGCTCAAATAATTTAAATCTTTCCCCTTTCTCTCTTGCCTGGAGAGATACATTTCACGTACGAATGTAAAAAGCTGAAACTCTTCTAACTCCCTACTCCTCTTCCTCCTCCTAGGTAAAGAAAGAACCAAATTAACTGTCTATAGTGGTCTTTAATTCTGCCACATCACATTGACTACTGTAATTGCTGTGGGCTTTGTCTCCAGTGAGATTGTCTCATGCTGGCGTTGATGGCAGTACAGAAACCTGCTCTTTCAGCCAGTAGGTAAGTATGCGCCTCTAGGTAACTATGACTATAATTATGTATATACACATACATACATAACTAGCATGCTAGCAACTTTACCTATATATATGTGTGTGTGCATACTAGCGCGTATGTTCAAGTGTATCTATAAACAGCTGGGATGGAGCCATATGTTTTCACTTTAGCCCCTTCTGACAGAGGCTTGCAACTGATGCATTTATGCATGTTTAAGTTTGAGTTTTCCCTGCGTACACTGTATTTTAAGTTCCAGGCCACTGAACCATCGGCTCATTAAAATTGCGAGATGCCAGGCTAAATTGTAGGGCTCAGAATCACTTCCTGGCTCCCAGATCAACCCTCTCCATCCTTGGTACAAGAACCACAAGGACCTTCTGTCCTCCTCCCAGCTTCCCTTGTAAAGGAAAACCAGGCTTAGTTTAGAAGGTAGCCATAGCACAGGCCATGGGGAAGTGAAGACGTGGCACATTCCTACTACGTAGGAAACTTCTACATCCACTCCACATGCATTTTTCTAGGGCTCTGATACTTTAAAGGAACCACAAGTAACCTCCTCGAGAAAAGATTTTAGATACGGTATCCAGTTTGTAAATTTGGTCACAAGCAACACATTGAAATGCCGGTCTACACACGCTATGTTTCCTCCTAAAAATTACACAGGGTGAGACTCATCTCTCCACGTTAAATATCTACATTACATTAAATTTTTACATCTCCATGTTAAATATCTACATCTCTCCACGTTAAATATCTACATTCATATCAGCTATGAATGCCTGTAATGATCTAATAGCTGAAGACAAATAGACTTTAACCATCCTCTCAAAAATTTGTTCAATCTGTTTTTACAAACCTCCAGTAGTAGAAACATTGTACATAATACGCAGCATAGAGCTGCTTTAGTTAGCTAGTTTTTCTTAATATTTAACAACTAGCTCCTAAAATCCAGTCACTTCTTCTAATCTTATGTGTTCCAACCTCTAAAACTATAGTAATAAGCCAATCACGTAAATTACATAGCAAATTTTTACACACTGAAAATTGTAACCAGACCATCAATCTTGTATTTTTTAAATTAAATCAAGTTTGTTCCTTTAGTCTTTCCTCATCTGTTCAATCTGTGCATATCTTTTAGGTGCTTTTCTTGCTGAGGCCTATCCAATACTGAGCTAACAGAATAATTATCTTCTATAACCTAAGATAATGTTTTTGTTAAGTAATTGTTAAGTAATTTGTTATTTATGCAAAATATCATATTGCTTCTATTCATTTTATGCTGCCCAAACTCCCCCTGCTCCAATCTCTTTTCTGCTACATCAACTGTTATTCAGTTATTCTATACATAGCAATTTTCAGGACAAACATAAGGAGTAGCATGCCTCTGAGAGAGGTAAAAACCACATTACAAATTACTTTATCAGCCCTGACAGACTACCAAGATTGATGCGTCACTACAGGAAAGGCATGGTCTACAGTGGGTTTTTGTTTGTTCGCTCGCTCTGATAGAAACTGTGGATTCTTTGTTTTGAGAGTATTTTTATGGAGGTTCCTTAGAAAAAAGATTTGCCCTATTCCATGTTAGATAACATTATCCTAACTCATTATATCTTGTTTAGCTCCAGTTCCAGAAAGATTACTCAAAACCTAAATGTATGTCAAGGAAAAAAAAAAAAAAAGCCCCAGTATATATAGATGTCAGCACCATTCATTCATTGGTTTATTGACAAGAAGTCACCTAGTTTGGGGAGGAAATCTACTTAATGTTCCCAGTGCAAAATCTGGCCATCTGGATCTTTAATTTAGATAAACAACGTGCGAAATCACATACAAAATGGTAGCTCCCTATCGGCCTTGCATCTGGGATGATTCATTTACACCGATTATGCCAACAAATGTATGGAAGACACAGTCATATAGTGTAATACTGATTATCTAGTTTTGACAGGACAAGTGTAGTGAACAGCTGTGCAGAACTAAGAACTTCAACAGAGCTTTTGTTCAAATATGTCCTTATGATCACAAACTATGGCAAGGTAAACACTAATAACTAAGCTAAATCACTTCCGGAAATCTGTAGATGGTGGTAGAGCAGCAATCCCAGATAGATATTACTACTATCTTTTTAAACAAAAATTTAATCTCCCAGTACAATGAAGTATGACCCTCAGAACAGAACATAGCTCCAAATGAGGTGAAATAAACACAGATTAACATACTAAGTGTAAAATTCCTCCGGGCTAGAAACTATAGAACTCTCTTGTGCAATTTATTTCTGTTCAGTTCCAAGGTAATGAAGCAGACAAGACATGTAAAAAAAAAAAAAAAAAAAGAAGACTGAAATCAACTATTAGGAAGAATCACAATATAAGGGATGCATTTGCAGATTTGTGTTTGTGACAGAGTTTTCAAGATTACTGCTCAAAACTTTTTTTAAAGCAATGACCATAAAAAATAGAAGGCATTAGAAGACCAGCTGACTATTATTTACAGCCATATAAAGCGAAGGTTACACAATCATATATTCAGTAATATATCAGAATGTTGAAACTACTGTTTCAGAATATTCAGATAATCAAAGCATGTTGTCAAGACTCAAGAGAAAATTATATTTACTATTGTTTCCAGGCATGGCCCAAAAGAGGTAACGCAGTAGTTGTGGAAGTGCTCCATTCTATGACAAATCTTCAGAGGCTCTTCCAAAGAAAAGCAGGGAAATTATATCTGCACCTATTATTCTGAGTGAGATGTGGAAATGTAGGTCAGATTTTTCAGTCCCTCTTAGTGTCACTATTGAGGTTTCACATTTTCACAAGGACAGAATAACTGTGCTGTTACTGCAAGCTGAGAAGGAACTGTGTTTGGAACAAGATTGAGAAAGCAACAGCACGGTGTTTTGACTTGATAATACCAACAGGGCATAGTGCTTTTCTTAAGTTTTTGTGTCCCAGAATAGATTGTTTTTTTAAGTACAATTTGTATCATCACTTTTAAGCTAACTAACTAGGCCATATTATTTTAAAGCCAAAAGTGAGATATCTGCACCGAGATGCCTGAATCACATAACATACAAAAGTTTGGCCAGTGACACCTGTTATTCAGGTACCTATTCAGTAAATATCACTCAGAAACTCTACTGCTTATTACTGTACAGAGATCTAATTCACAATCTTCCAACACAACGGAAAAATCTCTATTTATATAAACGAGTTAAGATCAGGTTTCAGATAATACTTGTATTAACAGCTCTGAAAGGTCTCGTAGCGACATGTTATACTCTTTGCGTTTAATTTACGGACTTCATAAAGACTTCCCTAAGTTTCTACCAGCGAACATTCTCAGGAATTTTCATTAGTTTTAAGACACATTTAATATCAGAATGTAACAATAACTTGATAGGATTTATACTTATATACATTTGCTTTACTTTTTGGTGATAGGTCCCTTTCATGATATAAAACTTTAGTTCTCAACTGAATTTTGTATGTTTTGTGCAATTAAGCTTAACAAGCACGTGACCTGCTGTAGTCATAATGGGATGATACCAGTGAGTTTCTGTCATTATGTTGAGATGAAGGCAGATATATAAGATGGCAGTTTTATCAGAAATTGTGACTTGCTTTCAATTTAAATATCCAAAGGTATGATCAGGGTGTAATCGAGAAGGAATGGAGATGTGTTTATGTCAAACTCTTTCACAAAGATTACTTTTTTTTCTTTCAGGAGCTCTGATTTAAACCACAGACTATTTTGGAATACAAATTTTGCTTTGTACTGTATCTTCCATCAGATACAGAATGGAGTCTACATCTTTATACCTAAGTCAACTACAGTATCTGAAAATCGCTCAGAGAATAAATATCACTAACATTCCTGATGCTCTCTCAACTACTGACCTGTCCAATAATAACTGCTCTACACAGAGCCCTCCTGAGTAATCACAGTTGCCAATGTTTGTATGTTTGGCATAAGAATCACTACTATAACAAATCACACTAGCATATATCAATGCCATACTTTAAAACTGTGGTCAGAATTGAAAATAAAGTAACTGTATTATATTTAATATAAATTTCAGAGACAATTTCTGTCAATTTCTCATTTTCAGAATGAATGAAATATTTTACTCTTTCTGAAGGGCTGCTAGGATGCAAATACTGTTTTCAGAGACATCCTGTTGATAACAATATATTTGTTGTACAACATATCAGTCAAACCACAACAAGAATAAAAGCAAAGCAATTTAACTTGTTCGACTTAATTTGTTCTCGAATTTGCATTTACTGTCAGCCACAGTGAGTCAGATGTAGAGTTTCAGGTAACTCAGAACACAAGCTTAGCAATCTTTACTTGCTTTAACAGACACGAAGTTTATTCCTCCAACATGGTTCTGCTTAGTCTAAGCAGAATACCACAATTTGTCTCCAATGAGTAACGGATGTTTTGAATTCCTTGTGATTAAAGACAGTACGTTTAAGCATATATTATACACTTTTAGACTAAAATCGTCAGCTTGCTGCACAATGACAACACAGATTCTAGATTTTGAAAAGCTGAATCATGATTCATTTCAGTTCTGTTCCCAGCAGTCCAGTCTTATGCTTTTATTCTTGACAAGTTTGTAAAAAATATATATATGTATTTTATATACAAATTGAAAAGCCATATATACTATATAAAACATGCAGACATGCATATAAAATAAGTACAAATAGAGCTCTGCCACTTGTGTGCCTCCTGTTGACTAGCACAGCCAATATTCTATACAATTTATTATCCAGAACAAAGCAGTTGTTTTACTCAGCAATACTAGCAATCATATGTTAAATAATGTCTGGAGGAAAACTGCCCTGGAAATTGGCCACATACCTTAACATCAAGGATACTCTTCTGTTATTGGCTGTTCTTCAAATTTCAGCTAGTGAAGATACTTAGGAGACATGAAATGATTCAAATACATATGGTTTTCACTCATTGCTGTAAAAGTTGCACTCCTTACAGTCTAAATACATACACTGTTCTTAAGCTAACTTCACATACTTACAAGAAAATGTCACAAACAATTTCTACAGAGTAAATTATTCAAAGATATAAGCCCCCAAAGGTGGATGGATGTTTGCCAAAGCTTCAGCATGGTATTTTTAATTGCTTCTCATGAAGCATCTAATACGCTATCAAATGTGACTCAGGTGCCTAAACATAAGTGACTGGTGCTATTTTAGATACTCTACTGAGACATCCTTATAACAAGGCCAAGATGTTCAAGATACCCATGCCTTTCTGAAACTGTAGCTTGTAAGATTAGGCAGATAATCCAGTATCTAGAATACTACTACACAGGTATGTTTAGGAAACTGAAACTCATCTACAAAGCTCATAAAATTTTCTGTTTTCCTTGGTTTCCAAAATCCAAGAATTTTCTATTTCATAACTTAACTTCTAATCTTTGTCTACAACTTTGAATGATATAATTTGTCTGTGATTTATTTGCAGAGTGATTACAAAAGATATTGCCAGAACATGTTACAATGTGTGAATAATATTTTTAGATTACTTTTCAAAAGAGAAGGTTTTTTTTTTTGAAAAGAATAGATTATGAAGGAGTATAAGAATAGTGAGAAAGAAATTTTAGTTTATCTAATGGGAACTCCCCTTAATTGTCATGGAGCATCTCTTTAGAAATTCACAATAAAGACACCTAATAAAAGAAACAGTCATTGCTATTTTTTTTAGTTTTTAATACTTAGTAACCTACGCAAGAATACTCACAGTAGACAATCTATCAAGAATGATCATATCGAAGAGAATCTGAACAGGAGAATAAAAGTCTCCTGCAGTCATATCTAAGAGCCTAACAGAAATGGAGAAGTGCTGGGCTTCCTCTGGAAAAGACAGCCTCTAGGGCTGGTGAATGGCTAAAGCAGTATCTGTTCAGCTTTTACTTAAACAAAACAAACAAACAAACAAACAAACAAAAAAACAATTCCAATGGCTTTATAGAAGACTTTCTTTTAAAAATTTCAATTATGAATTACATGATCTTCTCTCAACACTTAATACACGCAAAGTGTCCATAGAAGGGAACACTTTATTTTGAGTCCTAAATAAGTAGTCCCTAAAAGGAGAGGGGGAAATCAGATCAGCGCCATATGATAATTTTAAGCCCTTATCCTGGCATCTAAAGGTTCCCTTATCCTGGCATCTAAAGGTTACATTCAGTAAATCGGAATTGAGCAAGACACTTCTTAAACTCTAGTAAAAGGAAAATATGGACCAAGGAGTAGATGTATAATATAATTTGGCACGTTCAAAATGATTTTCATATATCTGTGTATGAAAGGATAGCATATATTAATCTTTAAACACTTCTAAAAGTCTCTTCAACATGTGATACTTACATCAAAAGATGCAGAAAGAAGACGCAAGTACCCCACCTCTGTAGGCTCTTGTGAACTTACTTTAGCACTGGTGTACTGATCTATATACATAAAGGGTGGGAGAGAAAAACCCAGAAACATGACTTTCTAATATGTGTGCCAAAAATTTGATAGAAGCAGAGGTGGATTGAGGTTGTGGGATGACTTACACATACATGACAAGAGGTGATTATCTATTAGTGCAGGTATTTCCACTGCATATGCTTAGTTCTGTCCATACAGAATTTCCTAGGGCTTTGCATTAAACAACAGGTCTCAAATCACTTATGAAATGGCTCTTTTTTGTCATCTTAATAGAAATTCACATTACCCAGAGAGAAATGAAAGGTACAGATGTTACATGGTGCTTTAAGGCTTGCAACATTAGGGGTCTTCCAATTTGCAGCTCTATAGCCTTTCGCTGTTAACACTGCTGTCTGTTTTTGATTTTGTAGCCAAGGCACTTTTACCTCGGTGCCCTGAGGCTGCTGTGGCAGTACTTTTATGCTCCATACACAGACACTCTTGTCCTTGTGGCTGTGCACCAGCAAATTCCAAAATATTGCTACATCTCCAATGCCCGATTTCTTGAGGGAAGTCATTACCACTGACACTTAAATCTCCATTACCCTCCCTCCATTCCCTCTCACACTGCACTTTGTAGCTTTTACTTTAAAACTTGATAACACATGAATAAACAGTAAATGCTACCTCAGTAGATAGCATTAGTAGGCAATTATTTAAATATCAGTTAAATAGTTTAAAGGAACACAGAAGTGCAAATGATTTTAAAGAATTTTAACTTTCCTCTGAATACTTATACTCAAAAAACAAGCATCAACATGCGCGACTACATCATGTAAGTTCTCTTAAGCATAAAAAGTTATATAGGCAGTATATAGAATCATATGCAGAACTTACTTAGCTCTTCAGTGTAACACACTCAAATAAGGAAAAAATAAATATGTGCAAGGAACTATCTGAAAACTAGTGCTATAGGTGCACCTTAAAACATCAGCCTTTCCTTTAATACTTACAGGATTACTCTGTCAACCTCCCCAAATTATTTCCTGCCAATCTTCAACTGCAGTCAAATATTAGAAAGTGCTGTCAACTTAACTGTCTAAATCTGACAACATAAAAGCATCAAGTTGGATTTTGTCTTCATACAGAAGGAACTGTAGCGCTTCACAAATCCCCCTAATTACCTTCCACATATATTATAGCACAGAGCCCTGTTCAATGCCACATGGGATAGTTCTTGATAGAGCCAAGCAAGCACTCCATATTAACCTCTGGCACTTTGCAAAGAAACTAAATTAATATTAGCTGCATCCAGTTTACAGCCATGAAGAATATTCTGGTGCTTAACATTTCCATACGTCAATTTTGCCCTTTCCTTTTCATAAACAGGGCTCAAAGAGTTAATTGCTCTGAAATAAATATTAGCATAATGCCTAAAGTTATACTTTTTAAATTTTTTTTTACCTGCCTATGGAACCTTGGCAGTCTAGATTTTGAACTTAAACTGCAGAATAACTCATTAGGAAATATGCAATAGCTGGGGCAAGATTTACTACAAATATGCTTGAAGTGTTTTTAAAAATTAATATTATGCTGCTATGCTTGACTTAATTAGCTTTCTTCTTCATTTACAAAGCATATCTGTCTGGTTTATGAACTAAATCTCTATTCCCCATTCTTGCAAACCTGTTTAATTAAAGTTTTAACTACTGCATAAGCTTTAGAAACAGCAGAATGACTTTTATTACTGGAAATCTAAATCCGCCTTTTAAACCTCATCATACCTACGTATATTACATTGGAAATATGACAAGACGTGCTCCATAATACTCTAGAACAAACACAGGATATGCTATTTTTAATTATACATTCCAGTCAGTTTTATTTTTTTGCACAGAAAGTTGCCCTAGCAGGGGAACTGTGATTAATTTAGTCAGCCACCAAGTCGATCCCCTGAAATCCATTATAGGTCACCTTTCTTTTTTTAGGTTCATGCCTAAACTAATCTGTTCATTGATTTCCTCATCCATTATTCTATTCATCTCTTTTAGAGGTCCATCACTTATTAGGCTTCCACCTCTACTAGTAGGACGCTGTGCTTTGGATTTCAGTTATAGTGTATCCTATCACAATCCTTTTCAGCATATGTCAGTTGCTCCCCTTCATGCTATAATAAATGACTAAACAGGAAATTATTTTTGCTATATATACAAAATGGAAACCTATTCACTAACAATGCTACTTTGGCTACCCTGACATACCTGAAGTTCGACTAATACATGACATAGTGTTTATCATAATACATTTTGTCTGCATATTAAGAAGCTTGTGGCATGATGGTCAGTGAACAGAAACTATTTGTGCAATCAGTGCCAAGTGACTGCACTAAAGGAGAAAATATTTTTGGCTCCCTCATGCATAGATCCTGAAGGCTCCACCTAACGAGTCATTACCCATCACACCCAAAATATGCTACATTCTCATCGCACAATTTACTTCCCACAAGCCGAATGTCAACAATAGTCAGTTCTATAATAGTGAAAAAAGATAATAGCCATTTTCCCTCCTATTCTCATTTGAATCTCATAACCACTACGGTGATCTATTTCGAAACCTTATTACTTCTGCTATTGTGAACTATTCAGCCCCTCATTGCAAGCTCACTTTGCAGTGCAAAACTATGCTGGCGATCTTTTAAAATGAACAATTTACAATTAATAGTCCTGCCAACATATATTTGCAAGCTTTACATAATGGCAGACACAACAATTTCAAAATTTGTAAATTAAAACATAGGCAATTATTGCTTATGGCTGACAAAGCATGCTATAAAATATGTACCAGAACAAAAGAACTTTGTAAAGGTTCAAATCTAATAAAGAAAAGAAACAAACAACTGGGAAATTTTTCCAAACAAAACAAAACAAAACAAAAAAAGAGATGGATAAAGAATCAGGAGTCTACTTAGGTGTACTTTGATTCAGGTGTATAATTTTTTATCTGTTATTTCACTCAATGGAAAAAAAAATAGAGTGTATGAAATCAAATACAAATCTTTTTCTAGTGATTACATGTCAATGGATATGATTCTTCCATCATGTCACTGGCTGAGTTCAGCATCCTAAAAATATTCAAATAAGATGGGAACAGGAGCTTTGAAAATGGTGCAAAATGATATAATAAATGATACAATTTACTTGCATTATTCAGGGTTGATATTTCTGTTTCAGCATGTTTTCCTTCAGTTTGAAAAAAAAAATACACCTGGTATTACCGTATTACCCTGCTCAATCTAATAAAAGCTGTCCTCTGGATTTACGGGAAGAATGTGCACAGGATTGACAGATTCTGAACCTTGCCTAGCTTCCAGGACATCCAACATCCAAAAAAAAAAAAAAAAAAAGCAGCTGCCGACAAACACATGAGCTTATTGTTCATTTTCTGGGATGAGAAAGCCAGGGAGTTAATAGTTTTCCCACACGTTTCTTATATCAGCATAATCGAACACCACCATCTTTCATCCTGAGTTCCTCTTTTATAAAATGGGTTGAATGCTATTGCCTTCCTCCTACCCGCTTTGCTGTTCTTGTTTTACTGGAGCTTTCAATGAGATACACATAGACGAAGACAGAATCCAAATGGGGCTCCACTTCTATCTAGAAATGGCTTAAATAGACATCTAAGCATGGAGAGGATAAGTCCTAAATTTTTCAGAGCAAAGACCATTTTTACTAAACCAGTATTTATTCTGGTGTCTAAATAAGGATTTTAGTGTCAAATTTCAGGCCACCAATGACACAGGTATCCACTGTTTAGGAAGTAAAAAATAAATCATTTGTAAAAATTAAAAAACTTATATGAAAATAATTTATTATTAAATTATTTTAAATGTTAGTGCATTTTATTCATTTGCTGCTCTTTTTTTAAAAAAAAAATCTTGATAAAGGCAACCTATTAAGCCTCCCATTGAGATGATTATACTTGTACGTGTTTTCTAACCATCTGATATCTTGGCAAAGCACCAGCTTTCAATGAAACAAGCCATTAAATTAGTTTTTCTGGAGGAAAAAAAAAGAAATGGTCTCTTAAATAAGGTTAATATACTGTATCTGTTTAAGCCTCTAACAAAAATAACATTGCATAAAATGTGACCACATTTGAAAATTATCATCAGATATCATAATATTAGCGAGTCATAGGGTAATTCAGATTGGAAGAGACGTCAGAGGGTCTCTAGTCCAACCTACTGCTCCAAACAGTCTCTGCTGTGAGGTCAGACCAGGCTGCTCAGGGCTTTATCTCATCAGATCTTAGAAACTTTCCAGGCCAGAGATGGCACAATATCCCTTCACAGCCTCCTCCACTGCCTGATTGCGGCTTGGAGGGAAAACATTTCTCCTTGCATCCGGTCTGAACCTGTCTTTTCTCATCATATGCCCATTGTCCCCTGCTTTCCTGCCATGCATTGCATGGCTTGGTCTTCTTACAGACCCTGTGGGTAGAGCAGGTAGGTCCCACAGAGACCACCTCTCCTCCAAGAACAAGAAGCTGTTCCTAATCTCCTTGAAGGGCAAGTGCTCCAGGCCCCGAGCAGCTCTGTGGTTTTCTGCTGGAGTCGCTGCAGGTTATTGATGCCTTTCTTGCCCAAAACTGACACGGCAATTCTACGTGTAGTCTATGCATCTGCAATCCTGCTTTTGTTTTCCTAAAAGCATATTTGTGTGTATTTTAAGCTACATGTGCTCACTGCCCTATTCATAATGCTTGCAAGAAAAATCTATTAAGAGGCTTCAAAGAATTTGAGGCAGGTAAATACCTGCCTATTGGTACCCATTCCTACAGTAATCTCTACTTACTGTCCAGCACACGAGGGCTTTCAAGAAAAGGTAAACTGATGACCACAATTCCGCTGGATATTTATACTGCAGACAACTTCACAAACAAACCATGGCAAAAAGAAATAGTTGAAATTATATTCTTGCAGATGCTGGTGCAAGCACAGCCCAGACAGGCCCAGGTAAGGTACTTCTCCCAGCTCCTTTCCCACATTACTCTTCTCCATCCTTGTAGTTTGCAGTGTTAAGTAATAGGGTATTTTTATGTCTATTTTCCCTTAATTCTATAGCACTTATTAGCACAAGGTAGTGGTGCTACACACTGTTGCTGCTAATGTTGGCAATAAGTCTGAAGACAGCAATTCCTGCATATGCTGAAGTATACTTCACAAACAACCAGGGGCTGCTTTAACTGCAGGGATTTATTGAAAGCAAGGAGAGATGTTATTCTGAGATGTTCTACAGAGGCTTTAAAAAACTTCCCCACTGTCTATTACAATGGCAGATTAAAATAGTCTCTGAACACTACGGAGACTCGTTATGCACCCTGTTCACAGCGATGCCATACCGAAAGTGATGCTCCTTTTTGTAGCTTAGACCGCCGCTTGTAAAATTAAACCAAAAAGAAGAAAAAAGGGAAGAAGCAATAAAAAAGGGCTCCCTCCCGGTTGTCACTTGAGTTTTGATTTAGAGGCACACCAATAGAAAGTTGCTGAGCACATACTTTATTGCAATTGTATACTGATTTTTTTGTACTTTGGGTTTCACTTTGAATAGTAATTCTCTAAAAGCTAGTATTAGTGACAGTACTACTTTTATTTTCTCTAAGTGCTGTCCAGATCAAACTTGCTCACTTCGGAGGCAAAAGGTTATGTTGTTTATTTTTCTAAAAGCCAGCACTGCAAATTCTGTACAAGCTCTGAGAATCATATTATGTTTCTTTTTTTTTTTCTTTTTACCATTAAGAATTCCAGAGGTCACACTGGGTCTACACTGCAATGCCGCTGGTATTGGTGAATTTTGATAAATGAAATTAATTGAAATATAATAAAAATATTATTGATGATACATGGGATCTTTTAGTAATCTTACTGGTGCTGTCTCTACTATATAAGATGAAAATATGTCTTCAAAATATTGTTCATATTAAAGTAATGAAGGCTTCATTGTCTAAGTAAATATTCTAATGTGATAATAATATTGCCATTTTCCAGTGCAAATTACAACTTGAAGTAAAAAAAATCAGTCTGGAAAATTGTGTATTTTCATCCCTTCATTTATGCAAAAATATTTTACTTATAAATTTTTCCTGACATTCCCCTTTCTACTCTTAATCTTTCTATCCTCTCATGCACTTTCTTCAAAAATTAGGTGCAAAAATTAGGGCCTCCAGTCCTCCATCTTTTACAATGAGTCTGATAAAATATCAAATTTTAGTAGAGATGGTTTTGCAGACATTCATCTGCATCTGCCTAAAGACCTACAGAATCTTAGAAACCAAATATAGATATATAAAAACTTTCTCACAATCTTGTCAGATAGTTTTTACAACTTAAATATACATCCAATATACATCCCCATCATTTGCATTTACAGAAATAGTGTCCAATCATGCAAGAATGCTGTGCTTGGAAATTGAACTGAAATCAATGGAAATTCTATTTAGGAGGCTTGCAAGGGTTTGATCAATGCTGAAGAGTCATGTCAGAGTAGCACAGGTGTTGCCTCACTAAAGTTTTCATTGGCTTTAAAAAATCGCATCAATACAACAGTAAGTGGTGCCAAAAAAAAGCCAAACAAAGAAACCCACTAATAAAAAACTGCATAAATGCTAGGAGATACATTCTGTGCAAAACAAAAAATTGGGAGATTTAGCTCCTCATGTAAGTGAAATTGGACTACTCCTTGGATATAAGAAGCACAAAGACAAAATCATATGAGCACTGGACCGGTCACTCAGGGCAGTTTCTGATGATGGTGCTCGGTATCTGGAGAGAGTACTAAATTCTCATTTTTGTAAACACACTAACACACTAACCAGCACTATCTGAAGATAAATACCATAAATACCAAGAGACCTTTGCTGGGTAGGGAAAATGACTCTTGCTACAGCTCTGGAAAGAGCTCCCGGATGGAGGGGTGGATGCAATTCCTGCCAGGCAACTGCCCTCAAGAAATTAAGGGTAGAGATGTTATTGTGCCTGAACAACCTGGAAAGTCTGAGTTTTTCTGAAGGGTACTCTTCCTCATGGTAGCAGGCAGTAGATTTTCAGTAAAGTCTAACACAGGCTACTATTCAGTATGACAGTCCATGTTCCCTTGAATGGCTTATGACCTAATGGAAACAATAGCCACCAAAAGTGTTGAATGAAATTGAATTTGTTCAGTGAATGTAAAAAAGTTGCTGATGGCACTTTTCATATTTGAAGACTGGGATCACACCTACCTTCTGGGGGGCAGGGAGGGAGAAGAGAAGGGGTGTGAAAATAGCAGCCAGACACCTGCATGGAGTAGCAAAGAGTTTGCTGGAAGCTAAAAGGGTTCTCCAATAAACAGACAGAATGATCAGATTTTGGTCATAGTCTAATGCAGTTTGGCTTCTGCAACTGGAAAAAAAATGTAATGGGAAAAAATATATAAGTTCTGTATGAACTCCACCACGGGAGTACATGAGGTTGTATTGTGATCACTGCATTTAATAAGTGCTGATGGACTTTATTTCTATGAATTCTCAACAGCTTTTTTTTCAGTTCATTTATGTCTTTGGCCTTCTCACCGCCCTTTGGCAGTAGTTTTCACAATTTAATGATGCACCTTGAGAAAAATTGAGTAAATTTCTACTATGAGTAAACAGTAAAAAGTAGACAGTTCATTTTGTTTATTTTAGACTAACAGTCTAATAATTTCCTGACCTACCTCTGCACTTTCACATTTTCATTCCCTGTTCAGAAACAGGGAAGAGGTATTTCCTTATTCAGTTCTTCATTCCATTTTTTTTTCTGAAAGATGAAGCAGTTGAATACAAATTGTTTTGCTGAACTATTCAGAACACTAATTCCTAACAGTCTAACAGAATTCCTAGAAAAATAAAACTTTTGAAACTGTGTTTTTTAAGGGTTTTCAAATCATTCCTAAATCAGCTACAATGTTAAGAAACAACCAATAATATGAGATAAACACACTCCACCAGACTTGCAGATCTGGGAAAATGTGCCAGACTGAAAAGGAAAAGAAATAGTACAACAACTTACTGCATGGACATAATTTTAAATTTTACTAGTAAACACAAATTTTAATATTTGTTTCCTTCTCATAAACCTCCCTTTATCTGAGTTACTGAAAACTTACTATAAATCAACCATCTGTGATACAGTACTATAGATTTTTGCATTTTCTCTAATGCATTTAAGATAAATGAGTTTCAATATGTTTAATTTTCAAGATATACAAGCTGATTTCTAGCACCAACATTTTTAATAATTTAGATTATATTGACCTTTGAAAGAAGCCTTTCTTGAAAGAATTATCATTCAGATAGTCTTTAGAATGCATGATAATGATTTCCTACTTAAAGTTAATTCCTTGTGTCTTCATAGAAAACAAAACAAAACTTCATTTACGAGACTTTGTTTTGCAATATTGTCTGACCTATAGCATCATTTCTCAAGGACTAAATGGTGATTTTCTGTCTATTCTTTAAATTCTTTTGAGAAAAAAAGTCCTACTTGGTTATCCAAATCAAGTACATTAGTTAGGTGTACTATAATCTTCTGGAGATTTAGAAGACACTACCTAGAATCATCATAAATTCACGGAATCATTATGGTTGGAAAAGATCTTCAAGATTACCAAGTCCAACTGTAAGCCCTTCAACACCATACCTGTTAAACCATTTCTCTAAGTGCCTCATCTACATGTTTCTTGAACACTGACGGGGATGGTGACTCTTCCCTGGGCAGACTGTTCCAATGCTTGACTACTCTTTCTGTGTAGAAATTCTTCCTAATCTGATCCTCCCATGGCGCAACTTGAGTCCATTTCCTCCTGTCCTGTCAGTAGTTATTTTGGAGATGAGATCAACCCCCGTCTCTCTATTACCTCCTTTCCAGTAGCTGTAGAGGTCTCCCTGAGTGTCCTCCACACTAAATAACACCAGCTCCCTCAGCCACTCTTTATAAGGTCTGTGCGCCAGCCCCTTCACCAGCTTTGTTGCTCTTCTTCGGACATGTTGCAGCACCTCCAGGTCTTTCTTGGAATAAGGGGTGCCAAACTGAATACGATATTTGAGCTGCAGCCTCACCAGCGTTAAGCACAGGGGGATGATCACTTCCCAGGTCCTGCCGGCTACGCTGCTCCTGATACCAGCCAGGTTGCCATTGGCCTTCTTGGCCACCTGGGCACACTGCTGGTTCATGTTCAGCCGGCTGTCAACCAGCACCCCCAGATCTTTTTCTGTCACACAGCTCTCCAGCCGCTCTGTCCTAAGGTTGTAGTGCTGCATGGGGTTGTTGTGACCGAAGGGCAGGACCCGGCGCTTGGCCTTGTGTAACCTCATACAGTTGCTGTCAGCCCACTGATCCAGCCTCTCCAGATCCCTCTACAGAGCCTTCCTACCCTCAAGCAGATCAATTTTTTCTTACAGCTTGGTGTCATCTGCAAATCTGCTGAGGGTGCACCCAATCCCCTCATCCAGATCATCAATAAAGATATTAAAGAGGACCAGACCCAACGCTGACCCCCAGGAAACACCACCCATGACCAGTCGCCAGCTGGATTTAATTCCATTCACCACCACTCTCCAGGCCCAGCCATCCAGCCAGTTCTTCACCCAGCAAAGAATATACCTGCCTAAGCCACAAGCTGCCAGCTTCTCCAGGACAGTCAGACAGTGGGAGACTGTGTCAAAGCCTTTACTGAAGTCTAAGTAGACCATGTCCACAGCCTTTCCCTCATCCACCAGAGGGGTAACCTGGTCATAGAAGGAGATCAGGTTGGACAGGCCAGACCTGCCTTTAATGAACGCATGTTGGCTGGGCTTTATCCCCAGGTTGTCACGCACAGGCTGGGTGATCACCCTGAAGATCATCTCCTCCATAACTTTCTGCAATATCAAGGTCAGGCTGGCAGGCCTGTAGTTTTCCCCAGATCCTCCATCTGACCCTTTTTGTAGATGGGTGTCACATTTGCAAGTCTCCAGTCATCTGGGACTCCCCGGTTGACCAGGATTGCTGATAGATGATGGAGAGCGGCTTGGAGAGCACTTCGGCCAGCTCCCTCAGAACCCTCGGGTGGCCCCTATCTGGGCCAGTAAGCCTGTGGGTGTCCAAATGGAGTAGGGAATCACTGACTGTTTCCTCCTGAAAAGTTATTATTTTGGTGGCTGAAAGCATTATTACGGTGGCTAAAAGAGAGGCTCAGTGCCTGGGCTACAAAGGCAGGGCCTGGCAAAGCCCACAGGCACTAGAACATGCCCCCACTTTCCCTAGTCATCCCAGGGACCTGAACAACACACTGCTCCTCCATTAAGCAGCAGCACCCACTAAATCCAGTCCCAGCTGCCATATGCCCAGTGGAGACAGAACAGGAAATAGTGAAAGCACAGAAATTTGCAGCAGGCCACCCAAGACTCTTAGCATATCGTACGACCAAGGGGGCCTCTGATGTCACCAGAGCTGTCCTGTGGCGCCTGTGACACTGCACCTATAAGGCAGCTGCAGAGTCCGGTTCTGCTCACTTTACCCCACGCCTGCGTTCAGGGAGCAGGCGAGGTGAGAAGCCGAGGGCCCCTCAGGGCTGTGCTCTCACGGCCGGGGCATTGCTTGGCAGCCAGCAGCAGTTCAGCTTGGCTGAAGTGTGGGCTGCAGACCCCACTGTGGTGCTGTGCAGCACATGGGGTTCAAGGAGAGGGTGGCTGAGCGTTGGAGAGCCTTGAAGATCCACGGGGTGCTCCTCGCGCTGCAGCCAAGGCTTCTGCGGTGACCGGAGCTGCTCCGAGTGCAGCAGGTAGTGTGAGAGGGGCCTGGGCTGCTGGGGTGGCTTGGAGCTGCCAGCTCTTCTCCTGCCAGGGTCCCAGGGCCTGTTCCTCCCTCAGGCAGCAGCAGAAGCAAAACCTTCCCCTTCCCCTCGTTGGACGTGGGGATGTCTCGCCCAGATGCCCCACTTGCCCAGGGGAAGCCTTCCTGGAAGAAGCCTAGCACAGCAGGGCTGCAGGGGACCCTCTGCACAGCAGGGCTGCAGGGGACCCTCTGCACAGCCACCTTGCCAACAGGGCTCCTGGGGGTTTTCTCAGCCCTGACAGAAAAGATTTGCGAACTCGGGAGAGCTGCAGCTGGGCAGCTTCTCTGGTGCCTCTTTCTCCGCCCACATGGCTGCTCACAACTGTGCCCCCTTCTCTGGCAGGGCTCGGCCTCGGCAGCAGAAGACTCTCCGGAACACAGCAGCTTTTCCTCAGGAGCCGCTGTGAGCCAGGTGCCTGGGGCAATGCAGCCAAGCACCTCCAGAGAGGAGATGTGCCCCATCTGCCTGGGCACAGCGAGACCTCCCGCCTACCTGCCCGCCTGCCTGCACCAGTTCTGCCTCGGTTGCATCCGGCAGTGGTCGGCCACCAAAGCAGAGTGCCCGCTCTGCAGGCGGCCATTTGATAGGATCCTCTGCTGGGTGCCAGGGAAAGACACGGTGCAGGAGCACCACGTTGAAGGCCGCCAGCACCAGGACTCTGGGACGCCCCAGCCCCGAGGAAGACTGCCAGCGTGGCTGCTGTTGAGGAGGCAGCACAGGTGACGGCGATCACGCACGCGCCATCACAGTAGCCCCTCCGTGCTCCTTCATGGCCGTGGTCCCACGGGGTCACATGAGAGGACACGCAGCATGTCCACGAGGCAAGATGGTGACAGCCAACGTCCAGCTCGGCTCCGGAGGGCCAATATCTCCTTCCTCCAGATGGCCAGCGCCGAGCAGCAGGGCTCAGGGGACCACGGCCGCCAATGACATGGGAGCTCCGAGCTCTGCGTGCGGACGGCAGGCCTATTGGGTAGGACTCAGTGGTGACACCAGCAAGGAGACCAAGAGACTTGGCACTGCTCAAGTGGATCCCATCTGTTCCCACAGACCTGTGGGTGTCCAAGAGGTCACTGACTGCTTCCTCCTGGATTATGGGGGGGTTGTTCTGCACTCTATCGGTGTCTCCCAGCTCTGAGGGCCAGATATCTTGAGGATAATAGATCTGAGTGTTAAAGACTGAGGTAAAGAAGACATTAAGTACCTCACCCTTACTCTCAGGCTTTGTGATAATATTCCCCATTGCATTCAATAAAGGATGGAAATTGTCCCTCTTCCATCTTGTTAACATCTTGTTAATGTCTTCTTCACAGTGGTGGCCAGATTAAATTCCATCCAAGCTTTTGTCTTTCTGATTTCCTCCCTGCATACCCTTACTCACTGTACTTGGACTCCAATTAGGGTAGAATCAAGATCTGAGAACTGAAATGCCAGACTTTTTTATTCATTGAGTTTATAGTATTTTTCAGTCTCTAAAAGCATATTTCAGAATGTGATGTATTATGTGCTCCCTAAGTTATCTCTACAAGAAAAAATATAAAATGAAGAGTCAGAGTGGATCTGTTGGATCTCTCATTGGCATATATTTTCAAAAACTTAATTTAGTCATTATTAGTTTTGAAATTAAGCACTTTACAAATAGTAAAATGCTTACTGATTCATTTTACTTAACATGAGAAAACACATTATTCTTGGGACAATTTTTCCTTGATGCACCAAGCAGGGTGAATATCTTTGCTCATCAAAGCATAGACCTGCAGACCCCAATGTCTACCATCCCTCTATTGGACTGCTACATGAAAATACCTTCCAAATCACAATTATTTGAAACTAATCACAACAGAAGTCTGCTCCAGTTGTACTTGACAGACTGCACATTTCACTGACCTTCCAGATAAAGTGCTCCACACAGTACAGCTCTCTGCACAACCAGCTCTCTGCAAAGTTGTTATCCCCACAAGTTACCCCATAAGCCACCAGATCCAATTGATGATTCCCATTTTTCCATACCCTGGAACTGAAACATTGACTTTTAGCTCTACTACCAAGTTTCCAGCATGGGCATTTGCACAATGCACATGCACAGTTATGGTAAGTGTATTGGTACATTTTCATTTCTCTTGATGCATAAGGACTGTCAGAGGCAGAGGACCCTTACCCTCATGCCTGCCACAAACTCAAACACTTCAGCTCAGTTCTTGCAATGAGAGAAAAGAGGTAGCAATAACCTCTGCAGTGACACCAGAGGTCTTTCAGCAAGCTGCAATTCTGATTGATCAGTGGAGCAGCAAAAGGCTTAAAGAAGTGTATTTATAGAATACAGGCATATAGAATACACAGTCTACTTGAAAGACTTGATATTAGGAGCGAGGTTGCTTCAATGTTTCTCTAAGATATCAGTTCTGCATCACATCCCACCCACACTATGAAAGATCCAGATAATATGAAAGAACTCCATTCTAACTCTTTTGAATATACTTTTTAAAATATCTCATATGACTTCCAGTTTCAGTCACAGTATTATGCTTTATGCTGATAAGGAATAATTCAATGTTTAGAAAATGTTTAGAAATATATAAGTATAAAATAATTTATAATTTAGAAAAAAATTCCAATTTTACTACTTTATTATCTAATTTTTGCTTTATTCTAATGCTATGAGAAGTAGCAAGTATTGCTCACACTCTCTACGTATTTCTCTACATTAAGAGAAAATATGCAATAAAAACTCAAAAGCTCTATAATATGTTCTTTAATCAACAAACTAATTTCTATAGACAAAACAAAAACTGTGGGACAATTTGCATTTGGTCAAAGAGAAAAAAACAAGGAACATCTGAATTATTCACATTTCCACATTTCTACTGTTAACAGTGAATCAACTTAACCTGTTTTACCAGAGACAAATTGAAGACCATCACACATTCTTCTGTACCTACAAGAAATATACCAACCTATAGGCTCTTCAGTATTCTGCTTATGCTCATACAGTTAATATGCACCAGGAGCTTTTCCAAGTTGGCCAAAAAGACCCACAGAAGTTAATGAAAAGTTCAAAGTCTTCAGGCACTTAACCATACAATATAATTAATTTCCTAGAGTTGCAATTTATTAAACATCTTTAGTGTTATTAAAAAATTGTATTAAAAATCTGATGTGTGTCATAATAGATAATATAGATATATAATGTAGAACAATGAAAAGTAACACTTGAAGTGGCTTTGTATTGCTATCTCTTTCTGACATTGCTACAGAAATGAATCAGGAATAGTGAATTACAAATGCCACTCATCACTTACTTACAAGAATTACAGCATCAGCATCACCTATATCTAGAAAATAAGCAACTTCTTAAGGAATTAGGGTTATAAAAGGCCTTACCCAATAGCTCACACTATTTCTATATTTTTTTCTCTAAAGTGATAGCAGATATTAGTCTTTGGATGTTGAGTTCTCCTCTTAGTGCCTGTTATTTTAGATTTGCCAAGAGAAAATGTGGAATCTCCTTCTCTAGAGATATGCAAAACGTGCTTGGACGCAGTCCTGTTCCACATGCTCTAGGTGACCCTGCGTGTGCAGGGGTCTTGGACTAGATGATCACCAAAGGTCCCTTCCAACCTTAATGATTCTGTTCTGCTACAACAGAAATGCCAGAATTTATTTTTGTTTCTCAAACTGAAATTATTTGAAATTTCTTATTAAAAGAGAAGTGATACTGATTGCAAGAGGAAAGGGGAAAAAAAGGACATAGGCATATTCCATACTGACCAACAGCCCATCATAACTCATGAGTGCCAATAATAACTCATTGAGCTCATTGAGACCACACTTGAATCCTTGCCTTGAATCTCAGCTGCCAAGTACTACACCAGAGCAGGAACCATTATTTAAATGCACTGAGCCTCAGTCTGCATGATGCCTAAGAGTTCCCCAAAACATCCATATCTAATATGAGAAACTAGGGATTTATACTCCCAACTCTATGCCAATTCCAATGTTTACCTAGGAAAAAAAATCCCTTCCAAAAAAATCATTTTCATCAAAAGGATAGCGTTTCCAGGAAAACTTCTGATTTACATCTGCTAGCAATTCATTTCCAAACAACTTCCCAAATAGTAAGGCAACAGAGCACTGCAAGCCCTTAAGTACTCTAGAGTTTACCCTTTCTAGAAATGTTTCTGACAGAATAATCTACACCAAGTCAGTTCCACCAATATTCCCTACAGATTCCTAGAGTCTGCCATGAAGGCAGTCATCTATGATCATTTTTTGTCTCTAAAATAAAAAAATAGTTAAAAAAAAATAAAGAAACAAATAACCACACCAAAATTCAACCTTTTATTTGCCAATCACTGTATAAAACAGCAACTGGACTCTCTACCTGAAAAAAACACAGTCCTATAATCTTGATTTATTTAAAAAAACGCTCTATAATTAACTGCCCTAGTATGTGGCAGAGATATTCTAAGCAACAAGCATTATTTTCACCCTTGTCTCTTTCATGAGAGAGTAAGTAGTCTTGTGTACCATTTCTCCTCTCATTAAAAAAGGAGACAGGTACATTGCTGACATCCCTGTTAAGAATAGATAGAAAGAAAATACTAGAAAGTTCTCGTTGTCTAGGATACTGATTTAAAATCCACTGAAAAGCTGCACTATTCCTATAAAGACTCAGAGACTAAGGCTTAAAATACTTACTTGATAATGTCTCCTTCAAGAGCAATCACTCGTTTAATGATCTTCTGTTCAGGGTTTCTAGGAGACCTGAGACAGGAGATAAGGTTATACAATCAGTAACGTTCCCGTTGTTTTAAGAAAATGAAAAGAAATTCCACAAAGAAATAGACACTATTAAAGTCATTAGGAGATTCCATGTTCTCCTTGATATACCATCAATCATGATGTTCCACCCTGCAGTGAAGCTACTGTAATCATTCTTATTACAACCACCACTGGAAAGCAGATGCTGAACGCTGACCTGCATACAAACCCTGCAGTAATCAACAGTCCTTTTATTGTGGATAAATACACTTGACACCAGTAAAATTAGAGCAGCCCATTACTGATCAAGAGGGTACCTTTACAAATTGATTCATATGTTTAAACTTGAATTCTCCATTCAACTTTAACAACGTATTGTGTTTAAACATTCATGTCACTGACTACGAGGGAAAAAAAAAAAGCTTCCTACATTATCACATTAATACTTATTGCTCTAATTTAGGTAAACCTTTCCTAGGGAATTGCACAGAGTTAAAAAAAAGAAAGAGTAAAAGTTTCCAAAAGTTTTTACTCAATCTAAAGTTTCCTAATACGGTATCATACTTTCAATTCAAGTCAGTTTCCTGTAAGTAGTTTTATTGAGTATTTTCTAATCATATATTACATGATATTGGAAGAGAATCTGAAGCTGTATGCACAGCCAAAATACTTGAACTTCTTGGATGCCTGTTAAAAGATCTGACTACTAAAAGTGTGCTATCCTATGCTAGTTTTAATAGTCCACAACTGACTTTTTTTTCTGATATTTCTCTCCCTTTTTTTTTCATTCTTGACTTTTAATTATTTACGCATGCACACTTGGTAGAATGTTTTCATGTTCTTTAAAAATGGAGTTTTATTTGCTACTTGAATATAGGAAAGTCAGTGAAGGAACAAATGGTTTTGATTTTTTGCTGATGCTTGGGTTCTGTATATTAGACTCTAAGTACAACCTATTAGAAATGTAATTACAAGAGCTTTAGGTTACAGTTCTTGTGTCTGAAAGCATTGGCCACGCCATCCTTACAGTAGATCAGTATTTTTGAGAAGGACTCTGGTCAGCTAGTAGCACACAAAGGTTACATTTTCTTGAAGAAGCAAAGCAGAGATGAGTTTGGATGAAAAACTTGCCAGGAGCACTGCATGAGTAAGGGCATCTGCAGCTCAGTTTCAGTTTCAAAAGTTAAAAATAAATATTGTTTCAGGTTAAGATGATACTTCTCAATATGACTCCAAAAACATTTGAAAATGTGTTTTATTTTGGTGCTTGTATATTTGGAAAATATTTCAAAGTAGTAAAAATCCAGAAGCATAATTTTGAACTCAAAGTTTGAATTACAAAATGTCCAAGTGAGGTGTGTTTACATTTTTCAGAAATTTTACATAAAGAAAATTCACATACCACATAAATCATTCAGCACCCCTGGAAGAAATGTGTTTAGTTACTTATGAGTTTGGAGTCCCAGAAAAATGAGCATCCGTGCTGTAATGTTTTAGTAGTAAACAGAGAAATCAGAAGAAAAGATAAGAAGGTCTGAGTATTCTGGTAGGCACCAGAGCTGCTATATCAGTAGGAGTAGAGTGACATGGCACAATAACAATCTTTCCCCACACTATTAGTAGTATCTAAGAAAGAGCATCTAAGAAAGCTCACTCAAGAGCATGCTACTTTTTCCGGTATTGCCATTACATACACAGTGAGATTTTGTATGTGGGCACCAAACTGAAAAAAACACACACAAAAACCGCACCACCACTAAAATCAGGTTTCTTGTTCACCTGACAGGGAATACAAGTCATCATTGTCTCCCAAAGGAAGTAATTTCCTGGTGTTTTATTCAGATCCAAGTTCAGTTCAAGGTTGGAGGAGAGAATAAGTCAGTTGGGAGCATTTGAACAGTCTGGGGCTGAGGCACAGTGCTAAGTCTGAAAAGTGGGGAATCTCCATATTGAAATTTAGGCTCATATTGTAATGTTTTCATGTGAAATTAACTAAGGGGAATAATATATAATGTATGTGACACACTGTTTATTTTTTATTAAGACTGTTTTTATTTTATTAAGACTGAATGAAAACATATTCTAAGTTTGCTGTTTCAGAGCTCCGTTCTGGTTTAACACCTTTAGTTTCAAAGGTTCTCTGAAATTCCCCATGTAAGCATTTCCACTTGGTTAGTATGTACATACTGTAATGTAATTGCTGACCTCTCCATTAATTTGCCTTCATTCTGCAAAAATTGTAATGACCTTGAATAAACATCATTCAAGATCTAAGTTATGAGTATTTGTTCTAACAGTGGTGACTTTTTCACCAGTAATGGCATATTTAAGCAAAACACATAATTTGTCAAAAAGACTTCAAGGAATTTCTCACAGATGGTTATTATAACTCCTGAATCTTTTTATAGCCAGAATAATTTAAAATAAACATTACATTAACATTTTGATTACAATCATTAAAATGGCAAAGGAATTGTAAGAGAAGGAGAAGCAAGTTCAAAAGCAAGGAAAGATGAGGGCACTTTTAAGCAATATATTTTCAACGGGCAATTAGGTATTGTTCAAGAGCCACAATAATGAACAGGAGGTAGGAGAGAGTGTTTCTGAAGCAATAGATATCGATGACATTCCGAAAGAAGGTTATTGCAAGACTGAGATTTCATTGGTTATGGAAGTAAAAAAGAAAAAGAAAGAAAAGAAGGAAGGAAGGAAAGAAGGAAGGAAGGAAGGAAGGAAGGAAGGAAGGGAGGGAGGGAGGGAGGGAGGGAGGAAGGAAGGAAGGAAGGAAGGAAGGAAGGAAGGAAGGAAGGAAGGAAGGAAGGGAGGAAGGAAGGAAGTTGTAGGCAATTCCTAGCATTCCTAGTTTTGAAATCCTACAGCATCAATATGGAATATTTTAGCCTAACTCTGGGAATAGAGCTGATTAAACCACAAAAAGGGAGGGGACAAAGACACACTGTAACTGGCAATTGTTCAGTACTTCTCTTTAGAAGGTAGCAACTTTCTTCTTCTAGTGATATCTGCATATAGTTACAAATAATAGTCTTTAAAAATGGGATTTGTGGAAAACAGTAGGAAAGCAATTACAAATAAAAGAAATTGTTGTTTTACCTGGGTTTGCACCTCTCCAAAATTACAAATATTATTTATTCTCTTTGCACAGAGACCATGTTCAGATATGCTCATTTCAAAAAAAAAAAAAAAAAACACTGTGTAGAAAGAATCAAGGAATTATTGCTGTCATGCAAAAAAATGTATTTTGTTTCCCAAAGACGGAATTCAGAAGATATAAATATCATTAACATGGATTAATAGCAATCACTTATATCCTAACAGCCAGATGCAGGCGCCATGTTTCCCAGGTGGCATGTACTTTCCTCAATCATTTTCAACATAAGCCTTTTAAAAAGTTAGGCTCACATTTTCCTCAGTAAAAATAGTTCCTCATCTCCACCATGATGCGCAAATTAGGGGCAACAGTGTAAATAACAATGGCCAAAATGGTCATGAAACACATGAATGGTCAAGTACATTAAAAATATTAATGCGCAAAGAGCAGTTATTAGGATGAGCGACGCATTAGGAAAAACATCTCTGGAAAATAAAACCCCTTCCTAAATGCAGATTGAATTCTGCTCCATTCATCATCACTTTTCTTTTCTCCCTGAAGAAAACTGGAAAACAGGCAAGTTGCAGTATGTCCCTCAAATTATCAAGTCTGCAAATTATCAAGTGCAATTTATTGCACCATTTTCCTTTAAATGCTTTACTCAAGGGGAAAGCACAGAACTCTCTATCACCCAGGACCGATAAATATTCTGGAGTTTATCTGTCAAAACAGTTCTTCGAACATCACCTACCAACTACCTCCTAGCTGGCTTCAAATAATAGAGCAAAAGAGCAATATCCTCTCTGAAACACCATTTGCTAAGTGGAACATTTGATTTTGCCTCACCAACAATTTCTAATTTGTTCCGAACTGTCAGCTCACACGTAGCAATGCAGAAAACCCACCCACATTCACAAGGGCATGAATCATGACATCAAAATCCAGATTCGGTGTTTTAAGACAAACAATTTACAAAGAGAAAATAAAACATTTGGTGTCTATTTCTATGTGGTTTTCTAGATGCAGCTTTAGCAACTCAGAATAATAACATTCCTTTAATTAACTTCTAACAGTAATCCTAGCTGCTTTTCCTAAGCCTGTACACTTGTCTTATTCTATATGGTTTCACTTACACCTAAACTTTCATTAAGAACTGGAAAGTAATTCCATTACAGTGAGAAGAAGAAAAACAAATGCCTATGTCATCACGACATCAGTAACTTTGGATCAGAGACTCTCATGTGGGTCCATTTGTTTGAAAAGGAAACAAGAGGGTTCAGCTAGGCAGAAATGATGGTAGATCACCCCAGAGGTTAGGGTGGTCTTGGGTTCCTTATTCACCAGCAGCATGATATATTATCCCTGAAATATTGTTCAAGAAATATTACTGCAGCCTCCAGGCTGCACAGTATCCTGGCATAGGACTCCCTTGGTTTATCAAACTGATAGAGCTGAAAAAATTGGAGAGTACATGGGGCTTCCATCCCCACTATGCAGTTTCAGAATTAATAGATTTTCTTCTGCAGAACAGCTCTAAGAGGTCAATTTCATTATTACAAATTACGTGTTTCAGAGCTGAAGACACACAGCACATCCTCATGGAGAAATAATTCCGAGAACAAGGTTGGATCCCACCTTCGCCTGGGATATCAGTGATATATCTCCAAAAGCACAGGCTGAAATGCACAATAATTGGAAAGTTTCTATTTAAGAAGATAGTCTCTTGAGGAGGGACATAACAATAGTTGATTATCTATGTGAAAGTGCCATCTGGTTCTCCTTTAGGTAGACATTGACGATGTTTTCTCATAATTACCTCTATATCTCCACGATATTTCCTCTGATAAAAATGATACATTCATATTTTCATTTATAATTACATTCTCTTAACATATATATACACCTATATATAAATACACACACGCCACATATACCTACACATATGCATATATTTGTGTACATACTTGTATATGTACGTGTAGATACATTCTTCGATGTTCAGTACTACATTCTGCAAAGCACAGCGTGGGATACCAGCACTTCAAAACATGTTTACCAGGAAAGACAACAGGAGGAATGATACAGCCAGCAGGAAAATCCACTGTTCAGCAAGCTATTCTCAGATAAAAGGGCTGGCAATTCTCTGAAGGTTTTCACCTTTCCTTATTGCTCTTCAACTTTTCCCTCTCTAGCATTTGGATTATTTATTTACCCTAATGGATACTACTTAGCACAACTTTAAATAACTGCTCTATAAGCTAATTAACATTTGATCAATCATTACATTTTCATGGTATTTCCACTGTTGTATGTGTTATTTTACACTTCTGTCTTGTCTTTCTTTGACTTGTCTAACTGTATTCTCTTCAAGAGTCCCCATAGTAATTCATGCTTAAGCGCCTGGAACTGAAATTGCTATAAGCTTTTCTGGAAAGAGTGCTTTTTAGGCTGTATCTTAAGATCCCAGCAGGATAAGAGAAGGAAGATGGTTGATTCATTTCTAACCTCCATAGAGATACACTAACATGTATTCTCCAATGCTATATGATACCATTCCCTGTTGAGCATGCAGTCTTTGTAATAGAATAAAAAAATAAAAATAGCCCACAGATCCCGGATAACTTTCAAACACAGTGTTTGATGCTTAGAGCAGAAGAACCAAAATAAATTATACTTTTCAAAGATATAGCACAATAGCTATCTGCAAAAGAAAAAATTAGACTAGAATATCACTACAGTCCAGCTAAATAAATGCTACATCATGAAATAATGCTTTGTTTTTCCTTGAATTACCATTCAAAATTTCATGGTGCAAGTATGGGACAAAGAAGAGAAGGCCTTAGACCAGAACACATAATGAAAAAACACATAGTAAGTTTTGAACATATAGATTTCATTAGATACTCCAATGACCTACATGTGTCTATTCCTACCCATTGTCCTAATGAATGTGTTATGTGCTCACAAAATGCAATATGTGTTTTGTACTCACATTTTAAAATTATTTGAACTTTGATACTAACTAAACATTTCATAGAATATGACAAGTAGAAAGTGTACAGTAAAAATGCACTGAAAGATGCCTGGAGTCTGTGTTGTGTTTATATTCATATAACTATGTATATGTGTGGCTTTACTTTTTACTGTGGGATAAAAGGAATGTGTTCAGTTGGCATCTAGAAGTTTATTTTCAGATTATTCTCCATTTCCTTCAGATTGAGATTTTTCTGACTTGCTAGTCATTTACGTAGATGCAACTGAAAGAATGGACAGTTTGTGTTTTTTATAGCAGTAACACATTGAAATAATGTGTTCCTGAAATAATGAAGGCCACTTTGGTATCTCTGGTTTTTTATAAATATTTCTCAGGCTGTGCCATTAACAATGTATCTCCATAACACTGAACGAGGGTGAGCTTCTGACATCTCAGCCCAAAGCTGTGATCCAAAGTCCTTTACTCAGCAATTATTTAATTTCCCATTCTGATCTGAAATTTCCAGTGCAGTTAATTTCTACTTCTGACATTTCCGAACACATGCAGGATAAAACAGTTGTTTATCTTCCTAAACCTTTTGGGGATCCAGAGTTTAGCCAGAGCAGTATCTAAAATGTAGTTAGAGCCCAAAATAAATTACATTAATATACCGACAGAATTGGGAAACTCACAAAATGCAATTTTAATAGCTTTACTTTTAAATCATGTTTGGAGGAAGAAGAAAAAGAGAGATAGTAAAGCTATCACGTTCTTATTTTCTGGCCTCGCTTAAGAAGATATGTAGGGGTTTTACCTGGCTGCATCACACCTAGATAAACATGCTGATCCTCAGGAAAGGTTTTGTACTCTTGGTCTAAGATGAAAGAGATTCTTTTTTTACGAGCATAGCAGTGGATGCTAAAGCTCTGAACAGCAGGAAATATGTAGCAATATCTGCTCTTTCATCACTTCCACTATTATAGCTGTGATAAAACAGTTCCAATATACCAAATACTAAAAGTTATGTAAGAATTCAAATTTACTTAATACATGCAAATATTTTCTAAACAGATCAGTTTTAATCAGCTCATTTAAATTCCTTCCCTGACCGTATTTTTTTTCTTCATTACATACTTGTTAATACAGAGGAAAATCAGAGTTTATACTTTGACTTACACTTTTTAATTTTGTTTTTACATCTTTTGTGTATATTTCGTTTCCTTCTAGTTTCAGGAGATACTGAAGCTCACAGTAAGTGTAACATTTTTCAAATAATAGCACAGGCTCTGAGACAATTTCTACATTGTGGAAATTAGATAATAGAGGAGTTGAGGAAAAAAAAACCATCCATGCTTAGCTTATCCTTCCTTGTTGCTCTTCCTGTCACCATATTCTATTATGTGGAATGGTTATTCATTATTTAATCAGGTTTCAGGAATTAAATGGATCCAGTAACTGTGCTGGGTATCTGTGCTCAGTTTGGACCAGCCTGTAGGAGAAAGATACTGGAAAACTGGAAAAAAAGCGAATGGCTGCTCAAATAAGGGTAACAGGAGAAAAATGTCCCTTAGCAGCGGCTAAAGGAGCTGAGTTTGTTGCGCCTACAGAAGAGGCATTTAATTGCTGTTCTTAACCAGCTAATGGGTAATTAGAGGAAAAGAGGGGAGAAAACAAAAAAAGGCAGGCTTTGCTGAGCACAACACAAGGAAGAGAGGAAAAAAACCATAAGATGAAACAAGCAAAATTGGAACTGGAATACTGGAATTTCACAGGGCAAGTCAAGCACTGGTTCAGGTATTGAGGATCTGAGATTACCAGGGTTTGACTGCACAAGGCCTTGAGCGGCCTGACGTAACTTGCGAGGTGGCCCTGCTCTGCGTGGGTGCTGGGATTAGATGACCATCAGAGCTGCTTTCCAATATAAATCATGTTTCTGATCTAACTGTGTAAAACTTTTAGTCTCATTCAAATATGTGAGGAATCATGGTGCTGGTATTTAAAAATATATATATATGCTTTGCTTGGAACACAGGTTTTGATGCTAGAAGAAGCCATACAGATTATCTTAACCTCACAATCCATGAGCTACTTTTGCCCAGACCTGTCTTTTGGGACAGCAATTAATTCTACTCCAAAGGGTTTTTGGAATCTCAAAGATTCTGAGTGATGATGAGTCCAACATCCACACACATTATTCCAAAGTTTAATTATCTTTGCTATTAGAAAATTACTTCTGCATTCAAAATTGAATTTATCCAACTTCAGCTTAGATTTCAATCTTTTTCCTCCAAGGCAGAAGCACCTGTAACATCTTATTTCTTCTTCCTGCAGAAGTACTGAGGCACAACTGGCCTTCTCACATTTCTCTTTGATTCATCAGTTAAACTCATTTAGCTTCTTAACACAGCTAAGCAAGATAAGTTTTCTGATTCCTGAAGCATTTTTGTGATTGTCGTATTTTTGTATTTGTCTTGGCACACAGATATGAGATCCTGGTATCATTTACCTGCTATTACTATGTTGGCTCAGTGCAAAATCCATTTTTTTTATTTCTTAATATTCCATTTACTTCAAATATTCAGGCAGAGAGCTAATCCTTTTAGTATAGGGAGGTCACACTGACTGGAGATAAAAAGCAATATATAAACCGTTTTCCAAATAAACAGCTTGCTAAAACAGTTAACCCATCAGTTTTGGTTGTTGCTTACATTTCACACCCTGTTGGATAGTAACCATACGATTATCATGCTGTAACAACAGGGCCATATTATTTAATTTAATCAGGAGCTCCAGTAGAAATTGTTACAATGATATAAGTAATAATACTAGGAAAAGTATTACATCCTGTAATTCTTTATTCCTGTAATAACATCCTGTCATTCTTTATTTAATTCCACATTAAATTAGCACTTCTTAGACAAATCTCTCTTAAAAAACAAAAACATCACTACCAAAAAGACTCTGTTGTTTACTGAAGTTAGCATTTTACAGTAATCGTAGATTGCAAGCAAGCCTTGTTGGAAAGGTAGCATTTTATTTTTACTATTTTTAAGCTGTCTGTACAGCTCCTAAAACAATATGTCCTAGCACCTTGACAGGAAATTCTAAGTACTATCCAAACAGAAATAACAATCTGAATATATCACCTACATAAACCCTCAGCCCAGGAGTCACATACTTTGCCATAACAGGGAATCATGAGCACATGTAAAAAAACCTCATAAGCTCTGCAGTTCTGGAATGTCGCTTCGCTCCCCTTTTCACTGACCCCCACTCCATAAAATGTCTTAGCTCCTCTTCACCTGATTTAGTCAACAAATTTTACACAGAGCAGGAAAATGTCTCTCTGAAAATAGAAAAAGATACCACAGTATCTGAGGCTACCACAGTAAAGCCTCCTTTTTCTTCTCCTTGACCTGTCTATAATGTATCTTCTTGTATCAGACAATATTTACCAGATATCCCCTACACTCGGATGAGTAAGAAGTTGCAGGGAAAAGCATAAAAATCTTTCAGAGTAATTCATGTTTCCCTGGCATATCCACAGTAGCTGCAGTCTCACAGCTAGATAAGACTGTTAGATGAGACATTTCATGGATGTTGAAAGGCTATTGCAAATGATTTGGATATTTATCAGCGAACAACTGTGGAATCCTCAGCTGGAAACTAGATGAATAATTGCTACATGACAAAATTAAGCAATTCTTTCTATATTTTGGACCCAACAATGAAAATTGTGCATGTGAATAACTTTCAGAATTATGAGAAAGTCAAGACAAAAGTCAAAAAGACAAAAACTCAGCTCCATGAGAAGGTGCATTGCCATTTCAAGATTTCAGCCAATTATATGAAGCTTATCAAAATAAAACAAAACAAAACAAATGGAAAATTAAGGACTAATTAAAATATTTCACTGAAATAAAACTAATTGGTAGAGTGCAAATCTTTAGACTACTAAATTTGAAAACTTGGAAATACCATAGTAACCCACAAGTAAGGCCACTATTTTGAATAAAATTCTCATTTAATTGGTTCCCAACCCTCCAATCTAATCACTTTGAGGTTAAATGGCTCAGCTGCTTAGTATGCAGACTGTGTAATCACAACAGTTATGTGCACTTGACCTTCCTCCTGTTAACAGAGAGACTCAATTAATTACTTGCTGTTTTAACTGGCCATTTGACCTTATCACCACCTTTTCCAAAAGGGTTGAAAAACTCTACACCTTACCCTTTGCCTTTGAAAGGCTACATAGAAGTATTCTTCTATAAAATAGGAAGCTATCATGATCTAGCAAGCTGATATAGAAATAAGAGTATCTGGGTTTTTATGTTTAAGACAAAACAAGTAAAATATTGACTGCTTTGTTAACCCACTCAACTTGGGTTGAACCCATTGCTGTAGAGTAGGAACACAACTTCATCTTTACTATGGCTGCCCAAATATCCTCCTCTATAGCAAAAACAGAGCAGATATTTTTTTCTGTTGCAGCAGGCAACGGAGTGAAAGGCACAGAAACCTGCCAGTGTAATCCAATGCTTAAAAACAGTTCTCAATTTGACATATTAGAGACTGGGTAGAAATAATCAATTGAATTGGTACATCTAATTAGCATTAATTTAAAAAATCCATGCTTATTTCTAAAGTGTCCTGTGCACTGAAAGATGAACTTCTGTATTTTCATTCGTTCTGAGACTAAAGTGAAAGCAGCCCATCATAGCCCGTGAGATCCAATAATCAGGAGCTGTCCTGTAACGCCAATTGTATATAAGATGACTACACACTCTGCAGTAATTTTCAGTCATCATCCCTTTTTGATAGGGTTTCAGATTTTTTTTTCAAATTATACCACACTACCACAGTCATTGAAAAAAATACTGGTAGCATACTTAGATTTTCAAAATACCCAATTTGCTTAGGAGAAAACATATTCCCTTAAAAGGGATTTAGGTGCTAGGAACCCTAGCGTCTCACATAAAATCCTTGGGAGACTATGGTTAGCGACTCGGATTAACACAATATTTAGGAAAAAAAAAAGTGATCCTGAAGAACCCTAAATGGTCATCTATCTCTGAAATCACCTAAACTTCACAGCACACCACTTTTTAAATCTTTCTAAATGTCAAATATTTCAAACACTTGCTGAGAAAATCTCATTCTTGATATTTCTGAGCAACTTGATACTTTCTCACATTTAACCTCCACCATGGTTGAGAAACTAAGCCTTCCAGAGGAGCTAAGTCTGTTACACAGGCAGTGCACAGAAAATAACAGACAGTTAAAGTGGGATGAATCATCTTTTGGAGGAGAATCTCTCACTCATGAACTATGAAAGAAGCCAGACTTCAGCTTAGTCTATCCACCTTTATATTAAATGATTGGAGATAAAAAATAATCATTCTTTTTAAGTTAAAAGAAATGTATTATTTCAACTACCTTGTAAGTATATGTAGTAGAACTGCTTTTAAACTAACACAAGAAAGCAAATAAAATCCTAGTGGTGGGCTAAGGGAAGAGCAATGTAAATCTAAAGTATACTTTTAATATGGTTACAATACACTTTAGGTCAAGGTGATCTCTTCTGCTAAAATCGGCATCAAAATTCCTGGAAGCAAAACGAAGTGACTACTACTAGTTTTAGCAGTACTTGGGAAAAACGAGGTGTTTAAAACTTTGAAATCTTACATTATATTGTGCCATTCTGTTGAGATACCAAATAAATAAATAAATAAATAGCTTTTAGTCACAGAAAAAGAAAAATTAAAGATGTCTGTAGAGGTCAACAAAAGTCTTGATTTTGTTACATGCAATTTTGTAAAAAAATAGTATATTGCAGTATGCAAAAATGTAATATATTGCAGTATATAGCATAAATATAATTGCTATATTTATTCTAACATATAAAATGAAAATCAATTATTTTAAACTTTCAAAAAATAAAACCAAACAATTAAGATATAGATTAACTTTTCTATTCAGAAATTTTCTATTCAGAATTTTTCCCAATGATACCCTTTGTCAAAGGTTAATCTTCTCTATCAGAAGGTCATCAGATATTGTGCTGTATTTGATACTAATTGATACTATATCTTCCATTTCTTGCATCCTTTCACAGAGTTCAGAGGGGACTCTGCATATATCCTAAGCGAGGATTTTCTCCTAAGGGATTTGGATCACTTGAACACATGTAAAAGATCTCATAAGAGCATGCCAAGAGATGTCCTGTATTTCTGTTTTTTTTCGTGAGATCTGTAGGATTATGAGCAGCAAAGCACCTCCTCTCATGGTGATAAACAGTTTCTTTTAGAAAAATGAAAGAAATCCACAGCATCTACAACAGTAAACAGAATGACTGAGTACAATACATATCCTTAGAGATGATTTTCCCTTGCCACAAGGCAGTTTCTAAGTTTTTTACATAGCATTCCTCTTTGTGAGATCTGAAGCCCGATTTACCCTCCTTTTCCTCCCGCCACCATATACGTAGTCTTAGCAGTTGGCCTGCACACTTGCTTCCCAGCTCCCCAACTTTGCTTCCCCTCCCCAGTTGCAATCTGCCCTGGTTATTCCGCCCAAAATGAATTTATCAGTCTCAGGCAACAAAAAAGCCAGGCTTAGCCCCATTCAGCCTGTCAAACCCAATTCCATGCGGCAGCCTCTGCTGGCAGGTCCCTGTCACCTTTTTCTCCAAGTAAATGATAGGCTGCTAAGGTATTTGCTATAAAAGGGAGAGATGGGCAGCAGAAACGTATGAAGGAAAGGGGAAAGGATGAATTAAGCTTTACAGACACTTTTCACACAGATTGATGATTCTTCCTCTGCTTCTCTCCTTCCATGGGGAAAAGTTGGAATAAGATGTCTATCAGTTTGTGATTTTTCTGTCCTTTCAGAATGATTCCATGGCAGATCATGGTGCATGCCATAATATTACTAAATGGCAAAACATTTACACCAGTTTTATGTTTCTTTTGATTAGTTAAATCTTTTTTTAACTATTCTTATTACGGAAAGGTTTTATTTTTTCTGAATATTTATATTTAGAAAAAAAAAAGATGTCTTCTCACAGAGAATACATAACTCTCAGAAGGTTGGCAAGAAAAACATACATGAGGATCAGAAAATAATATGGAGGAAAGCAACTCTTTTAGTAGTTGAAAAAGTTTACAGCATAAGCAGCATGAAATTCTTGTAAAAGAAATGCAAGATATGTTGCAGAATTAACAGAACTTTCTAGAGTTTGTACTGAATATACTATTGAATCTTTTGAATATAAGGTTCACATTATTCTTTATGTTTTCAACAGTACTGACAGAAATTTTGAAATGTGTTGACACTATATGCATGGGGATTTATTGACACAGAATATCAGTAAGAAGCACAGAAAGATTAACTCAGTTAATTCAGACTCGGCAACATTGCCTTCGGCATTCTAGAAATTAAGACTTTATATTTTTATGGGAAGTACATAACCAAAAGATGTTTGAAAAACAAAACTTAATGCAGCAGAGTCTGAAAGATGCACTTTCCTCCCCCTTAACTTAAGAAAGCAAGAACAACACTGTGAATTCCTGGGGTTATGAGGAGATGAATATCGAGAGAAAAGACTGTGGAAAATCACAGATCTTTTAGACTTTGGTGCCTGCTGCATCGCAAGCTTGAAAGAGGTTCAAAGCAATCTAGTTTTTTCACTTGGATTCTCTCAGTAATGCTATACTAGCCTTTCCTAGTAGCTAGTTGTTGTATATAAAATATATACTAGAATAGATTGAAGCCGTATGGCATAGTGTTTTGAGATACTAACTGCTTACCTCTTGCTCAAAATTTACAGATAACTTTTGCTCCAAATGATGCATCACCACAGGAACAGTTACTAACACAGTCCCTTTAAACTCAAGCGGGCCACATGCTTGGCAAATGGTATAGTAGTGGGGCAGCTAGCGTCTTGATCACGCAAAACCTTCGTCCTCTGAGAGAAATTGTGCAAGAGCACAAAAGAGCATCCACCAGTTTTGCCCAAAGGATTTTATGATTCAGACATTTGAGAATAAGCCTATGTATCTCTTTTTACCTGAGAAATGACAATACTAACGCTTAGCACTTAACATAACTCTCTGCATGTTCAGAGCACAAAGTGACAATACGACTAACATTCATATTTAAAGTGTTTGATCAAAAACTATCTGTGCACTCAGCTCTGCTATTCAAGTCTGCTATGCAGACAGTAAGTGAGGGTACTCATCTTAAAAAATGCATAATTGGAACATAATCGAAACTTTATTTAAAGAAAATACTTGTCACATTTGAAAGAAAAGATGTCTTCCTGCTTTAAATGAAGTTGTGATGAGTTCAAGCTGGCAAGATGAGTCAGTAGCAGCAAAACAACCAGCAACACAAAAGGACCGCTCGGCAGGAAAGGCATGTTCGTGACATAAATACATCATATAGGAGCAGACTGGAGCTCCGTTAAATCCCAGGCTGTTTATCAGCTCCTGAGAAGGAAAAGAAAAAAAAAAAGGCAACAAAAGAAAAAAAAAACTCATTCTTTAGCCTTTGGCAAAACTGCTTTTGCAAGGATTAGGCAATCTTAAATCCTGGAAGACAGGGCACAGGAAGCTCCCCTGGTGCACATGGAGACATCCCAGCTCACCGAGAAGAGAGAGGAGGGTGCACACAGCTGGACCACAGGCAGATGTCTCACCACTCTCCTCCAAACACTACCTGCTACCTCCATGCTTCTGCCAGTACATAGAAATTCATTTGCTATCTTGAATAATACATGTATTCTTTAAACTTTCTCTTTTATATTTTCCTTTCATAAGGAAAGGGAATTATACTTCAAGGAAATACTGAAAACACTTCCATACTCTACATTAAATGTCTTCAGTGAGGAGAGGAAAGTACAATAACTTACACAGTTTACATTAACCGTGCAAGTATTAGATCGTCTGCAACCAAATCACTTCTGGTTGAAAAACCCCGGAGATTACTGTGGCTGATTTGTGCTCTTTTTATAAAGGTAGCAACATCATTTCATCAAGGATTTACTTTGTGTGGGCTCTATCATTATATATATATATATGTATATATATATCCTGCATACCTATCCTGAATCTGAAGGCAAGAATGTAAAAGAGATTCGAGGCTAAGACTGGATTTCTGTAATGAGAACAAGTAATTCAGTTCTGTTGCTTGCCTGTAATGCAAATGGAGAACAAATGAAAAATATAAGCCATATTAAACTGTGACAGTCCAGTTGTTAGTGACTAAGTTTCCCTATCATGCAAATATAAGTCCCATTTTGTTGGAAGAATTGTGAGAAAATTCATAGCTTATTAACTTTTTTTTTTTTTCCTTTTATACATTAGAACCCATAAGGGAGAAAAAGGATCTGAGTATGAATTCCTGTCCATGACAGAGCTCATATATAGAGGTGAGCAATGACCCCATCACCATCCATAAGCTTCTCTGCACAGCTCTACAGAACAGCAAGATATGTTATCTGGTAGGTTGTAATTAAGTGGATGACTTCTACTAGTCAGCCAAATATGCAACAATTTCAGTTAGTTTAACTTCAGTAAAAATTATGTTTTTCAGGACCTAAAAGTAAAAAAATGGACAGCCACCATGAAACAACTATGCCTGGTAATGTATCTGTAGGCTTCAGACTTTGGGTCATAACCTTTCACTCATCCAATTTGATATGAGCATAATAACTTGTGTTTGATCAAAACACAACTTGTCACCCTACCTTCATTTGAAATATCTAATGAATGTTAACTTTCTTCTGTATTTTTCCCACTGATTAATCATTCTGATTCTTAAAATGTGAATTTATTTTCACATTTGAAGCTGTCAGAAATCTTTTGCATATTCCCTTGAAAGCAAGTCTTAAGCATAAGACAGGGCCAAATGGGAAAAAGAAAACTTCCATTGCCTGTGTGTAAGCATGACAAATTCTTTATATATGTATAAAAGAATGTGACAGTATAAAAGAATGGGTAACAAATATTTAAATTTATGTCCTATGAGTCACTAGTCAACTAAGAGATAGATGCAAAATGCAAGATCCTGATATATATATACATGTATACATGCTACCATCAGGTTGTCCACTTTCAGAAGAGTTTAATGCTGTCTGTGCTTGAGAAAATTCCAAAGGGCAAATAATCTTTCACTCTATTGGATAGTTATTTCTTGGCACATCATTGAGTCTCTATTTTGATGATTAACTTTACTAGACTAATATTCTGATTTTACAGCCAGGAATTGGTGTTAATTTTTGAACACAAATAATATTGCACTTTTTTATGTTTATGAACATACTGGACACACTGCTGCTCTTTTCAGATCATTTAAGCACCTGATGCAAACAAACGGTTTAAAAGGTTCCAATATAGATAATCTTCCCCAGATCCCTTCCCCTCCTTTGTTCCACTACCTTACATTTGTAGTCCTAAACTACAGGTGAACTGGAAGAAATGAAAAACAAAATGCTAAAAAGGTATGTATATATAAAAAAAGGAATGTTTAATTTTGTTTGTTTCAGAGTATGAAATGAGGACACTGATAACAGCCTTTTCAAAAGTCAGGGGAGTTGTGCCTATACTCCTAAAATTACAAAATATTTCCCTGCCTACAGACAATCCCAGCCTAGTCTCATAAAAGTCTAAACGTAGAACATAAAGATTACATTTAACAGTACATACAACAGAGTTCACTCAAGATAGGCTTTACAATATCAAAAGACTAAGCATTAATGAAACAATCTTGTAAGCTACAATAACAGATTATAACCATAATATGAAAATATTTTTTTCCCTAAAATATTCAAGACATCACAAGATTGCTTTTGATAATAAGAACCTCACCTTATCTGCACAGGAAAGAAAAAAAAAAAACAAACTTGTATAAACTAGCATTTTTAGTGCTAAGTTAATTTGTAATAAATGAGTTTCAGATCGCTGGCAGCAGTTCAGTGAGGTATCACGAATCTTCCTGAAAGAAGAATTAGACTCTAAGTATCTTAATGAGACAGATGCAGTCTCCTCCATAACTGTTGAATCTCAATTTTGTCATTTATGTAGTAGAGCAGAAAATGTAAGAATGAAATTAAAAAGTACTTCTCCATTTCAATACAAGGATCCCTAAAATAAAAATCCCATAAACTTGGTAAACAAAATGAGCTATATAAACACTAGCGTGTACTGTGTATTTAATGTCTTTTTTTTGGTCACATGTCGCAATACAGCCCTAATCCCAAGTTATCAATGTATAACCTACATACTTTTAAAAGTACTAACATAGTTCACATGAAATTTTATAAGCAGTGATACTGGATACCCAATTTAAGACAACTTTGGGCCTCAATATTTCATTGGTTAAGACCTCCCCCTTTCATGAGCTCAGACTAGATTCACAGATCATTGGGTAAACAGAAAAAAAATGAGCCTACCAATTGATATCTATGTGAAGGGCCATATATTACACACAAGTTGCAGGCATTTATCCCACCTTTTATTTGAGAGCTAGTATCATATATGAGTACAGACATTCAACAACAAAGACAAGAATGAGATAATTGTTATTCTTTAATTTTCCATTGTTATTTCTCCAATTTTCCAGAGCTTTTTTATGCTTTGCCTTCAGGTTATACTGTAGTATACCCTGACAGACATTTTTTTCCCTTCTTCTTTTAATGTTGAGAAATTCCTGTTCCTGTTCCTATGGTTCTTTTCCTTGTATTTTCTTGCAGGAGAAGACCATAAGGATTTACTGTCTTCCCCCACCAGTTTCTTCCATGTCACGGAAGGTGGTGAAAGGAGTGCGGAAATGCTGGTTATTTTACCAAGGTTCTCAGGTTGGAGTTATCTGTGCTGTAAGAACCTAGAAAACAGGCCTGGCCACCAGCTTTATTTTGTGGGTACAATACTATAGAGATATTCAAGCCATTTAAAAACCACTGTAAATGAAAAAAAAAAAGTTACTAAAAAAAATGAATAAACAAATTAAAAAATCACATATATAGAGAAGTGTAGAAATACAGACAATGCTCAATCAGGAAAAAGATATCGAGGACAAACGTAATCAACCAACAACTTACTTGAAAATCTGATACAAAGATCAGTCTTCTAGTTTTGATATACATCTAAGACAGGAGGAATAAAGTAAGTGCATTTGTAGAAAAAAGAAGGAGACTTAATTTTTATATGGTTTGCTTATGCTGAGTTTAAAAAGACAGAGAGCAGTGACTACATTGAGCCTTTGCTAAGCTTTTAGCAGAGATAGTTTGGTTCCAGAGTGAGCAAAAAATACACACACACAAAAAAAAAAAAAAATCCAAGAGCCTGGCATAAATACTTTTGCTCACAGAGTTTGTATCAGAGCCCAGAGAACTCTCCCTGCCTTTTACCAGGCTCCTGGCTCCCTGTGCTCCAGCCAGCTCTGATCTGACACAGCCGAGTGCTCTTGGATCAGACTGCTGGAAGAAAATGCTGCGTTAGAAAGAGCTGCCTGAAGACACTCCCCACTAGTTTTGCTCGAGAGTTGCATTTAACCTTGACTTTAAGACACTACCTGAGCTACAGGTAGGTACCTGACCCTACCTGAGCTGTAGCATTCCCCATGCCTCCCCACCTACCTGGCTGGTCCTGGCTCACTGATCCAACTGCCCAGCTTGCCCTCCTGGATGCCTCCCCACTGCAGCTGGGCTCTGGGCCATTCCAACCATGTCCCCAGCCATGCCAGCTCTCCAGGGCTGCATGTGGAGAGCCAGGACACTGCTCTACCTGCCCGGGCATCTCCTTTGCTCCCTGCTCTCCTGACAGTTTCAGCTGTGGCTCTTGAGGCAGCGTTGCCATCCACTAACCTGCAAAGCCTTTCTATTAATTCATATATATAGCACTGAAGCGCTACAAATGCCTGATTGGCAGTAACAAAGCAGCTCCAATATAGCTAAAATAAATTTTTAATTAGCTTAATTAAACAAATTCAAATTCCCAAAGGTAGATGAGTTTAAACCAGCTTAACAAAGCTCTGGTTCATTCACATGCATGTTCTTGATTCTGCTCCACGTAGCAGAAAGAGACATCCCTTGAGGATGGCAAATAAATGAAGGCTTCTGGGTTTTGAGTAAAACAATTGCTTCTGCCAACTGGTAAGATTATTCTAAAATCTAAAATGAGAAGTTCAGGGCAAGAAAGAAAATCACAGCTATGAGCAGGAAAGAGGATGTTGCTGACATTTTGCCACGTGTGCTAGATGATGGGCAACCACTCGCTAAGAGCTGTACAGTACAGCTTGTCAAAGGACAAGGCACTGAGATAAATAAATTATGGGACAGAAGGAAGGAAATAAATTGTTTTATCTTGCACTTTATTTTGCAAAGCAAGTTATGGTATGATGGACAGCTGTAACTGAACAGTTACAACTGGGACAGTTTAAGAAGTCTACAGGCAGTCTACATGCAGAATATACCAGCTTTTGTTACTAGTCAGTAGTTAGCTCTTTTCATGACACCAGACCACTGCAATATGAAATCAAATAACTAGAGTTTTTTCTTTTTTCTTTTTTTTTAATTACAACATAAGAGCAGTAACTTCAGTAGAGAGATGGTAAAATTTTAATTGCTTTAACTCAATTGCTTGTAATCTCCTGATTGCACTCAGACAAATACAGCCCTTGGATAAAACAGTTTAAGTAAATTCAAGGTTTGGTTTACTCCTGTTAGTGAGGGAAGCTAAAATTGAGCAACTTTACTAAAAACAGACCCTGTTCTACATCAAGCGTGGTTTCCTATTTGGCTGTCATGAGGCATAATAATTACGGTAACAGCAGGGGAAGGAATGGGTCCTGATAGCCTCCTGCATCAGTGCCTCTTTCTTCATCATCATTTGTGTAGAGCTTAACAACACTCTGTCTCAGATCACCAACTCGCTCACGCAGCTTCATTCCTGCTATTTTCAAGCACTCTGCTTCATTAAAGCTTAAAAGGGCTCTGATTGCAGGCCACAGTTGGGAAGTAGTTACGCACTTTTTTCTTCTCTGTAATTAATACAAGGAAGTCTTTAGAGTCTTACTTTTACCCTTCTAAAATGGTCCTTTTCAGTTTGCTTTTTTCTATGTACATATAAGAAAGGACATTTCTTGTTTAATATAACTTGGTAGAGATGTGGCTTTAGAGTCTTCTCTGCCCTTTAGGAGTGAGGATATGCTTACACTTCTTATTCTAACAATAAATGACCAGTGTGACTATGGGTGATTTACCAGACTACTCAAGGCAATAAGACTGGTCTAAATAGATTTTCATAAGTTGAATAATATTTGTTAAAAGTCAGATCCTCCAAGGGTAGTGAATAATCACATTTGACAAATATCATGCACAAAATCATACTGTTAAAACATACTGTTTACACATATAACTGCATATTGGATTTTTGACAGCTGAAAAATCAGTTTAAGGTATTTACTATTTTCAAGTTTCAGAAAAATAGAGGATATGAAGCAATATCCTTAAACACCTAAAGAAACAAAATCACTAAACTATTAAAAGCTTGAAATAACATTATACAGTAAAAATGAGGGTCACTGTAATAGTAAGCTCAGTTTAAACAGGAATTTCAGAGATCTGCACAGTTCACCACTATTTACAGATCATCTCACTTGTTGTAGTGATTTTTCTATGTACTATGGACATTATTCACTATGGATTCAACTATGCAAGTATGTGCTGGTAACTCTAGCTCTGCTCCAGCTTGAGATAAAACCACATGAATTGGCCCACAGAATCCTAGGGTCGAGGAATGAGCTGTGTATTTAAGAATAAATTCTATCCCATGCCCCATTTCCCTTCTACATTTCCCTTGAACATTTCTCTCCTGCTAGACTTCTTTCTGGAAATTTCCTGTGTGACCCTCAAAGCAAACATAAAGCCAGAGTACCAACACATCTTCCCTGCTGTTGGGATATGCTGGAAAGAAGAAAAAGCAAGAATGGAGACAGAAAACAATCCTCAGGTAGAAATCAATCCCTCAAGATCTCTTATCAGAACATATTTACCATCTCCCAAGGTGGATAATAATTAAAGAGAACAATAGCTGGACCTATATCTTCTCTGCATCAAGAGGAAACTCATATGCCCATATGCGATATATGGGCCCAGAATAGGCCCATATATTTTATTTTTTTCTAAAATAAAAACAGTAGGAAATGGTCTCTGGCCTTTCTTATTCTTATTTTAATCCTGTTACTATTATCTGTTGAATATAATCTCCTAACAACATTATTCAATTGTGACTCTATCCAGAGTCCTGTGTCATCCTCTTTGAGATTCTGAACTATTTGGTTATGTTTCATATCAAATATTTTAGCAAGAGCTTCACAAAAAAGAAATTGTAACCAGGCATGTGATTTCTGTGTAGAACCCTTGATAAACAACTTGACTGAATTTAGAGCAAATGAAAATTCCTAACCAAAATCTTAACCAAATCAAAGGTGTTTAAAGCAAGAGAGTGAAATGAACTCTCCAAAGAAGTCATACTATCTAACCTTGCTTCAATTACTTTAAACCATCCTTTTAAGATATGGTTTATTACAGCACTTCTGATGAAAATATTCTATTTTGCCATCTAATTTTTTGTTTCCTTAGTTTCACTTTAAAGAATTCCTCTTTTCCACATACAAGCAACTGTCTGATTTTCTTCTCTGTTCTGAAGATGCTACTAGTTGTGAACCTCTGTACAACCTATTTCTTATTCTGAGGTACAATGGGATTCTGCTAAGTAGAATGAGAAACAAACAAACAAACAAGCCAGAAATAGACACACACAAAACCCAGAACTTTGAAATATTGAAAATATTTTAATTTGAAATTGAATTTCCATTTTGAAAAGATATTCAACATCATATGGGATTATCAAAATACATGGAAAAATCTAATTGGCAATAATACAAAGAAAAGAGAACAAGTCATTTGTTTTTTAATTAAAGAGAACTTTTAATTAAAGAAAATTGCAAATGGGAAAGTTGTACTAACCTTTATTCCTGAGAAATTAGCTGCTCTTTAAGAAGCAAAAATCAAACATTATGAAATTACACAGGCTTATTACCCATGTGAATTTTGTCTGTTCTGCTCCAAATAAGAATGTGTTTACTGTTAAGACTAAAAGCCAAGGTCAAATTTGCCCACTTCAACAGAAAATCGAAACAATACGGTCTTCTTTGCAGGATACATTAAGCTAATGCAATATATGTTACAGTATTCAGTTGAGCACCCACAAAAACAAATGGTAGAAAAACTTCCACTAGCTAGACCAAGACCAACCCTGTAATTGTCATTTGGAATTCTTAGGACTAGAAGAAGAAAGCCTGCAAATCACTGTTGACCTATAACCAATTGTCTTCAAATGCAGCCCAAGCTTTAGCTTCAGGAAAATTTAACCAGCTAATGAATTTAATTATGTAAGATACAGTGTCTTTTCCTTCTGTTTTTTTTTTTTTCCCCTAAAATGTTTTCCTTTCCAGTGAGAAACTGAAAGGTGAGTTTCAAAACACAGTTTGACTAAAACAGATTTGAAGGGAAATATACTTAATTGATGGCTTCCTTTTCTAAAGAAAAGAATTTTAGATCTCCTGGGAATCTACCTGAGTAGTCTATAGACAAGCAAATGATGCTAGATTAATTTTGGCAACTGAATAGGAATACAGTAATATGTTACAGAATTTGAAACCCAAGACTTCCTAATTAGTAAAAAGTAGAATTACACCTTCACTATCAGAGAAGTTTTATTGTCATACAATAAAATGCCACAATAAAACATCTTTAAGACAACCAGCCACCACCAATGCCTTTAAGAATGAAATCTGAATAAAATAAATATATTAAATGAAAACAATTTCTCTCATTATATCTTTTTTTTTTCTAACTGCATTTCTCAATGTCTCGGCAAGATATTCATAGTATATATCAGTTTCAATAGGCAGCTTCACCAAAATCCATCAAGCATTTGTTCTTATGAAAAGTTCATTCAAATACATCAAAATTGCAATCTTATATCATGATACTTATGATTAAGGATAGAGTCAGGCATACTACTACTTTTTATATTTATTCAGATTGCCAACTTCCTAGTGAATATATTAGTGTTGCACTTGTATGTCACTTGCATTCAGTCCCTGGAGTGAAAGTAATTTGGCTAGCATCCAGCTACAAATCACTTTGTTAAAATTATCATTCCCTTGGTGAATATTCATTGGGTCAGAAAGGAAATGTAATGTGAAAGATGATTATAAGCAACTTGTAGCTACTTGAGCTTTAACCTAACCTTGTTGTTACCCACAAATGATTGCTTATTTTGCATTCGTGGGCAAGAATCTCTGCGCTATTAATTAATACAAAGTAAAACATTGCATGTAACCTAAATGGCCACCGAATTACACTTTACAAGACACACCCACCAACAGGTGTGTAAAAACGAATTTTCAAAACATCTCAAAACATAGCCGAGATCACTGTGACTCAAACGAGCAAAATGCTGAGAAAGGAATAGCTTTGTGAAAAACCCAAAGGAAAACAAAAATATTTTCAGCAAATACTTTGTCAATTAAATGTGTAATTACCTATGTAATAGCAAAGAAAACAACAGCTACCTTTGCTAATCTACTCCGTCCATAATTCAAATCTTGCAGGTGTTTTCATTCTGAACTTATTAAATCACATCCACTATTTTACTCAGAAAGGGCAAGTATGTTTTCTTAGCGACATTCAGGCAGGGAAAAACAGAAATTTAGCTTCAGATTTGTCTTTTGAATGTCCCTCAGAATAGCTACATTACAGAGCTTAAGTGCTAAAACTCTGAATGCAAAAAGTCAAAAAATACTTTTAATTTCAGATAAGATTGCACATATTGGCGGGTTGGAATACGAACAATTCCTAAAGCTAGCCTGTAAGATTCTTGCGACATATTTATGTGGAGTTCTTTTTAGATCTGAGACAAAAAAACAACTACTAGAAAATGCTATCCGATCAAGGATGTTCTTACCAAAACTATTATAATTCAAAACTTTTTAGACAAAGAGTTCAAAATGTTTTTTTATTCCAAAATAAAGTTGTTAGCTTTATATCTAGCACTATATATGAAAGGCATTGAAGAACTGTAGCAAGTAATGAATAATAACGCTAAGAAACAGCACCAATGTACAACTCACCAAGTCCAAGAGATTGGTTTTAGCACAGAGAAAATCTACACTTGTATTCCTTTGTAGTTATGATTTTTGTTTTTTACTTTAGTATATTTATATAACTCTCTATATTTCTGAGTCAATCAAGTCAATCAAAAGGATGTGATGTCTCCCTGAGTTAGCCAGATTGGCATGGGGGCAATACATACATGTCTCAGCCCAATGTAGGGTATAAAACTGAACAACACCAGAGTGTAGAAGACAGAGAGAGGCTTTTGACCAACCTATTCCTTCAGAGGCAATGGGAACACTCAACATCATGACCGTGAGCATATTACAGATACTGGTAGCACAAATCACATTTGCATTATGAGTCAACTGTATATTCCAATTGCTATCTTTTGCTAAGTGATTTCAGTGCATTGCTGTACCACTCTGCTAAATTGAAATTCCATGTAATGTCAAATACATTTGAGTAAGTATATTCAACATTAAACCTTACACTCCTAACAGCTGGAATATTTAAAAGAACCTGATCTGTGGGTGTGGACTCTGACGTCATCACAGACTGTAAAAGGTTTCTATTTAACATGCTGAAAATGAAGAAAAAATAAAAATAAAAGGGAAGTAAATGCACACTGCACCAATATCCACATTAAAACAGGCTAGTAATGATTCAAGGATTCACTCCCACGTGATCTAAATTAACAATAAATTACTCTTCAGACTAGAAAAGGGAAGACTGAGGATGGATCTTATAAATGTGTATGCATATCTGAGGGGAGGCTGTCAAGAGGATGAGGCCAGACTCTTTTTAGTAGCACCCTGTGACAGGACAAGAGGCAATGCGAACAAACTGAATCACTGGAAGATCCCTGTGGACACAATGGAAGACTTCTGTGAGCATGACTACAGGTTGCCCAGTAATGTGGAGTTTCCACCCTTAAAGATATTCAAAAGCCATCTGGATATGCTCCTTGTCTGGGTGACCCTGCTTGAGTAGCATCTGTCCCTAGACGTCCCTTCCAAATGCAACTATTCTGTGACATACATATCACAGAAGGGTACTCTTCTTCGCTTCCTTAGCATTTTTTTTCTCTTTCTCTTGCAAATGAAGATGAAGAAAAAGCCTAAAATCCTAATAACATTCTGCAAGTGTTGCAGCTATCTGAAAAGGTTAGCCAAACATGGGGAAAACAATTAACATGGCAGTGAATGCAGCGTTTTGCCATGGGAAGCTATTATACAGGTTATAAAGGTGGTAAGGATCAAAGAAATCTGTCAAAACTAACAAAGCTAAAATTCTATCCCTATCGCAGAATCTGATTAATACATAGATTATACCTCACAGTTTTGAACTTTCCTGCCCTTGTTGGGAGTCGTTATTGGAAGCAGATATTGTGGAAGGTACATCATTAAGTGCTCTATCAATAAATGCTTGTAGGAGTAAGTTCCATATGTACTGAAAAGTTTCTGGAAAGCATTTGGTTTATGATTTCAAAAACACTAGCATTTCAATTAGAAAATTAGACAATTTATCATTGTAATGTTGTGACATTCAAGGGAACAACAAAATCCTGTTTTGTCCGAACAGATTCTGTCATAATTATATCTCACAGCAGAACCTATGAGGACCGGAATTCAGCACACACGTGAGGGCAGCATTGTGGCACTCTTCACCTTGCTCTCCCTATGTATCACTGTTTGTTCTATTCACCACTGTTTAGCTAGTGATTTTCATCATTAATTCAATACCTGCGTATTATCTATTACGGTATAATTTATTACATCAAGTGCTCACCAGCACAAGCAGTAAAACACATCATTTCACAATGCCATTAACTGCCTACCCCAACTTTGATATACAATTATCATTTAACAATACACATTTGATAAGATAGAAATGTCAAATCACAAGGCACTCAGAAGAGGAACTGAAACAGTTTGCAAACCACTGATTCTGACAGAACTATTAAGACTGTACCCTTCATACTACATTTGTCTGTCCAAATGTATTAAAATATGACTATATATTTTTTAATGTTTGCTAAGTATAACTTTAACTGTCATTTAGAGATGATTACAGCATTAAATATATTTTTGTTAATTTTTTTGATGACTAATTAAAGAAATGCAGTTGATTGCATTTCACTCGTGTTCAACCTTTTTGGTTTCATGTGTTACTTAGCCTATAGTTTATTTATTAACATAGAAGTTATATTTTATTCCTTTGTCTAACGTCTTCTCATCTAAACCTTCTATTCTGACTTCTCATGTGGATGAAGAGGTACCTTAACATCAATACAGACAACTATCTCTGCCATGACACTAGCCTGAGTGTCCATGTGAACTTCTGGCTGAGATGGGCAAGATATCAGATTATAACACTTTACAATCTAAAATAAATTTTATATATATAGCTCCCTGGAATTTGCCATATTATATTTACATTCCTATTAATCTGAATTAAGTTATTCTATTTGCATTGCTAAAAAAAAATTAAAGGAGGGAGCATCTTCCAGCTTATTTTCCACCATACGCTGGTGGAAGTACCCACATACTTCTCAGGTGTATATTAAAAAGCAAAGGATGAAAATTGCAATATGGCAGCATTCATAAATATTTTGCCATACAAATATATTACTTTGTCAGTGGTAGGGTTCTTGCAGACTCTTTCAAAGTTATCTTGAATGAGCATAGAAAAATAATATTTATTAGGTAGACGCTATTAGAAATGCAACTATGGAATACTTGCAGGAATATTACAATTAGGTTTGCTTAAAACGAAACAAACTATCTAATAATTTGTGTTGTGGAAGCTTGATCCAAAAGGATTCAACTCCTTAATTTGTCCACACTGCTTTGAAATAATATCTATTGTCTTTAGCAAAAATAATTTCCAGGACTTAAAATAAAGGCAATGTTTAATGCATTTCAAGAGTTTTCATAGAATAGTGGAAAAGGTTGACATAATTAAAACCAATCAATGCCTAGCTCTTAACTTGCATGCTTTTCACACTTTATGCTATTATGTTCAGTCATGTATGAAAATGTGATGAAATATCACTGCTTTCTGTAAACTCATAAACATCTAGAGTGTTATGGGTAAACAACAGAAGATATAACCACTCACCACACTCATCTACTGCGGCTGTGCCCTTTCTCCCTTATACTCTCCTTCTTCCCACTTGCCCTATAATTATAATTCCTCCAAAATTGCCTCCCTCCCTTCCACAATCTTCTCAGTCTCTCTTAAGTCTCTCTTCAGGTACACTATCCCAGCTCCACTCACGCTAGCAGACAATTATCCAAAACCTCTTTATATTTTGCTCTTTTCAAATTCTTCCCTGTTCCAGAGACCTGGATCATTCTGCTTCATGCAACCCTTTCATTTGCCTTTACTTATAGAGACCCCTCTCCTGAAACCAACTGTGGCGAAGCTCTGCTTGAGCTCTTCTAAACCAACTCATGCTTTTGTTCTATCTGCCTTCTAGAACTGCACCAGAAACGACTTTTCTTATTACTCCTCCCTTTCTGTCATGAACGTACATTCATGCCACCACACTAGTTCCCCAATGTTTTAGATTCTTGTATTTACATATTCTTCTTCTTACGTCCTTGTTAAATTTATTTGGAAATTAATGGATCATCTTCTTCCCAACCTTCACATGTATTGTAATTTCCTCATCAACCCCCTTTAGTTTTTCTCCAAAGTCCTAGCTTCCCTAGAAGAGTAGTTCCTTAGACTGGATCTTTTCCAAACACTTGCTTCCCCGATTAACCTTTTGCTCCGCCCTGTTTGCTTGTTCCAGCTTATAGCTTCATACCAGACATCCCCTACCTCATGTCCTCTCCTCAGAGTAGGAGGAGGTTTGGTTTTCTCCCATCACCAGAAGTCTTCTCCCTCCTTTAAGGATTTCTTTTCTCTTCTTTATTTCTATTATCTCTGCAAATCCACACATGGAAAACTCCCAGCTGCACATTCAGCATCTCATGTCTCATTTACTGCAACATCAATTTCTCTGCCCTTAGCAAATGCAATCTTGTTCCACTCATACCTACTCAGAATGCTGCTACAAAAATTATTCTTCTAATTTGTCACTTAGATCACTTAGATCATGTCAGTCCTCCTTCTGCTGAGTGCCCCTGCTATATTGCATCAAACAAGCTACTACTCTACATTTTATAGGTCCCCACAAGAGGTGCAGGAACTATTTATTTGGTTTCATTTTAGCAAATGTGCACTATTAAAAGTGTGCAGCTGGATAGCAAGGGCGAAAAAATGTTTTTTTGTTGTTGTTATCCTGACCCCCACACACTGATTCTTTTGGAGTGTCTGGAAGGAGGAAAAGATTTTCCCTCTCTCCAAAAAACTACGCATGTCAGGAGAGAGAATCTTTTGTAGGGCCAGAGAGGGTGGGCAGAGATGAAGGAAGACCGCAGCAAATGAGGCCATTCCCCAGAGGAGCAGGATCCTTCCTGCAGCAGGTCCCTCTCACAGCCAAGCTCTGACCTGATAAATAGCAGATACAACTTTTTAAATATTGTCCTTAAAGTTAAACCCCAGGGCTTAACTGGGGCAGGGATACATGAAGGGGAACAGATGGGGTGAGGGAGAGGTGTGTGTGTCAGCAGCCGATTCTAAGGAGTCTGCAAGAGGTGATGATGAAACACAAGCCTATTTTGAGGAGGCCAGAAGCGCTATTCTAGGATGTACACTTCCATCAGAAATTCTAAAAGACCTTTAAATTTTTTAAGAGTTGAAAATCACTGAACTAAGCACCTGCAAGAAGATGAATGTTACACCATCCTGTGTCAGGCAGTTTCAGTGTCTTGTTGCAGAGACTTAAGAGCCTCAGAGAGCACCATCCAACACTGGAAGGTAAAGACCATTTTCCAGGGATAGTCAGGAAAACAGCTAAAATAGCTTAAGGAAAATCTATTTTACATACAGAGAGGGCTCTCAGTGCAAATTAAAAATCCTGTGCTTTGTGCGGAATGCAACAGATGCCAGAAAAAAATCAAAAACATGTCCTCAGATATGTTCATGCTCTCACTGCTTCATTTCACTTATTTATAAAATGCATTCTTTCATTTGCACAGGTTATTAAGAAAATTTCTCTATAAGCACGCCCATTATTAAACCAACCCGGCTATAAAGTTGACCGAGAATTTAGCTCTAATTGGATGGTTGCAGTTTTAACTATGTCAGCATGTCTGCAACTTCTATAGATGAGTATTCAAGACATTTTCCACAGACATCAGTGGCGAAAGAACTATATGTATTTTTGATGTAGGCTAGATCCAGCACAGCATAAAATAATTTAATCCATACACAAATAAAATTCTACCACAAAATCATATAATTTCTATTCCTTAGTTTATTCTTAAACAGACACTTTCAATGAAAGCAAAAATATTATAGGCCTGCCTTTGAGGATTTTTCAATGGAAAATTTCTCAATATAAAAAGATCATGCTGTTAAAAATGCTGTCTTTAATAATATTATCATACAAATTATAAATATTGCTTGTTTTCTGAAAATTCATCAGTAACATTCAGGTTGCTTGCACAGTGCTTTACTTAAAGTTGCACAAACCTTTTGCTTATAAATCACACCAGTTCACAGTCTTAACCTACAAAACTTTGCAAAGAAATGAAATTTATACCTTTACACCTACACAAGATGAACACATATCCCCAAAGCATAAAACAGCAGAAGAACAAAATGGGCATAATTGTCAGTCAAGTTGACCATCAGACACATGTAACTCATTTGCAGCAGAGAACAGCACCATGCTGTATCTATGCTGCACCATGTACTGATCCAGGCACCCATTCTGGAGCAATTCAGAAGACATGATGAGAAGATGTAACCGTGAGACCAAAAGTCACACACTGTTTCACAGCGCAGTTTGACTTCTCTGGCAAGGCAAAGACGGAAGACTGTCCTCTCTATATATACTTGGGGATAAAAAGTGGAGTGAAAAGTGGAAAGAGAGAGTTCTTTATTTAATTAACATGAGGATGGAAAATGTTGACACAAGACTTCTGTCTTCTGTCTGTAAAGTTATCCTGAGCAAACTTAGATTGAAATTAGACAAAAGCTGTAATCATTCACAAAGGAGCCTCCAAATGCGAGTCATAAGCACAAAATAGGCTATTAACAAGATTAAGCCTGAGACATTTAAGTATATGATGTTGATGTCTACAACAGCAGGAAACACAGTTTGATGAAGCAAAAGGCCTACTTTAGTTGCCTTTTCCCAAATAGAACTTTGTACTATTGCCCTAGAAATGCTAGTACATTACTGATCAACATACTTTTGTGATAGAACCAAATTACATTCATTCTTGTCACTTCCTTGGAAATGCAGATACTATGTTATCTGATGAGCGCAGTTTCAGCTCGCCTAAATGCTCTATTCAGACAGGAACTTAAAAGAATATCCAGTTATCTCATCAAACAGTAGTTCATCTGCTGGATTCTCAGATGAAGTAAGTGAAAATCAGCTGAAATATTCCCCATTCTAAGAAGTAGAAGCAAGTTTTATACAGCTGGCATCTCACGTAGCAAACACACAAATAATGAACTAGATACGACTGTCACTCCTCAGTCATGACTGTGAACTTCCCGGGTATTTTTAGACACCGCTGATTTAAGATACGATAGACTGGCACACTGCAAGTCACAGAGGTAGCTGCAGAATCTTACTGTATCTAATCACTTTGGGAAACTGCAAAGCCTTTATCAATGTTGATGAGAATTTTACTTGCATACCTAGTGAAATCAGTCTCCACCTGAGAATAAACACTCACCAGTAGCATAAGCACAACTGAACATTTAATACAAGCGCAGTACTAGACTGTAATTTGTTTTGGTGCAAACGGTTATGTAACGTAGCCCTGTAATCATTTTTCTCAAACTTTTCATATTTTCTTCCTCCTCTATCTTACATTAATTAACATCAAGTGAAGAAAAATAAAACATATGGCGTGTGACAACAGTAGTGCTCTTGTGGTCCGTATTTTGAACTTCAACTTTGAAAAAAAAAAAAAAAAAGGTATGTAGTAGTAAAAATTACAATACCAGATTGTTAACCCACAACTTCTGTTACTGAACTTTGCCTGTTCCCAGAAGCCATTATGAAGTATGTGACAGCATCTTTGGAAGTTTCCAAAGTCATGGCTCTCTCTTGTTTCTTGGCAATTAAATATTTATAATTGATATGACCCTACCTAAAGCAAATCAATTAAATTATTTAAAATAATTTTTTCAGGAGCCTAGCAAAGGTAATTTCTCAGCAAAAATGAGTTCGATCTTAACAGTTTCTTTTTACTGATACTATCTCTCCGTAATTTGATTGAATATTGAAGGTGCTTACTTTTCAATATGCTGAAACTTCTATATTTCATCATCTGCTATTTCAGTCTTCAATATGAAGAAAATGGACATGAATTGAACAAACGCAATACATATAGACATCAATCTCACAACACAGATTGTTTATTTTAATCAATGTCACCAAGTGATAGGCCCACACTTCTCAGTGTGGCTTCATTACCAGCTGCAACCCTGCTCCAGCCACCTTCCCAATTACATCCTTGGGTACACACAGAAACTAAATTGCCCTCAAGGATGAACCCGACTAATCAAGGCTGAGGTACACGCAATCTTGCACTGCCTATCACAGTGACATAATGATCCTGTATGTAGAGAAATACAGCCTCCAGAGATGTCAATATTCTTTTACAAATAATAAATTTACACATACGCATACATTATGAAAAAAATAAAAGCATGCACTGATATTTAAAATGCACAACCTGAGTGGTATCATTCAAATGGATTAATTCTTTAACAAATTGAAAGTCTAGGCAAATTCAACATACGAAAGTGAATACAATTATTACAAGACTGCTTTCCATTGGAATATAAAGTAATGGACAGCAGTTTCTACTTATAGATTTAATTTATTTTTATGCTTGTCAGATCCAAGTTTGATCAAAATTGCTGCAAACAAAAGACTAATAAATCCATGGTCCATTGGACAGTTATTGAAATGTCAATTTATTTCACTTGCTTAGTTCTATTAATTATATTCACAACACTAATGAACAACACTAAGCCCTCTTCTTGGGATAATTCTTTATATACTTCTACGTGAAAGCATATGCAGGATAAGAATAACATGACCTCATTTAAACTTATTTGAATGTTCCTAATTTTTAAATAAAGCCCAACAGAATAAATCTTAAAGCACGATGCATCCCAATTTTAACTGTTCTCCCCAAAGCTTCAGAAAATATGGATAAAATATGGCATTACCCCACAGCCCCATTACAGCATGACAATAATTTTAGTAGCCTGAATTATTAAGGTAAAATTAGCATATCTCAGAGGTGACTCTTTCAGTTGTTTCCCCCAAACAATTCTTCTATTTATATACATATCTTGTCAAAGACTTGCACGACTTTTTATTTTACATGAGAGACTTACTACCTAAGTAGTCTTAAATCAGTGTCTGTTTAACACATTTCCTTTTTCTATAAACATTCTGGAAGTCATAACCCCAACTAGCCCTCTGATGTAACAGAGGTCAACCTATCTGCTGTTATAATCAGCAGAGATTTCTAAGTGGGCCTTTAGATGCCAATTAGCAAGAAAACCCAGAACACTCCACTCTCTGGTCGGCTCTTAACACTTTTTTTTTTTTTTTTCTGAGAGAAAGGGGGAAATTACGACTAGTCGCATACCATAGGAAGGTACTTCTGTACAAGCTAAATTCTGAGTTGCTGTCTTTGGGCAAATTTTCAGCTGCACTGTGCAAAAAAAGGTCCAGAAACGTGTGTATGATGTATTACATCTATTTTTAAGAAATATATGCATACAGAAATAATGGCTACAGCTATAAATCTGCCTGTGCAACACAGGAGTTTCAGGATTTGTGTGGTGATTCCCATGTGAACTGCCAAACTTTTTGTATAAAAATAGAAGTTTGTGAGTTTATGTTAAGGTTCTGTTAAAGCTTCAAGAAGCCTAATCTGAATATTTTCATTGTAAAACAAGATATATATGCTCACAGCTTAAAGATACTTTTAGGGTCTCATATGACCCCCCCCCCAAAAAAAAAAAGGGTGAAAAAGAAATCTAGGAATTTGCTGTAGACCTGAACTAAGTGACAAACTGATGGTTCATGAAGAGCAGCTCAGTGAAGCAGACAAACAAGAGGTGATAATTCCAAATCTCACAAAGGCAATCCAGTGGGCTTTTACATCTCATCTTGGTTACGCAGTTTTAAAATCATAATAATAACTTATAATAAAAGCATCATAGCTCATAACTGAATGTTTTACTTGATTTAGCTGCTCTTCTCCCAAGTCAGTCAAAGACTTCATAAGACTAAAATAGCAGAAATATTAATCATAGAAATGTATAAAATAAATTATTTTGATTTGTTTTCTAGCACTTCTGTTTCTATCACTTGTTTTCTATCACTTTCATTTTATCATTCTGATATCTTTAAATGATCCATTTTTATTTGTTCAGTATTATTCTAAAGAAAAAAAATCGTTTGACGCTGTTCACTCTGATACAGGTTTTCTAGTTCTTGCTATCTCCTATTCAACTAATTTTATCTATTTGAGCGATGTGTATCCAATCAATCACTCTTGTATTTCCTAGGAAAAATGAAAGTATTCCCACAGTCAATTTGTTTTGTATAACACAAAGTTATTCTTTATTTGTAACTTTTGTCAATATTTTAGGAACTGTTCTAGGCACACTGCAAAGACTTTTCTGTGCTTGTAGTCGCAAATGAAACTAAAATGTCTTTACTGGGAAGACCATGAAAGGAAAACTGAACAGCAATTAATAACATCCCCAATATACCTGCAACATAAACACACACTCTTCCTGTGAACACTGAAAAAAAAAACCCAATTACTTAGGACTGAAATTACTGATGCTGAAAAAGGACACACTAACTTTTATTTAAAGACACCATTGGGAATATGCCTCCTAGCCCTAAGGAGAAGTACCTGCATGTATTCCAATGCAGGATTCCAGACAGTGATTGATAGAAGGAATTGGAATTGGGGGACTCTGAGCAGATTAATTTTTCTCCCTCTCCCTCTCTCTCTCTCTTTTTTTTTTTTTTTTCCTCTTAAAATCAAGAAAAAAATCTTCTCAGACCATGCTGCACAGATAGATACAGATACCTATATCTGCATTTCTCTTCTTTTTTCCCAGTACAAGGGGGATGTGGAGCTCCTGGAGAGAGTCCAGCGCAGGGCTACAAGGGTGATCAGGGACCTGGAACATCTGCCCTATGAGGAGAGGCTGAGGGAGCTGGGCCTGTTCAGCCTGGAGAAGAGAAGGCTGAGAGGGGATCTAATCAGTGTCTATAAGTACCTCAAGGGAGGGAGTGAGGAGGATGGTGCTGGCCCCTTTTCAGTGGTGGCCACCAACAGAACTAGAGGAAACGACCAGAAACTGAAGCACCAAAAGTTCCACAGGAACTTAAGGAAAAATTTCTTAACAGTGAGGGTGACAGAGCACTGAAACAGGCTGCCCAGAGAGGTTGTGGAGTCTCCTTCTCTGGAGATCTTCAAAACCCGCTTGGACACAGTCCTGTGCCACGTGCTCTAGGTGTCCCTGCGTGTGCAGGGGGGTTGGACTAGATGATCTCTAGAGGTCCCTTCCATCCTTAAGCATTCTATGATTCTATGATTCTTCAGTTTTGGACTCTGGCTCAATACCAGCCAGCGACACAAGCATGTTTGGCATGCTCACTATGCCTCTTAGTATCCTTATCAAGACTGACTGGTCATGACTACAAAGTTTACAGTATTCCCTGAAGGTCTGTTTTCCTGATGTTCCAGAACAGGTTTCCTTTCCAGGGAGAGCAGAGAGCAGGGTACAGCACCACTATTGAAGCAGAACAAGGATGTGGCCAGAATGGGCGCCTGTGTCTCATGGTCGGAGACAGCCTCCTTGACTCTAAGAACAAGACCAGGTTAAGCAGCCCATCACACTCAAAGTGGAACAGATTGTGACTGTGTGACTGTTGAGATTCCACCAAGAAAACTGTGCAGGAGGATGACTGTGGTCCTGACTCATGCTGACCAGCAGTAAGACAGAGTTCTGACACATAAAGAAATTTTGGCAAAGAGTAGCAATATTTCACTAGGAAGCAGAAATAGAAAATATTTCCATGCAGTGAAGGCTGCTAAAGAGAGTTCTGTGGTCTTTCTTACACTGTAGCTTTGACCAAACACGCTTATTTTAAGGCATTAATGAAAACATTCATTTCAGCACACTGAAAGGGCAATCTCATAGTATTAAGTTAATCCATATCGTCCTCAGTTGTGGCAGTTCTGATAATACATAGAAGTACATTATTGATGAATGAAAAACAGCAGGGAGGCAGATAGTCCAAATAAAGCATGTCAGTTCTGCAGTTTACATACAAATATGATTGAATGCCTTTTCCTGTAACTGCTCTGCTGCAACAACTGCAAAAGGAGCTCATGTGTTATAATAACAACACGTGCTAGAAAAATGAAAATAAAATTAAATAAAAGCAGGATGACCTGGTAATAAGAGACATAAACCTCCTTCTCCCTGTGACTAAAAGATGATGTTTAATCAACAGTTATGTGCTCTGAATTTGAGTCAAGCTAACTCAAAAGGCCCTTGACCAAAGGCAATTACAGACGGTGAATGGCAGTTATTTTATGTAGTTTAGCAGTTTTTAATTTGAATCACTCTATTTACCTCAGTAAATAATATTTACCTGAGTCCAATAATCCATATTACAATAAAGTGCTAATAATATCATGCTAAGTACTTTGGCTTAAAGCCAAAGTTTGAGAATAAGAAATGTTCCTGCTTCCCATCCACCCGGCACTTCAGTTCAGAGCTGTGCATTATGCATGGCAGTTCGCTCAGATAACACAGGACAACAACACACTAACCAACTGCTCTGCCCTGCGCAGCCATTAAAATTCTCCACTTCAAAGGGTTCAAAATTCAGCCATAAGAATGTATTCCTGGGAGGCACCGGGCCTCAATCCAAAAAGAGAGATTCATCTTTTTCTTTTTTTCCATTTTTTTTTCTCTTTTTAAGAAAATATCTGAGGACAAGATTCATCTATTAAGCCACAGAGTGAAGCAAGGATCAATTTGAAGACAGCAGGTCTGACAAAGGAGCCCTTGCAGGGGGGGCAAGACTTGGCCTCCAAACACTAGCGGGGAGGTGGCTGGAGCCTCCGAGAGCAGCCGCCGCCTTGGCTCCAGCTCTGTACGGCCACAGAGCCCTGATAACGCGCCTGCACAGTGGTACAGATGGAGCCCCTTCAAGCATATGTCGCTAACGCGAAGGGCTGCAGCCCTCTTATACTCTAACATAAGCTTTCTACATCCTGTTCCGTTTTACAAAGAGGCACCAGATTTATTTTGCTTCCTTGTGCCATATGTGCTTCTGCAGAGAAAAGAGGATTTGTCCCAGTAAATGAGCGCATCATCCAACAAAAAAAAGTATCATTTCTCTCTCTGTCTTTCTCATGCACACAGAGTTGACAGAGAAAAAAAATCATTAAAACAAGTGATTAAACACAGAATATTGCTTTCAATATTATTCTTTCTAGTACTCATTCAAGCTTAAACTTTCCAAGCATTTAATATAATCAGTAGCATTTTATTAGTGTTTTTACTGTATTTTTCTAGGCATTTTAGGCAACTAAGTGAAGGAATAGCAAAGTATTTCTGATCCATGTTCGAAAGCCAGGCTCTTGCAGCATTCTATCCAAAGGAGCACTTGTAGCCACATTGCCAGTTCCCTTTAATTTAATCAAGAATTTTATGGTGCCCTTTGGAGTCTGCACGTTATTGGAGGACAGTTAATTAAGGAAAATGGCTCCAACTGCTTTAGAATTGCAAGCAGTATTTTTAAAGTCATGCCTTCAATATTTCCTACTTTCTGTGGAGTAATATTGAAATAAATATTCCCAGTGAAAAATAATGTTTTCAAGTTTTTGTTGGTAACTAGTTTCCAAGTGAATAGCTGTTAATAGTGAAGCTTCCTGGACACAAGCAATTTTTATAGATCATAGAATCATAGAATGCTTAAGGTTGGAAGGGACCTCTAGAGGTCATCTAGTCCAACCCTCCTGCACATGCAGGGTCACCTAGAGCACGTGGCACAGGACTGTGTCCAAGCGGGTTTTGAAGATCTGTAGAAAAGGAGACTCCACAACCTCTTTGGGTAGCCTGTTCCAGTGCTCTGTCACCCTCACTGTTAAGAAATTTTTCCTTAAGTTCCTGTGGAACTTTTGATGCTTCCGTTTCTGGTCGTTTCCTCTAGTTCTGTTGGTGGCCACCACTGAAAAGAGGCCAGACCATCCTCCTCACTGCCTCCCCTGAGGTACTTATAGACACTAATTAGATCTCCAGCTTCACATTCAGAAAATGCCTTCTCCAACTCTGCTTCAGTGAAAACCTCCAATGCTCATTTTCAGACTTAGGCTTTGTACAGGAATAAGCAAGTGGAAACAATACAGAAAATGTCGATCAACTTTAAGTTGACATGCTATAGATTCTTCTGATAGCCCCACCATGGCAGTCTGTTAGTAAAGCCTGATCCCTGATCCATACTTTCTCGTGGGCAGGACAGGCAACAAAGTGAGATTAAAATGCACGGAACTATCTTTGTGCCCCTTCATCTGCCCACTCTTGGAGATTGCTTTAACTTATTCTGTATTATAAGAGCACTCAAAATCAGTGCCAAAGAGCTCTAATGAGTACTTCCTAGTCTTCAACATCATGGCAACAGGTTGGCTTTCTACCATGGGAAAATCACTTCTTGACCTAGAAGAAGCCTGCTTAGACTGATTAAACTGCTTCTAGGCCAGATTGTACAGGTGTTTGGCACAAAACAGCTACTCCACAGGATCTAGCTAAGAAGGCTTCTGTGGGAGAGAGAACAGAAGGTGGTTACCAGATTGATGACAGAATAGAGAAATGCCTCCCACAGATAAAAGTCTAATGAAATGTTGGCCATGCGCTATTTGGAGAAGACTGTGCATATTTCTGTTTTTGAAACACCAAGCATCTACCCAGCCTCCAGAACAACCTTTTGTACAGCCTATCAGACTGCCAAATCGGACACAATTTTTTTCACAAGTACAGGAGTTGGAATGAGAAACACCAGTTACCAGAATAAGAAGATTCCCCTGAGAGTGATTATTAAATATGCATGTATATTCATGAATACTTCACGCTTCCTCACTGACCACACTACATGAACGTTCACTAAAATATGTAAGAGTTCATGAAAACTGCATGAATGACAATGAACATAAAATGAGACATTTTGTATCACTTTTTGATATTCTCTATCTAGACTTCAGGGATACTTTCTCACTGTCAGACTCTTCATATCCATCTTAGAAGCTCTGAATTACCCTCTTCATGAATCTACATTGTGCATCAATAGTGTAGACTCATATAGGATCCATGTAACACAATTCTGAAGTAGTTTAAAAAAATATGAATAAGCCTACATATACTACTGAAACATGTCTTCCTTGCAAACAAAATTCAGTCAATCATTTCTCAAAAAAAAAAAAACCCTTTCCTCCACGCTTTTTCATCAACGAATACTCTCAGTATATTCTAGACAAACCTCAGCTCTCCTTTTCCCACTATACTGAATATAAGCTCTGCTTTCATTTACAACATGGCATTTCTAACATATTACAGCAAACACAAAGTGTTTATGAATAACTTACCCTCTTCATGTTACTGACTTTGCAAACATTTGGCCTGAGTTCCTGTCTCAGTCCAGGCTCCAGTCTCTTTTATGCCACTGACATGTTCCAAACCCTTTCAAAGTTTGAAAATGGAGTTCTTAAGCAGGCCAATAAAATGACTTCTAGTGACTTATTAAAACACCGCTTTGCATGACACCATCTGGAAGTACGGGTCTTCATAACCAAATTACTTTTATGTTCCGAGTCCTGAAATTGCTTTCTTGTTACACTGATCTTTCCTCTCACAAAATTATTCCTCAGGCCCTCTAAATCCAACTCTCTTTCCAGAGGAACATAATTTACTTCTATGATAATTCACAACTGTATATATAAGATCATACCAAGTTATTTATTCATGAATCATAGAAATTAGCCACATGTCAAACTCACCTGTTAAGATCACTTGAAACAAAGTTAAATATGTATACACAGAAACTTGCATTGATCTAACAAAACTGATTTAAATAGCAATGTTATCTGGATCACTTTCTTTTGAGAGAAGTCCTTAAGTAACCATTTCTTTCCATTAAATGTAGACATTTTCTTTGGTGTAATATATGACTTCCCCATTTGAAATGGCTCCAATGAAGTGGATGAAAACTCCTTTGACTTTGAATACTTTTGAATTAGTTCTATGGCGGAAGATATGCCTTTATGAGCTAAAAATAAAAATAATATATCCCAAACTATTATTTGTCTGATGTACAATATACTATACTTGTTCTCTAATCTCAAATAAATCTCTATTATCTCCCATTTCTTCTCCCTATGCTTCATTTGAACCAAACAATTTAAAGCCCTTTTCTTCTTTCGTTTAAAAGCTAATGGTACTTTCTGTTCCCTGCTCAGTTGCTGTGCCATGTATTCCACTACATGTTGTTGAAAAAGAGCTGCATTTAATCCTCAAAACAAAGTTTCTTTTCTCTTCTATTATTACACAGAAAAGAAATGTTGACAGATAGATCAAACTGTTTGCCCTCAAATGCCACTCTGAGTGGATAATGATGAAAGAAGTATGCAACTTAGATTAGATTACTGGGCTGAAAGCAGGCTATTCTAGCAGCAATTACAGAAAACTTACTTATTTACATATAAATTGCTAAGAAATTTTTACACAAAATGTACCTGAAGATATAGAATAAGAAGTTCAGTAAAATAAAGCTTTGGTGCATCTCAGTTTAATTTTAAGGTGATTACAACCACTGTATATCTAACAAACAAAAGAATGGTAAAAACCATTATGAAGTCTTTATTAGAAGAAAAATAACCATAATTTTTGTTTGTTTGTTTTTAAAGTACTCCCACAACAACCAGAGTTCCAATATCATGAATTCCTATTTTTCTGTTCAACCGTTTTCAGAGAGGTTTAGGTCTAGTATCAGTCAACTATGTTTAGACAGATTTCTGCATAGTAGAACACAGGTAAAAAATAATAGAAAATAGTTTGAAGGGACTTTATCTGTGCTTCTGCCTAGGAATCATTTAATTGTAAGCCAGGACTCATTCAGCTGGAAAGTTGTGGTTAGACTGGTGGTCCCTAACACAGTCATATTTGAGAAAGGAAGCAATAACGGGAATTTCACTAAATCCAGTCTCTTTGTGCTGTCTTGAGACTGTTGCTACAGCCTCCTCAGCTCTGTCTACCAAGCTCAACGGATACGGTGATACAGTGCACAGAGCCAGGGCAGACCCAGCAGCATTTATTCACTTGAGTTCCATGGTATTTTATTTATGAATTCTATGACCTTGAAGTGACTCAAGGAACTACTGAACTAAGCTGCATGCAAATGCTAAGTATATTTAACAGTGTTATGTGTTGGAGGGCAAAAAAGAGGATGTTCTACATATGACAAATGACTCATCTCACTCAGGAACAAAACAATTATTGCATTTTGTTGTTTCTCTATGCCCATTTTCTTTTAATTTTATTAAAAGTGATTTATATTTCAAGATCTTGTATTAGGTTTGCTGCTTTGTGTAGTATGCCCTGAGACATGTGATTCAATAAACAAAACTACTTTTTTCTTTTAAGAAACAGTTCAAAGACAAGGAATTACTGGTTTTGCCATGTATGCTGTGGATACTAGATTGAACAACGCCCTCTCCAAGACAGGCAGAAAGATTTCTCCAAATGAAGTGAATTTGAGAGAAAACACTTCATACCATGTACTCAAGGCTGGGACAGTTCATAATCCTACCCTGGCTTCCCATGCACCATCACTTCATATTCTCCACAAAGTGACTGAGGTTCAAATCTTAAAATGGAAGAAAATATCAGAAGCTCCTCTGAGATCTCACTCTGTCTGGATGTCTTTAACCCACCTCTAGAATCTTTAAAGTTGCAATAACCTTGATGGAGACATTATTTTCAGTAACATCTTGTTGGCACAGAAAACAAGTCCTATTTACAGTAGTAAATAATGTCATCAAAAATACTATCACTGAACAGCAAGGTTTTAATCAACGGTGTTGTCTCTACTGAAATGTTCCCCCCAGGCCAAGACCATTCAGGTCTCAGCTGATGTACGTGGGTTTTGCAGACAGCCCAGACTGCAGACATGACCAGATGCAGACGTATATTTGACAGACTATTTAATTTGCACATGAGTTTCTAAAGCATGATAAGCTTTGTCACAAGGAATGTGGCAACCTGGCTTTGGAATATGGACATACCTGAATGGTGACTTGATGCAAAAATTTGAAAATGAATCTTTAACAAAAGAAAAGGCTACAAATGAAGGGAGAGGAATATGAGAAAGAAATAGAAAGCTCCTGAGAGCAAGGAAAGGAAAGATTTCTGCAAATATACTGCCTAGAAAGAAAGTCACAGTAGAAAGAAATAAAAAAACAGACTTTCTATAAATGTGATTTTTTTTCTTTCTTTTTCCACTATAACTAAACTCCATAGAGATCTACCTGGATGAGCCCTGCAGAGTGTCAGACTAGATATGCTATGCAAAACATTTCCTTTCTTCTAATCTTGAGCCGGTTCTGTTCTCTTAATAAATCCTATTTTTAATTAGACCACTTGAGCCTCAGACTTTTATATGGAAAATCTCATATGGGTTGTCCCGGAGATACAGAACTTTCAATCACTAAGAGGTAGTGGAAGAAAGGTTGCCGACAGTCTCTTTCTCTAGGGATTCCCAGTCAAAGAGGACAATTTTGCACTTCTCTTACAGAGGTATATTACTACTGCAGGAGTAAGGTCAGAGGCACTCTTCTTCCACTGACCAAGAACAAGTAGCAAATTCAAAAGAAACAGTGAAGTTCAGAACATTTATATCTTTTTTCTTTTTTTTTTCTTTTCTCAGACTTTAAATACATAGAGTGAATAAAATAAATAGTAAGTACTTGCATTCCTACTAAATGACAAAATCCCAAATACAACACTGTAATTTCAGAGATTAGAAATGTTTTAGAAATGATAAAAAAAACAAGCACAGTAGATTAAAAGTGCAGTAGAAATGAAAGATTTCCAAATGCAACTTGTGATTTTAGTAGCCTCATTTTTTTTTATCCCAACATATAATTAACTAAAGGAGCTTTTCCAGAGCTGAAATCTTTTCTGAAATCACTGAGAATACTTATTTAAATTACGTTAATTTTAATTATGTCAGCTCAAACAATACACCCTCAAAAAATAGGAAAAGCAAAGAGAGATCATCAGTCAAGAGAATGGCCAAAGGCATCTGCTTTATTAGGTAACAAAATTCAAAGCAATAAAACTTGGGAAGTCATGAATAAAAATAAAAAAAAACACACAAAACAAAAAGCACTTTGACAAAATCTATGACAAGAAGCCAGAATTTTGCTGAAAGTATCTGTACAACTCTAATCTCCTATAGTCTCTTCTTCGCAAGTGTACAAATGCACTCCCAAAGAGGAAACAATCTTTGAAAGGGGAAATAATCTTTAATAATGTTTCATAATAAGTCACTGAATGTAACTCTTGAAATACAGCTCAGAAACATGAAAAAATACTTTGCCAGCAATGATTTCATTATTATAATAGTTACTTTCTAGTCACTTCCTGATTTGCATATAGTTTTAAAATAACAAACGCAGCAAGTATTACAGGAAACAAGCTTTCAAAGCATTTTTACCATATATTTTGTCTGCAAATTATACAAACTAGATTTTGCAATCAGCATTGAAGCACCACAGCTTTCACTACCTTTAAATCTATTTAATAGTCATCCTCTAAACAATATACAAATAAACCAACACCACTAACCACAAAATCCCCATGCAAAGAGAAAAGTTCAAAAATATATCTACAGCTTTCTGCAAGCATTCCTATAACTGCTGGCTGAACAGAGGCTCTTCCAAAAAGAAAAAAAAATCCTTTTTTCTGAATTTCTGAATGCTTCTCATTCCCTTAGGAAAATCTCCCTCAGTTCCTTGCCTTTGTAAAGGTCGTGTATATTACTAATATAATTATTTTTCTCAATTTAGAATTTTTTTTTAGTTTTTCCTTTACTTTTGTACTCCACTAGTATCTGACATGCTGCTGTGGCAAAAACTGTGTTGAGAAAGGTTGTAAAAGTCATGTCCAACATGAAAGACAAAGAATGGTCTAAAATGGGAAGTCAATGACAATAGTTTCATTCAGTAAAAAATAACTTAGGGTTGAGGAGTAGAAGGACAGAGGAAAATCAAAGCTGTTCATTTTTCTCTTCACCTGAGAAAGAACAGCTGGGATGCTTAGAGAATCTTATTATACCTAATGAAGACCTTCATGAACCCTCTCAGGTTCAACTGAAATAGCAATCTGCTTAAAAAACAAAAGGATGAAACTCCTTTCCCATGCCACACACACTTTGAATCTGAAGACTGCTCCTTCTGTAACTTTTCAAACAGGAAAGAGCTTCATATAAAATATATTTAGCAAGTGATAATTCAGAAACTAAAACCATAAAGTAGGGTATGATGTTACAGAGATCTCATATCACAACTTTAGAATAAGAAATAAGTGAGGTATGAACTGGGAGTCATTGACATGCCCGCGATATTTTGGCAGGCTTTGAAATTTTGAAGAGCATTACCTAGAAAAGTTTAAATTATCATCTCAGAATTCCAGAATGTAGCCCAACATTTCTTTTTTTTTTTTTTTTTTAATTCAGTAGTATATGAGAGAATGTCCATCTGCAGGGAATATATTGCTTGGAAAGAAAAAAAAAAAGAGTGACTTGCAGACTTGTTTTTATATATAACACAGTAAATATAGGTATTCAATAATAGTGTCTCCAGCTACTCTGTTAAGGCACTTCTAAAAAAACAAATGTTAATCAGACTAAAAGAAGTCTTTATTCATAAGTAAAACTTTTGGTTTGAATTTATGATATTGAACACATAAGCACACTATTTATCATAGAAATGAACCAGAGTCTAGCATCTTCATTTTCACTTTTTTTTAACACCTCTAGCAGGAAAGATTTTTGCATATTTAAAATATTTCTTTGACTTTTTGGGGGGACCATGGAATTTACCACAAAACATTATCTAACTAACTGAAGACCTTCACTGTATTAAATGAGCTACTTTATACTTTAAGAGACCAAAACCACTTTATTTTTCTAGTGGTACTTCAATTTCGATCATTTAAAGTGCATTTTCAATCGTGTTTATATTATGAGAAATACAAAGCACATGAGGAAATACATCGTAAATAAATTATTATCACATTACTAGCTGGCAGTAAACGTAAAGACAAAGAAGGCTAAGAAGAGAAGGCAAAGAAGAGAAAACACAGAGAGCAGATTTTTCTCACCTAGTAAGAATGCAGCAAAATCCAAACTGCTTAATCTATAGAGACAGGACAAATGTCAAAGCACAGTCTGGAGCAGGACTGCATAGCTCCAGGGAAAGAAAATGCTATCCTGTGTTCTGCAGCTTCCATCACAGCTAGGAACCCGCCTCAGATCACTGTGCAGCGATCTGCTGCACACATGCACAGACATCACCGTCGTTTGTTAAACACGGTGGTAATAAAAGTCACCACTTACATTTCTCAGAGGATTGTCAGTAACTTCCAGTGCAAGCAAAATAGTTTCTATCATGTTGAAAACCAACCACTAGCTAATGTATAATTAATAATTGTATAATGGAAAATGTATAATTGTTTGACTGTGTAGGTATCTGCTAGGGAAGACAGGACTTGCACACAGCGCAGCTCATGGCTGCCTGGTGGCCCATGTGAAATGAGTTCTTGACATGCTTTGTCCTACCTCCCAGGAGACAGATAAAGAGGAGCAATACTGGTCGAAATCAGTTACCTTGGCAGCTAAAAGAAATGAAATATCGTGTCATTCTTGTAGGACCTAAGAGCTGAGACCTGTTACTAGAATACAGAATAAAAATACTCAGTATCACTAAAGGCAACGCTACTGTGATACTGGGAGGTCGGCAGTCGTCAGTAGAGTTGTTTTCAAAGTGAAATACTTTACCATGCACATGAGAGGGGAAAGTGAGTCATTTTCACAGCTGCTATAATGCAGCACTGCGTTGAGAATTTTCACAAGTATGTCTACTGATTTGAACACTAAAGTATGTTCCTGAGAGGCACCAGAAAGAAGTGCTTATATGCTAGTGAGGCCTCTATAAAATGTTCTATTTAGCCAGAGAAAATATCATTTTCACACGTTTCAAAATGGTTGAAAGAGCATTTCTGGCTCTTTACAGAGATTTTCTGTATCTAAATACAGTTAGACAGGTCAGAATTTCATAAAATAGGATGCATGATCCAGCACAAATCTGACAGCTGTTATTACCACTATGGCTGCTGCTAAGGCTGCTAACTGCTGTCCTTTTCAATGTTAATAAATGCCTAATTAGGAGAATCCTTGGTAGGAAAACAGGACCTCGCTCTTGAGATGTATTAATATACTTTGAATAAGTCATGATAACAAAAATGAAAAAAAATAAAAGAGCATAGGCACTGACATGATGAAGCGGATGAAGCTTTTTTCAGGCAGCTAACTAACCATGTAAAGCATAAGGTCTGGTGAAAAGGCCGCATCTTAACTACCAGAGAATATTTTGAAAAAGCAATACGGAAGAAGACATGGTGTACAGCAATATCTTTGAAATTACTAGTGGCTTTCTAATAAGATTATATACTCTTACAGGATTTTATAGTATTATATATATTGTGAATTGGTAATTTTGTATCAAAAATGAGCTAGAAAAGGGAATTGCAAGACAGGCTCCTCTGGATTAGATATTAACCTAAAGGTACAAGACAGCTGAGAATGTAAGAGTGGGAGGTAACCTGGTGAGACAGACAAGGAAATAATAAAATTTGCATTCTTACAAGAGGAGAGAGAGGAACAACAAAAGAAAAAAAAGAACTTCAAGGCAAACCTAAACTTGGAGGAATCAGCAGGAATATGGAGAAAAGCATTAAGAAGAGAAGTTCCAAGAGAATGTACATTGACAAAATAAGAAAGATCAACACACTTTATGGTATACAAATAACAAAAAGAAACATCAAGATTAGCCAAAAAAAATCATGTAGATACATTAGCAGTGAGAGAAAAATAAAGAAAATATTGACCTGATATTCAATAGAGATGAAGGACTATTTATAGAGAGATCGCTGAGCAAGGGCCAAAGTATTTGATAACTTTTTTCCACCAGTTGTCACTAAAACAACTGACACACTGTGTTTGTGATCCCAAGATCACAAACAAATGGCCAACTCTGTTACCAGGAATGACAAAAGAGAAGATCTCAACTTCTAGCTCAAGTTAAGTTTATCTGAAGATGTGGGCTAGAATCATGACTGTTCTGAGAAAGGAAGGCTGGAATACGATGGCCATGAGTAATTTTGCAAGTGAGACTTGAATAGCAAGTGCAGTTGAGATCCGAGTGGGAATATTTGGGGATACTTCTTTTTGGATTTATGTAGGAAAGTAAAAGCCATATTTATTAATAACAGACTACTGTCCTGTTCAATAATAAGACAAGGAAGAGCTGAACCATTCTGTACTTTCAATGAGGTATAGAAATATTTGGTCTCCCAGCAGCTGTCAGCTAAACAAAATAAGATTGATCTAGCCCATAACACAGATTAAAAACAGACTATTTGCAAATCATTTTTATGTTTCTCCTTTTTAGAATCCAGGAGAAGTTATAATGAAATAAAAGGCTATTTTTTAATCTCCCACAAATCCACAGCATAATCATAGACATAATGTTTGGAAAAGACATTCAAGATCGAGTCCAGCCATAAGCCCTTTAACATCATACCTGTTAAACCATGTCCCTAAGCGCCTCATTTATGTGTTTCTTGAACACTGTTGGGATGGTGACTCCGCCATTTTCCTGGGCAGCCTGTTCCAACGCATTGAGATTTTTTTCCTAATATCTAATCTGAACCTCTCCTGGTGCAAGTTCAGGCCATTTCTTCTTCTCTTGTTTTTGGTAGTTATTCTGGAGAAGAGATTGACCCTCGCCTCACTGCACCCTCCTTTCACATAGTTGTAGAGAGCAATAAGATCTCCTCTGAGCCTCCTCTTTTCCAAACTAAATAATTCCAGTACAAAAAATTATTAACAGAGCAATCATTCAGATTCTGTATTCAATTTCACCATCATTCACAACTGACATAGCAAATAAAAAATGAAATCAAGATAATCTAGGATCATGATCTCCATGGAATAAATAATATTGCAAGTACAAGTCTAAATTTCCACTTTTTATTCTTCAGAGTGCTTGGGTTTAAAAATCAATCAATAAATAAATCTAGACTATACTGGGAGAAGACTAAAGAGTACAGTAAATACACCCAACTAAAGATAACATCAACATAACATAAACATGGCATGGTTCAGTGCCATTTATGAAATCTGACAGAATAACTAAGGTGAAGGGCCCTAACTCCAGGATAGCAAAGAGCTCTGTCCACTGAGGAGCTGAAAACATAAAACACTGTAAACAAAAGAATTGCAATTACAATCATAACTAGCTCAAACTTATTTTTGAATGGGAGATGATAGAAAATATGGTAACATCACAGTGAATCAGGGCATTCATTTTGAATTACAGGTAATTCTAAAAAATAAAGTGCCTCCAGCGTTACACTTTAACATCATAGGAGATCCATCATGCTGGGACTTGCAAAATCTTTGTTTGGTTAGTTAATGAAATAACACTCTTTCTTAGGTATTGTAAGGGATTTTAATTTTTTTTAATGGAAGAAAATTTAAATTAGAAGAAATAGAGCATTCTTTTTTAGAAATTTTATAAGGTATAAAAAGCAAAAATGAAACTAGTAACTAATTTACAGTTTATAGAAACAAATGGTCTGTATAATACACTAGTTACATCACTCAAACAAAAGTGGCCATGCCATGTGGCATTTGCAATTGGAAATAAACACCTATTCCTAAGTATTATTTATGTGATATGGTGTTTCATACGCATGCAGAAGAAATATGCATGTAAAAGAAATGTCAGGAAGCAATAATGAGTAGCTATAGCTAGGAAGTGGGTATTTAGTTTTCAGCTAATAACACTGGGTTGTTTAGGTTCAGTCAGACTGAAAACATTTTTTTTACATAGATTTAATGAATGTTTTTCAGTCATTACACTGTTCTGCTCTAAGTTGATTTGCTTAATCAAGCTGCTTTAGAAGATTGAGATGTTCTTTCAAATTTGGGTGGGTCTGTTTTTTTTTTTTTTTTTTTGTCAATATATTTGCTCTGATGCATGTGCTTCAGACTGATTTAGGATAATCACCAGAAGGATACTGAAAATCACAGGAGAAAGCGAAGGAAAACTGTCAGCAATTGGAGACTCATAAGATGTAATTGAGGCAAAAAGTAGAAGCCATTAATTTCAGAAGAGTGCCTTGGATAGTTTAAAAACCTACTTCAGATGCATTAGTTGGATATCATTATCCATTTCGGTAAGAGTAAGATCAAATCAAGGCAGTCTCATAGCAAAAGGAATCCTACAGTTACACTTCACAAAGAGGGGTCATTTTAATTTCAGGGTCTTTTATTACACAGCAAGATAACTGATTGAACTGTGAAATAACATTTACAGCATAAATAAATTCTGATGTCCTCACTTTAATGAATTTAGAAACTACTGAAGTATTTTTTTTATTGGCAGGAATTATTATGGAAGTTCAGTTACTTCTGTATAACTTCAAAATATTTATCTGAGGACTGTACTAGTGCAAAATCTTATGCCACTATTGAATTTTCCACTAATCTACCAAATTAACTTTTAAAAGGTTGTCATTATTTAATAGTTTAAGGTGTTCAAATCTCTGACCAAGATTTATTTACTCATTAGTTCTTCCTTACTTTTAGAATTTTTTTTTGTTTCTTTTTTGGCTTTTTTCTCTAGTACAAAATATTGCTGTAACTCAAAGCAAGAAATTACACAGGTACAGACATTTCTATTACAGTAAATTACTCAAAATAGCTAACTCTAATTTCTATAACCTTCAGAGGACCAGCTGTCAACAGAAAGACAGTATGATTCCTGCATAAGAGTAGTAAGAAATATTTGCATGCAGTAAGTGTATCAGTAAGTGTTTATAAAGTAAAGATACTGAGGAACTAATCTGACTTGGCTTCTGCAGGCTACAGAAGATGCTACTCTTTTGATATGCTCCTGTGTTTTGACAGGGATGTGAAACTAATTGAATGCAACTGCTTCAGAAACAACAGATATTTGTACTGCTTCTATTATAAATATATGAAAATGTATTAAAAATAAAATCAAATGAAACAGCCTGCTTAAATTGCTGAAGACTGTAAATACTACCAGGAAACTGATCTACACAGCTCTGTCCTACTAGGAAGCTGCATTAACGAATTTGGCATCTCTCATTAATTCTCTAGCTTTATGCTAAGGAGAGGACCAGAGTTAAATCCCTTGTTACTTTGACTTGGACAACGGGTCCTCCTTTGCAGAGTAAAGTTTTCAGATATGTTTTGACTTTTTCACTTCTGCGCTTTGCAGAGTAAAGTTTTCAGATATATTTTGACTTTTTTCCTTCTGTGCTTTTTTGATGAGACTCAGGTATCAACCTTTTAATACATACCCAGATAATGCTTCCCCTAAAGAACTGTTATTAACATATTGTTTCTTTCAAACACTAAGGACTAATCCTATCTAATTTATCTTATCCCAAACCCATCAAACATATTTGACACAAACAGAAGAAATTATCTCCAGGTACGGAGGTGAACACAACAGATAGATAACTTCAGAGCTATTTTGCTAATGACTAATAACATATAGGCAGGAAGTAATAAAATCAGATCTTTAAGATTGTTCCTGATTCACATATATATTGGTTTCACAATAGCTCGGATTCCTCATTTGCTGCAAGTTTCCTAACAATCTTCAGGCCTTAAATGAGACTTACACAATCAGTAGTAACATGACTGTAGCTAGTAGCTCCTAGAAAGAGAGCAAGCAAGCAAAATTTGAATTTTGATATTTTAAAATAATATTTTTTTTTCCTTTTCAAGACAGATCTGGCATACAGCAGCAGTCTTGGGGAGCCTCTCCAGGCATAGCATGAAAGGGCAGAGCTGCCTCTGAGCAACCACAAAACCATTTTATAAGCTACAGCAGAGCCTATATCTGCTGTAGGTTGAAGTCTTGTTCCCCTCAGTGACAGAGCCCCTGAGTATTTGCTCTCTTTAGAACTAACCAAAGCCCAGGTTCCTTTAAAAGCATAGTTTGTGTAAAGGAAAATACCTTTAAAAATAAGATGACAACCCAAGTCTATTTGGAGTGCAAAAAACAGTTCAACTCTATGATGCAGGTGAATTGCAAGGTCTGTATGAATCTACATCTGTGGGGATCTTGCTGCTGAATAATATAATTTTAGGGGGCTATATGAAGTGTTACCACAGTTGGCAAAATTGTAAATTACCACAGAGCTTCAGTTAAGCTAAATGAGCATTCATTCAGAGAAAATCTGAAGTGTGTGTTGATGATACTCTTATTCTGCCTAAATTGTCCTTTTTACGAAATTTTTGGGAAGATGATACCATATATTAGTGGCAAGTGATTTTTATTCTCTCTGAAGGAATAGGAAGCTCAATGACTGTTATCACAAGACTCAAGAGTTCCTGCCCATAAATATATAATTCACCTGAACACAATAAGAAGATGTTGTTGGAATGGAAAACCTCCAAAGTTTAGCTGATGATAATGACAGAAATCAGTGTGTGCTCTAACAACCTAGCGAGACTCCATCCCCCTCTTGAATACAACCAGCCTGTAGTGGACTAGTGAGCCTACATATTTTTGGCACACTCTATAACTCTTAGAAAATTTTCTAAAACCTTCCACGAGATATATTTCAGTATTTTTATTTTAAGGTTTTAGCCAAGTGGGTGAACACCTCTCACAAAAGATTATCTACTAAATTCTGAGGCACTATACTAGATGCGAGCAGCTTGACAACAATCTTGAATTTACTTAGGAAAAACCATCTTGGCATTTTTATTTACATGCTACTAAAAATACCTTTATGAAAATACATAAACATTAAATGAAATGCAAATTTGGCATCTGCCAATTCAAACCTACCCACTGCGATTTTGAGTCACACATGTTGGCTGAAGATTCAGAATCTAAGTAGATTCATCTCTAGGCAGAGATTCTTCCACGCCTCATCCTCAGAGCCAAACCACCACTGACCGAGGGACAGATTGGTCTACCAGAAGAACAGCAGGTTGTAGAAATGAGATTAGATTAATTTTGTGTTAAGTAAGTACTTACAGCTGAAAGTACAAGGTATACATTTACTTCGTGGGTGAGAAGGAAAATTCCTGGACTACAAGAGTTAGTTATTCTCCAGGTGAGAGATGTAAAACACAGTGAGTTCAGGAACTAATAGATATATTATTTTTAATTTGTGAAGAAGATAAGAGAGTCATACATAAACTTTCAGGGAAGGTATAGTATATGGACTATGTAGAGCTGATATTGTGTTTCAATCACAAAACTGGCAGTAATAGTAAATATGTTAAGAATTTAATTAAACTTTCCATAGACTTAAGCACATATTGTTAACAGTATTTAACTAGTTCTGTGTATTTATACCCCTCCATCACTATTCCTTTAAGCCATAAAGAATTTCTCAAGAGCAGCATTTTTCCCCTAAAAAAAAATACTATCTGTATTGTAAACATCTCTCATTATATTCTGTATTTAATTATCATCTATATCTCAAGATTATTGTGCCTATCCTAGATCAAATTACAAATATAATCAAGTTTTGGAGGCTTTACTATCATCAAACATATGAACATCAAACATATGAAACTTTCATATAAGAATTACTGTTAGGTACTTTAACTTTTGGACAAACTGTTTTCTGTTTTCAAGTACCTGTAATGATGCTTATATCTCTTCATTTAAAAATATTCCAGTATATTTTAATGTTACCCCAAAATATCTTTAATCTGTCAAATCATCATGTGATAATTAGCAATTTCACTGGCTTTTCTAATGTTTTCATTGTAGATTTTAAAGATAAAATTCTATGCTACTCCACTTTAAATTTGCAAGTAGAAATCACTATTCCTTCCAAAACACATATATTACAGAAAGGTTTACATTTTTGAACTATATCATTATAAAAATCTATTTATTAATTTAAAAAGAAATCTAAAAAAAAAAAAAGATTCATTAGGATTGTTACATTCTTTTTCTTTAGCATTTTGACCACAAGAATACTTAGCTATATATGTGTAGAAATTAATTTTGGTTTTTGCTCCATGATTCTCAAAGTCACTTCACTTGGTTACAGGAAAACATAGTGTAGAGTCACAGGGAATATTTCCCTTAAGGATTTCCCTCCTTAAGGCTGTGGAGCAATCACAAGGTAGCAGTAGCAAGAATTACCACATGCACTAATATGGAATTACTGCTAGTCAAATAAATTTTCAAATCAGAATAGCTGCAACTGCTATTCTTAACCAACAAGAGCTCAAATGTGCTATCAACTGTTTGAACCGATTATGCTTAAGAATAGCACAATAAAGCCCACACGTAAAAGAAATAATATTCATCAATGACATAAGTCACTGGACATTGAAGAACAGAACAATCTCTCCTGCTATCTTATTTATGAAGAAGATGAAACATATTGATTCTAGCTTTTTTACTTTGACCTCCAATTCAAGCTTCTCTTCCATTAGTCGAATTTAACTGAGTAACTGAGTAAATGTTTAAAAAAGAGTAAATTTGAAAAAGTAAATTCAGAGAAAAAAATGAAAGTTACATAACTTGTGCATATTCAGTTAATATGCATGCTGTCTGCTTTTTAATTTTATTGTCTTTTTTTTTTAATTACTTCCTTTTTTTTCCCAGTACATCCTCTTCTTCCAGGGGTTTTTAAAACAGGTGGTTAAAGCATAAGTAAGAGCAATAGAATAGAATCATATATCTACAGTTAAAAACTGCCTATCAATAATCTTGCTTTAGCAAGATTCTCTGTGGTAAAATTTTCCAGTACGTTACCAGTGAAGTTTGCAATGTGTTAAACAATAGAATTTTTATTGTTTCTCTTGGGAGATTATTTCATCTTAATACATCTATTTCTGAACACTTTTTTTCCCCCGAAGATTCAGCCTTCATTTTATGCCTTCTAGCTTTAACACATTGTGTCCTATGAATACTCAACAAATTTTTCGGTTCATCTCCTTCAGTCTTCCCTTATCTTTTATCTAAAATATAAACATTTACTTTATAGATACATAGATAAAAATGGACAAATATAGATCATATATATATATATATATACACATATATGATGCGAACACACACACACATACACACACACACTTATATTTATATAAAAACATGTATTTAACATTTCCCTTTTGAATTAAATCTTCCATCAGTTGGGTGGTCATTGCAAGTACTTGCTTTTATATTGATTTATGTATGCTTTGGTGCCATTGCATCTACAATCTTGGTTCCTTTCTTGAGTCAGGGAAAACTTGTGTCTAATAGATCTACACAAAATATTACATTATAATTTAATGTATTTAAAAACATTAAATTATATTCAGTCTTCATTAGAGTAGTCTGTAATCTTAATAACGTTTTGCAAGAAAAGACAACATAATGAAAGTAAAAGAAAGAAGGATAAGTTAAGAGTCAAACCATTCTTAAGTGAATGGTAGTAGGTCTTTTTTTTTTTTTTTTCCCCTCCTTAAAAGTAAGAAAGATGATTTTACAATTCAATGAATTTAGGCTCTGGTATTGTCTCCTGTGCTGTCACATAAGTAAATTTAAGAAATAATACAGTGTAGCTTAAACCACTCAGTCACTGAAAGCTATTAAGAGTGGGTTAGGCAGACAACTGTCAGATATAATTTAGAATAAGTTGATTCTACATTTACAAGAGGTAGTGGAATTGGAAGCAACCTCAGGAAAGCAGGTAGTCCTATTTTCCATTCTTCATTTAATAAACTGATAACTATGACAGTTAACTCCAAGCCATTGAACAGCTGATAACTTAGTCTTTTTAAGTATTAGCAAACATACATACTAATTTATGTAATAAAAATATGTATAATAAATACAGAAATACATACAAACAGAAAGACATACAAACACGGGAAATCAAGATCAACACATATGCAGGCAGATAACTGGAAGATCACAGGAATACCTGCTTAGAAAATAACCTACTGAACTTTTTGTATAATTTCTATGTATTCTTAGTACTCTTCTTGACCAAAGCCAGACTATAAAAAGGTGTAAAAAACAAGCAGGTATGCAATCTTAAAGAAATCTAATAATTTAATTATTTCTTCCTTTTCAAGAAGCATTTACCATTCAGTTACATTGCACCACATGAGGATACGCTTCTTTTTCTTCCTTTAAAAATATATTCTACCTTAACATTGTTTGCCAGTCAAACTGTTAAAATTGCCATTTCACAGTTTTGTATAATAGCATTAGGCTGCTAAAAGTTAGTCATGCAGATTTCTAATCCTATACAGAATTCTGGAGATCTGCCATACCACCCAGTAGTAAGAAAATGCACAACACCAACTGTATAGTATTGGTCCAATAATAGATCATTTGAAAATTACCTGGTATGAAGCCAAGATGGTACAACATAAACTTTAAAAGACAAAGGACAGTATTTGAGTTTACCCAAATACAAAAGATTACTATACACTGAGATATGACTAATCTGAAATCTAGAAAAAAGTATTTCTAGACATGATATAACAAGGAAAGTGAATGATCACATTATCAAAATCTAAGAAGGCTTAAAACACTTAAATTGTGTTGTCATATTTTGCATCCAAAACTTAAAGTCAAAGACAGCTAATGAAAACTTGACAGCTTCTGATGTAAAGTGAACTAGAAAAGGCCCTTCAATTTTAAGTGAAATGAGATGGCATCTATGGATCTTTAGTATCAGCAAGAATCAATGAAGTGCTAATTTGCAGTAATAGAGAAAAATGGAATATGGCACACCTGGGAAAGGAATTGCTCCATGGACTACAGCACACTCAGCACAGCTCCCTTTATTCCAGCCAAGGCTACATTATTTTTCGCCCTCTCACTGTGTTAAAATTTTAACATGTAATAAAATTAACGTTCCTCTACATATTGATTTTTTCACTTCATAAAAATGTAATGCTCCGAAAAAGAAAAATTCTTCTCATCACAGGTTTTTTTATTTGTTTCTGTCTTTCTTTGGCCTGATTTCAACTGGCACCCAAAGTGCAACATCTCCTAGACTGTCCCAATGACACCAATCCCTCTGTCCAGTTAAAACAGCACATTGCAACTGTCATGCTATTGGCACATGTAAATCCCATAGGTAAAACTCCCACTTTTACTGACATGAAGCCAGTGTGAATGCACATGTTTAACAAAGTACAAAGAATAGCTTCATTAGTGTACAGTGAAACATCTCTAAACTGCAGATTCCACACTCCCTTAGGCTTCATCATATTCTCAATCCAGTTTTGCTGTAATTAGATATTATCCATTGAAAAAAAAAAATGATTCATAAGTCACACAGTGAGGAGAGCTAATTCCTCTTTTTCTTTCTCTCTATTTTTTTAACAACAGTGTAGTTATTGTACATATTTTGGAGAAATTTTGAATGGCAAACATTCCAAGACAGAAAAATAGCATATGAAGCTATTTAATAACATTATCAGCAAAGAGATCAAATACTTCTATGAAATTCAAAAACATTGCCTTGAAATAATAGATATCCCACCATTGAACACAAGCAGTAAGAACATTCTTAGAAAGAGCCTTTCAAGGGAGGGTACTTCTGGGAACAAAATAAAAACTGGACTCTAGCTCTACTGTGGAACACATTGCTGAACTTTACTGTGTCTTCATATACAAACTACTCTAGTCGTTCATCTTTAATGATGAATGATGAATTCCTATGACAATTTGTTTAGCATTGATTGAAAAAAAAGCTAAATCAATAACAGTACAATTTAAAATGTTTAACATCATATATATGTTTTAGAAGCTGGAATTGCAAAGAGCTAAAAACAGAAGAAAAGGTAGTTTCCATGTGATAGATTATAAATTAAAGGTCTGAACTTAATTAGAGCATGAAAAATAGTTTACACACCTCATGATGTGCATACAGGTATTTGATCAACACCCTGTCGAAGTTTGCTTAACATGGTAGCAACAATGCAGGCAGTTGCTGAAGTCTTAGCTATAATGCCAGTGTCTCTGTTATTACCATTGCTGGAACTCAGAAATCACAACAGGAGCATGAAACCTTGGGGAAGCAGATAAGGCTTTTCACTACTCCCATAAAGCAAAGGAGTCTACATCTCCTGAGTACACCAGATTTGTCAGCGTTATCAACCTTAGCAATTTTTTGTGTCATCACAGAACAAATTTTAATATTTTATGCTCATGGTAATGTGGCACTCTATTTTGCAATTCAATCACTTATCACCAGCTAAAATCCTTCTTTCTTCATTTAGGATAAAATGATTTTGTGACAAGATTCACCTCATCAGCCTGCTGTCCAATTGCTTTTGTTTTCAGCAACCGGAGCATTCAGAGTTTTTTAATTATTCATTTGGGTAGACCCTAAATCACCACTACAGACATGGAGAGGACAACCATCATTTCCTTCCATAGTAAAGCAGAACTGACCGTGGCTAAACACTGTAATCTGTAGAACTTACATAAACACATTAATTAGCCTTCCTCTGTTTTTCTTCAAAATCATATTAAAATACCAGATACAGCTGCCACTATAAGAAATTAAATTCATGTCCTTTCTAATTCATGGTGTCACCCCAGTCACAGGCAATTTTCAGTAGTTTCACTTTCAAAAGAAAGACAACTAATGAAAACATCACTATAAAATTTTACATGTGTAAGTTGTGCAGACACGCTGCAGAAAATTTAGTATTCATTTGAGACTCCTTTCTCACACTGCTGGGTAAAGATATGTAGGCCAGCATTCCTGAAGCTCAATCAAACTTTGCTTCGAATAAAATAGGTAACTATTATGAAACAAGTTGAAAGCCTTGGCTTTTATTTCTGCTGGAATAAGATTTCCTCACATGCAAGTAAAAAAGCTTATTTTACAGAGCACACTGTTTAAGAATGAGCCAAATGTTAGGGGTTTTACTCTTCCTGATATGGGTTGTCAATATTAGCAGACTTGATATGGAAGCAAAGTACAATTATAAAAATATGGATAAGGAAAACGGGTGGATGCAATGGCCAAAGGAGTTTCTAGTGTTTTACAGAATAAAAAGAATACAAAGGCCTTGATCTGAAGAGTAATAGTAGCATCAAATGAGTAAGAATGAGCAAAATTAATAGAAAAATTAATAGATCCTATAATATGAAACATCTCTACAAGGAAGGTCAAGGATTGCAGCAACATGACAGTGCAAAAATATGTGAGTGCCTGAGAGAAGAACAAAAGGAAGAATGAGGAAAAGAGCAAGATACAGTGCTAAGCAGCTCTGAATTAGTACACTCAAACGCATACACAAGTCAGTGCCTCTTGCATTAGTGCCACTTTTGGACCCAATACATGGATTTGGTTTTGTAGCCAATTTCTGACAAAGAAAAAAAAATCTATTTTATTTTTGTGGCACGATTTCTGGCACATCGCAGCCATCAGCCTTATCTTCATCATGCCTCACAGATGAGGACTAAAGCAAAGCAGCAAGTTGCATTACAGGAGACCTGCCACTTTGAAGCTCCATGGTCAAGGCACGGAACAAACACGTCCTCATCAAATTAGATGTCTTAATCTAACAATGAATACAGTTAACTTTATTCCTTAACTAATGTTAATTAGAACATTACAGTTAGAACTAAATGTCGTTTACCCATTTTAAAGACAGTGGGTTTCATCTTGCCTGCAGTTAGAAATTTGAAAAGGTAAGCCAAACTATGTGAGCAACTGATTTTTAATTATTCTAGTATAGAAGTATTTTTTTTCTGAAGAAAAGCAAGGGGATGTTCACAAGTGAGAGAATTAGATTATAACTAATAAAATACCAATTAATCTGAATTATTGGCATAATATAATTTTTGTTTTTATCTAATGAACCCAAATCTCTCTAACAATCAATTGCAGCAGGCCCAATACTGTCGACTTGCGAGAGCAGGAATAAGCACTGCATAAATATTACTCAGATTAAATTTTTCCAAAGCCCCAGACTAAGTCGCTGTCCACAGAGAGTCATATTTGCAGTTCCCTGCTCATAAACAATTTTTTTAAATGCATGCTAAGCATTTATGATAGTATGCACAAACATTATAGTCAATATTATCTCTCATTTTCACCATGGAAATGTGAGTCAGCCCTCTCTTTGGAAAGTACCCACCACTCTGCTTAACTTCCCGAGACACAGTATTGGCCAGCATTGATGCTTAATTAAACAATTACCTCAGAAGCTTTGAATGCTAATTATAAACTAAAGCTCAATGTAAACTAACTTTACTGCACTGCCAAAATGCATATTCAATATAGAAACATAGCTCTAATAAAATATTAATTTTACACATGCAAATACACTGCAGGAAGAGGAAAAAAACTGTTAAACAGCCTCAGTGACTCAGCCACAGTACACTATGTATTTTGTATATGCTTTAAACTACTAGCTAGATATCTGCGATGATAGCAAGGTCCTAAATGGGGACTGGGTCCCCAGCCCAAACGGAGGACATCTGCACTCCTCTGAACAGGGCAGGAGTTAAGGAACTACTTTGTGCAAAGAATCCCAACAGTGGGCTGCATTTGTAGCAGTCTCTGCCTTAAGCAAACTTATCAACCGTAGTGAAGGCAAACGAACGTAAGTAAGAGTAGACTATTGCTCAGGACATGAAATATTGGCAAGCTGCTTTAACTGGCCACGCTTCAGCTAAGCATTTAGGCATGTGCTTAAGGGCTTTTTTGGCTACAACTACTTTCTTGAACTAAGTAAGTGCCTTGCGGCGTCAGGGACACATAAAAAGCTGCATTATTCCTTTTCTTTCACAGAAATGTTCAAATGTACGGTGCTTAGAGAATTGATGCATTCAATTTCTATATCATGTCAGGAAAAAAATGATGAGATGTACTTAGCAGCTATAGGAGTTAAATGATTTACATATGCATTGACAGTCACTCCTGGGGTTGACTCTGAATTTACTTGATACATACTGTACTCTGCAAGGTTGGATTGAGCAGGATACACCGATGTACGTTAGAATAAACGTACATCTATAAAAATGAATGTGAGAAGCAGATATCTTTATTGCAAAGAAAACTTTAGAGTATGTACAATTTGGAAAATTTAAAATCATTTAAAGACATCTTAATATCCAAAATGACTCTTTGGCTGAGTATTTAAGGAAGTATTTTTAAAGGATTTATGTATTTCATACATCAAGTTCATTATACTGGTCTTTACTTTTCTGAAAGCAGCAGTAAATATGCCAGTCTTGACAAGGAAACACAGTTTTTACATTCCATGTATAAAATCATAATGGAGAAAGTACTAATTAAACCATTAACAATCTTCAGTAATCTCTCTTTAGAAAAATCCAGAAACAACTCTTCCGGTCATTGTTCATTTCATTTCATTTGAACTTTTTTTCTAAAGTTCTTAATGATATTTCCTTTGGAGCACCACTATAAAATTCAGAAAGTTAATATTTAAAAGAATTTTTAGTTAATGGAGAACAAAATGTCTTCCATGTTTTTATTCTCCCAGGAAATTTTGCTCATTGTTTTCTCTTCCAATAATAATACACCATTATCAAGCACATAAAATCCATAACAGAAGTTAACCATTGCAATTTGAACCCTCAAGGAAAATTTCAGAAAAAAATCTTTAAATCAGGTGTATCCTTAGTATCATCTAGCGAACAAGTTTAATTTTTTGCATTTGTTTACAGCTCGTAACTGAAGCCATGTTTCTCTCCTCGTATACCTTCATACAGTTTGACTTTTTTCATGGTTTGAAGGTCTAAGACAGAAAATGCAACATGTAAAATGTACCATGTACAATTTTCACTCAAAAAATCACTCTTTCATGTCTCAGCAAATAATTCTCAATCTCAGTAAAGAATATGCAATTAAAAGAGAAGTAGCCAATTGTTTTATTCTAATGAAATAAGCATGTCCCTTTCTCCCACTTTGCCTCTACTTTCAGCATTTCTGGTGCAGGGAAAAAAAAAAGATGAATTTTTTAATTCAGAAATCATCTTTTCATTTCCAATCTAGTTTAGACTTTACAACTACCTATTTCATATATTCATTTGACAAAGTGGCAAATCAAAATCTTAATCCCATGTAGTTATTGACTCTAATTTGTGCAGTGTAAGTCATTACTGCCAGCATACATAAATTTGTTCTCCGATTGTCCTATAGCTTAAACAGACATTCTCACACTGTCAGTGCTTTTCGTGTTGAGGAGAAAGACAAGGCAGTACAGTTTCTTTATTCTGCAAGTCTAAATAAACCTAATTATTTTATTTCGCTTGTGTAAAAGAATCTTTTATTTCCCCAACTTTAGATACCTGTCTCACACCTCTTCCATGTAGAATTCATGTTTCCATCACAGATGTCTGGAACTACAAACACATTTCCAGGTAAGACCTTGGTAGTATCTTGCTCATTAGCTTTAAGTCTTTTCTCCTCTAAAACTATTGTAACTAACACAGCCTAATATAGCCTTACAGTTGTCTTTTTTCATTGCCATGTCACATTTGCAGCTTTTAGTCATCCTGAGTCTAATAAACCCAGATCTGTCTCTTCCACTGACACTTTCAATTATAAGCTCCCAGTTCATAACAGAAAAATCTTATCAGTTCCTAATTAGGTTTTGGGCTCTGTACTACATTTTTTTCATACATCCTTGCTTTTATGACTTTCCTGATCTGTGTGGACTTGTCTTCTTCTGATACACATATGCAGTCTCTCACTCTCCCAGCCTTCACGTTTCTACTGAGAAAAATGCTTTTTATTGCCTCCAAGTCACTGTTTGATAATTTTTTTTCAGCACTAGTAGTGATCTAAACCAAATTAATTCAAGAGGAAAGAAAGACTTTTTTTTTTCCCCCAGCCAGATCCATTCCCATATCCAGTTTTTCATATAAGTTCTTGTGTCAACAGCCAGCATCAGAGTGAAAATAGGCCCCATAAAGCTTATTTCAGCAGTGTCACTTGCAGACACTTAGAACCACACTTGTGGTGTTAGGCCCTAGCTCTTCGTTAGCCTCCGCCCATCTAAGTGTGGATTGCACAGATCTTCTCTCAGACCTGGTATTTTCCTTGCTCCAGCATTTGTGGGATCCCTGCAGCATGGCAGGATGCTAAGAAAGCAGGACATAAGTCACATTTTGACAATTAACTTTAAGCTGAGCTAGCATGCTAAAAGGGCTGAGCAAAGGGCCAAAAGCACAGGAGGGCCCAGAGAAGGGAATGGCAACAGGAATTGGAATGGGAATGGGAACAGGAACACGCAGCTGCGGCCAGGAGAAGGCTGGGATAACGGCAGGCAGCAGTAGGTCTCCAAAAGTGACTCTGTGGCCCAGTGCAGCTGAGCTGGCGGGCAGCAGAGGAAGAGGCTGATTTTTTTTCCCCCCCTTCTCTTCATCTTTACTGCTCCCAGCTATGCAGTCCTGCTTTGGGTGCTCTTTAGAACTGCTCGCATTCACTTAATAGAAAAGAAATGCTTAGTTGAGTAATGGGAACACCCAGGGCAAAAAAAAGAAAACCAAGAAAGAGGACAGGAAGACTTTCTGATGTTAATAAATAAATAAATTAATTAAAACTGTCTAAATATTATGATTTAACTTACCTATTTGTATAAAGACAGACTTCTGCCCTGAGACTTTAAAGGGGACAATAGACATTAGAGCAAGATGTGAAAGGACTCCCATGTTTACCTTCAGGGTAGCAGCTAAGAAAACTTCCCACATTTACATGACTTAGGAACAGAGAACAGCTTCGCTTTTCTGACACAACAAAGCTTTTGGATCTACCTAAAAGTTCTTCAAAAAATAAGAACTGTAGGCCAGAATTTGTACACATTGCAAACCCCGTTCCTGTTAGCACTTCTTCAGCTTTGAAACACAAAAAGAAGAGTAGCTAGAATTGAAACTAAATAGATGCCACAAGTCCCATAACATAATCACTGCCTCTGCATACATAATTCCTTGATTTTAAAGAATTGACAGGAACAGAAAACATATGCTAAATATTAATAAAAAAGCAGAAAACACCACAAAAGGTGGAAGGGCAGAACTTAAAGAAGATATAAAATTAGTTAAGATTCACTCAACTTTTAACTTCTTTTAACTTCTGTTTCATGCAAAGTATTGTTGAGAATGTGTGAAAAGGATTTCAGGATTAAGCTTAACAAATTTACCTTCTCCTGAACCACAAAGCTTCCTTATAAAAAGATATATTTTTCTATCTATTTCAACTGCAGCATTCTACACTGTGTAATATATGCACAACAATTGCTGCTGCAGATAACTGTGCAAATAGCAGATCTGGGAGGTTCTGCTATTAAAAATGTTCTTCCTTTGCAATTTAAAATAATTTCAGCTCTTTTGCCAATTTAAAAACACAGTAAAGTACTGAAACTTTCATGTTATATTCTGAAGTGCTTTCTACTTATGATTGACTAACTTTTTTGGAAAAATAAACAAAACTATTTTGTTTACTTCACAAAAATAACTCAGGGGGGAGGAGATCAAGCAGGCAAAGTTTCAGACAAAAATTTAAGTGCTGACAGTGTAAGCACTAGCTAAAGATAGCAGTCATCTAAAATATCCTAGTTTTCTCAGCTAGGACAACTTCATGTGCTGAGTGACACTTTCCATCTTTTACATTCCTTATCTCTTTATCTGCTCTACTTATTCTCAGTCATCAGTGCTATCCTTCTTCTCAGCCGAGAACTCCAAATAGAAAGAAGAAAATATTTGCTAATCTATTTATTTGTACATTGTTCTAGGAAAAGAAGCAGAAGACTGTTCTGTAATACAATGATACAATTTAAGTATTCAGTCCAATAAAATCAAAATCATTTGTCTCTACTGAATGTGTTCCTGGTTAAAAAAATCAAGTTTTCAATTTTTAATATATTTTACTAGCTTAATATTCTCTTCTATTCAAACTGCATCTCAGTCTTAATTTCATTTTAAAAGAAAAGAGACAAGTTGCATGGTAAAAATTCTGGAATGAAATCTACTATCAGTTAGAAAATGTACTGCATATTTTTTTTGGCCTTCTCTCTCTCTTGACATTTTTGATTGACTCTTTCACATTTTTGTAAATAATTCTGGCATTAATATGTAACTTCCTTCTTGGAATAATTTATCAACATTTATTATTTAAATGTAAATTAAATACTTCTACAAAGACAACTTTTAAGTTACCAAAAACATAGTTCTAAGAAGCAAGGTCCTTATCTTTTGCTGTTATTGTGCTGCTCTTATGTTATCACAATCTAATGATGCTTTTTGGATTGAAAATAATAAAACATTGAAGTTAAATATCTGACTATCTGACTGACTAGGTTATTACAAAATATTCTAGTTTTATTTTTTTAAAAGATTGATTTTATCTTAGAGCTATGCTTTCCAGCTTAAAAATGTTGTAAAATATCCTTTAGCATACGAGCTACATACTTGACTATGTAGCCCTTTAATTCTACTTTGTTTCGCTCACTTTTGGATTTTGGACTTCAAGGTATATACTTTTAAGATGTTCATTAAACTCTCAGTTAATTCCTTCACTCTGCATACAGGGTGTGCATCTTCTGCACAACACATAGTGCAAGAAACAGAGATGGGGAGATATACTATTTTCTTTTTTTAGAAATAAAACTAAGGGCATTGGAAGAATGTTCAAATGTTACCGGAAATAGCATTTTATTTAATTGTCACATTTTATTTAATTGCTTGGATAATATTTTGCAATGAACAGTAAAAGATATAGCTATGTTTCATGTAGGTAACAAAAACAAAACAAAAAAGACACAGAAAGGCTACTTGTATCATCTATGCACATGCAAAGTCAGTAGAGTCAGGTCCAGGTTAATACGGTATCAAATTTCATAAAAATAAATGAACTGCAGTAAGAAACAAAAATGAAATGAGAGAGACTCAAAGCTGTTTACAGTAGTTCAAGGTAGATTCTTTTCACTGGATGAAAACTAAAGAAAGGTTTAACTGCTAGACTGGATAATAATGTTATGAAAAATCATCCCTTTCATTTATCTTTTACACCTGAAGAATAGCCTTGTTATCACACTGAATGTAGCAGCTCATAGTTCTGACAGAGAAGTAAGGTTAGAAATGGAATGACAACTAGAATATATCTGGCCAAAATAAATTATTTCTAAGAAAATTCTGTATTTTGAAAAAAAAACCTCTAAAATAAAAAAAAAGTTTCTCAACAAAACATTATGAATAGGGCTATGCAGCACTATCTGAATAGGGTTATACAAACAAAGGTTAGTGACAGAGGTAATAAATCTGGTATTTAAGATACTTAGTTTTGTGCAAAGATGACATATTTGTGCTTCACTTGTCATATAATGTCTTTTGTTTTATAATGTATTTTAATACAAGTCTGAAAACATTCATCATTATTATCCAACCAGTTAGGTAGTACTACATACAGATACAAATCCTAAACTTAATTCAAGTATTTAATCAGCCAACTTTTAAAATAGAAAGATTCATAATCAGAAAAAACAATCATCCATGATGCAAAACAATATCTTTTTATTTCTTTCTTTGCCCATCTTGCATTTGTTGCAAGATGGCAATGTTGTCTGCATTTCCCACTGCTTGGAACTATCTTTCGGAAAATGAAGACATGCTCTAATCATATACATAGGCATACATCTCAGATCTTGTTATATTCAGTCATAGATATGCATTATATTATATACATTTTTATATACCTATATTTATATATAAATCATGAGGATGACTAACAAATTTTAGTCACTGACTCAAGTTCCTGAGACACTGAAAAGATCGTACAGCTCCTATGAAAGCAGAGAAAAGTGAACAGCAGAATATCTTAATCACAAGGAACTAAATATCTAAGGCGGAATAAATACAGACAATTAAAAAAAAGCATAAAATTGTAGTCAGTTTTCACAGAAAAGTACATGAAGTACTTCTCTTTTTGAAGCAGTGCAAGTTTCTTTTCCAAAGCTATGAAAGAAGAATATATGGAAACCTGGAAAACAGTAATCATGGTGTATAAATTGATAACCTATAAGAAATCACTTCATGTTTTCCATGGCTTCATGAAAACAAGTGGGATTTTCCTGTTATAAAACCTTAATTCTGGATCCTGCAATGTAAAAAAAAAAAAATTAAAACATCTATCTCATTCCCTAGAAGCATGCTCTGGAATGATCTGTCAATGAAAGTGAGAATGCTTCTGTGCCTTCCAATTCCTTGAGATATTATCTATAAATTACTGCAAATTAGCCAACTAATAAGCCCATGTTGCCATTGCAAAATGATTCATTTTCACAAAGCCTTTAGAGAGAACCAGAGCATTGTTCCACTGAACTACTCAAATAATTCATTATGCAGTATGGATAAAGGTAAGGACTGCATTTATACAGGCTATTGAATGCGTTCAAAAATAAAGACCTACGGTCATCCATTGTTTAAACAGTTTTGCACTTTCTTTAAACTATTCATAAAGTTTATGAAGATTTTAATAATCACAGGTGAAATAATAGAAGTATGGTTCTTGGAACAAAAGATTTGCTACATATTATAAAGTTCTCTGATGCTGGAGCTCTTCTGAAAGGATTGATTAATCATACTGTTTAAAGGTTGTGACACACGCATGCTCAAGCTAACCCAAGCAAAGTTACTAACGCACAGTTGCTAACCTGTAAAAGAGATAGATGGGGTGCTTGGTTTTAAATCATGAGCCTGCCTGTTTCTTTATACTGAAGCCTGTTCAGCATACCTTAACTCTTTATTGATTTATGTGTTAAGAAAAAAATGTTTAATTTGTTATTGGTTACATTTGCATTGAAAAGAATTTGTTATTTCTTTGACTCAGAAAAAAAGCATACGAATTCTTTAGAGATAAAAATTCACATTATACTTCTCCTTAGCCAATATCATAAAAGTTAGCATCACTTTTAAAAAAACAGCAAAGCACTTTTTAAAAATATGGAAATAAAGATTGACAATAAATACGCTGAAGATACCAGTGTACCTGGCAATAAACAGTTAAATGTTGTTTCTGTATATTCTGAACAGACCTTCAGGCTTTAGGGAGTCAAAATCTATTACAGGCACTGAACAGTCTGAAAATTTGCTTGGAGAGGCACTGGTTATTTGGTGCCTTCACTATCCTAGAATTCTTGAAATACATTTGTGCTGAAAGTGACAGAAAAAAGGTCAGACTGGTATATGCCAAAGAAAAGCTTCTCTAATCAGCTCATCAAAGCCAGAACACTGACCTTTCAATTTATTTGCTCTACAAGCTTCCAAAGCATTTACCCATGAATGATACACTCTGCTACATCTCTTTCTGCTCTTCCCCTCCACTAAAAGACAAATTGACTGCATCAATGATTTTACCTTCCCCTATTTAAATTGACACATGGGGTTGCAGCTTGTAACTCAAGGAGCAATGCAGTGAGGGCAACAGATGTTGATATGGCGACAAAAGATGCAAAAGATAATTTCTTCACCAAAATTAAGGAAGAAGCAGAAAACTGAAATCTCCATCTGTCTGAGAAGCTGGACAAGGACCTAAGCAGTCGGTGGAGAGGCAGGGCCCTCCATGCAGAAGACTTCAGAAGAGAAAGGGTGGAACAATCGAACTTTCTTTATAGAACCACAAAGACGGAGGAAACACTGGTCATAAGGATGATGAATTAGTAGAAAGTGAGCTTCAAAGTTAATTTAAGTTAATTTATGGATAACTGGGGTAGAATATTCGATTAAAAGCTTGGAAGTGCTGTGTTGGTAGCAATGTAGTTTTTGGCTTCTCTCCCAAAGCAGCTATACTCACACCAGAACCGGGCCAGTTTCAGGAGGGAACAGTGGAATTAATAGAATTACTAGAATCTCCTTTCCTGGTCAAAAGTTACTACTCCTACCTGACATACCGAATGATCTACTGTTTAGGTTACTCTTGAGGCTCGTCTGTAAATGACAATATTGAGTCTCCTTTATGATCAGTTCAATATTTTTCATTTGATATAACAGTAGCCATGATAAAAATATGTGGCCTAAGAGTGCAGTTAGCAAAATGTGACATTGAGCGGCCTGATTTCTCCCTGCATGCATTTTAGTTGCTTGGATTTCCAATCTTAATGCTATTACTATTTCATTAAGGCCATAACCACACATGTTCCAGGTACTGTTTAGCATAACATTTATATTAGCAGTAATGAGAAAAATACTCTCTGCCATCACAAAGTTTGTTACCTTGATGAATATCTCTCTATAGGAAAATCTGAAATGAGTTAATGTGCCTGCCTTTTTAAAAAACACTTCAGGAGATGGCTGATCACACAGGAAGTCTATTAGCTAAAGAGACACTCAACATACAGCCCAACAAAGAAGTACTGAAGTATTTAAAAAGCAGATTTATGACAGCTATTTTTTACAGTTTCCTACAGAAAAAAAAAATAGCTGAAATTGAGTGCTAAACTATCATACTACACAAGTCAGGCAATTTAGAGTAGTTTGAATTTTGCATGTAAGATAATCACTCCAAATAAAGTTTTTTGTGGCTTTCTTATTGCTTAACTCTAGAAAACTTTATTATCTGTCATAGTAACAAAAAAAGAAAAAAGAGGTACTGAAAAGATTGAGCAATAAAATGAGGTTTCTCTTTGGTGATCAATATACCAGTTGGGAACAAAACTTCAGGTAAAATCTAAGATCTTTGGTTGACAATTTGTTATAGAAAATACTTTCAAGGAGGTTACTGTTTACAGAAATATCAAGAAAAGTGGAAAGCCAAGGCTATTGCATGGGTTATTCCTTTCCTTTTTTCTTCTGGCATTTTTGCAGTGCCAGTCAATCATTAGCAATGTAGAGATGGATAAACTACTATTTTACAGTCATAAATAAACTTGATTTATTAAAGTTAAATTTGCTTTACTTATCCTTACTGTGGTAAATACTGACATTAGCTGCTTTAAAATTGAAAAAAAAGTGTTTCAGTTAGTATTTTTTTAAATTAATCTGAGTTAATAATTTCCATGATCCCAGATATACAAAATAACAGAGACAGTTTATTAGAATTTAGAATGTAGAGTCTGGGACAAGATTTGTACCAAAATCTGCTAAGTAGGGTTTATCTTTAATAAGGAACAGAAAACTAGAAAGATCTTCCTAAAATACTGTATCCAGCCCCTCCTTCTGTAGGTAACAACTCTTCTATAAATATACCAAAATCTACTTTTAAAGCTTTACTGCTCAGTTGGTTTGACCTGGGTAGTTTTTTTTTTTTTTTTTTCTTGGTTTTGTTTCTCAGCCCAAACTATTTCCACTGGATAAGTGGATTTCCACTTTCCAGGATGTGAAAACTCAAATATGAAAAAAAAAATCCTTTTCTTATTTCCAAACAAATGTGATCAGTCACTTATATACCTTTCTACTAGTTTTACCTTTCATTGTGTACTAGCAGGATGTATTTGTCAGCTGCATTCTTATCTTCTCTCTACTAAACATGGCGCAGTTTATAAACCCCTCTGTAATGTGGGCTCCTAGTCATCTGAATAGCATTTAATTGCATGCGTAGGAGTTTGAGTTCACCTTATTCAACACAAAACCACAATGAAATTAATTATTTTAGATGAGATGCCAAGGCTACCACTTGCTTCTGGAATAACTTTCCTGGTGCACCTTGAATTGAATCTTGAATCTGCCCTTTTCACTGCCACAGCACACTGTCAGTTCAGAGTTAGTCCTGGATTGACCAGAGATTCTTTTTCCTCCTCAGCCATTTATAACTAATAAGCCCATAACTTACAGCCAAATTGTATGTTATGGACTCCAAATGACCTTTCATGCTAGACTATTTTGAGGGTAACCTCTTTTGTATGATTAAAGTTCATACAGAGTTTCTGAATGCACCTCTATGTCCGTCTGAGTTGCTTCCCCATGGGAAGCTTCCTCCTCCTCCTCTTCCCCATCCGCCTCTTTCTCCTGCTCCTTGTCCTCTGTCTCTTCCTGGCACTAGCACCATCACAAAATGTACTTGGCACTGAGTTACTATTCATATTGTATTATCTAATGTTTTATTTATTAGTTTATTTACTCAAATGTTTAAATTATTTAAAAATGTTGATTCCTCTTTCCTGGTAAGAAGGATTATGAATTCAATTATTAACTGTTAATTGCCTTTCAAGATCAAAGACGTTCGTGGTCCTCACCAGGTAAACTGACACTGTTGTGTCGAAATGTATGTTAGCTTTCTCTGAGGGTGCCTATGTGAGTTATTTCATAAAAAAATATTGATTCCATCTCTTCTGCAATAATACGGATGGGAGTTAGAGGCTGAATGCACTGTTTTGGAAACATATGAGTTATATTGTAAAAGAAATTGTCAGTATTACCAAACACTGAAGATCTTATTTCTTGCTGTAAGCATAAATTTAAGGATAATGAATAGCAATGCTTTTAGTGTACCTTGAGACTTGTTGTGAATCCTTGCAATAAGAGAGAAGAAAGTAAACACAGCCTGTATAGGATTGAAACAACAGAAATACCCTGGAATATTAAAAATTTATGCTTCTTTCAGAACTCCGGTTTGATATCTCAGTGTAACTTAAAGATATTTATTTTATTTCACCCGAAAGTATTCAACTAAGTCAGGACAAGGACATTTCAGCTTTACTACAGCTGTCTTTCTCTCTCTCTCATTAACCAGGAAGGGAGTTAAAGAGAAAAATCTATAAGGCACTGGCTGTTTAGGAATTGTGCCCACAGAAACACATAAATCTATGCAAAGCATACTGGTGTTAAAAGTAATCTCTTGTCTATATATCTACAATGGCATATGAACTTGTAGAGGTCCCAACCTGAGGACAATTGCTCCCCAAGGAATTAGTGGTGCACACAAGAGTTGACTTGAGGAGATGCAGGCCTGTGCTTTGCCATGCTGTATGATGCCACACATACCTCTCGGCCCCCAGGCCCACACCGTGCGTACGGTGCCGCACAAATCTCTTGGCCATCAGGACTGCACCGCATGGCATGATCCCCCAACATGGGATGAACTTAGCCAGGTAATTGTAATGGAAGAGTCAGATACATGTAAAGGTAATGATGCTGTAGGTGGCACCAGCGATGACACCACAATGGATGACAACACCTTATACTTATCTTGAGGTAAAACAATGTGTTTTCTTATAAACATCCACTTGAGGAAAATCCTGCAAAAACTCTAAGGACCTTAAGACCAGTGAACCTCACCATGGACTGGAACTGCACAGTTTGCCAGGGTCTGACAAAAAGTCTGTCCAGTGCTCTGAAGAGATGCAAGAGTTTATAATTTGCTATATCCTTTTCTAGAATGTTAATAAAATGGTTATCTTTCTTGAGAATTTTTGTGAATTTCTTGAGTAGATCTAAAAAGAACCTCCACCTCCTTGTGCAAAACTGAATGATGCAATGTGGTTTCGGGATCATAAAATCTGTAGGCCTTTAAAAATGACAATTCAGTCAGTTTGTACTCAGTTTTCTATCCTGCTGTACAGAAAAACTAACTGATCTTATTCAGACAGTAATCTTGGAAATGCTGAATAAGAACTTTTATTAGCTTACTTAATTTCCCTATAGTTTCCTGGTAATCTGTTAGATTATTATATTTGTTAGTAGCAGCTTCCATTTGTGAACAGTTATGATCTCTAAGGGAATATTTGGATTCAGTTCCAAGCAATTTAAATACTTATACTTTAAATACATATTCCCCCAAACCAGATTCGTCTGACCATACTAAATCAGCTTTTTGTTCTAAAGGATATTAGTCGCGCATGCACAGTTTATAATAGAGGGACTCTGAATTCAATTTTTAATAAAGGTACTTGGTCCAGATCTTGATCAAAACAAAATGTGACATTCACTTGGGGAAAATGGGAGCTCTGCTAACACTAATATAATATAAATATGTTTATGTGTTTATTTGCAGTCATGTCTTAATTCTCAGCCAGGAACTTTGCCAAAGGTTTTTTGAGCAAATGTTCGGTCAGCTACTGAATCCATCACCATCCTGACAGCCTTGTTTTAGCCTCTATCTTTAGATAGCCACTCATTTTGCTCCTAACTAACACAACATTTCATTTCTGAGAATTAAACCAAAACTTATACTTAATACTATCTAAATGGTAACCTGGATTTCTCCTATATCCTTACAATAGAGGAATGCAAAGTATAGGACAAAATGGCATCTGCTTTCTCTATTTACATATTGATATTTTAATTTTTGATGGGAACAAAGTATTTAAAATACACATATACGTGTGTATATATATATGTGCATATATATATATGTATACACACACACACACACCCTTCAAATATAAGCACATGCGTACGCATTCATAAGCATGTTATACAACAACTTTGGACTCTATTCCCTAAAGATGTGGTGTTTTGAAGCCTTTTGTCTTTTGTTTTCTTTGCTTCTTTCTCAGTGCAATAAAGCAGTCCTCAGGGTTTGAGCACCAGACTTCAAATGAGAGATCTATTCAAAACATGCACAGACAAAATAAGTGGTTTCCTTAGTAATGGGAACTATGTGAAAGCCTCTGAAACAGCTCCTCCTCCAGTAAGTCATTATGTACATGATCCTTTCTACTCTTCTCTACTTATTTTTGCAAAGATAACTTTTGAAGTACATCACAAAGAATATCTAACTTGCACGACAATTTTTGACAGTCAAATTACAGAGGAGGGGAGAAAAAATACTGTATTCCTAATTAAGTATATTACTTTACTAATCAGTAAGGATGTTGTACATACCAGCAACCTTTCAATTGATTTTCTAGATTTGTAAGTTGAAAAACTGACATTATTGTAAATAAACTAATGAAATATTCTCTTCTGTATCTATTACATACCCATGGTTTTGTGTATTGGCTTTAAACTGTCTCTAGCTAGCCATATTCTCAACACACACTGAACGCATTCTTGCTGCTCCTTGTCTCAGCCTAGAAAACTTCATGTCAATTATCCATGACCACAGCTTGAGTGTGCTATTGAGGGGATGGGAGGATTACTGTGATACTTCCTTTAGTCTCAGAGTAAAAGTAAATAAATCCAAAGTGATATTGTAGCTCTAATATTCAGCTAAATTGCCGTATTGGCCGCAAATATTTTTATAATATTGAAACACAAGAAATACAATGAATAGCGTTTTTTTAGTCTCATTAAAACAGATGAGAAATTCACATCTGAACTTCTGCCTTTCAGAAACATGCTGAGGCTTGCCATGTATACTTAGAAATAAATGTGATATTACTAGGGATGTTTCATGGTTAAAATCTCAAAACTGAGCAGGAAGGAAGTTCTCTCTCCCTAGTCACATGCCATATACCACACCACACAATGTTACTAGAAAAATGATATATCTGTTTCAGATAAAATGGCGGTTAATTTTCTGCATTAATAGAAAGGAAAACAGAAATGAGCAAAACAGTGGAGAAATTTTTCTCTATAAGGACGGAAAATACTACTCATAAGAATTACATATACATATTTTATATATATTTAATAGGTCAATGTTTGGGTGAAAATTCTGGCAGGTTGTCCTGTATCTAGGCTCTACATTGAAATCATCATCAATACCATTTCCTTTACCAACCTCAGACACAGACTAATTCAGGGAGTCATGACACTAAAACACATTTCTCGTGCACATATTGGGTCTCGTGAACAACGGATATTCACAGCTTGCATTTCTGTTGCATGAACTGAGGGTTCTCCATGCCCCATAAGCAATAAGGGAAGGGAAGGCCCAATTCTTTCCCCTGAAAAAAATCTCAGTATGTGAGCTGGTAATCAAATTTAGTTAGAAAGCAAATGTCAATGAAAATCATTTTCCTTCATTTCCTTCATTTTCCTTGGGAAACTAGAACAGTACCATTGACTCTTTTATTTTATTTTATTTTATTTTATTTTATTTTATTTTATTTTATTTTATTTTATTTATGATTGTCTTCTGGAACAGAGAAATAATTATTCTAAGACAAGATACATGTAAATCTCTGATTCACTGAGGTTGAGACACCATCAGTAGAGTGTTCTCAGCCATTTTTCTCCATATTTTCTTGGGAAGGTTCATTTTTGGCTTTTTTCCCTGTTGACATGAGAAAAACTCTTCAGTCTCTGTAGGACCAGCTAAGAATCAGGGAAGAAGAAAGCTTTAGGAAATTACAAGCCTTGCTCTACTTGAGCTAATATAATTTCAGGGAGACTTTTAAAAGGTCTTTTTTTTTTTTTTTAATTTATACGGTTCTGTTATAAATATGGTAATTTTTCATCAGGACTCTGAAAGACTGAAACTGTTTCATTTATGTTTTTCATTGTGCATTAACTCATGTTTGCCTGGAGAGAAGCAAAATTCTTTAGTGCCCAGTGGTTATAAAGGATTCATTCATCAGTTTTGTATTAGTAATGAATCCAAGCAATCTTTGTCAGATCCTTATGAAATCACCACAGGAATCTCAGACTTAACAATCTACCATCTAGAAGATCCCAATAAATTATAAAGCTACATCCAATTATTATAGTTATATATTATGAATATATTATATACAAAAACTGAGATGTCAATACAAGAAAGACATAAACACACTGAGATAAAATCCATTTTAAAAAGGAAAATATACTTGTAAAAGAAATACATGAGCTTGAAAACCTCTTTACAGATACCATATTTTATCCATCTAATCCAGCTGCACATAGGAATTCTTTAGCTGTTTTTCACTACTTCATCTTCATTAAGATTCCCACGCGGCACAGACAGGTTGTGGTTGCTATGTGTGACTCATTTCCAGCCTTCAGCGGATGCTGGGATGGGAGCGATTCTTGCCTATTAAAATAGACCCTGGGATGAAAATTAAAAGAACTTTAATAGCACCCTGAGTTGTACAAGGGGACCCAGTAGGCACTAGCATAAAGTACGTCAAGATTTTCAGACCTTAGATCATTCCTGAGGAAGGCTCTCCACAGTTTTGCCCTCTCCTGGGATTTTGTCCCTTCTGTTTCTTAGAATACAGTTGTTACATGAGTAAGAGAATTTGCTGGAATATGCAAAATCCCCTTGATCACCAAGGCAAGCGTCAGCTCATCACCACTGCTTTCATTCATCCACATTACACATGCTTGAGTCTGACTGTACTATACAGCTGCCTTTACAACACAGTTCCAGACTTTGCTAAAAGTCATATATTCTTTAGGACTAACATCTCCACAGCTTTAATGAAATGGCTGGTACTTTGCATGGATATTAATTTACTCTTACGTGAAATTCTCCTCAGGTTCATGGCCTAAGCTTGTTTCTTTCAGCTTTATCTCTGTTTTATCAACAATAACACTAGGATCTGATAAAAGAAAGCTGATGATAGCATGTTAAGTGATCTAAGCATAGCACTTCCCATCATGAAGTACAGACTTGCTTAGAAACTTGAACTTATCATTAAGCTTTTCATTTTCAGAAAAGACAATGAACCTCATTGGCTTTTGCTCATCCCTGAAAAAATGGTTCAGTTTTAGCGGGAGATGCATTAATACAAGTTTTCATTTGTCTATATGGAAGCATAGCCTTTAGGAAAACATCAGTAAGTTAGGTGCCATTACATCAGACAATGCACAGGACAGGGTCAGGTCGATGACACTGCATAAGCAACACTGAAAATGTGGGTAGAATTAGGTTGAATGAGGTTACAGGAAATGGTGCTACTTATGTCTCCCCAGCAAATCAGGCATCACAATCGCTATAATTAATAATAAGCATAGCTAAAATAACTCATACGTAATAAATAGTAATTATAATAACTATAGTTAATAACGACAATGAAGTCACAAGATAAATTTTCTTGACTTGGAGTAATTCTGAAATGTGCTTCAGAAAATAATACCTTGGCACACCTCACATGGCAGATACGCTACGGGTAGGCTTTGGAGAACTGGTGAGAGTCAGTCGTAAATATCAGTTCCTTTCTTTTCTACTCTAAGGGCTACAAGAAGAAAGAGAGAAAAAGAGGAGCCACTCAGCCCTCCTTCTTGCAGCCATAGTATCTCAGAAACTGAAAAGCGTGTGCTTCATTAATGGATACTGCTATTCAAAAAGTTCCTGTTCTTTTATACTTGGGCAAAAACTATGCAAGTAATTACTTCAAAATAATTTGTAATTGCCAATTCCTAACATGAAATGCGTCATCTTAGAACTTAAATCACAAACTTTGGGCTTTTTGCTTTAACTGCATAGTATTTATTTCAGCTTTTAGCTATACTTGTTGGATTCCACAACAGAGCTGTGTTCTCAGTGTCTAAAAACACTGGACATGGTCACCCAGAACCACAGTAAACAAACAGTACATTAATGGCAAAGCCCAATCCTTTTCATAACTCCGAAACAGGAAAGTTTTGAAATCTCTTTCCAACAAGAGCAAAAATATATGCACAAACCGAACTATATTTTAATAACTAAAGTTTTAATGCACCATTAATTATACATTACAAACAAGTAATTATTTAGTTTATTTTCATGTGCACTCAGTAATCAGATAAAACACATGCAAAATAAATACCTGGAGTTAGCATACATTACTTTCATCATATCTCTCCCAGTTTAAGGGATTCTTTTTCTATCCTGCAACATAATAAGCTATATATATAATTCTGGTGAAATAGATTATGTTGCTATTTTAAAACCAGCAAACATTATAGTAAAATCAGCAGGAAAATAACTTAATGAACCTTAATCATCATAATTGTATTACTTTTAAAAGGTATTTTTCTCCCACAGATACTTCGAAAAAAAACATATTTCTCAGCAAAAAAAATCAATTAAATATTCAATTATTTCTTTTTTTATAAAATAGAGCTTTATGATGATACAATAATATTTTAACTAATACGTAACTGTGCATCTATGAAGGATATATTTTAATTGCATATATATTTTTTCATAACAACACAGTCTTTTTATGCAGTATGCTTTAGGTGATTTAATTATCTAGCCCTCCAGTCACACAAGCCATAGAAATCAGCCATGATGAAGATATAACAGAGGAAAAAATCACATCCAAATTTCACATGTCAAATCATTTAATCAATTCTTACATGATTCTCATGTTAATCAGGAAGCCGGACTGTAAATAAAGGACAGTAATGATATGAGATTAGGGACAAAATATCAGAAGACATTCAGGTAGAACAAGGTGTTTCCAGCCTTTTCTCTTGTCCACAGATCTTCTGCTCTTCCACTGAACTATTGGTGCTACCTGGTTCACTATGACAGAAGGCCTTCCATTTTCCTAATTTTTGCCCAGAGCTTTTGAAATTCCTTCTTCCTACCCACCTGACAGAACAGGTTTGCATCTCTTACAAGAGATGCATATTTCATAATCCCATACCTGGGACTGGGTTTTCTGTTTTTCCTGTTGGGTCTAGCTTGGCAAGAACTTACGTATTTCTGGCTTTTGGTTGCGTTTTCCTTACATCTTTAGGAGCACTGTCCCATCAGACACTGGACAGGTTGTGTAGCACTTGGCAAAGGAGGCAAGGAAAGCTTCAACCATTAAGTTTACTTACTATGGGAAATTTCTCAGTGTTTTATATTCACAGCCTGTAGCAGTGAACAGTGCTATCAAAGGCTGTAAAAATTATCTCACAGGGGCAAATGAAAGACAAGATTTCACTGATGAACCCTGAGCCTACAGAAAGAAGGTGACATGAAATCTTTCTGGCCTGAGGCATTCTCTGCAGCAGTGTCTATTCCCCATACCCAACTCAGGGCAAGAAGAACTGAGAGATGTGTTGACACCAAGTGTTTTTGTTATATTGCCTGTTTCTCCTTTAACTCCCAATAGAAAAAAAAATGATAAGGCCTATAATAGGAGAAATGGAGAAAATGGAAAGGCCACACAGCATTCCTCCCACACTCAAGTATTTCATGAATTTGCAGCCTACCATTTAAGAGCCATTATTTCACATATGAGGTTGTCCTACTCAGCTATCTGTGTGCTAAAAAAACTGACTGCAGACATCTTCAAGGAATTTTAATCATTTCTCCCAGTATTTACTTTAAGTGCTGTATTCAGAAATTTGAGGGAGAAGGAAAGAAAGTGCTTTACTACTGCTCAACTAATGTAAGTACCAGGGAGTCATTCAGTTTTGCAAAATTTACCCTAGTCAATTACAGCAAAGTGAAATCTATTGAAGATGGCATCACTTTAATTCACTTTTCATAATAAGTGATTTTATAAAGTGCAAAATCATTCTCGTAGAGAAGAAAAACAGAAATGCATTTCACAATCGCAGACCCAAAAGTGAATTAAAATGATGTATATGGTGTTCATAAAATAACAACCACTTTATAATAGAATTTTGGTGTTATTGCCATTGCAAATGTACTTTAATTTACATTGTTTGTTAATCTTCAGATTTTTTTATACTCTTATTAGACATGATTGTGAGCCTTTCTCCAGACAAAGCCTATGTGAAATGTGAATCACATTTCAAATTAGTCCACTAGAGGGTGGCCTCTATCAATCAGGGTTGTAGTACTAAATTTATGCAAGACAACCAATATTTTGCTATTTTTGACCTGTTGATAACCCACCCTTTGTATTTCACTATGGTTCAACCCCCAAACCAATTTGATTCATATAAAACAATACATAAAATAAAACTCTTTCCCTAACAACAGTTCACCTGTAGCTTTGCATCTCGAGGAGAAGTAGTAACCTTTTTAGTGTACATTTCTGTGAAATCAAAAACATTTTGTGAATTATTTTATAATTCTTGAAACCTCCAGGGGAGAAAACTGCAGTTTGCAGCATGCCCTTTTTTTCACAGATACAAAACAAATAGGAAAAAGAGATATCTTTACTACTGAGTATATCAGGAAAAAAGGAGAGGAGAGAAGGAAATAAGGGAAGAAAATCTGTGCAGCCTCTTGTTTACTCTGTCAGATAGCCACAAAGATATTCAAGCAGACAGAGATGGGAAGAAATAGGTTTTACTTAACCACTCCCTTCCTCAGCTTATTCATTCTGAATTTTGATTTTTCAGAAAGGTGCATTATTACTATATATATTACCCATAGTTTCTGTGGATACACGTACGTAATAAAATCTAATATTTCATAACATTGGCTAAAGGAGGAGTAGGAAAAACTCCCTTAAAATAAAAGCATACAATAAAATGACGGGGTGGGGGGGGTGAAGAGGGGAGAGGTTTTCCTGAAGGGTTTCACCACCTGGCATCCCCTGAACCACAGCAGCCTCTTCAGAAGTTTAGAGACCCCTAATCAGCTGCTCTGATAGAGAGCATCCTTACACGTCTCATACATCCTCCCTTCCGCACGGGCAAAATAACGAGTTTAATCTCCGGAGGCCTCCTATAAAAGCACCAAGCACGCGCCGCAACTCCCACAGAGCGGAGGAGAGACGCGGGCGCGCGGCGAGGCCCAGGCCGCCGTGTCACGTAGCAGGCAGCATCCCGCGGCCAGGCAGGCTGGCGCAGCAGCGCTGCAGCGCCCGCGCCGAGGCCATTGGATCCTCTCGAGGGAGCGCGAGGGGCCCCGTTATTCACGACCGCCCAGCGGGCAGCTCCGTGACGGGGGACAGGCGGGCGGCTCAGCGCCGCGCCGCCAACCGCCATGGAGACGAGGAGGAGTAAGGAGGGCTAGTCCGCCCGCCGGGTCGGGTCGCGAGCCGCAGCTGCGCGTCGGGGACCTCGGCTGGCAGCACAGCGGCTCCCGTGCTGCGGGATATCCGTAGAAACGCCTTGGTGTCATTATACACCGCTACACACGCTCGCGCGCGCACAAAGCCACGCGCGCGCCCGTGCCTGCACGGCTCCTCAGACGCTGGCATCAACGCAAGTATGTGGCTACCTGCGCTAAGGAATCAAATTTACAGGGATGTGAGAACTCCTCCAGCTTTGAAACTACTCTAAGGATAGGGTAAGTTCCTCTTTATTAAATTGCTATCCTGATTTTTTATCTTAAATCTTCTCCCCTGCTTCCCCAGCCTTCTTTTTGCAAAGTTATTTTATTAGCTTGCTTCCTCATTTTACTTTCTAAAGGGAAATGCAAATGCAATTTGCTCTTTGTGTCAGAGATAATCTAAGCATGCTTGAAAGAGTATCGGATCTGTGCATTTGCTGGCTTGAAAGACCCATCAAAGGGTGAAATATTATAAAGGGAAGAGGTTTCCCCCGATGTTTCAGATGCAAACATCAAATTACACAGTTGCTCTGTGTTTTGAAACCGATAAAATAAGATGCAGGACAGCAGAGCCTCCTTCCTTCTCTCTGGCGCTAGGATTACGGGAAATGCTGTTTGTGTCAGGACCTAAGCCCCAGTGTGCAGCGAGCCTGAATGAGCATATCACAAACAGTTATTGAATTTCTGCCAGGATACATCTTCAGCATTGTGGCAAATGACTTCCCTTTAAAAGCATCCCCTTCCCCGTCAGAGGGGACAGCGCGATCGCCTGCTTACGGATGCAGCTGGAACGGCCGCGCAGGGCGAAAGGGATGGCGTTGAGCAGGAGAGTTGTAATCTTCTCCAGTAATTAACACGAGCGCGGCAGGGTGCCCCCACACTGTATTTCCACAGGAGCGGGTTGTTGGTGCAAAGCCGTCACTACATCACCTTTGCCTCTCTCGGTGCAGGGAGGCTCAAAACTATTTGTCTTGGCTCACAATGTCTTTGTTTTCACATGTCTAGTTTGAGTTTTCACCCAGCACAGCTGGTCAGAAAGCAGAGAACCAACAGGAGGAGACTGAGGGGGCAGTAAATGCAGGGGACTAGGAAGGAGACAACTGTTTTTTATCTAACCTGTGTAGTCACCCTGAAATTCCATGCCAGCACTGTTGCTGCCCAGTGTGTGTATTTCTACATATGCATGTCATTCCCTTCATTCAGTGAAAGGGCACTTTAGCAGCCCTTAAGATGAAAATACATTCAGTAAAGTCCATCAGTGTGGAGCAGTGTGATTCATGCAGCAGGGAAAGCCAGAGGGAGATTTCACTTCACTCCATGCAAAGGACAGGTTAGCAACCCGATGCCTGCTTCAAAGTGAAAAGAAATACAACCCCAGTCATCCTACATGTTTTGGTTTGCTTTCCGGAACATTATGTGTAGTAAAGACAGATCTCTCCAGTGCCTCTCCTCCACCCCCTGACTCTGCACACCTTAGTGAACGTCAGGGAGAAGCTGCTTCTCCGTGGCAATGCAATCCCCCGCCTGCAATTGTAGAGTTACTGGTTTCGGAGAAACAAACACTGTGAAACAAACCTCAACAGATAGCCAGAGGTTGTAAGCCTGCCACCTTTCCAGAAATGTCAGGAAAGGGGTAGCTTAACACTATGTATGGTAAGAAGCCAATTAATTCAGGTGACCTTTGTAAATGGTGACTATAAAGCAGCTCTGACAATATGCCACAGCATTCGATTTCCCCTCTGGAAAATGAATGAGCTTAAGAAGAGGTTTCCTTTTCAGAGTAGAAAATGAAAGGTATTGAGGCATTAGCTCCTGCTATTGGAAAGCTTGCTCTTTCTCATGTATGAAATCTGTTTAAAGCAAGCTGGCTTATTTTATTATGCAAACCATAATTTCTGGTTCAATTAATTAAAAATTCTTCTTTCACCTACGTTGTATGTGTATTTTAGTTGCTTAAATATGGATTTCAAGTTACTAATTTGGATTTTTGAAGAATGTGGTATACAATAAGGGAAGAAAACCTGATTCTGAGCTCTTCATGCTGTATGCAAAGGACTACTCAGATGAAACTTTTTCTATTTTATATCATTGTACACACTCAGCTTTTCTGAATATTTACTTGAGCTCATTTTATTCTAGAAAAAAATAAGTAGATATGGGCAACTTTAAACCAATTTACAGTATCTTTTCCACATGTACTCCAATAGAGTACTTTAAAATACTGCATAGATATTCCAAAGAGTTTCAGAAAAATGTGGTCATTCCAAATCATACATGTACAGAGGAAATTCAGTGCATATTCACTGTCTGAGTACACTGCTCAGACATCCTTATTCACTATGCTAACCAAAATCCATAGTGACTGTATTTTGGTTAATATTCCCTAAAAGCTCCTGCAATAACATTGTAGTGTCAGACAATGACTGGCTGATGTTGTTATGGCAACCCCCAAAGTACCGCCTTTCAGGGTGGTAGATTTGAGAATGACATCACAGCATCCCTGTTTGGAGTACCCAGGAGTATGTATTTCTCTTTTGCACCAGAATTAGGCCATCTATAAGATGTTTCTAACTGTAATGCACATCAAAGATATCATGTACAATCTTTGTAAACAAATCTAGATTAAGTTGCTTATGAAAATATGGATGTCCTGAAAATCACTTGTGATTAACAAGACAGAGAGGACAAAATTAATTGTTTCCAAGAGCAGAAGCATACCACTAAACAGTTCTCCTGCCACTTTCTATGACTCTTACCCCTAACCTTCGTATTAATACTGATTCTTGTAACAATCCAGTGCTTTACTGCTTGAGGAGAACAACTATAACTTTAAATGGTTGGTGTTTAATAGCTGAAGTTTTATAGAGTTTAGTGAATTCTTAATTCTGAAATGAAAGACACCTGAAAGAAACAATTTAACATTTCTTGAACTATAGGTATATGTTTCTGATGAAGTTATGGTGCATCCAAGTTTTAGTTAATTCACATATCCTCCCTTGACTTTGTACTATTAAAAGCTGAAACTCTTGAGATACACACAAAGTGTCTTAATAAACCCTTCCACTTCAAAATCCACAAACCTACTTATCACTAACTAGATAAATCTGACAAGAAAAAGCTGATCTGAAACATAATGGTCATGCAACTATTTTCTCAACTAGAAGATTTGTCAAAAAAAACTTCACCAGCTTCTAAAACATACATTTCTTCTTTTTTAACTGGTTAAGTCTTTAAGCCTCCATATTACTTTTAAAAGGCTAGATATTCCCATTCTAATAATACAATGAGAACTGTAATCCTTTACTTGATGGAAGGAAAAATGCCACCAGACTTTGAGAAGAAACAGTAGTGACAGATGCCATTAGAAAGGTCATTAAACACATTAGTATTAATAGAAAATCAATACTGCTCATTATAACTGCAATATAACTGTAAAAAGCAATAGTCATGCCCTTTACTTATTTAACTCAATAGGTCACAAGTTGTTAAATGCCTTTATGGTAAAACAGCTTTTATTCATTTATGTGAAACTCTTGAGACCAGAAAACTTTTTAAACAAACAGTAGCAAGTTCAATGTTCTACTCAAAGTCTAAAGTGGCGTGTCATCAATGTCACCACCATTTATTCATATCCCCAGCAAATCTGGACTGATCCAGCTTCATTAAAGCACCCAGATCTTTCCTGCTCTGTACCAGGTGAAGAACCTTTATAGATGTCAACAAGGTTTGCCCACCTTGGATCAGCTGAGCCTCCTGGTGAGAAAGGGCATTTCCATGGGCGTGAAGCACAAACTGCATTCACAGTTTTTCTTGATCCACATACCCTCTCCTGATGTGATTTTATATTCTTAACACATGGAGGATGGTGCTACATAATAAATGAGCCATAATTAAGTGGATAGTAAAGGAATAAAAAGAGATAGTCAGTATGTGCACGTGTTTCGTTCTCTTGATATTTAGAGACATTTGCTATTCATACAGCCAGAACAGGTATCATTTGATTAAAAAAAGACTATATTTATCAGACTCCCCACTTCTACTTTATTATTTTTGGGTTTAATTTACAAAATGCTTGGATGAACAAGCTACAGATACGCTCTCTCCCTTACCATCCCCAAAGCTGCTTACTGGTTTGTTCCCAAGCATAAACAACTGCAAAGGCATTAAAATGAATAGGAACAGTTTAATTCCATAAGGAGGAATCTATACAATGTATCCTTGAAACATCTATCCTTCCTTTTTATTCTTCACCAAAGATTTGCCTCAGTAAAATTCTTTCCCTTTCAGATAGCCTATTTGCTGTAACTGCTTGGCCACAAGCACTATCACTAGAATTCAAAGGAAATAAGAAATAAATTTTCTGTATTCCCATTATTTCTCTTCCATTGTGATATTTATGGAACTCATTAAAATATCTGCCCCAAATTTAGTGGTAGTTTAGCTCTATTGTACTCTGAATTAGACCAGAAAAGATTTTTTCCCTCTTTTCTGTTCCTAGCTACCACAATCTCAGTCAAACTGGGAAATGTTTTTTGACATCATTGGCACAAAAGAAATTTAGCATCTCTGCTTCCTGTGTAAGTGTCTCTACTTAGAGGTAAACACTGCAAAGCTGAATAAAATGCTATAGGGACTTTTTTTTTTCTCCAGAATGCCTACTGATTATTAGTTTACCCCAGGAGTCTTTTACTACGCTTCTTGTCATGTGAATAAGAACCATTCTTCCAAGACATTAAAGTCTCTAAAACATTTGGTAAAAATATCTGTCTTAAGCTTAGCTGTACCGAAAATTCCCAGGACATTCTGCCACCAGTATCAAAAACAAACAAAAAAAGAAAGATTCTTTACACCACTCACTGCCAAGGGACCTGACAATTTCAGAAATCGCCTGTTGAATATATTACAGAAGAAAAATACCAAAGAAGCATCGTGTAATGGAACAGACAACAAACATACAAACACATAGGGAAGAGCAAAGCTGCGCACTGGGACTTACTTAAATCAGTACAGAACAGCAATCATCCTGTGCAAGGGAAGGGGACTCTCCTAATAGTCTTTCCCAAGGCAACGCCATGGTAGTGCAAAGGTCTGCAGGTTACTGGGGCTCTTCTGCTAGGGTTTGGGGAGATAGGACAAAACGGCAGCTGATCAGCAGACTGGCTGGCTTTGTCAGTATGATGCTGAAACAAAAAGTCAGCTTTATTCAAGATAGCACAAGAAATATACCCTGAAATTGGGGGGTTTATTCATTTCCTGCATTGGGATACACAGAAGTGTCTTGAGTGGACTTGGGATGCGCCTTCCAGGAAAACGTCTTCCCTCTACAAAAGCAGCTCCAAAGATTCCAAGCAACTTGAGCTGCCATTTTCCATATGTCTCATACAGAAACCAGCCGGTGCTGTAAGAATTACTCTTCCTTCTCCAAAGTGACTGGGGAAAGAAACAGGCTAGGAAACAAACTGTTTCAAAAACAGTGTCATGGGTTTATAAAGTACAATATTTTCTCTTATCAAATTCTACAGAAACCCGACTTTCAGCATGAGATACAAAATTGCTGTCAAGTGGTGTTTCATTACCAGTGGAGCTTGAGGAACATTATCTGCATAAGGCCCATTTCATACCAGTTCACAGCAAAACTGAGCTATTTAGGTTATCCTCTATGTTCATCCTAGTTTCAGTGTACTGCAGAAACTTATTTTGCATATATATTTTTCTTTACACAGAACACTCCATATCAACTTTGAAAAAAAAAAAAAAAAGAGTTGAGACTGGGTGGTAGATATTTCATGGCACTTCTGGAATACATAATTTCACTGTTCACTTCATCTGAGTGTGCTAAGCCAGTTACTTACCAGCAGCACAAACACAAGACTAAAACACTGCAGCACTTGAGAGAGGTGAAATGATTAATGACCATCATACCAGTTTATAGAGGTACCCTTATGATGAGAGAGAAGACAAAATGAGGTAATTGCAAATATAATGACCTATAAAGCTAGAAATGTTTGTCTGAACAGCAGTTTCATCCAGCGCATGTAATTCAGGCAACATATTCTTCCAAATGCTGCTTGGATATAGATTACCTAGTCATCAATATTATGTCAGACAGACACAAATTTTAAGTTGTTTCGTTTTTGTTGTGCATTAAGAGACAAAAGCAATATTCAGAATATCATTCTAAGAACAGACTCTAAACTCCAAAAACAAACCAGCAAAAGGATCCTGTCCTCCAAGAGCAGCAGCTAGGCTGCTGAACCCAATATTTCTTTGGCAGAAATAAGAGCTACTCATTCTGTAGAACTGCGGAGCAGTAGTCCTACATTTTTCACTTACACAGACACCAAAGCAGTTTGCCTGCTTGGACACACTCCATGCAAACCCTATAGCCACTCTGCTTGGAAGTAATCCCTCCAGGGATTAGTGCATAGACTAATTTTAATACAAAGGGCTTTCCTTATTGTTTTGTTGTGCTACCTTTAAAATACTGCATTTTCCCCACTTTGTTAAAACTTGATTTCAATAGTCCAGTGTTCAGCCCTAGCCTCATTTTTTCTAGTGTACTTAGAGCTTTACCTCCCACCTGCTCAGCAGTGATTAGGAGAGGCAATGCATTTGTGTCCATACTGGCAGGGATGCTTCCATCCCGTTAACACATAATTAAGACTAAAATACCAGTTTCCTCTCTAACAGGTAAGCTTACATTTTCTAACAAACATTCTAACCACCTCTAACTACAAAAAAAAAAAAAAAAAAAAAAAAAAAAAAAAAAAAGTGAAGGTTATATTAAAACAACTTTAAGATATAAGCCAAAGAAAATCCGTTTAACATCTCACACAATATCCATAATTTTGCTTCATTAGCCACAAACGCTAAAGCATAAATTGCCCACTGTTGTATCTCTAAAGCTGGTGCTACTGTATATTGCTGGTTATTTCTGATATTTCACATACCTCAGTATACACAGGCTGGATCAAAGCCATTGTGGGAGACTTAACTGAAATTGTTATCTTTTATTCCTTCTTGATTTTTTGCTTTAATTCTATTTGTTTCTGTTTTCCCATTAACACTGCTTTTACAGAGTCCTGTGTAAAAGTACTTATAACAGAACTCTGTGCTGAAAACGAATAGAATGAAACTATTACCATTAAAACTTCCATACCATATAGAACAATCCAAAAGCCTTTTACAGATGGTCCTTAGAATTGCCATCCATGGGTGTAATTTTTACTTCAATTTTTGATAAATAGTGAAATTCCTATTGAAGTCAACAGACACAGAAGGGATTCTTAAAGAATTTTCTCTTTGCTTTTTGGTATTTTCATCATTTTCTTTTACAGAAATTCTTTTACAGAATTCATCATGTTGACATACTTCCACTCATGCAGCATAAAAAGGACTGAAAAACAACTTTTTGAGACCTTTCTTCCTGTTTAGAATAATTTAATTATTATACACGTTAATGTACAAGCTTCTATCTAAAAGACCTAGAGGGACATGCAAAACTTTCTGAAATGTGGGCCTGCAGATGAAAGGGAATCACTCAGACAGTTATAAAAAGCTTAAAAATCACAGTCCATAATTCATGGAAAAGGGAGATTCCTGCGCCATGCCCTGGGTGATCCTGGAAACAAAGCTGGTTTTCAACTTCTGCTCAAAGTGAGTCGATTTAACAGAGCTTTACTAAACATTTAGCCACCTCTGTGAGGAAGCATTTGGATTTGGAAACCAGTATATCCTTAATCCTGGTGATGAAGAAATAAGCCTGTTCAATATTTAATTGAATTAATCTTACTTTGAAATACAACTCGCATGAATTAAACTCATGTTTCAAAATAAAAATACATGATTCTCACTATAACCTTTTTTTTAAATTTTATATTCCGCTTACCTGCAGCTAAACATTTGTCAGTGAAGCGCAACAGTGTTTACATACATAGAGGGTATGAAATATTATGCATTTTTCCATTTTTAAGAGTTACTAGAAATTAAAAATAAATAAATAACTATTCTTTATTTCACTTTTTTAAAAAATTTCTATATCTCCTTAACAAATGTATGAAGAAAGTTAAAAGCTTGAACGAGGGCATATTCATATTACTACCATCAGCAGCAGTAAAAGTTCAATTTAGTTCTTCCAAACACTTAAGAAGAAGGACAAACAAAACTACTGTCTTCCTTTAAAGACAGAAGTTATAGATCCTATTCATATACGTCTTTCTATGATTAATAGAAATTCTTTTATATGCATTATGAATTTTGTTCACCAGTTACATTTAGAAGCTAATCTATAAAGGACTGAATCACTTATAGAATGTATTAGCTAAAAATATGTGATTTTAATAGGAAAATATTGATTAAAATAGGGTGATTTTTTTTCTTATAGCTGTGCATTAAAACTTAAGGGTGTTAAATGTGGGAATCACTGAAAGGTCTTTCAGTTTATATTTTGATACTTAGATAAAAGAACCATCTGTAATAAAGCTTACCTGTTAAAGTTGCTGACAATCTAATGTTCCCACTACCTTCAGAAGCTTCATGATACAATCCTCATCTGAGTTCTACTTCTAGATATTTAAATATTAATTTAATAGCATAATAGTATTCTGTATGGAATATATTACCTGTAGTAGGTATCACTTAATAATAAACTATAATTACAGTATAGAAGAAAAGTTATATGCAATTTCAAAGATTTATTTGCTGAAACTTATATACAGCTTACTTATACATTGTCCAAATTCTCAAGTGCATTTAGGGTTCTTTGTTAGACTCTCAGCTGAAGTATAGAAGTATATAGATCCATCAAACTCAGTGGAGTTATGCCAACACAGGCCTTGGCTTTCTGTTCTAAAGTACTTTGTGCTCTTTTAAAGGTTGGAGAACTCATAAACTTTCTGTATGTCAAGTGTTATTCTTCATCATTGCTCTGACAGCCTCTGAGGCTTATCCAAAGTTCACAGAAAACAAAATCTTTCCAACTCCTTCAAGTCTCCAACTCCTTCAGGTCTTAATAGTCTTTCCTTTGGTTTTAATTTGTCTTGTATCAGTTCTCAAAACAATGTTACTTTGGTGTATCATTTTATTAACCCTAGAAAGAGCACAAAGACAATGAAGACATTATAAACACGACACAAATATAGGACAGGAACATGAAAATCGTTATGTCAGGATTGTAGACTATCTGTTCAGAACTACTCAATGGCAATTATAAAAATTGTCATAAAAGTCCTCAGCAGTGCTATTTAATCTCTCACGGGAAGGCAGTCAAACTTTCTAAAAGTCTGAGTACATTTTGTAGAAATCTTCTGGTCCATCATTAATTGAAATACAGATATTTTAAGAGAAGCAATAAGGAGTAATTAATTCAGGTCTGAGGAAAATATCCAATTCCATAAAAAAAAAATCTTGTTTGCCTTAGCACCGCTTAAAATAGATTTTGCTCGGCAAGTTAAAGTACAGTATTGAATCCACATAGATCAAAATCAGCCATGATCTCTGTGAAATGGGAAGGTCTTGGGACAAGATTAATCAATTCTACATAGCAGCTGGTAAGAAACTCTAAAGCCAGATTCCACCTTCCATGAGCTGGTCTGACATAACCACCAACCCTGCTTTGAACCAGAGACTGGACTAGAGACCTTCTGAGGTGCCTTTCAATCTGAACTGTTCTGTGATCCCATGATCCTTATAAGTAGAGGGACTTGCTCCTTTGCCCACCTTGTGTTAAGTGATAATTTACACAATTGTATTTTTTGGAGCCTAATTAAATGTCTTAGTATTACTGAATCAGAAGACAGCAATGAAGACAATATTAGAGGTGAAAGGAATGGTGCCAGTTGTTCATGCTACATGCTTTGATTTTCATCTCCAGCCCAATACTATGGAATAAAAAATTTGAGAAGACAATCTTCCATAATCGTATCAGCTACAGAGGAAACAGAAGCAGTATTTGTTTTCTTGTTCCCTACCAAGGGAAAGGTAACTTGCCAACCTTCCAACAGGATACCAAAAAAAATGTTTAAATGCCCTTCTACAATAGAGTAACAAATCTTTGTTGTGAATCAGCCACATGCCCAGTGTATTCCACACATTTGAGGCTGAATAAATTACAGTAAATTAAAATACAGTCTAGAAAATACAGTATGAGTAAGAGTGAATTATAATTACTACAATGACCTCTTCATACTAAGCCCTGACTATCATGCCAAACTTTGGCTTTCACTTCCTAGAGTAGTATTTATTCCCTCCTTCCTGTAGCGAATATAGGTAATCTGTTTCAGTCTTTACATAACTTAAGCCTTCGATGAGTTTCATGAGGAGTGATTTTGCTGAGAAATCTTGCCAGTTTAAAGCTATTATTTTTGCTATCACAAATATCAAGATTCTTCCAGTAATTACTTATACTACAGTAATTTATGAAACACGAACCAGTCAATTACAGTAGCCTAAAATTTACAGAGCCCTCATATGGATGATTAGGTCAACATCATTTGTTTTTCCTAATCTTTAAAAAAGGCAGCCATGTGCAGAGGACAATGAACTAGAGTCATGCTAACATGCAACGTTACTGAAGCCATAGAGAGTAAAACAGGGCAGAATTCATCCACAGCATAAGACAACTTTTTCATTTTCGGGATCTGAACACATACAAAAACACTGTAATGAGATTTATTAAGCACTACGTTTAGAGAGAATAGGGAGAAAACCTGAAAGTATTTTCTTCTATAAGATTCCATCTGTCATAAACAATTTGCATCTCTGATTTTTGCCTTGACTAAAAACAAAGGGTAAGGCATTATTACGAAAATAATACCAAAATAGAGCCATAGACTATATATTAGCTATAATTATTAAATTTGTCAGACAAAATCTGTCTTGTTGACATTCACTTAAAATATTAGAGTTAATTCAAATCAAATATGGTTAATGATACCTTATGAAATTATTTCCTCTTATAATAAGGATACTTTTCTTATTACACAAGTTGCAGAATTCATTCCTCCAAGCATTTTCCAAAACAGGCACAGAAAAGCTTGTCTTAATAAGGAACTCCTGTTAAAGTCCTTAATTGTTCTCCTCTGTGTGCAATGAAAGCTGAGCTTTCCAAGTGCCTACTGCCTTTTCGCCCAAATACTGGTATTCAAAGTAGACACTTACTGGCATGTGAGCAACTACAGGAAGTCATATTTAAGTGCATAGAACAACTTTTAAAATAAGATTTCTGCTCACGTGACCTGATAATCACACACAGAGAGTACTACAAAGCACTGACACCCGTCCCAGTTTTATCTCATTATACAGTAAGTATAGATAGCTTGATAGACAGGTTAAGCTTAGTAGCTAAATGCTTAAATTGTTTTCTGAGCCAAGCAAGATACAAGTGTGTGGAATGATTCAAGGCTGAAGCAGATCTAAAAGGACTAACAGAGGAAAACCATGGAAAACAAATTGTGAATATGAGACTGCATATGATACTTCTTTCCAAACTGTCAATTTACATGTGTTTTATTCTTGGTCTTTTTCTATGAAATGCAAAAAATGGTTACCCTAGCAACTGCCACATGTTACTCAGTTTATTTCTGAGCTTCAGAGCAGCCTATAAAAGAATAACGCTATGCACTTCTATCAGGATCTCTCAACATCACTGAGAATTGAGAACAAAGTGTCACAACACATACATGTATTTCCCCCAAATTTAAAAAGGCATATTTAAAAAAGACTAGTTTTATATATTTTGCGTTTATTTCTTTTTGCAGTCTCATTTTCTTTATTGTTTTTTTGTGTAAATTAGAAAAAAATATATATTATTACTTCCATGAAGAAGGATTTGTACTTTGTCCAATCTGACAGCTGTTTTCTTCATTCTCTTTCTATTACTATTCAATTACAGTTTTATTCCAAATACAAAGCAAGTGAAACTTTCAAAAACACTTTAATGATATAGGAGATGCCTTCCTCCAAAGCACAGTGTGAAGCCAGGTCTCCAATTCCCACTGCCAGTCAAAGGTTAAGGCTTAGTTCAAGGCAGGAATCAAGGCATTTCAAAGTTAACTTTGAATTATCTGCTCCCCAAAACAAAACGGACTCTCTGTTAGGTGCCTAGACCCTGTATACTTGTGAAAAGCTATCTTGGAATGTTATTATGAAACAAGCAGCATGCTAACAGGGAGCCTATATAAGACAGCCATTAACAAGCCCACTTTGAAGAAAATCTTATCATTCTTTTGCATTTTGAAGTCTGCAAAGTAGTTGTTTTGCCTACCTGAAAGGCATGACAGGTCCTAAATAGCAGCCTACAGCCCTTCCAAGGAGTCAGCACAGGACTCCTTTTCATCAATACCATGACTTGTAGCATAGATAACACCTTATGGATTAGAGCATTCTTTCAAAAATGGATGGGCACTTTTTCTGTATTTTACATTAAATTATTATTGAATAAAATATAGGAAAATACTAATACTTGGTTTAATCTTGACACTTCATCAGATACAGGAAGACTGCCCATTCAGAGAAGAAAAATATTTCTAAATTTCCGACTGAAACAGAATTATCAAAACTAAAAGAAGTTTTGGATTTAGGTTAGTATAATAAACATACAAATGTTTGTCTGAATATCCTTTCAACTGTCTATTTTCACAGTTTCTAACTAGTAAATGCTCTGCTGATTTCTTCTATTTCATCATGGACTCAGGAAATACTATAAAAGCTGAGGAAAGGAAGTAAGAAAACAGAAGCACAAATACAGACATTCAGACACTTTCAGACACTTTCTGCAGTTACTAGAGATGGACATTTTTAAAAACTTAGGGAGAATGGCATCGGAATACAACTGCACTTTGATATTTAATTGACAAGAAAACCAACAGTGTTTGTAGAAACCCTGACAAGTTTTGAACAGGTTCATAGAGCATAGGAACCTCTTGGATTGGGAGGGTAGACTAATACAGACTAAATATACATTTAGGCTTTGACAAACAAGTTAGAAGTATCTCAGATATTAACAAAGGCTTTGAACTTGTCCATGAATTGGAGTAAGGCATGTTCAACGGGCATGTTCATACAGACCCCACAGAGCCATCTTTTGGGTGACTTTCCAAATGGGCAGTCCAAAGGTCAAAAACACATGCTTTTTATCTAAACATATACTTCAAAAAATGTTACAGATACATAAAAATAAGAACAATAAATTCAGGTGCAAAGTCTTAGAATATGCTAGAACACACACACACGTATGATTATTTTCTCACAATTCAAAATCATTTACCTTTAGTAACACATAACTAATGCATTCTTTTGATGCTTAATTAAATCATAGTACAGAAACAGACTAGTAGGAAACATGCAAACAGATTTTTTGGAATTCCCTTGGGCCACAATATAGAGCAATCAATTGTAAAATAATTGGGGAAAATGTGTGTTTTGCATAGTATAAAGAGGCACGGCATTAATTCATCTCGCAGTTTCATGCAGAATCATTTGCTTAATGGCATTTTTAATATGTTATGCATATATTCAGCCTAGCTCTTTATATATTGAGATGCAAAACAATTACCAAAGATGTAAATCCCAATAAACCATAATCTACATCTCTATTAAACAAGTAAAACCGGAGTCAACTACTACATCCTTAATTTCTACTGAGCAATATACAGAATAGATGAATGTATCAGAGCCTTTATTGGTTTATTTTATTAGTCAGATTTTACTAAGACTTTACGAAATTTAGGGCAGTTGGTATACATACGTAAAGCCACTTATGCCAGCAGAGAAGTTGCTAGTTGTGCACCTGAGGGATCTATGTGCTCTAGACAGTACTATAGCTCTGTACGTGTTCCTTACTTTAGTCCTTATATAAAATTAATACCTCCTCTAAGTACATTTTCAGTAATTCTTTTTACTAGCATAAATATATATTTTTAGAAATTTTTTTTTTTAAAAAAAATAAAATCATATGTATCGTTTGTCTTGTATTGATATGGATATTCAGATTGATAAGCAGATAAAACAAATACATGAAATACATGAGAAAGAGAGACAGCCAGAGAGCAAGGGAGATAAATATATAAAAAAACACTCTCTGATTAAAGTCCCCAACACATGTCTTCAGGGGAAAGCATAACATAAAAAGTGATAAAAGAAAAATCTGTACAAAAATAACAAGCATTTTGCATTTTACTGACCTTAAAAAAAGTAATTTTAATTGATGATTTACTGAATATGAGATTCAACAAATGCCATTCTTGCTCTGATTAAATGTCAAGGCCATAGACATGTTATTTCAAAGTGAGTGAGCAACAATTTTGTGTGTATAATGAACCTTCCAGAGGATTTATCTGTTCAGTCCTTTTCTTGTCCTACCAAGGAAACTACATGTTCTAGTGTCTTGAACTGCAGTTTCTTTGGTACAGTGTGTTTACGTTCAATAAAATCCCATTTTTATTTTTAACAATAGTAGCAAACGGAAGCTAAACTATTCTGACTGTGACTAATTTTCTGTGAGTAGGCAGAGAGGAAAGAGTAGGCATTTTCTGTGAGTAGGCATTGCTTATACGGAAAATAGTGATGTGTGATGATTTTTGCTCCTCACCTGAGGTTAACTGAGATTTGAAAATTCCATATCGAGTCCTCAGAGAGGGAACATCCAGCATTTCCATGGGCTTGAGGAAAAAGAGAAGTTTTTTCCAACTTTTTACAGGTCAAAGATCCAGAGGCATTCTAGGTTAATGTGGTTATCTTAGAAAGAAAAGTTTTTTTGTGACTCTGTACAAGCCCAAGCTCCAGGGGCATTCTAGGTCCATGCAGTTATCTTAGAAAATGCAGCTCATCACCACCCTATTCTATAATCTATATCTACCCAGACACGACTGAGCCTTTAAGAATTAATGGACTTTTTTGAGTGGCGTGGTAAGCACCTCTCAGCAGGAAAAAAAAAAAATCCATTCAAGTTCCTTCCAAAAAAGACTTCAGAAAAATAGATTGCAAGCATTTCTAGAAGCATTTCTAGTATTTTTAGAAGCCCTATAACACAGGAACCAAAACCCTGGAGAAAGAACTCTGAGAAAAACATTTGCAAAGGTTACTGAGCCTTTCCTAAATCATATCTCAGTTCAGCAATATTCACACCCTTCTTTGGTTTTCAAAATTGTTTGGTTGAATAACACTGTGATCATACTGAAAGCTCTGCAAAATGAATTTTGGGTCCATTACTGAAACTCTCCAACTGTGAAGCAAGTTCTGGGTTCGGATTCAACAAAGTTCATAAGAAATAGTTAATGAAAAGTGAGCCATTTGCTTAGCGATCAGCTCCAACAGAAAGTGTAATATAGATTAAATAGCAAACTCCAAGTATCAAACAAGTAACATGAATTGCCGTATTCATTCAATCACTTAAATGCAAAAAAAAAAAAAAAAAGAAAAGAAGAACATACTTGAAGTCATAGCCTGTTTGCCTGTTTTCAGATAATTTATGAATGGAAAGGTCACATTTACCAATTATCCATTTGCAGTTAAATTTCATAATCCCAAATTGATAATGGAAATATAATACACATGACAGCACACTGCAGAAAGCATGAAATACTGATAACCCAGAGACACACACAGCTTAGACTAGCATTTGAGAGCTCCCAGCTTATGTCTGATGAAAGCTGAGTTCTTGTAGCAGGCTGATGTCATGGTAATTGCTGGTTTCACTTCACTCTTTTGTGCATGGAAAGGATTGAGGAATTATGACTTTTATTATATGGGTCTCCAAACAGTCATTAGAGAGGTAGCTCTGGCATAAGAAAAAAGGCCCTCAAAGGACATACCAATGAAATTTCTGTTTTTCTGATAGTATGCAGCTAGAGCAGGGGTGGAATTAAGTTAACATCAGTTCAGTTTTACTTCCAGCATATGAAGATGATGAGCAAGAGAATGAGAAAAAAAATCTCATTCCTCTTATTTTATTCTTTTATTCTTCCTACCTGTCTCCAGCAGACAAAAGCTGAGTTATAACTCTTCTACTTACAGTTTTCAGGACAAAACAAAGTTTTAATTTTCAGATAAGGTTACCAGTTTACACTGTATTTTGGAGCTTAGAATACTAGTCATTGAGAAGGAAGTCAACTAATTCCTTATAATGATACGGTTAATTTATAAAGCTAAGCAGCAACTGAGATGACCAGATTTAAAGAACGAGGCCAAAACAAAACCAAGTTGGTCTGAAGAGTTTGATATCAATTCTTATGCACAGCTGTTCTTTTGAAGTTTGAAGCTGAGTGGCAGAAAAACTGTGAATGCTACATATCAGCATCCCCCAAATCAGGATGCTCAAGGTTGGGCTATATGAATGGAGCTACTTTATGCTGACTTCTGGTCAATAACTATTTTGAATGTTTTCCAGGTAAATTTCCCATAAATTAAATGAGACCACAATTAACCTTGCTGGATCCTAACACATGTCCTAACTGCAAAATACTCCATCTGGATCCTCCTTCCCCATGGCCAATTTCTGCAACTTTATTTTTATCCCTTCTGACAACATCTATTTTATGATGTGGTATTGCAGCAAGCATCAGTGCCCACATGAGTTTTGTCACAGCAGACAGAAGTCACTGAGATCTGAAAATAATAATTTTGCACTGCATAGCAATGCATATTACTAAGAACTGTATTTTATAATTGTTATTGTAAAAGAACGTCGCTAAGGTTGATAGAGCCCAATAATTACATACATCTTTCTGGTATCTATTTGTAAAATCCATTTAAGCTTGCAACATTCTTTCTATAACATGCAGAATGTAAGCCGAGCATATATAAGCATTAAAATAACAAACCAGGGTGTTTGGCCACTGGAATAAAGCTCATTTTTTTCAGTGAAACAAATTCTCAGTTTCATGCTTCTCAGCCAGTAGTATTTTCAAAACAGAAAGCAATTAAAAATCCTGATGATGAATATCTTGAGAGTGAACTTTTCTGACAAATATATGATTGACTCAGTGGCAGCAAGGTAGAAATGAGTCTGTCCCAACACAATCTACCTAAACTAATTACCAAACTAATGAATGTTAAGCATGTCAGACCTTAATAGCTGCCTGAGAAATATGCTATTTCACAAATTAAACTTGTCAGAGTATGATATTTTTCACTAGAATGCGCAAACATATTTTTCAATTAGATTTTGAAGCTCACATTTATATATAATCTTCTATTTTACTTATATAATAAAGCAAAACAAAGGAAAACAAAGCTTGCCATTCACTAACAAAAGTTAGTGGGCTTGGGGTCTTTTTTATGATCCATAAAGAAGTTCAGAGAAGAGAAATGTTACCTCTACCTCCTTAAGAATTCTGGAAATGGAGCCCATATGTAGGGAAGAAGTAGTTAGGGGCAACAAGAGGAGTCTATCTGCTTTAACAGACCAGGATTTGTACTTCCCTGACTCACAGTTGGAAAGGTAAAGTCTTGCAGGCATACTTGGAAGAACTAACACCCAGAAAACAGCTAGGAAGACCAGAAAAAGAAGCAAATAAAACTCCTCAGGACTCTTGAGTTATTGGTCGGTATGTACAGAGCATTATGATGACATCCTTCCTCCTAAGACAGGAATGTGTTTATTAGACGAGCTTAGTTAATAGCATTTTTGACTGTAAATATTAAGTGAGTATTGACTATATCCAAAACAGTCTTGATCCTGTTTTATTTATAAGATCACGCTTCTGGACAGCTATGATAAGGGAAGAGCTACACAGTCCTACAGGAGACATATTCAAAAGAACTATTCATTTTCAGCAAAACAAGCCATTTCAAAGACGAAATTCCTTTGATAAAAAAATAAATAAATAAAAAGAGCTTTTGGTAATAGACCAAGCTACAAATAACACAACCTGCTCAAGCTGCTGTGAGCCCCTCCTGGCCTGGCACGGATCACTACAGGACCGTATCCAAAGCAAAACCAACCTTTGCCTCATCTTCATCACAACATAAATACTGTCTTCTGGTTTTATTTTGTCCAAGTTAATGCTACATTTTTGTAATCAATTATCTATGTTCTCACATGTAGCATATTTTCCTTAAAATCTTAGCTTAGTGAAAATCAGTTTTCTATTTCCATATGCCTTCATAAACCATAGCAGCATTAGAAGGGATTTGGATATGCTGAGTTTGAAGAGAGCTGATCTCAAAAATTCTTAGTATTTATCCAATAATAGAGAGGCATCTATCAACTAGGTGGAACACAAAAATATTTTAAATGTTGACCATTGAAGAATATTTCTTGTAGAAAAAAAGAACAACTAACCAGCAAATTTATACATGACATCAATTATCATTTCGTTCTAGTATTTATCAGCAACAGTGGCTATGTAATAATTGTACTATAATACTAATTTTAGAGACAAACATTTTTGTGGCTGCTATGCCCAAAATGATATTTTCCTTACCATGTCTAATGCATTAATTAATCAACTTTCAAAGTCTGAGTTACTGAAATACCGACAAATGAGACCATTTCTCCACATAACTGGCATAACTTTTTACTCATTACTTCCATAACTTTCTAATGCTACTTCATGCTTTCTAGATTCTTTCTTTTGTTCATATTACCTCTCATGAAGATACAAAATATTGAAAGGAAGATTCCGTGACTTTCAAGAAAATGTTTTCAGGATTTTTTTTTTAAGTTCTCAGGCATTGAGACATGTTGTTTTACAAATCTGCTTGATTCTGGAATAATCTCAACCTTTAATCAATTGCAAGTGGTACTGGAGGATCATGACTGGAAGTTCAGAAAGTCATCATGACTATTCTCCATCATCAGTAGTAGAAATTTGACCTGTTATGTCAGGGGCTGAAAATATCTAAGTTAGAATTTATGATTTGGAACACTGTTTAACACAGAGTGCAGAACAATCTGCGCATTCTATGTCTGGGTATACTTTGAAAATTTGAATTTTCCATCTGAAATAGAGTACCATGATAGGGACAATTTCAAATCTATCGATACTAAATTAGTGACTTAGCTACTAAATTAGTAGCTTAAAAATACCCATGGGATTTGACTTTAAAAGATATCTATGCTTTGCTTTCACACTATTAAGAACATAAAAGCAATTTAAGGTGACATTTCCATAGCTATAAACAGGGGACACGGAGTTATTTGCAAGAAGAAAGACAGGTAGTTTATAACTTCCATCACTATAATATTAAAAAAGTGACAACTGCTGCTTGGAGGAAGGATGATTATACTACAAGAAAATTTAAGCTACATATTCAGTTCAGCATTTACAGGAACTGACAGAAAAAGCCACGCATCAAATCTAAATTATCTTTGTTTACCTGTTTAAGTTGTCGTAACCACATTAATCCCCAATGCACGTTAAATGGTATTGTCAATCTAGCTTTTATGCTGCACCAAATAACCCTATCAAGTAAATGCTAATCAGTGACCATAAATAACTGCTTTTCCTACTATTACCCACTGCTGCATTATAAAAACACACATACTTAGAATATGTTTTTGGAGAATTGCCTGTCTCCTGAGTCTCTTCTGAGATTATGGTTCAGCTATTCTTGACAGACTATATCTGCCTGGTTTTAACATACTGTATGAGAAAGGACGAGATAAATCAGCCACTCCAAATGTCATTGAGAGTCGACTGAGTCCTTCGTTTTACTCTCTTTGACTGCGTATACGTCCTTTCTTTTCTGAACCATAACAACATATCTTGTTTTAAATATTGCAAATTACAGGGATTTCATGCATTTCCAGTATCCTAATTCCTTCTGCATTGTGTGGAAAACAGTGGAAAAAGAGTAGTTTCAAAGGAGACCACTGAAATACCACTCCCACTTGCTTAAAAAAAAAAAAAAAAAAAAAAAAAAAAGCTACCTTTATATCTCCTTTTACTCTTTGTTTATAATTTATGGAATGTATTCTAGATTATCTATGTAGAAACCTCCTTATTCTTTTCAAAGCACCAACATTTATATAGGATAGTGTTTTTTCTTAACATTTGGCTGTCACTGTTTCCATACAAGCTCCTAGTTAACTGTGGAGAACACTGTTAACTGAAGGAGTTAATGAGGCAGAGTAGTAACATGGTGGGACAGACTGTGAGAATATTTTTAAGAACCACAATAACATTTTTACAGTGAAATCTTCATAAGGACCCTGTCAGTTGAGACATTTTCTTAGAATTATCATGTATGTATATGGTGAAACAGCTCCAGGACTTTCAGTACATATACCCACTCCTGGTGCCTGTAGAAATAATATATCACTGTACATAATATTTTGTACAAAAACAGCAGCAACTGTTCCTGTTCCTGACAGAGGAATAGGTTTGTTGTGTTGGTTGTTTGTTTGTTTGTTTTTTAAGGCTCACAGGACTGGAGGGACACTTGCTATTATAAGCAAGGAGGTCACCAAAGTTCTCAAACAAATTGAACAAACTTGCTCTTAAAAAAAAAAAAAAAAAGTGTGATTTTTGTCCCAGTGCTTTTGTCACTGTTCTACAATTTCACTCCATCTGACAGGTGGCAATAATTTTCAAGGTCAACATTAATTTTTTCATGTCCATTACAGAATCATTTTTTGTAGTGCCTACACGGCTTTTGGCTTAAATAGTTTTTTTCACTCCATTGTTTTTAACTTCATATAATTATAGAAAGCAGCTCTCTCCCTCCCATTTTGCATAAAGCCAGCCATTTTCCTGGTTTCCTTTCCTAAAAATAACATAGATTTTTTTCACCTACTGAATCTTCCCTAATTTTAGCTCATTTTTACTGAAGTTGAGTGACCAGAACTGTACAGTGTTCTATGGGAGTTCTTACCTGCACCTTGTAGAATAAACTAATGTAGAATAAAACTATTGTAGCATACGCTACATTCATATTTGATGTTTCACAGACATACTAGAGATCATCCCTTGCGTAAGTAAACATATCATGTCTTTCTCCTTCTTATTGCCCAATAATGAGTTCCAATTTTGAAGCAAAAATTAGTATTAGACCATAATCGCATAATTTCAGACTGTTGAAATTATATATTACTGAAATGTCTATATTTTCTTACTCATTCAAGCTGTTTATACTAGTAGAAAAGACAACCAGACCATTATCTGCAAATAGAAAGGTTGAAGCCAGACTTAAAACAGTGTGTCTTCTAATGAAATAACAGGCTCCTTTGTCTAAGCATTATCATTGTTCTCAAAACTTAATCTTTGCAAGCATGAACTCAGACGATCTGAAATGATTCCTCTATTCCACAACAACACCAGTGGCAAACGAAACTGGTCAGTCTGTCATTCCATAATCACCACTAGCAAGTACTGGTAGGATATTTTCAAGGAATATCAGTGTTCAATACCTCTGATTGAAACTTATCTTTGGTTCCATTTTAAGAGCCATATTTCCAAAGGTATATGCATTTAAATGCACAAATATTCCTGTGCATCTTTAACATCTAGATATGTTGAGACAGGCACCTAAAGGTTATATGTCTGTGCATAGTTTTTGCATTCTAACTAGGAACTAAAACAAAATTATGCATGACCACAAAACCTATATCCAAGCTTTGAGTGCATTCACCACAATCTGATTGTAATGCCTGAACAGAAATGCTGGTCAAAATTCTCTGTGGGATCAGCACATTAATTTAAGTGTTTTCTGCTTAAAGTGCTTTCAGATTTGGGACACAAAATGAAGAAAGGTGGCAAAAAATGATAATAAATGCTGCAGAGTTAAAAAGGAAATACAAAATTAAAATGTGATTATGTCACAAGCGCTTCAAGGAGAGAAATTAAACTAAGATAATTCTGGTCAGTGACATGATAATGTGCCAAATCACATAATATAAGGGAGCTGAGTGAACTTGTCAGTTCAAATAAAATATAAAAGAATCTTTTAAGATAATGATAAACACTAAATGATTATAGATTGGACAAAAAAGGGCATGGGGGAAGTGGCAGTTGAGTCTAAACATGCTGACATGGTTAGTTAAATAAAGTAAGTTTGTAAATTCAAACATAAATTACTTCAACTTTAAAAGGAAAACAGGAACACTTGAAAGAAAACACAGTTAGTGAATATAATTACTTTAGCTTTAGAGTCATACATAGTAGATGCATACTGTAAGTATTGTTATTATTTATTTAATATCCTCTTCTGGTCTTATTTTTAAAAGCAAATCATAAAAAGAAAATAGAATTGAATAAACTTTAATGTATTCACTTCTGGGACAAAACGAAATGAACCGTCATAATCCTACAGTGGGTTACAGCTGATGAATGGGTCATGTAAGCACAAAAAGACAATAATTTCAGGTCTGAAAATAACATTAGTTTTTTTCAAATCATATACAAAAATTAACTTAACATGTAATATTATTGATGAGATGCTCAACTAAGCAAAAACTGTAATTAAAATTAAATACAAATTAAAATACTTTCTGTAATCAGACAGTATTTTTACAGCTGGTAATTTATGATTATGCATAAATCACTCCAACTGAAATAAAAAACAGCAGAGAACAGAACTCTTTTTTCCTAAGCTGCTTTACAAACAATTTTGTTTTACACATTGTCAGTTTTTGTATCCTGAAATTGTTTTTTTCATCCATCCATTTCTCAACATTGCCTTAAGCAAGATTATAAAAATATATCCATTTCTGTTGAACAATCTATCGTGAACATCATTCCCTGTGTGGCTTAGGATAAAAGTAATCACTCAAAATTATATTCACAATTACAAAGTTAAGGCAGTTTAGTCAGAAAATATGTATCATAAAAAATATTGTCTCTTTCACTCTTTACACCGCAAAACGAAAATTACTACTGTTTTTAGTTAGGAATGTCCAGTTACTGTAACGAGAAGCAATAAGATCTTTCCTTTCATGCTTATTAAAACACATTCCATGCCGCATGTCGAACGTATACAGCAAGTGATGACCGGGATGTTGCTATTCCTTATACAATTGCATTCACCAAGCCCGTTTATATTTTTTAGGCTACTCCAGTTTAAACTTAATAAAGTGCACACTGGAGATTATTTATTTTCTTCAAGTATAAGGGCATTTGCCTCAACATGCCAATTTCCCAAAGCAAATAATAAGAACACCAGTGTGAAAAGACTAAATATTAGCAGCCTACAAGTAAACAATGCTGATTTAAACTAAAGAAGGAAGAAATAAATGAGGATCAAAAATAAAAACTTTTATTGCCTTTTACACCTGAATCTTTCTATAGAAAAAAGTATAGAATAGAAATTGTAATTCCCCAAATTATCTTGTTTACTACTAAGCCTATTTGCTGTTACCTTCTTGCCCTAATAACATAAATTAAAGCCAACTAATAAATTCACAACTAAATACTAGCTGGTAAGTACAGCCAATATCTTTATCCCTCTGAAGACATCTATTTCCATGTTTTAGGCACATGTTTATCATTTAAATTCAAGAGCCAAAAGAAAAAAAAGAAAAAAAAGAAAAAAAAAAAAACATAAAATGCACACTTTGCCAAAAGATCTGCGTGATTTTGGCTAGGCTTCTGTACTAGTCAAAAGTATTATGCACCCCCAAATCAGTTTGGTAGCTTCTCATAATATCAGGCCAAAACTGGTCTCACTCATCTTTAGCTCTGGCCATCTGCTTGAAGCATCTGGTAACTGGGTACAATCACCTACATCCAAAACGTGACTGCTTTCCTGCCAACTATATGCCTAGGTAACTGCCAAAACGTGCTTCACCAGCACTAACATGACAGCTGTCAAAAAGAAGCGGAATATCTACGACTACATATAAATTAAACGAACACATTACTTTCTCAACTCACAGCAGTACTTTTTTTGACATAACTGTCTGATAATGGTGACAATAGATAAGTCAGACAATGCAACATTTCTCAGGATAAAAAGTGTGACAAGGATGCCAAAGATCTAAGCATTTCGAAAAGTTATTTTTAACATTTTCATCTTTCGCTATTTCCTCTGACAACCAGAAAACATGTACACATAGCTACTGATTTAGAAACAATCAAAACAATTAATTATTACTTTGAGCAATGAGTAAAATTTTACCTAAAAATATCAGAATTATACATTCAATATGATTTCTGAAGAAGAAATAAGAAATCACACTTCAGATTCCTTTCAAAATTTTTACAACTATATAGACTAATATATTCAAGCACATAAAATTCCTATGCATAGCCTGTCACAGATTAAAATTCCTGCAAATGAGCTTGGAATGCCTGCTAAAAACTGGAACACAATTGATAAATCAGAATTGATTGGTAAAGAAACATGCCCTGTTATTATAATTTCTTAATATACCTTCACTCAGAAAGAAAGCCTACATATAATTCTGTACAGTTCATACTGGCAGAAAAAAAAAATATATATATAACTTTGTAATTAATGAAATGAAGATTTCTTTTACTGAATGCCAGCTAACAAACTTTTCATCCTCTCTTTTGCTATGCCATTTGTGAAAAGATCAGATGTGTACCCTGGCTATGAAGTATGCAATTAAGAGCTAAAAGTATATGAGAAAGATATCTGCAGACAGAGAATCTAAAATCAAAGCCTGGCACACTAATCCAGGGTGTCAATAGCAAGCTATTTTATTACAGTAATAGGAAAAGAAAAAAGTCAGGGAGAAGGTTTGAGAATATCATGGCCTCTTCCTTTTTTTTTTTCTCTCCTTTTTACCAAATCACCACCTTTTCCTGTACAAACTGTGGGCTCAGACCAGTGCCATCCTCATCCATCGCTAGCGCTCCAATGCAGCGCTGCTTCTGCTGCCAACTTTAATAATAGTGCCAATATTCCATGGTATTTCAACCAAGCCCTGTGACTGTGACTGACAAAAGTCTTGCCTCACACACAGGTGTTCCCACAGCTATTTGCCATTCTGTGGTCCATCACTGGTTAATTCACCTCAAAAGAGATTAAGGAAAAGAAGTGCTATATCACTTGCACATTTTTAAAAGGCTTTATCAATGGCTTATTCAAGTTCTTTGAAATGTTTTTCTAAAAAATGCATATGTAATACATTATCAGCTACCAAATGTAAATATTCCTCTGGCTTGCATTTTACTCTGATGAATACATAATATCTATTTTGAAGATTGTATTTAAAGATTGTTATGTTGCAATGCTTTTCAAAAGCACTGACTGACTCTTAATATGATCATTTTTGATTAATACAAGAATAGAGCTATAGTGATAAATTGTACCCATGTAATAATTCCTCTGATATCAATTAATTTACAATAACATATAATGAACAAGAGTGGACCAGACCAGACTCAATTAGTGAATGAGAAGGGGTAGCTCTCCTGAATGTAGATCTAGCTCATCACAGTATTTTTCTGAATCTACCTTGTAGATTAAAGAAACCTCAGAGTACATTATGTCCACAAGCATAAATAACTTCATGTAAACTATATAATCTTTACACTTTTGTCTTGCAGTGGTCTAAAATGGGAGAATTTATCCTCTTACTCTCATTTTACCGTTCTAAGCTTTTAGCTTTCCCCCGGGGAAATTCATTCCAAATAGTGAAAAAAATGAAAAGACATAACAAGTTCACAAAACAAATAAAATCCCACATGCTGAAATAATTATACATACACTGCAAATTGTTTCCAGGCTTAAATATAAGATGCTTTGCTGTGTGCTTTACATCCTGCACTTTTTCCTATTCAGTGCAAGTCTAAAGTTCTACAAATCAATCGTAAGAAAAAAAAAGAGAGAGAGAAGTAGACATTCAAAATTAATCAACATCCCAACAGTAAGCCCTAGTCAATCTTTTCAAACATGAACGGGAATTTTAGATCATCATTTTTAAGGTTACCAACATAAGAGTCTAAAGCTCCAACTATTATCTGATACTATCAGCTCTCAATTCCTCAAGTTGAACATCTCAGAACTGAGACTGACAAAAACACAGGCACTTCCAATAAGCTTATTCATGGTTTAACGTTATTCATGGTTTAAGAATATATTACAGTTAACAGATAATGTGTGTTTTTAATGAGAAACAGGCTTCTCCATGACCGTCTGCTCCAAAGGGTGGAATGTAAAGACTACAAAAGTGAGCAGAAACCCCTTCCATTTTCACAAAGCTTACGTAATTGCAGGCAACTGTATCAGAGTATCTAGAACAACTTCTAGGAATATTTTATTTTATTGATTCTCTCAAAACAAAAAATAAAGTTACATTATCTCTTTATGCTTTAACTGGTACTTCTTTCTCAGTCGCAAACTTTTTGTTCACATTTCAACAAAAACTCCTAGTTACATTTTTACAGAAAAAGAAAACAATTTTTTGCACCTATTCTTCAAATATGTCAAATATGACAAGTACAAATAAGTTGTTGTGTCCTTTAATCAATAGTGCCGTAATAACAAAATATCTCAAGAAAACTTTTTTCCGCTATTGATCATAGAGCAAACAAGAAAGAAGCCAGCGTCTTATAAAATCCGCAGGATAGTAAAAGTTGAAATGCAAGTCTATGTATCTCCATGACTACTTCTTTAAAAAATATCTAAGTGCTGAAACTGTAATAAAGTGAGGTATGAAATGTCGCATCCTCTTTTTTTTTTTTTTTTTTGGTTAGTGACATTTCCAGGATTTCTGTCCACAGAATTGCTCAAAGTGGTTTTAATGACAAGAATTGAGAAGTGGCTCTTTCAGATGATGTGTTTGAAAGGTAGCTTTGTACGAACAGCTGTGTTTTGAAAATGCTTGCCACCTCTAAATTGGTCCTTGTGAAGTGAACTGTTTGCCTTATTGCCAGCAGGGCACATTGCAGTGTAGCTGCTGCATTTTTAGGTTTTATCACTGTCTCTCTAACTGCTGAAGTGGAAAAGAAAGATTGCCAAAACCTGACGTGTTTCTTTTCCTTTCTGCCCACTCTGACTTGGTTCTTAGCTGTCTGTTGCTCCAGTGATGAGAAACGTTGCTCAGTTTATTCATTCCCTGAATGTCTTTTCCAGCTCAAATAATGGTGATACCCTCTTGTAAACCAATGCTTCAGCTGTCAATAGTGCTAAATGAAACAAACCTAATTAAGAATCACCAATTATTGTCTGCAGAAGAGATAATTAGCCTGCCAAGAGTCTCACACATCAAGAATGTAGGGTGTCTTTTATTTTATTTTTTTTAAAGAAAGAGGTATTACTTTAAAAGGAAGAGACGAATCATATTTCATAAGACAGTAATGTAGACTGCAAGTAATTGAAATGGACTTTCAGAAGAAATTAAAGAATTTGTTCACTAAGATCTAAACAGTTTTGGGACAGAAATTCTTATATGGGAGAACAATAATAAAACAACTACTGAATAACTATTATCACCAATAAACTTACTGAGCATAAGTTCTGTGCCTCTTGGTGGCCTCTAAATACTAAACATAAATATGCTCATCTCAGTGAATTTATTATTCGCTTTAGGTTTTCAATGACCTTCCAATTATTACAAGCTTGCATTTTGTATTTGTCATGCTTACTGATAGATTTGTAATATATAATCCAAATATAATAACAGAAGAAAACAGGACGTGTTGTAGAAAGTACAGCAAGAACGGGACTCAAAAATGACTCCCAGAAAACCTCTACTGCCAACATACTAAATTATATCTGTGTTTTTGGCATAGAATGATTTCTACAGAAAGATCCTAATAAAACAGACAGTACTGCATATTAAAACACCACCCTGCCTCTGCTGGCTAATAAAGCACACGTTATAGGCACTGTCCATGCAAACCTTTATTTTCCTGCAGGCCTCAGGTTCATTTCTTTTCCCAAAACAAAGAAATAGATTACATTGTCATTATTTCCTCTCAGCATTTCTTCACATTTCAGTATAAACTGGGCCATTTCCATAAAAACATATTATTAATCTTCAGAACAGCAGAATGTTTTTCACACACATTCTCTGTTCACTTTAATAATACATTCATATGTTAAAATAAAATATTACATGTCCTTAAATGTACATAACATACAGCAACCTCAAAGACTTGCCAAATATACTCAAGCTGGTCCAAATCATATGGCACTCAACCTGCTCCAACATATTTCTTCTGAATTGATAAAGAAAGCCTATTTGAGAAGTATGTCCACTTCCTCCTCAGCCTGGAAAGGAAACCTAAAATTCTAATCCTTGACACTTAATTCCTTGAAGTGTTTACCAATACTGTCAATTCACATTAGCAACACCTGAAAAGTTATTTATGAGTGTCAATGGAGTATCAAGCTTATCTTACAGTTTGTAAACAAATGTCATTGTGAATTTTAATACAAAAGGCAAAGACAGAAAGGGCCTAAGTGTGTGTCAAGATAGACTTCTGAGATGCTCTCTGGTTAGAGTCCGTGTACAGGCAGAAAGCTCTCTGAAGGAAATACAGCTATTAATGTGCACTGTTTCCAACGTGAAGAAAGAAGCTTTTTACTTACGTGGCTTATAACACAATGCATACTTGTGGTAAGATTTTATGCCTCAGAAAAAGTGAGTAGATGGCAAAGATCTAAAGAAAGGATATGTTTGATGGGGTGTCCTACAAGATGCTATGCCTTCAGTTCATTTGATCATTTGGGTCATGAAGAAAACCAACAACATCATAGCAGACTTCAGAGACTTACATGGCTACAGACCAGAACACAAATGTCTAACATGGCTTCTTTTATTTTTTAACCACTCCAGAAACATTCATATGTTACCACTATTTCTTGCTACTGGCGCTTCTTTTTCTTTCTATGCCAAAACACGCAAGTCAGTAATTTGACTGAATATGCCAAGACAATAGGCTCTTTATTATGTACACTTTTCTTTTTAATTCTCTTTAATAAGAAGTGAGTTTTCTTCCTAAATAACAACTTCAAAGGGGGAGAAAAAAGATAAAACCTCTGCATTATCAATCTTGTATATTTTTGTATAAAAATCTTACAGGTTTGCCTTAGAAAATCATTACTCCATCCAGTTCACTTGCCTTTGAATACACATGAATTATGTTCTTTATATTTTATAAACTTCATGTTCAAAAGTTGAATATTCATGCTCTGCAGGATTTTGAAAATGTAAACACTGAGCAAAGCCAACATAACTGAGTCTGCTTCTAGTGATAACTGTAAGAAAAAAGAAAATACTCCAAAGGAGCATAAAATATATAGAGAAATCTTACTGATAGATTCCATTTTATACGTTGTGGATCTTCACCGTTCTGCAGAGCAATGCTCTACTGGATTTGTGACAAGCTATACGTCTAAAGATATATTACTATATTAACTTCATTTATGCTATCTAGATACCACTACAATACTCTAGGCGCCACAGTCATTTTCTTTTTTCACTTGCAATAATTAATATTAGACAGCAAGAGATAGCTAAATTAATTTATAACTTTATAGTTTCTTATACTAATTATTTCCTCTTCTTGCATTTTAGGTCATCCTGTCACTCCTGCAAACACTAATCAATCATGGGATTTGAAGATAATACTACTAAATAAATGAATTGCTTAATCTCCTATGACCACCTATACATGCTTCATCTTCACAAAGCTTATCAATTTTATGCCATCAAGGACAGACTGACCTTCATTTCCACAAAATGCCTCTTACTACTGGACAAGTTGGTTGCAAAATTATCACTTATTCTCAAGAGGAAAGTCTTTGGCGTTTGTCACTTGCAAATGCAACTGTGTTCTATCTACTGACCAGGTCATACTGAATTCCAAAACAATCATTGTGGAATAGTAAGGAACCTGATACTTTTATCAACATTTGAGCTAAGATGAAGGACATGCAACTCAAAATTAATTTTCTACTTGGCCTAGTTATCACTGCACTACTACAAGTTGTAGGAAGAAAAGTAGACTGCCCAGAGTCATGTATATGCGAGATCAGACCTTGGTTCACCCCCAGGTCTGTGTATATGGAGGCACCAACAGTGGACTGTAATGATTTAGGTCTTTCTAATTTTCCAGCCAGACTGCCCGCTGACACACAGGTTCTACTTCTACAGACTAATAATATTGCAAAAATTGAACAATCAGTAGACCTGCCAGTGAATTTAACTGGTCTGGATTTATCTCAAAATAATTTATCTTCAGTGACCAGTATAAATCTTAGAAAAATACCACATCTGCTTTCAGTGTACCTTGAGGAAAACAAACTTACTGAACTCCCTGAAGAATGTCTCTCTGGACTCCACAATTTACAAGAGCTCTATATTAATCATAACCTGCTTTCTGTGATTGCACCGGGAGCTTTCAGAGGCCTCAAAAATCTTCTCAGACTTCATCTCAATTCAAATAGCCTGCAAATGATCAACAGTAAGTGGTTTGAAGCTATTCCTAATCTTGAGATTCTCATGATTGGAGAAAATCCAATAATCAGAATCGAAGATCTTAACTTTAAGCCTCTGATCAATCTGCGAAGCTTAGTTTTAGCAGGCATAAATCTCACTGAAATACCTGATAATGCTTTGGTTGGCCTTGACAATTTAGAAAGTATATCATTTTATGACAACAGATTTGTTAGAGTGCCCCACATTGCTCTTCAAAAGGTTGCAAACCTTAAATTTCTGGATTTAAATAAAAATCCCATTAACAGAATACGAAGAGGAGATTTTAGCAATATGTTGCACCTTAAAGAGTTAGGAATTAATAACATGCCTGAACTGATTTCGATAGATAGCCTCGCTGTTGATAATTTACCAGATTTAAGAAAAATAGAAGCAACCAACAACCCCCGGTTATCATATATTCATCCAAATGCATTCTGCAAACTTCCCAGGCTGGAATCTCTCATGCTCAACAGTAATGCACTGAGTGCCCTGTACCGCAGCACCATTGAGTCCTTGCCTAACCTGAAGGAAATTAGTATACACAGCAATCCCATTAGATGCGATTGTGTCATCCGCTGGATTAACATGAATAAAACAAGTATTCGCTTCATGGAACCAGAGTCACTGTTTTGTGTGGACCCTCCTGAATTCCAAGGCCAGAATGTGAGACAGATACACTTCAGGGAAATGATGGAAATCTGTCTTCCCCTGATAGCTCCTGAAAGTTTTCCATCTACTCTTGATGTAAAATCTGGCAGCCATGTTTCCTTACACTGCAGAGCAACAGCAGAACCAGAACCTGAAATCTACTGGATAACACCATCCGGACACAAACTTTTGCCTAATACCATTTCTAATAAATACTACATCCATTCTGAAGGAACACTGGACATAAGTGACATAACACAAAAAGAAAGTGGCTTATATACATGTATAGCGACAAATTTAGTAGGGGCAGACTTAAAATCAATCATGATTAAAGTGAATGGCTCTTTCCCTCAGGACAGCAATGAATCTTTGCATATTAAAATAAAAGATATAAAGTCTAATTCTGTTTTAGTTTCATGGAAAGCAAGTTCTAAAATTTTCAAGTCCAGCGTTAGATGGACAGCCTTCCTGAAAGAGAACTCTCATGCTGCACAGAGTGCTCGAATTCCATCTGACATAAAGGTCTATAATCTTACACACTTAAATCCATCGACTGAATACAAAATTTGTATAGATATTCCCACTATCTATCCACAGAATAAGAAGCAATGTGTCAATGTAACCACAAAAGGACTCGACACTGCAGTGAAAGACTATGAAAAGAACAACGTACTAGGATTCCTCGCCTGCCTTGGTGCTCTTCTGGGAATCATCTCTGTGGTGTATCTCTACAGTGGCATCTCACAAGAGATGAACTACGATGTAGGCCACAGCTATTTAAAAAATTATCTGAAGAAACAAACCTTTTCACTCAACGAGCTTTATCCTCCTCTAGTCAGTCTTTGGGACATGGGCAAAGAAAAAAGCACAGCCCTGGAAGTAAAGGCAACTGTAATAGGTGTACCAACCAATATGTCATAAATGTGTGACTGTATTAACTTAATTGCTGAAATAAAAAAGCACATGACTTCATTTGTGCTGAATAAAAAGGCCACAAGAAAAAAAAAGAAAAAGAAAAAAAAAAAAAGAAAAAAAAATTCTCTTAGAAATTATATGCCTGGACTTTGCTGGTGCCAAGAAATGGGAATATGTACTGAATCAGCATTAAGAGAAGAAACTTAACTAACTTGCTTCTAAGGGTATTCTACCAACCAAATACAATTAACTCTACTTTCTGGAACTTTCATGAGACTATTAAGTCTGGAATACAGTGCAAATAGCCAAGAACATTTTCTGTATTTTTCTTTTTTTTTATTATATAAGAGTAGTGGAACTGAGCAATACCTCCTCCTGTGCTGTAATACACACACTAGCCACGAGTTTTTGCAGTGAACAGATAAACTAGAATTGACACATGGTGTAATGAAATGGACAAGTTCTGTAGAGTAGACACAGTGAGTATGTGAAATTTTTTATGAGGAAAATACATTTTTGATTAAAATCAAAATAGTTTTTGGCTTGTTTGTTTCTAAAAAAATACTCTGGTCTGACAATAAACAAACTCATTTTAATGTCTGATTAAGCATCTCCTTACATGTTCTCCTGCTGAAATACCAATCTGAGTGCATAGGATTTTTTTAGCCTGTATAACTTCAATAAACAACAAAAAAAGTACTTTTATAAAGTATTTCCCCATAAATTTAGGAAATAATAAATGTACTTTATATGTTGCTTGTTGCAGGAGGAAAAAGAGAGAAGAAGGGTGGGAATGAGATATCAGACTGATAGGGAGATAGACTATTAGATACTGGTATCTGCAAGTTTGGGGGCTGGTTTGGTGCTCTTCCAGAAACCTGAAAACTAAAGGTAATTCTTAGACAATGTAACTCAATATTTAGTCTTTAGTCAAAAGGGTAATCCTATTATCAGTACTGCCTGAATTTTAAGTTAGTCATAGAGTGCTGCACTCAGGCAGTTCAAACAATTTAGCTGATATTAAAGTTTTTTTCTGGGTAACAACAAAAGTAAAGTCTATAAATGAAGTCTATGAACCTCCTCAGCTTTCAAGATGTAATAAGCAAATAAATGACTGATCGAAACATGATTAGTAGAAACAAAATGAAACAAAAGAGAATAATGAATACCTGGCTCCACATTTCACAAGTATATGAAACATGCTATAATTTATACTAGTAGCAAATGAAAATATACCTTACATTTTAGGAATAAATTTATTATTCTATTACCAATTGCTCAGACATGAATGATATCCTACATCTCCTGAAAAGAAAAATGTAATTGCCTTTTGTTAAAGTATCCTAGCGATTCTCTTCTCACATGGCCTTGAGTCACCTCATGCCTTTCTTTCTCCATCTCTGAAATAGTTCACTGAGGTTTTGTTTTCAGTGAAAAAAAATCTTTGGTAATCAACTAGCCAAAAAGATGCACCTTCTGTAATTAAGCATTTTGAGTGACAATCTTTATTTTTAATGACTTATTGAATAATATTATTTATCTATGCAAGGATGGATGCCTTCACTGCTATAAATTCATACGCGGTAAGAGTGCCTGTAAAGTGGGGACAGAGGAGGAAACAGCTGGAATGATAAGAATAGGGATGTACCTTGAAAGAGTTCTTGCTTTTACCAAGGGATCTGCAAAATGAAATGCAGAATGAGATTTAAACTTTTGAAAGACATTCTTCCTAACACATTCAAGATAATCTTAGCAGCCATTTATTCATGTAAGTGTATGCCAATGGCATTACAATTCTTTGTTATTCTATGTTATACTATTCTTCAAATCTTTAAATTGAAGTTTTACATGAATCTAACAGGAAAGAAAGTTTACTGATACTTGTTTCAATCAAATTCTATTCACCACAAAAACATGTTAAAGGAAAAAGCATGTTTGAGGTGCAGCCATATTTAAATCAGATTTCAGTATTGACCAATGAATGTTTGTTTCATCTTTTTATTATATGCACCTTTTTTTCGTGTATGAAATACCTGTGTTCTGTTAGCATCATGTTAGCCAGGCTGCAATCTTTTATTTTATCTGTATTTATTTATATATTTACTTTATCTGCTAAACAGGAATATCATCTTGTAGAACACATGCTTAGAATGGCACTACTCTGAATCACCTACCATACACATCAAGATATAATCTTTAATACCTACACAGAAATAGATACCCTGACATAGTCTGAAAAATCTCTGAAACCTCTCTGCTAGCCCCAGGGATGCTTTTCATGTTAAAATTCCCACAGGATTTGGGGATGAGCAGTGGGATTTTTTTTTTAATCATGTATAGGAATGGAAGGTGCTTTGGAAGCAGTAAGTCCTCTTTTTAGCCTCAATATGTTGGAGAACATTAATATACTTTACATTGTAGACTTATGGGTAAACAAAACAAAACAAAATCTCTAAACACACTTTTGTTCTTTTTTTTCTTCCCCAGTGAAGTAGTACCAAAAAAAAAAAAAATTGGAAGAACTCTCTGATACCACTCCCTAATCTCATATAGGAGAAGGGTTCTTTTCCTCCACAAGATAAAGGCCTAAACTTTCTCTGTCTTTTATTAAATTCAATTTAGTCCTTCAATAACAGTTTAAATATTATTAATATCAGAAATATTATTTTATTCTGATGTTGATAAGCGTCTTAATGTCTTATTAACACAGAGTAAATTCTTCATTTTGCGTAAATCACCAAACTCCCATTCACTGCAAAAAGAATAAACTATTTTTAGATAAAAAGAATAGACTTATTTCAGTTTATTCTAAAGTCTAGTCTTCATTATACAAAATAGCACAATGAAGTAAATCTACTAAAGCAAGAGCAAAGCACACTGCTTGTAGACCTTGATATTTCGTAATTACTCTTTCCATATACTTCTATTTTCTGTATCTTCCGAGAGAAGGAGGCAAGGAAAAATAAATGTGAGAGCCTTAAAATTCTGGAAAACACCTCTAATTGTGAGTAGAGAGACATAGTTATTCTAGGAAAATCAGGTTCAAATTAGCTCAACGACTTCATGACAGATTCCCCTTTGTTTTTAAACCTCATGAAGGAAGCAGAAATCAAATTTAGAAAATGAACTTGCAACCTTTTTGCGCAGGATGAACAGTTTACTTCATATTTACACACACATTCAGGGTAATACATTTACTGGTTAAGACTCCAGTGAGTTTTCAAGGTTACATTGCTTACTTTCTATAGTGCACAGTGAATAACTCAAGGTGATATTTAGGAATATATGGCTCTCAAAATGTCCACATTTAAAAAGATGATGGCAGGTATGATACAGAAAACAACTCTTGAATATTTTGCTTTCACTGTGTTTCCTCTAGGATTATTTTATTACGAAATAACCAAAACTTATAGCACAAACTTATCATGAGTTTTGCAGATTAATTATCTGAATTTAATTTTCTGCTGCTTTAATAGCTGCTTCAAAGCTCATAGTTTAATTTTATTTTCTTCTTAATTAACTGGAATGTTTACTCTCTTTAACTGAAACACACACTGACAACTAGCTACAATTAATTTCCACAGAAACAGATAAAAGTATTGTCACACACCTGAGTTTCCTTCTTATTGAATATGTTCCTCTCAGGAAACCAACACATAAAAAAACACTATTTACTGATTTTATTTTTTTTTCAAATCACAAAACAGCAAGTCATAAATGGATCAATTTTATCTTGGCATTTTACAGTAAACCTTACTCTGAAACGTTTTACTAATGAAAAAGAGAAGCAGGCTGCATTAGTTTTTGAAATGTTTGGCTAGGCAACACCCTAAAATAGACTTAAAGGTCTTTTAGATTCAATTTTTCAATTCTGTCAGTCAGGTACTTGACTGAAAATTACAGTGTTCTAACAACTGCAAGACTAAGCATTTGCTTCCTGGTAAAAGCATTAGAAGTGTCATTCTGTTATGCACATCCACTGACACACCCTGGATGCTACCATACATTTCTGGTTCTGTTTCAGACTGATAGGAAATCATAATTACAAATAGTAGTTAAAACTTTAGGTTAAAAAGGAAATAAAAAAAATCCTTTCCTCACTATTGGAATTCACTCATAAAATTAATTTTGTGATCAGACACTAGGCAGCACCAGAAGAAATGAGGAGCATTTAGAGACAAAAATTTGGAATGGACCATTTTGTCACACTAGGGAAAAAATAATTCTTATTAATGGCTTGAAAGCATAAGAGTAGAGTGGAAGTGTGCCTCTGATCAGAGAAGGAACTTCTCAATTGTACGAAATTGTGTAATTAAAGTAAAAATGCTTGTACAGAAAGTGTACAATCTGTAGGAGAAATTAAAAGTACAGAGCAAATCTGCTTCAAAATAGATTAAGAACAGCATGTTATTTTTGCAAAGGTAAGAAACAAGATGATTGGAAAGATATTTGGCCTAAAAAATTCACTGGTGTTACCTACCAAAGGTCATGATACTTCATGACAATGTAGCTTGCAGACAGACAGCTTGCATAAGATTGAAATGAGAACAATAGATAAAATTACACAAATGATCTTCTTAGAGCACATTTCTATCCCACAAGTGACAGTAAGAAGATGTTGGAATAAACTGTGAGTAAGAAAAAAAAAAAAAAACAACAACAAAAAAAAGCATCTTTCTGGAATACTGGTTCACTCTCTCCTGGGAGACAAGTTTGTATAATTTATATAGCTTCCATTTTAATACCGTTGGAAGCAGCCAGAACCAATCTGCTAGGAAAAGGTGCTAATTAGATACTCAGGTAGATGTTAAGCTACAACAGCAAAAGAGAAGGGTTACCTGAACTTCATTCAACCCAAAATCAAGACATTGAAAACTAAATTAAACAGGATGACAAAGGCTGTGAAGAAAAAACGAAACTTAAATTATCCATATGACAACTTTAGAAGCTGAATATTAAACAAGAAAAATGCAATTACTCATTTATATGGATAAACTAAACTGAGTTATTACTGAAACCTGGTGAGATCTGCATGACTGGCATTTAAAAATATATGACCATACAGATCCATCAAGAACTGTGCTATACGAGTTAGAACTGAGCTAATCATTTTGAGCTCAATAGAAGGAATTCTTGAATGCTTGCATTATGTGAAAAGATCACAACTGTTCTTTATGTGAATGTGTTCCCATTATGTGAAAAGAACCAGACTGAATCCTACTCATGATTAAAACCACTTCCATATTCTGAAACAAAAGGTATAGGCTTGTAATGGCACAAGTACACCATAGAACTACTAATGATTAATGAAAACCAGCCTTATGATAAGTGACTATAACATACAAATATTGAATCCTTGTATGTTGTTGTTCTGTTTTACATTAAGTAATAATTCATTCTTATAATCAGAACATTTTTAATAAGAGATATAAGGATAAGACAATCAGGACAATATGTTTAAAAGACAGGTTATTTTCAAACCCAAGAAAAATTGTAAATACAAGCAATGAACATCTACCTGCATTTAGGGAGGAAACCTTCCATTTTCATTAACTAAATCTTTGCAATAGAAAAAAATACATTATTTATATAATATGAATCAATACAAATACCTGAAAAGAAATCCTGGCATGTAATGCTGATACTCCTGTATAATACATAATATTTGCTGAACCTAATATTCTCAGGTTTTAAAAGTTCTTTGGTAAAATGTTTAATTATTTTTAATGTTTTTCCCAAGGAGACATTCAAACTCTGAGAATCAACACTCTTTAAAGTTACTCCTTCAAATGGCATTCCTCTTCCTGCTAAAAAATTTTTTACAAATCCTTTTCTTGCTTGCTGAAGTTTTTCTTCTTTTAGCCTCAATTACTTTAACACTCTTTTTTTTGCCATATTTTTCTCCAAAGTCCTTTTATCTGCCTTGATATAAATGTTCAGCTCTTCTCCCTTCCATAATCCCTGTTAGTCCTTTGTTTATTTCCCACTATTGTTGTTGCCAGAACTGGCACATCATTTTCAACACTGCCAGTAAGGACAGATGTTGTCTTACTTATTAAGAAAATTATCAAGCAAATATCATATTTCAAAGCAAAATATTTGAAAAGAAAAATGCAAATATTTTAAAAAGACCTGGAATTCTTAAGGATAACCCTAGTTCAAAACAAATCAGTTAACGACACGAAGTATCCTGCAAGGAAACAAGGCATAAAAATGTAATGACATTCAGATAAAAATAATAACAGCAATGTGGGAGTAAGGTAAAGCAGAAAGGGCAGGCAATTTGGGCAGATGGCCTATTCCTGGTCCTAAAATAGCTGATGTTCTTTTTAACATTACAGTTTAGAAGAGTGGAAAACAACTCCATCTGCCTTGCCATTATGTAGCTATTGTTCCTTGTTCGTGTTGGTGACAATTTCATGCTGTGCTCCAAATAGCCTTAGCGCTTTTGGGAATCATAAAGCTACATGTTGTATGTGTTCAGGTGTGAAGGGAAACGTAGAATAAATGGCCAAAAGAGCAAGATATTATTTACTGTAATATTGGAGTTTCTTGATCCGAGGCATGAATACTGCTATGGAATATCCCTCCTAATACAGAACTTAAGAAGTTGAATTCACTGATTCCCTGTCAATTCAAATCAACAGTATTTCTTGTAAGCAGGAATTCTTCACAAGAACTTGGAGAGGAAAGTTAGGAAAGTATGAGGAAAATACATCCCGACTGAAATCTCCTAAGAACCCTGCAGCTACCATTGTCCATAATCATCTTTTTCCTTCAAAGAATCATCCATTAAAAAGATTACCAAGATCCGTAGAGAGTACTGAGCAAAAAGTCCTACTCTGAGTGTAGGACTGCTCTCTAAAATTGTGTGTCCAGGCTGGAGATCAAGGAGAAAGAAAAATGCTGAGGACAACTGCACACATGGAAAGCAATGGCAAATCCAGCGCTGAATCCAGAGCCAGGTAGGCTACACTTGCTGCCCTGAATACAGCCAACTGCTTCAAAAGCAGTCCACGCATGATATAAAACTACTTACTTTGCAGTCATCACGATGAAATACATTATGTGATTTCATTTTTGACAGTCCAAATATCTTTATTTTTTTATCTCCATGTGCCACAAAGATTTACTCTGCTTTCTGGTGCAAAGATAGGATCCTCCATGACATTTGGGGCAATATATCAGCTTGAAACTGCCTGTCTCTTCTGGAGCAGGTTGGATTTTGCTTCATCAGACAAAACTGTTCCGAGTCAGCTAAACAGGTTTATAAAGATAAGGAAACAAACCTGAATAGTCCCATGTTAGTAACAAGGTTTTCACAGCTGATCCCTTCAGTCTTCGCTATCATTGCAGACAAAAAAGCAAGTAAGAGAAACATGCACTTATTTCACCCTCCAGCACATCAGATGTGAAAGCAAGGTGCCCCAACAAGTCTTTCTACCAACAGGGCAATAAGAGTCTTTTCTATCAATAGAAGACAAAAGTAAAAAACAAAAATTAGCCTATATACATTCTTTTTCTAAATACTACACTCACTAAATATGGTTTCCAGTTACATCAGTACAGGAATTATCTTTTCATCCTTTCTTATTAAATCTAGCAATTGCACCATCTGGACAAGAGTACCATGAAGTAAATGGGAAAGTAATCTCTATCAAATAAATAAATAAATAAATAAAAATAAAAAGGAGGCACCCCCAAACTGAGGCATACAGCAGCATGGACAATGCAAAAACATGGGAGTAGAAAATCAGAAAATGAATGGTGCTTTTCAAACTAATTGAATAGATAAGAAACAAAGAAATCTCCAAAGCTTTTCTGACAGTTAATTAGCTGTGATTCAGAACCTCATCAGGGAAGTGAGAATATGCACCTTTTAAAATGGCACTAAATATGGGGCTAACATTACAAAAAGACAGACAAAGCTCTAAGTGAAATATTTACTACTAACTTTGAAATAATAGTGAAGACAATCTTTAACTATGCTGATTTTTTTAAGTTTGACCCTATCTTCCTTACTGATTCCTATAGTTCACAGGTCAAGGGCCTGAGTTTGTCTTTTAGCCTTGTAAACACAAGCAGATGACCTGTCGTGGCTGTTGGGCACATGCCTGGGCAGAATCTTGGCACTTTTTTTTTTTTTTTTTTTGTATGGAGTTGTTTTTGGAGCTCTTAATATTTGCCAGGCATTTTGGTTTCTGTCTCTAGCATGAATGTCAGAAAAGCTTAAAACATACAACTTACTACTTTTGAGTATCAAAAGAAATTGGGTGACTGTGTGAAGGCCACCAAAGATAGCTAACAGATAAAGCTTTCATAAAGTTATGGCAGTAGCGGAATGATTTTACATGATAAAAATAATCTAGACCTATCTTATTATAACACACCTGGAAGATATATGAAAGTTAGAATTACCACTTTTAAGTGCAAAGGATCCTAAAATTATGCAAAATAAAATTAAGCATTTAAAGTTAATTCATTAAAATGAAGCAACTACCATGATTAAACTACCAGTAGTCAGACATTAAGACTTTTTATATATTAAGTAATAAAAGAATTAAGTGAAATCAGGCTCTTACTGTGAATTTTGCTCTCCTTTAGGTTAATTAATCCTACCATAAAATTTACTGCAAAACTTAACAGGTAAGAAAATATTAGATAGCTATTTAAAATGCATTTTTGTCTAGTTAGTTGGACTATTGTGTAAACAGTAATACTGTGTTATCTTCTTAGAAAAAATAAAGCTATACAAATACATTTTATATTGTTTCACTACACTATCATATGCATAGTCATATGCATTTTCCTGTTGTTTTTGTGCTTCACAACTAGTAAACTGCTTACTGATATACAGTGTTACAGCTCTACACAAGTTAGTTCCATAAATACTCTACAGGTATTTGCAACAAGTACTTGTTGGTTTTTGTTTGTTTGTTTGTTTAGGAAACTAAATATATTCACACAAAGTATTCCAAAACATAAAACAATGATTTCTTCTCCAGAATTATCTGCTTGCCCAGGTTTGTCTACCTAGATAATGTAACACATGCACATCACTTCCTCAATTACCTCTTCCTATGCCATGTAAGAGGATTTCCATATTCGTGGTAGGATGAAATGTATCTCCATGACCTTCAGACCTATAGTCTGAACACTCCAAAATAGCACTGTCCACCCTCACAACATTTATAAATGCATATGTACTTTATCTTGCCCAAATCACCCTGGCGGCTTCCAAGCTGTTAGAGACACAATCCTGAATTATTTTTCTTTCAGTCCTTCTAGGAACTTCAATCTGCCTCAGCCTTCACATTTCTTCCATTCACTTAGCATTAATCTACTGTTTGCTCTTATAGAAAAATCACACAGGTGTGGGCATGCAGACTGCCTTTTTAGCTGCTTTCTACTTCATTAACACTTCGTCTGCTTCCCCATCTCCTATGAAATGTATTTCCAGCGTATGTTTCCCTATGCTATCTACGATTATTTCTGCACAATTACTTGGAAAAAAAAAAGGAATACAGAATAGAGCTGAATTGTACTGTGGATATTGCAGAGAAAAAAATCATTCTTTTATTAAATAAGAAATATGACCAAAATCTTTACAACAGCTTCCATGTCACAGGCAGAATTCAGAGTCTCCCAGAGAGCAGGTGGGATTTTAGCCAGTTTTTAAGATACCCCAGGCAATATTGAAGACTCTGCACTCCTGTAACCCCTACCTGCCTAAGCAGTTACCAAGATTGGTGATTTCTTTAAACTAATGCTTATTTTATTCCTAGTCTTTGAGCTTATAAACATGCCTACACAAATAAACAAATTTTGCCTAAGTGTATATATTAAAGGGAAGGACCCCGAACACTGGTTAAATAAATAGTTTTTTTATAAAGGGACAGTTTTTCAAAGGTGCTTGTGTATATCAAACGATACATAAGTGGCCACCGGTACTTTGTCATACAGTAAAAACAATTAGGGACATAATATCTACTCAATCAAGCATGAGACTCTATGAGACTCTAACCTATTTAGAAGGGTTGGAAAAAATACCAAGCATGTCTCTGAATTGTCAGGAACCTGCCAACAAGGACCTATGATGTGACCCATAGATCTCAAAAGTTTTCATATGCATGGCTCTACTGAACATGCTATGAAAGCAATGTACATCATTTATTTAACTGAAAACATAACATATATTTTTCATTAAGACAAAATGGGCAAAGAACAATATTACTTATTCAGAATTCTGAAAATAGAATTCTTTGTGGAGAGCATCTGTTTCAGCATTAAATAATTAAATATCCACACACAACATCAAAAATATATTGGATAGCTAGACTTTTAAATGATGGCATAGGAATATTCTGTCTTCCCAGATATTATTAAGTTACAAACAAAAGCTACATGCCATACAATATACTATATATGATAATCTAATGACTTTACTCATTATTTCCTCCTCCTCCTGACGTAAAAAGTATGCAAGACTCTGTCACTGCTATTCATCTCTAACCAGCCATCATCTTCCTACTGGACCTCTCGGAATTCACCTCCTTTTTCTCCTGCCTTTGTCTTGATTACCTGTTTGTTTGGGTTTTTTTTTGCCTTCAATTATCTTACACATGGAAGTTCCCTATCTTCATATGTTATTCAATATCACCCTCCCACTGTTAGCATCTCCTATTTTGCTTAATATTCAGATTCTGAACTCTACTTTGCTCTTTCCAAAATTAATATTCCACTGCATTGGGTGTATATAAAATGATGGAAATTCTCCTTAATAAAAGTGGTATGTTAAAATATGCTAAATTGTACGTATAATGAGTAGATGTTTACTTTAATCAAGAGTGTTGAAACTCATACATATTCAGAAAATGAAATAAAGTTTAAGGAAGGAAAGAAAAAACAATATTTTTTAAAAGGTAGATTACACACCTCAGCATTTGCTGGTAGGAAATCAAGGGCATAGCATATGAGAATTACAAATTCTCATGAGGAATATGGTGAGGAAAAACATTCAGAAGCAGTAGACAATCAGTAAAATTAAGTCCATGGTAAAATAAATAAATAAACAAATTGTAATAAAGGATTATAGAAATATTTTAGAAACCATAATAGAGCAGAACAAATCTGGAAAATAGTGGCCAAAGAGGACAAAAATGCTAAAAGACAAGAGTTAGTACCAGCATTTAACCAATATATATGAAGAACGATGGACCAAATGAACAAACTAGCTCCTAGATCTAGTTTTCTTGAAGTTGAAGGAGAAAAGCAGGGTAGAGAAAAGTTACAGGAAACAGTGTTGAAGATGATGGAGTTAAGACACTGACACTGGACAGCCACTTCTCGTAACATGGGGATAAAAAGTTGAGAGATGGAACTGGAAGCAGATTTTGGACAAAAGGAAGTAGCATTATTATTAAAGAGTGAGATATATTAAAACAGCACATGATAACAGAAACAAGTGGATTTGAAGATATTACGAAACAAATAAATGAAGAAGCTTGAAACGGAGTAAAAAAGAACTAGCAATGAGAAGGGGGAGAAAAGCAAGACAGAAGGAGTGTGTCCTTTGGTTTTGGACAAAATATTTGCTAGAGAAGAATGCGTATCAGCAGATGCTTGTGGCAGATACCATAAAGGCATTCTAGACTCAATGGCAGAGCAATCATGTTTAGGGGATAAACAATTCTGGACTTTAGGAGTCGTATTTCACCAAGTGGTAAGGAAAAATTGAGAGTACTATCTGTAAAACAAGTAGTGCAAAAAGAAGACAAAAAATTATTTATTAGAAGACAAAAAATAAGTAAATGCTCAGGTAATTAAGAAAAGCATGTCTGGAAATTCTAGCTAAAATGAGGAAGGCAGCTAAATCAGGGAGCGTCATTTGGGAGCTTCTACCCAGAAGCCAGCCAAAAGCTGATAACTCCATGTTATTAAGAAAAACACTTTCATAAGGAAATCTCCAGGGAAAGGCGACACTCCTGCCTCTAATTAAGGACAATGCTCAAGGTCCAGGAGCTGCTTAACAATACCAATTATAATACCACTAATAACCAATTAAGGTTTGTGATTTTTCTAAACATTACCAGGGCTAAAGCTATTTTTATTGTTGATGCTTAGAAGCCTCAAAGTTCTTTGAAAATAATTAATTCAAAAGGATTAACTCAAAAATCCATTTAAAGGCGACAACAAAAGGCACTCTGGAATGTATTCAGGTTTGTTTTAAGTTATATCCAAATCAAATGCATTCCACTTAAAAAGGAACGAATCATTATCTCACTGACTAAAAGCCCAAAGAGAGAAAAATAGAAAGAGCAGGAGTGGAGGGGATGGGAGGAAAAAAAAAAGGAGAGAGCAAAGATTCTTTTTAAATTATATATGAAAATACTTACTAATGCAAAAGTTGCAGATGGCATATAACAACAGAAATATGTAAAGAAATATGTTCTAAAAAATCCTTTTTAAGCAGGGAAATTCTGTAGTAAACCGATCAATGAAGGCCTGACAATAAGGGACACTAGAATAAGTTAACTAGGAATCTGTATTTAAAAAGAGAGCTGACCTGTTGACTATCGGAGACTATATCTATACTTTAAGATGCATCACAGAGGCAGTTTGAGAAGATCTAAATTAGTAAGTCCGCACAGTGCACTGCAAAGCTTTTGCCTAGCTTGTTTCTGAGTATATTTGAACAACATTAGTCTCTCAGAAAAGCACATTAGCTTAAGAGCACCCCACATTCATATAATTAGAGTGTAGGGATAAAGGTGCTAAAATCTGCACAGCATTTTCAACAATTTTGCAGAGGAACTGTCCCCTCAAAGATTACTCATGTTTTGGAACCTGCTCACACAAGCAGGAACACTTTTGCTTAAATGACTTCAAGGTTTTGATCATTAGCATGCTTTTATTCCTTTTTAACTGACTCCAGTGGCTCTCTGATAGAGCTGCAATATTGCAGGGGAGCGTTAGTTTGCGTAGGCCTTTAGGCCTTCTGAGTGCCCAAATTTTAAAATTGTATTCACAATGCAGAAATGTATTTCTATATTCTTTCTATATGTGATGATGCTTAAAGAAGCGTAGTCTCCTTTTTTTTGGAAGAATTATTAAGAATCTTACATGTCTTTCCTCAGATCCTACCATTTGCATTACGATACTCTAAGTATCCAAATAGCATAATTTCATTCAAATTCAAAGCAGCAGACTGTGAAACTGAATGTACAAGGGTATTCCAAAGCATTTTTTTTTCAGCTTTGTCATTAGTAACTAGTTCTAACTAACATGTTTTTTTTTTCCTGCATATAAAACACTTAGAGGAAATCCATCTACATGAAAAAAAAGATTCAAACACCTTTCTCTTTCCAAAGAAAGTATGAAACTTTGATAATCCAGAAAATCTTTCCTCTTGTACTATCAATCATTTTTTTTTTTTTTGGAGGAATAGTTTTATTTTCTACCTTCAAATCTTTCCATCTTAACATTTCACCCTTTTTAAGTTTGAGGTTTCAGACTGATGAAGAATTATTCTCTTATAAGTAAGGTAATCACCTAAACTGTATGCCTAAACGTACAGCTTCGCCACTATGATGAAGAGCCACAACTCTAAATTCCTTAAGGTAATACCAATGCCTGTTAGAAAAAAGGAAAACTTTAGAAAAGAAATTTTCAGTTCAAGTAAGTTACAAGAACTGTAAGTTCCGATTATTAAGTGAACAGTTAACAATCAAATATATAAATAGGAATATAATAATACAGTCCGACCGGAAGCTTCTTGTCTAGCTTTGTATCCTGTCTGTGACAATGTTCAATAGCAGATGCTTACAGAAGAGTAAAAAAGCAGTTTTTGTTGATACTCTGCCACAGGACACCCTCCACACCCTTTCCATGACTATTTTCCCATGAATTCATCTGAGCACTTTTTGAATTTATGTCACCCTCCCAATGTGGCAATGAGTTCTATGGTTTAACAACACACTAAGGATAAGTGCGGATTTTTACAGGCATATGCAATTATAGGGGCTTACATTTCTTAGTAAACACAGAAGCATCACAAACATTTTTCATTAGAAATAAGGGATCAACCTTCCCAAGCGTCTCATAAAATTTAAACTAGTTTTCTAATGTAGCCAACATCCTAAAGTCGGTGCTCCATAATGTTAGGTTATCTCATTAAAGGCTAAGCAAATTAGGCACAAAGACCTGATGCAGACCAGCAGAACCCTGGTAGGTGGAGAAACAATAATAAACTACTCTGTGAAAACAGAGCACACTAAAACAGCACTCCTCGACCTCGAGAAGGATTAGACCAATGTCCCTGGTCTGAAACCAACAACATGACACATGGAAAGAAATTATCTCCCCAAATGCCTTGTAAACTAAAGGGGGTTAGTGCCTTAAGGGGTGTAAGCCTTACTCTGACTACACATGCATTTTCCATAAGCAGTAATATCTGAGGCGATCAACTGGTTTAATCTCACAATCACTGTATATATAAATAAACATAGTTTGCAAAGGAAAAAAAAAAGTGTTTCTAGTTTAAGAATAGCTCCTCATTTAGAAATATTTAATTACATAATTTTTCAAGCCATTTTCACATTTCCCGGCCCTGTACAACACAAAGCAAGCTCTCCCTGCACCACCACGGCCCCGGGCAGGCAGAGCGGATCAGCAGCAGGATTAATGGCTCTGATGTTTGCTGCTACAAAACTTCAAACACCCCACACAGCTGAAGCCCTTCGCTTTTTGTCCACTGATAAAAAGAACTCGCTGCCTCTTAAGAGAATGACCTTTGCTTCTGCCTCCGAGCTCTTGCATGTAACCATCCAAACTGACAGCCCCAACCAGGGCCCAACTTTTGCCTGGCCCGGGGAAGGCATTTAGCAGAGCAACAACCCAATTAGTTTTCCATCATGCTCTCTTTTGTAAAAGGCCATTCAACAAAAAGTAACTACTGTCCATTTTGTCTTCTGATATTACTGTGCTCCTTCATTTCAAACAGTAATTTATTGCACTAATTTGCTTCTTCACACACAAAAGCTAATTTAGTAGTTGTTTGCCTGACAACTATTTCTTAGTCCTGTGTTACTGCTGATGCCTGTGATCTTGCCACTGTCCCTGAAGCATTTGTCATAGTTTAACCCAGATCCAGACAGTCTAAATTCTACCTTTATCCCTTCCCCCATATTTTCTATTATCTTGCCACAGAAACTCATACCCAATAAAAATACTAGACACAAGAACTAAGAGATGATTTAAGAACATCTCTTTATTAAAGCCTTTTAGTTCTGCATTAATTCATGTTCCTCAAATCAACAAGTCAATCTTGCTATAGTAGCAACAATTTCTCCCCTTTACGAAGTGGCTAAGGGTGGAAGAACTTGTAATACTTAAGTTCATATTTGTTCTATATTTTCTACTTCTGCAATCTCCTCCCTAGGAAATTTGTAATTCCATACTACAGTATCAGACATGTGTGACAGGGAAATCCTCATTCTCTCTACAGCTGCAACTGCAAATTCATGCCAATTATAAATTTAATTGCATAATTGCTTTGATGCCTTTTAAATTTCACATTTACTTCAACTGCAAGCCACCTCTGTTTCCTTTCTTTTTTAATACTGTGAAAATTTTAGACATTAATATTCTCTCCAAAGAATTATCTATTAAAAAAAAAGAATGACCAAACTCTTCACATAATAGGGTAAGATATTTCATAAATTCTAACAGTTTATCCTATTCACCTTTACAGAACTTTCACACTTTAATTTAATTCCAGATATTCCAGATAAAGATAGTTCCAGATAGAGACTCCTTCTTCAGTTAAAAGGGTCAGGTTTCACTTTTAAAATATTTTCCTACTAAAACAGCTACTTTAACATGAACTTCATACATAAATTTTAACAGCATATAGTGCAATGAATGCACAGGTCTCCAATAAGCTACCAAGTGTAGGATACTGTAAAATCAATTGTTCTCTGAATGACTGTTCATACCCACTCAGCATGAATTACTGCCTTATAAAGTACATGGATATTCTTTCTTTTGTTTCTTCTGCACACAATATACTGTTATTGCTTAGATAAAGGAGAAAAAAGATTGATTTTTTTTATTGTTCATTCAAATTCTGTGGATTAGAAATCACATTTTCTAATTGTCTCAGGATATTATATTGAACAATTCTGCCAAACAATTTTTATCAACAAGTATCCTATGTACCTTTATTTTCTGCCTTTTATTTAAATCAAAGTATTCACAGTAATTCCACAGCAGAATGCATCATTCACTACTTAATTTCTTTCTGTCTTTCTACATATTTCATATTAAAATTGTTGATTCATGTGTCCTGTAACATACATTATTGCTATGTATAATTACCAGCAACTGTTACAAATAGCATAAATTACAAGGCTAATTCCTACCTTAGAATCAACAAAAGCAACAAAATTTGGAGTTGATATTACCATGATATTCTTAGTTCATACAAGGATATGTTCACAGTTTTCAATTCTTGAAATTACTGATTTTGAGGCTAGACACTTCAGTAAACTTTAGCACATACTTAAGCAGATAAGTGCCTATAAATTCAATCCTAAAGGGCTGGGGTTATTGAATCATTTGTTGTATCAACTTCAGCTGAAAGAAGAAATCAACCATCACTCTATTCGGCATTAGATACCCAAACGTTGAATGATTTTGATGTTATTCATGCTGTCTTTCCACCGTTATTCTCAGAATAGACAGAAAAGGTGTGAAGAACGATAATCAAGAGTTTATGGTCAGTTCCCCCGCCCGATACTTGAGGCATGTTTTGCTCTTTGTAGAGGGAATGAGGAAGATCTTTCCTACGAGGGTGACAGAGCCCTGGAACAGGCTGCCCAGAGAGGTTGTGGAGTCTCCTTCTCTGGAGATCTTCCAAACCCACCTGGATGCCACCCTGTGCCACGTGCTCTGGGTGTACCTGCTGCAGCAGGGGGGTTGGACTAGATGATCTCTAGAGGTCCCTTCCAACCTCAACCATTCTGTGATTCTGTGACATCACTGATAATTTAGTATTTTCTGTCATTTAGCCATTTTATCATGCCAGCAGGGAAACTGTAAAACGCAGAAATGTAAAGGTACAGCTAAACTTGCAAGCATGTCTAATTTTAATAAGAAATTTGGAAACATACTATAATTTAGTCCACACACAACTTTTTACACTGTGAAGTTATATTTTTTTGTCAATTACATTTTTAAAAATCATTTTTTTTAAAGCCAGCTCCCCCAGCCCCCAAAGAAATTCTGTATATAAATTGAACTGAAACTGAGCTGAATACTTTTTTCATCTTTAAAAATCAGGAAATGCGAAGCTTAAAAAAAAAAAAGTAATTTACTCGCTCCTTATGAATTATAGGGAACTTTAAAAAGCATTCTGCATAATATTCAGCTATTTATGCCATGTGTATAACTAAATCCAACACTGACATTGGAGAAATAATAGTCAGATGAGCTAACATGAAACAACTTATTTTCCTAAATAAAAACATGATAGCATGACATAATATTTCCATATAAGCAAAGGACACAGGGTGGGAAAGGAAAAAAAAATCCAGAATTAGAAATGTATTAACTACAATCGCATTAGAGGGTACAGATTTTTCTTCTAGATTAAAGAGTTTGAAAAGGAAAGTAACTCACAATAATAATTGCAATAATAATTGCCTTAATTACTAGTCTAAAATGGAATTTTCCAAAAAAGTATTATCTTTGATAACACCCCGAAAGATTATATCAAAGTTGATTTAGCCTTTGGAAATTATTTCAGTGAAAATTAACTCCAAAATGTATGAATTCGGTGGTATCATTTTAGTTATTAATATACAAGCTCAACAATGGAGACACATTAAGATAAAAGGAAGTCACAAAAGGAGCAAGTTTATGCAAGTTTGGGGCAGCTTAGAATCAATTAAGCCAGAGATACATCTTACCTTATGGGCAGCAGAGTTCAATCTGTAAACATTTCTAAGATTTTTCTGTATTGTTCTGACAGTGACATGCAGCACAACAAACAGGGGCTTATGAGAATAATAACGCACAAAAGGATATCTATTACTATCAAGACAACGTAAAAAGATAAGAATATTTAAGTGCTCTTGAGGATGGGTCTCAATCAACATGCATGCTCGCCTGTATTTTTATTTTGTTTATGTGTTGGTTTGTTTATGTTAAGAAAAAGGCTACCTCATTGTAGAATCACTATTCAAATACCATTCCTGGCACAAAACCGTATCACTATCTTTTGTATAACAACAACAAAAAATCTATTTCCTGCCAACCAGACTTTACCTTTTATTTTAACCCACAGTTTTATAGAGAAACATTCAGAAGTTTCCTAAGGATTTTCTATTATATCATCTATTATATTGCAGACGCCCTAAAAAAAAACTCCTATATTTATCAAGTACCTCTTTAATTTATTCTTCCTATCCTCTGATGATTGAGTTTTATGACATCTCAAATACATTTGATTGGATTTTTCTATATATGTGCTGGTTATATATAGAATCAGCTTCAATTTAACTAGGGAGCTACACAAGCATAACGTATGTCTGGTGAAAGCCCCTTATCCTGTAACTCTAGTATATCTGCACCTAATGCAATTTGTCCTGGAAAAGAAAGAAAGAACACACAAATAAACACAGTCTTTTATATCAGAGTAATTTGCTAATGAGTTCTAGAACTCTAGTGTACACAATGTGAAAAAAAAAATCCCTGAAGAATTTTGATTCTTATGGCTTTTCAGTTTCTTAAAGTCAACTTTATTCTTGTATTTCCAGAAATAGTAACCAGCACCATTCAATTATATTCCTTGCACCAATCATTATTTTTATACTTCTCTTGAGAATGTTTCTATTCATCAACTGACCAGATGAAATAGTTACCATTTTTAAACTCTCTCTTTTCAAGAAAATCTCTCTACATATTCATTGCTCTATTGGACTATATGGCAATAGTAAATCTAATGAATTCACTTAGTAACTCTTAGGGTAGTGCAGCTTACATCTTTTTCTCTTCATTTGGTACTGATTAATTTTATATTCCATGGCATTGTCTGTTTATCTTGGCTGTTCATTCTTTGCCTCCCATGGTATTACATAGTTCAAATCATTTGATATCACATATAAAATATATCACATATGAAATCACTTCTGCAATAGCATCATTCCAAACATCCCAACTCTTAGAACAGTATGTTAATTTACTTTATTTCATAGTAGAGAAGGTGCCTCAGTCTTATTCCTTCCTTTATCTGACCTCTCCAATCTTATTTTAGAATTACCACCACAGTTATCTGACTACCTTCTGTACAAAATCAATAGCAATAAGACAATTTTAATGGAGTCTGTCACATTTATTCAGAATGCTTAAAGTGTCAGCTAGTTCTAAGAAACTCTTAATAATGGAAAGGTTCTGAGATTTTTTCTCAAATATTGTCTCAGTCAAGATTTATTTTTATATATTTTACATTTTTATATATTTTTATATTAAAAAACCCATGCTTTATTATTTGAAATGTATGCATTCATGCAATTTGTGCTGGGCTGCTAGCCTCACTAACAATATGCCAGGTCTTGTTTTTTCTCCTCCAGATTTGAATAACTATAGTTATTCAAAGCAGTGAGTTTTTTTTTTTTTTTTTAATAAAGGAGGAAAGAGATTTTTAGTACTAAAAGAAAAAAAGTTTTGACAAAAGAACAAGGAATTCTGACTTAAATTATTCTGTAAGTAACACGAAATTAGCCCTCTCAAACTAAACCCTTCACTTCTGCTCTATTCTGTCACTAATCTGCATGACAATCTACAATACAAAATAAGAGGCGGTATGTCACATACCAGTGTCAAGATTATAGTAATAAATTTTAGAACTCCAAATGATGTACACACCTCTTTTATTGTATAGAACAACTAAAAATGAAAAAGAATCTGGTGAAGGAAATAAATCATGTGTGAAATTCTTGTGAGAAAACAATCTACTTGCTTTCATAATGTATGTTATTATCCAGCAGCCTAACCAATTATGGAAGCAAAAGGTGACCCCAGTTTACAGTTGTCAACAATTTCATTAAACCAAAATATAAGAAAAATCTTTTCTAAGTATTATTATAGCTCACCTGTCATAGATATTTCCAGCTTTATTTCTTGTAAATCTTTTTTTTTGAATCATATACTATTATTACAGCCTTTTTTACAGTTAAATTAAGCTCCAGCATAAATATTTTAATTCTACCACTAAAATGGATATTGCTTCAGAAGAACAATCATGAATTTGTTCATTTTATATAATTTTACTGAAAATCTTAGAATAATTTTCCAATCTCCTGCTCATATCACTCAAATCATCAAGCTAACTTCATAGTTAGATAGGACTGCCCAGGACCTTCCCTAGACTTATTCTGAAAAATAAATGCATTTATTTTATCTCCTGTCATCTTTGAAACATCATTTATTCTCTTAAAAAAAAACCTTTGATTATCTGGAACCATCAGTCATAGAAATTTCGTATATTAGACCAAAGTTTGATTTGCCCTTTTTTTATACATTGTTCTAAAGGAAAGGACTGCAGCTATGCTTTTGCTCATATGAACTATCAATCAGTCATGTTAATGTATTTTTATTTCTGTGGGAAAAAAAGAGTCTCTTTGCTTTTCAAGGTAGCAGAAACTTCAGAATTCAGCAAGTATATGACCAGCTTATATTTGGTATACAGTTGGTATACACCATTTGTATATAAAATATCAAAACCAAATTATTTTCCATGCTAACTGAGATTATAAAAGTGCTTATACAGAAGTATAGCTGTGCAAAAACTGTTGTCCTTTTTTTTGTCATCAAATGACAAAAATTAAATAGCCATGTGGCTATCTTTCTGACAAAATCACAGTGTTTCGGGGATACTTATCCTATCTCTCCAAAAAGCCATTTCAGCTAAATGGATTCAGCTCCAATAGGGGTATTTTATTACTGAATTAGGTAAGCCTTTTTAGACCACAATAGTAGTTAAGACACTAGAGCCAAGATAATGTGATCTGATTTGGTTATCATGTGTGAAGTCAAGCTCATAGCAACAGAGATGGAAATGTTCAGGGAAAAAAGATTGGAAGCTAAATCAAAGGTGTAGTATTCATGTTTACACCATACTGGATCTGAAAGTGAGGAACACATTTGGAACTGGTTTCTGAGGCAAGGCGCTCCCAGGCATAGCCAATTCACCATGTGGAAAAGCAGATACCTGGAGAGCACAAATGACCAACTAATAGGGCTGCAGTAAAGTCTGCAAGTTGGGCCTGTACTCCGAGGCAGATGCGCTGACAACGTGCCCCCCAGGCCCGCTCTGTGCCCCTCACACCTAGATCCAAAGCTGAAGGTCCCTTATTGCTTGTCCTGGCTTCCTCACAAGAAAATGCCAGCCTGAGGGGGATGGTGAACACCATCTGCAGTGAGGAACTGAGCAGGGTGGCTGCTAGTAAAGTATAACTCTCCATGGTGGGCAGCCATTTTGCCTTTTGATTCCATGCCACATAAAAGGGGACCATTTTCAGATTCTATCAAGTCTTTGAAGTAGTAGAGAAATGTTTTTGCAGTACTATGTTGCAAGATCCTATTGCCCTACAACCCCAAGCCATTTCTATGTGGAATGAGTTTGATGATTGTCTTGCAGCAATAATAATAGCTTTGCAAAGTGACATTAAATTCCTGAGACAATTTAGTCTAAGCTCCTGCGAATCGCACAAGTTCAGTCCCTGAGCTCAGCTTGCTGTTGAAATAGTGCATACCAATTTATTTTAAAAATTTACAATATGGAAAACCTGCTGTTGTAATAATGTGGAGTCAAATGCCACCAAAAAGAAACTGCAGTTCTAATTTGATTGAATCACATATTATGAAGAAAGAACTAAAGTAAATAATCTCCAAACAATGTCTCTGGCATTATCTATGACTTGAAACTCAGCAAAACTTACGTCATTCAATAAATTTGAAAAAAATAATCAGCATATCTTCTGAAGAAAACAAACTGAGATTTGTATCTAGAAGGGAGATTTAGAGAAAAAAAAAAGACCAAAACTTATTTTGGATTTCAATTTTAAAGTATTACCTCCTAATATATAAAGAATTGATCTGTGTTTTGATTTATATATAAATATAAGCCACTATCAATGATATCACATAAAATATTGAAAGAATTTTTTCTTTTGCAGGTACTTTTGAATGTAGTGAATAAGCTCACAGAAAATATTTATTAAATTGCAGTTTGTTTGTACGACTGGCAAACAGAATTAAGGACATCCACTATGAGCAAAATTCCCGTTTAATCCTGCAAGACAATTTGTAAAAAAGTGAGTTTTTCCAACTGATTCATTTTCCTTTCAAACAATATTTGCATCCAAGACAACTTAATTAAACAAAAATTTGTGGAGGAGAGGCAGAAAATATTAACACTTCTAGATAATAAAATCAACAGAAATTTACTTCCTTTTTATGTGAGCTTTAAAGATTTTTTTTTCTTATCTAGAAGGCAAATAAAAAGAAAACTAGGAAGAAGCCAGTTCTGCAAACACAAAAAAATGCTTCTGCTTTCTTCTCTTCATTTTTCGTGCCCCTGAGTTGTTGGTCTTCCCCTTCAGCATTCTTCACTCATTTAGCTGTAAGGCTAAATTCCCCAAGGGTCCATTAAGCATGTTGCCAGGCAAACAGTCCACTAGCAACTGTAAAACAGGAAACTTGGCTGGGAGCCAGTTCTGTAGGTCACTATATTTTAAACCTTCACATCATTAGAGAAACTAGTCTTGCTAACTGCAACCACTAAGAGTACTGTTCCATATATTATACATAATTCCTTATCTACCAAAGAAAAATGATATTACTTTTCAAGTATTTAAAAATAATCAGGTCATTAAAAGGTTAAAAGCATACGTTTACCCTACAGCAGACTTCTAACTTATTAGCTTGAAGAGCACGTACTACATAACAAAGGATTTAACCCTGTATAAGCAGTACATATTCTATCGTGTTTCTTTTCCCCTTTTTAGTGACAATAAATCAAAGCAAATGTATTCATTCAAAAACAACCAGCCATCATATTATCTGCCTGATCCAGGAATGTGCCATTTCTTAGATTGAAGTAGTGTTTCTTGTTGTAATCTATCATTACCTTAAAACTGAGCTTGCAAATGCTTGAGGACGATCTTGTATTAATTCAAACCCAGAACACTGCCTAAAAATAGCAAACTACAGAATCCTGCTAATGTTACCATGTGGAAGAATCAATACTCCACTTAATAAGTTCAAGAATAAAGAAAATACGTCTCCAAAAAAGGAGGCAACTTAAGAATCCATGTTTTTTTACCGAACAGAAAAGGGACAGCGAAAGAAAGTAGCTTATGAAATAAAAAATAAAAACAAAAACAACAAAAAAAGGCAAATTCAAGAGAACGAGGTAGTATTTGAACATGCATGGGCTAAGTTTCTCTCCTTTTTCTTTTGTGAAGTTTATACATTTATTGGAGAAAATCTGCATTAAAATATGTATTTGTTATTGGAACTGTATCAGCACAAAAAGCAAAACACTCATGATATGAACAGATTCTCCTAAATTATATCTTCCGTGTTATTCATTTTCAGTAATATTTTAAATTTTTACCAGCATTAGTAGTCTCCAACCTCTATATTTTCATATACAAGAGAAAGCAAAATGATTTGCATAAGGTAAATGAGAAAGCTAAAAGATCACCATTGTCAAAGAGATATTTCTGCAATGACAGTAATGCCAACTATTTCTCATCACTATCAGGTGTAGGAAAAGTGATGCTTTCTTATTTTTCCCAGTTAGGTCCTAGATAATCTCCTGCACCCCCTAATTCCTTGGGCCTTGTGTGATTTTAAACCTGAACATAATATTCTACGTATTTACTTCTCCAGAAGTGCAAGAAAATTTCAAGCAGGGAAATGAAATTTTGCAACAAGCTTATCACCTTGAGGAAAAGTCTTGAATTTGCCCAGTCTGTGCCCAAGGAAAAACTAAACATCTTTGGAAAAACTAAACTAAACTACTAAACTTCTAAACCACAAACTACTAAAATTCTCTGATATATTATATGTTTGGGATTGAAGAGGCAAAATGGTAACTTACATTTCTACTTCTACCAGAAACAACTGACTGAATTGTGCTGTCCAGGCTTCTTCTTTTTCTTTTCTTTTTTTTTTCTTTTTTTTCTTTTTTTAAAGCAAGATTAGATGAAGCAACTCATAAATTATCGCCGGAAGAAAAAATTAGATTCTATTCAAGCAAATGCTTAAATCCTTCTATTCTTCTAAGCTATGTGCATAAACAAAGATGTCAGAAGGGCTCATTGGAGAACTCCCTTTTCTGAAACCTTGCGAGCTTAATAAAAGCCTTATATTAACATCGTGTTTTTCAATTCAATTTCAATAAGCCAGGCTTATAACAGCATTGAAAAAGACAAAGATTAGGCATCAGACAGTAGTGAATCAAATGTCAGTGTAAACCCCAGAATTATTAGCAAATTTTTAAACTCCATGACAAAGCTTGGCACCAGACATTTGCCACTGTAATAGCATTTCTGTTAAAAAAAAAAAAAAAGTGATTTATACCTTGTGGTCTCTTAATTTGCACTTAAGTGGAAGGTGAGGAAATTCATTTGCAGAGAGCTAAATTCAGGTGACCATCTTGGATGGAACCAGTCTTCATTTTCTTAATTCATATATGCAGGCCGTGTAAACATGGTCAGCAATTATTTGCTAAATCCGACTTTGCTGACTAAATCAGTATTAAATACTCTGAGTTCTCCTGTCAGTTTGGGGGGATTCACAGAGATACCTTCATGTTTCATTGATGCTGTCTCCATTGTTGTGCCATCAGAAAAAAACAGAAACTCATCAACTTCATGAACAGAGCTGAATTCTAGTTGTAGCTAAGTAATAGTTGTAATAAGGCAGTCATTTTTGTCAGAAAATGAAGAGCCTAAGAATCCAGTGAAGTATGTCTCCATTGAAAACCATATTAATAACTAAGGAATTAAATAACCCTTTTTGCCTAGGTGCAGTCTGCATTTTTCAGTGCACACTTAATATGCATAGACAAAACCCATATCATGAATATTTTGCAAGCGATTTTCTGCAGTCAGTGCATCACAGAGATGCTGAAACTAGTTCCAAATGGGTGAGCTCAGCTCCTGAGATAGCAAAGTCGTGTTAGCACAGACACCACATAATGTGCTTAGGCCATTAGTTGTAATATGTTTTTGAAGATATTGGTATATCTCCAAATTATTTCTGATAAGCCATATGAAGCTAAAGAATTTCAGTTAGCTTATGGACACAATCTCGTTTTGAAACACAATTTGTAAAGGAAAGGATGGAACACAATTTGGACTTGCAGAAAGAAATAACCAGAGGGGATAAGTAAGAAGCAAAACACACTTTAATGAAGCATAATAGAGGAGGACCTTTGAATGCTACGACCGTCAGTGGAGAAACTGCTACTGTCTAGTTTGCACTGCCTGAATCAATAGAATTTAGAGGAAAAAGAGCTGTCTAACAGCAAATGGTTAAACACACTCACCTAATCAATATCATGAGTAATGACTTCATAATGCACCTCATATTTCTAAAGAAAGTGGCCTTTCTGAAGGTTCAGAATGATTATAGACTTTAAATCAAACCACAACCTAGTATTTCCAAACTAATTTTAGTTAATAAATGAAAAAACTTAAGATGCATTAAAACAAAAATAATAATTCACTCAAAAGTGTTCAAACATAGCATAAAATCAATAGAACCATTCTTTAAAAAAATCACATAAAGATGCTACCAAGCAATATTAAGTCAAAGAAACCATCCTACACTACGCACACTTTTCTCAAAAACTAGTAACTACATTAGCATTTTGTTCCATGTTCTAAGCAATGTAATACTGTCTTTCTTATTTGCTTTTTTGGGGAGTAAATACCTACATACCTCCTCCCTCATTCACAGCCAAAAGAAGAATAGCAGAAATTTGCTTGTGGTGCCTGCCCACCAAAAAAAGCAGTGGTCATCACTTTACAGGTTGAGGAAAACTATAAGGCATGCATTTAAACACATGAGTACAAGGGCACGGTATCTAATTTGAGAAAAGATACCAGGTTGGTATAGGGCAAGTATTAAAGGGCAAGTCAAAGCTGCAGGTGAATCTAGCAGCTCTTTAAGAAACATCTCACACTACCATGGAAATTTGGTTGGAAGAAGGGAGCAATCAAATAGCCCTCCTTTCTTCTGTAAAAAAGGGCTCTGAGTGGGGAAAAAAAAATGTACAAGTAAACCACACACAATTCATTGGTAATTACAAAGCAAAACTGATGCTTGTTTCCCTTCATAACAGCCAAATTAAAATCAACATCTCACAAATCTGGGAGATACGTTTTATTTAAAGGAATATTAGTAGATAAGGATTTCTGTCAATATATTCATTCATAGATATAATTCAGAAAACAACAGAAATTAAGCTCAGATAATAATTGAAGACTTGCAACTATGTTTTATAAGTTGCAAATCTGATAAATAAGAAAAAAAGAGTATTTTGACTGCTGAAATTATAAAGCTGGAAAACTAGACAGAAGTTATTTTTAATCTCTGTCTGTTTTTGTTTGTTTGTTTGTTTGTGATATTTGGCATTATGTTTTATTTTTAAAGAGACAATTCCCATGCTTATGAATTTACGTATTTAGTATAATGAAAACATAGCAAACATATTTATTTGTAAAGCCTTAAGGTCATTCTGACTTTGCCAGCTGCAAGGGAAACTTTATCCAAGCAAAAACTGAAGTGCTTTTAAATGTAAAATGTGTTTGCTTTCACATGAGCAAGCAGCCTGCAGGTGAAAAAAACTGCCTGTCACAGATTGCAAAGATGATGGTAGAGTTTTGAGCTCTCTTTTCAGAATTCAAAATATTGGTAACCAAATTTGCTGATCACAAGTCCACTGATTATCATAATGAACATGATAGTCACGTTCATAGTTCACATATTTATAATATATACTTACAAAATATTATGGGCACAGGTGTATTATTTGCCAATAAAATACCATTTTTTCTCTTCCTCTTTTATATTAAAATGTGGCCATTTCCACTCTCAGCTGGCATTTTGATGTATAATTTATATTTCCTGTAAGTCCAAAAAAATATGGGGGGAGGGGATAAATAGGGGCAATATATTGCCTAAAGAATTTCTTGGCCTGAAAACACTATATTTTATAAGAGCTACCACCATCACTGTGAGCTTTTCTGGCTTGGATTTGCATTTCTAAAACTAAAAACCATGCAGACTATAAGAGTAGCTAGATAGAGCAGAAGAGGCAGTGTAGATAAAAGCCTACAATATCCAAAAGCACCCACTCCTATTAGCAAAGAAAGAAAAGCAGAAAGGAGCTGAGCTGTGGCAGGGAAAACATGCAGTCATCATATTCTGGCAGCCTTTCCTTGGTTTTTATGTTCAAGATCAGAACATCCTAAGATATTGCCTCTTTTCCATTCCTGCATTACTGAAAGACAGTCTGCAATCTTGTAAGCGTAATTTAGACCCCATTAAAACCCCTTTTACCTGTTCGAGTAGCCCAGATGTGTTTGGTGTACATTATTGGTGTACATTGGATGCACATTTGGCTTCACAGACTTGGACACATTTTTGATTTTCAACAGAAAGATAATCTAAAGTCATCTTAAGCATTTGCTACTCTTATCTAAACTTCATTTATTAATTCATATTTTAGCATGTATATAGTCGGTTGAATAAAACAGAAGTCTTTGATATTTATGATGCCATATTATTTTTGTTTATAGTTCCTGGAACAGCTGCCAGGCATTAGTGGATGGCTGCAAATCAGAAATGTTCCAGGAATTAATTTTATTTGACAAGCTCTACTAAATACAATTTGCCAGAATTATTTCAGTCATAGTTCTTGCCTTCCATTATTTACCAGGAGTTAAAAATGTCATAAAACACTAATCATAGGCTGAAAGTTCAACAGGTAAGTAATAATTGGTTATTACTAAAACCAAGAATTTGTACACTTCATTTAAAATGATCTGGATAAAGAAAGACAACCTATTTTCAAAAAAGTAACATGTAATTGCAGAAAAATATTTAAGAATGTTTTTAAATGAATGGAGAGTACAAATTATATGCCTTCACTTCTGGATTCAGACCAAACACTTTTCTTCTACTCAGTTCTACCTAGTGAAACTTAATTCTGGGAAACAGTTCACTAAGTAATAATTCACCCAGGTAGAAACACACTACATGGATAATGCTAAACTTGGAGTTAGCTACGTATGAGGCATGAATTTTAGACAGGCTGAGAATTTTCTCACCATTGATGAGAACAAGGATAACAGGCATGTAATTTTATTCAGGATCCTCTCTGAACTTATATTACTGAAGCAGTGTGTTTAATTCTTCTGTGCTTGAGAAAGTCAGAGACACAGAGATGGAAACTAAGGAACCAGAAAGAAACAGTAAAATGTCAAAGATACACTCAGGTTAAAACATAATCTTCTACAGCAGATCCTTATGTTCTATACAATACATATGAAAAAGAAAAATCTCTCTACTAGGTCAAGGTTTCCATAGATTTCAGTGGGTTGTATTCCTCACTGAAACATTAATGAGAAAAATGTTGAATTCCCTATTCAGGTGGCCCACCTCCCATACCCACATCAATTTCCCCTTGGCTCGCAATCCCTGTTAGTTATGCCTTGCCAGCCTTCAGGAAAAGCATCCAAAGCACTTCACTTCATTTACTCTGCCAAAATAACTCATAACTGGTCTTTCTTCTCCAGCCCGTCCAATTTTTCATCCTCTTCAGCTTCACTCTCTCCAGCCCAAATGGGCCTTTTAGCCTCCAAATCCAACCAATCCACATCAACACAGATTGACATTTGTACTTAAAAAGGTGGTAATACCCAAAGCTTAGATTATACAAAAATAACTGTTTAACCTTTTGGTAGCAGGTATTGACAGCATAGTAAGAAAGCTTATTTGGCCTGAAATAAAATGAATATTATGACTTTACCAGAAATCAATTTCTAAGCTTTCCAAGCATGCACAAGGGAAAAATGCTTTCAATCAAAGAGCATAGTCTTATTCTCTTCACTCACTTAGATATTTTTGTGGTAGCACTGAATGGGAGCTAAACTGATTTCCTAATTTGGGATCAGAAACTTCATAGGAAGACAGATATGAGTTCAGATTACAAAGTTTAAGTTTTTCAAAAGAAATTACTAAACATACTGAAAGTTGCTGCATCAGAGACTACAAAGCTGAATCTGACCTAAATCTAGCTATAGAAAAGCAAAAATAGATCACTCAGGGAAAAATTTGACTTAAGGAACCTGAAAATTAACCCCACATAGATATGAACATCCATCAAATTTAAACTGATTTTGATTAAAAAACTAGTTTTGATAAAACTGTTTTTTTCTCATGGTGTTAGCTGCCCAATTGTTGAAGTGTTCAACTAATACATGACACAGAAAAAAAAATACTGTGCAAGTAAAGCATCCTAGCAGGGAAAACAAACAAGGTAACAAAAAAAAGCCAGGATCCTATTCTCATAGGAAATAAATATGGAAAATGATAAAAATAACAGCCAGCATAATGAAAAGTATGGCCTAAAAAATGATTTCCTCTCTGCTTTTTTAATGTTTAATGTTTAAAAGTGAGGAACAGCAAAAATATTTTAATTGCACTGTATTAAGTTTTGCAATACACCTGTTGACAGAAATGAGACTCCAGGGTCAGCACTAAAGACAGAATTTGCAGCATGTGCTACCTAGAAAAAATGTAAACAAAAAGAATATTTTATATAATGGGAAATAGCTTAATTAATAGCTTAATATTTGGCTCTCAAGCAAGTAGATAAGAGATTTTTTTCTAACTTTGTAATAATTCTTACATGGTGTAGGTAGTATTATAAAAACATGTTAAAACTAGAATACCAAGCCTTTACTACATTACTTTAATAAAGAGAAAGAAAAGAGTAACAGTCAAGGGTAACATATTAAGCGTATCTTAATATTACCTTACCTTTGCTTGAAGTAATTTATAGGATATTAGAAAAAATAAAGTAAAAAAGGGAATGGGGGACATCCTGAATAAATTTTCTCTCTCCTATTGTCTTTCAATATTCCCTTCCTTTGACTGAGAGAATGATCAGATTTGGGGATTTTATACTAACTCATGTGAATGGTTATACACATGATATATACATAAATGATACAGGCTACTTTCACATTTTATACACTGTGCTCCAATAGGATACTTATTCCTCGATCTGTCTAAAGATAAATGCTTTTTTATAACTGAAAAGATCATCTGTTCATAAAGTTCACTGGCATCATCCTCAGAGGAACTTTGACTTTCTAGGACCGTTTTGGAAAAAAAGCTCAAAGAAAAATATGCACACAGTTATTGGAGATGTATTGGAGTTATTTCAGAATTATTGGAGAATGTTTTTTTTCACTCAAGGGTGGGAAACTTTGAATATATGTTTCACATTTGCAGGACACATAAAGTCCACCTAAGCACTGTAAGCTGTCTGTTACTTTAGGCTACAGTAACTAGTTCTTCCTTTTACTTAAGAGAATGGACATTTTAGAAAGAAACTGGTTTTGTTCACTACTCAGCAAAAGGAAATTTTGCTTCAAGACTGTTGGCAAACTGCAGAACATTAACATGAATACAAATTCAGGCAGCCAGTTGTATCAGTTTTCCAATATTTCCTGATGTTTAGTCGGTTGAATAAAGAAAATACAGAATATACAGATGCTTTGAAGATTAATTAATAAAACACTCAGGCAATTGCTCATAGAGAACTAATATCCTTTTCCATTTACAACATTGATAGTTTAAATGATTTCATCAGAAAAGACAATGCATTCATTAATTTGAAATTGAGAAGACAAATTATTTTTAAAAGAAACTCAGCTTTAATTAAAAAAGTAATTTCTTCCCTTCTCATTACAAAAAAAAAAAAAAAAAGGAAAGAAAAAAAGAAAAAAAGAAAAAAAAAGCCAAAGTTTGGAGGATTTTATCACATGGTTTTCAAGCAAATTTCATATTTAATCACTACATGTTTGAGTGCTGCTAAAGACACAATGCAGTTTAATAATCCTGAGGGAGATAAATAAAGAAAAACCTACAGAAAATAATGTTTTAAAGAACAACTGATGATTTCTTATCATCACTTCACATTATTGATTTTTTTCTGAAGGAAAATCAGCATCTGTAGAATATCCAGTTGCTGTATCTGCCCTTTGAATTATGACCCAGACTTACTACCTTAAGACTGCTGAAGAACTAGGTCTAGGTGTGTGTCTGTAGTGTCGTGGGAAGGGACAGGGGAAGGCAATGAAATTTCTTATCACCTTGTGCCAAGCAGCAGGTCTGAGCTGGAGTGGAAACAAGATGGGACAAGCTCTTCCCCCTTCTACACCCATGCAAGCCTGTCCTTGTAAATACCAGGGTTTCAAGAAATAAAATATGGCTGTTTGCAAACCCAGGACCATGATGATGTCGTGATATGCTTTTCTTTATTTATACAGAATCAGGCAAATTATTTCAGATATATATTTTTAAATAAAACAAACAAACAAACATGCCAACAAGGATGAACAGTCTTTTAAAGAGGAGAGCTGAAAAAAGTTATTATTCTCCTCTCTCAGCCTCTGACGCAATGTTCTCTTCCATCTGTTAAGCCTTAAATACACTTTCCACCTCACACTAGGGAAATCCAAGGAAAAAAGTCAGAGAGATACAAGAGTCAGAGGGATACAAGAGTCAGAGGGATAAAAAAGAAAAAAAAGAAAAAAGAGAAAAAAAATGGACAAGTTTAGGAACAGCAAACAGCAATTTGTTCATCACTTACAGCTTGACTCCCTATATTAGCAGTACAAACTGACAGACAACTATGGTCTAAGACACGTGCACACACCCTTTACAACGCGTATCTTCTTGATGGCAGTCTAGCTATGCATTCCATGACATTTATTTCTAAAGCATCTGCTCAATACTTGAATCAGATGCTTTGGATGCTTAAATGCTGCCTTTTCACATATGTCTGACCAGTCCTATCATCAGCTGCCATCAAAGGAAGCCCTCCCGGCTCCCCCTTAACATGTCCCTCCGCTGGGGCCGGGGCAGAGCTGCCCTTCGTGCCCAGGGGCAGGGCAGGGAGGACAGAGAACAGCAGCCAAATTCTTCCCTTCACAAAATGAAGGCAAATAGAGCATTTTATCCTTGCTCTGAGCGGGGCAACATTAATTTTTTTCAGCACTGCTCCGTAGTCCTCAGATGTGACACCTAAACTAATGAAGCCAGGAAAACTGTTGCATTTTCAAAATGCACATTATCTACACTTGGATAATATCTTATTCAGCAATACTGTGGGTATGTAATTATGAACCTCTAAAATCTCTATTAAATTCACACCAGTAAACATTTCTTTGAGCTGAGAAAAATAAAGCATTTTGATGTGTTCTTTTCTCAGCATTTAAAATAGATATTAGACATATATTCAGTAGAGCAGATTTTTAACAAAAGTGCCAATTTCACAAGTATTTCACAAGCAATGGGGATCTTAAATCACCTCACATCAAAATAGGAAAAACGATGACAATCAATTAAGAATATATTAAACAAATGTATTGTTGGTGACAGAATGCTACCCTTCATTTAAGTGCACATTTCCTAGTCGTTATGAACTTCCTAGTTTAATATCAAAACCTGTGGGACATAAAAGGATAAACTGCAGTCTTTGCATTATAGATTCTTTTACAGGCAAGAAAGGAAGAAGCATCACTAAATATATATATATATATTTGAGGGGATAGAAATTTTCTGGAGAATTATTTTCCATTTTTTCTCTAACCACAAAAATCTTCATTTTTAAAAAGTTTCCTCTGGATGAGAAGCACAGAAATGACTGTATCCTAAAACACTGAATATTTGAAACATTACTGGAAAACACTGATAAATGAGAGGGATCATTTGTGATTGTCACATCTTGCTCATTCTTCTCTGCTTCAGAGCCCTTGAAACCCAATCTTTTAATCTCTATATGCCAAAAAAAAGGTTGTGCAGCAACCTTTATAATCTACCACACTGTAGTTAGCTGTAAATTAGTAAGAACAGAGAGGAACAGAGCACATAGGAAACCTGTCTGAACCTTTCTGCGACTGGGGGCATTTGTACTGTTCTTGAACAAGAATGTGGACAGATGTTCTGGTTTCCCAGAGGATGGCAAGACCATGGACTCATAATCACAAGCTACAAAAAGTTTTGGCAGATCTTCATCTGATATGCTCTCTCCATTAAAATATTCAAAGCATACAAGGTGCAACATCAAGAGCGTGGGCAAAGGGTACACCTGGACTCCAAAGGCTCCTCACGTACATCTTAATGCTATTTAGGCCAGGTGACAACCACTGCTTTCCAAACTGTCACTTAAAACTGAGGAATTATTTCCCTTTCTTTTTTTAAGACACAAAAATGCATACTTAGTAAACCTTTACAAAAATTAGATTATCTCTGAAATCAGTGTGCTGCTGTAGCAGATTTTCGGCAGCCTGTGTAAAAAGTTGCAGCTAGAAAAGCGGGATGACACCTACTTGCTTAGCTGCCAACTAGGGCTTCTTAGGTCATGAAGTGATTCAGAAATCATCAGCAAAGCTCACAGGAGATGGAGGCCTTTGTGGAAACATGTGCATGAAAATGCTAACTTACTGCTACAACAGCATCAGTTCTAGCAGAAGCAGCTCATTTTGCTCTTCCAGCTCAACATCAGTCATGCATTTGCCAGATGGAAGGGGCCAGACATTACGCTGCAGTGAGCAAACCCCACCATTCTGGCACATAATGAAGAACACGGCCTCCTTGCCTCTGTGCACGTATTGAACCTCCGAGTCACAGGGTATCTTTTGCTTCTTATAGTTAGGAGAAGGAGCAAATGCCTATTTATCAGGTTTAAAAATATTTTACTTGTTCTGAAAAAGTATTAACTTTAATTAACTTCTAAAATACTTTAGACTTACAATATTAACCCCAGATATCATCAAGGAATAGTAGCATTTGATTTGTATGAATATCTTCATAAAAACAGAATTCATGCTATAACTGAAAAACAACTGTGCTACAGAATATGTATGTATTCATATATATATATATATATATATACTACAAATATATATATACCTATATAGTTTTCTAAGTGTAAATACTGTATTTTTTTTATGATCTAATAATGCACTAAATACAATCTTGGAAATAGAACATTTGGAAGAACACAATCAAAACAAATCCTCCACTCACAAAATGAAAAATGTGCAATAAATAAATTAATCAAGTAAGTATTCTTGCTGCTTTGGTCCAGTTCTTTTTTTTTTTTTTTTTTTCCATATGGTATCTTACTTGTCATTTAAAAGCTGCAAAAATACCCTTTAAGAAAATAAATTAGAAGAATGAGTATAAACAATAAAGCCTGCTCAGCAGTCATGTTTTGCAGAGCTCTGTAGGGTAGCTGCAGAAATTTTCCATGCTGCGAGAGTTAATGAGACCCACCATAGGCACCATTAATACATAAAAGCAATCACCTATAACTCACCTTTTCAAATCTGTACTTCTTGAACTTAGTAACTGAAAGCAAAATAGTAAGCATCATAATAACACCATCCTCATTTACCGGTATGCAACCATTAGCCAAAAAGGGGTGACAACAGATAAAAGAGTTCATGGTACTTGGAAAACATGTAGAATATTGAGGACTGTATAATGCTGTTCTTAAACACATTGCTTTCCTGATGGAAGAAACATACTTTAAAATATTTATTAATTAATACCAAGAAACTTTGGCACCTTTAACAGAATAGGTATGTGACAAAACTCTATGACAATAATCTGACATAAGGAAAACTCATAGAGATACACAGTATTTGTCTCCAAATTGTGATTTATCCTTTATGATATTTATTTATTGGGAAAAAAAAAAACAGATTTTCTCTTTATTATCTATATGGGTATCATAAAGCTTCTGGCTTCCACTTGCTAGGAGGAGGCAATTCTCACTAATTAGTGCCTTACTTTAAAAAGTTTCCTAGTTAGACATTGGACTTCTGTCAAAGACAAGTCCAGCAACTTATAAAGGATGTTGCTTTCTATATTTAAAGACAGAAGGATGAAACAAAAACATGCTTGATTGATAGTTACCTTTCACTCTGGTTTGGGTTAAAAACAAATTTCCATTGCTAGTAAATTTTGAAATAATTTGAACAGATACTTGGAACTGGGATGCATTTCTCTATATAAGACCCATCCATTCCACAAAAGTGTCACTGCATTGTTGCAAAAGCTTGTTTTATGTTGTCCTCTCTCTTCTAGGTTTCTGTTTCTTTTAATCTCAATTATCCCATGGGTTTTAAGTATATAGGTGTATTTTATTCTCATTACCAGTAACTGACATGAAAGCAGTCTCTTTGGGTACTAGCTGTTGCCACGGAAGAATATTGCTTTCTGCTGGGTGAGCCCAAGCATGACATTTCAGCTTAATCCCTAAACTTGGACACTAGAAATACCCAATGCGTTGGTTTTGCTCCACTGGAAATCCCACCCTTTCCCATCTTTTTGCTGGCTCTGATGCTCATCCAACCCTTCACTGAGTGGTTTCAGTATGCAAAACCGCAAGAAGAGGATTTTGGGGAGGTGTTCAGGACCGGAGTTGCCTGAGGGTGCTGCAGCTACTCCATGGCTCCGTGAGCCACGGAGGAGAGCTGCAAGGAAAGAGGGCAGGAAGAAACAAAGAGACCAAGGACAGACAGCAGGGCACCAGTAAACACTTGGTTACTGACAGACTTATTTACCCAACGTAAAGTCTCACACTTTCAGGGAGGTGAAAATTGTTATATCACTGTGCTGGTACATGAGCTTTTCATCCTTGATTTTTTTGAAATTAAATATGACTTCAGAAGTGCTAATTATACAAATGCGTAACTGAAAATAAAAATGCATCTTCTTAGTAGCTCTTCATAGGAACAAAATATGATGGCAGACAAATGTGAGAATGAGAATGTCTCTGAGACAAGTGAGCTACAGATGTGATTTACTAGTACACGGGGTGCCATGACAGGCATCATTTTCATCTAAAACTAAAAATTTCCATTGCTTTTCATTTTAGGCTGGAATATCACCCGTAAGGAGTCACATGCTGATATTGGGTACTTTCAGTTAGAGGCTCACATAACTCAAATATCTCTCCCTTTCATCAGGATTCAGTGAAAAAAAAAGCCTTGCAAGTAAGTAAATTCCATCACGGTGCAGTAGCTGAACTGCAGTTTTTCGAGGCAAACAGCTCTGTGCAGTATCCCAGTGGCACGTTACAGCCCTGTGTCAATTACTGGTGCAATCTACATCATCTGCTACACCATCTCTCTCGTGCTCCTTTTTCCTCCCTCTATTTTTAATGAAAAAGTGAAATACTGTCAGTGCCTCCTGCCAGACAGGAAATTAGCTCCACATTAATGACAAGCAGAACTGCACTAACACTAAAAAGCGCAGAGTCATTTTCTTTGGTTTTCTTATTGCTTTTCTACCCTGTTGCATAGCTATTCGACTAAATCAATAGGAAAAGTTCAAAACAGCCTGATTCAAAGGGCAGCAAAGTCAATGGAAAATGCCTCAACATATTTAAAATTACAGATATATCTACCACGAATTCCCAGTTCAAAGCAACTTTGAAATACTGTCAGCATAAGTTGTGCAATTGTTTTTACAATAAGAAACTTATTGCCACAGGATGCCTTAAAGACTTAAAGTCCAAAGAGGAACAAAAAGGGTCACCAGAATTAATGGAGGTTAGGTATGAAATGAGATCAAGGGAAATTAAACAAAATAACACAAATGCAACCTGTGACTCAGACAGTCCCTGAAATCCTACCTGTTGGAAGCCAGATTCACCAAGAGACACACAGAATTTTCCTCCATATATTATTCAGGGAGATTTATTGGCATTTGTTTTAAATACTGTTTAGTTCTTCAATCAAGAAAATTCCTGCTTTCTTAAAACCTACTTACCCTGGGGAAAAACAAAATTAAGAAAGACTAACAGAAAGAAACATGTGAACTCCATAAAATGCCACATATCGAATATGTTTTTTGTTGTTGTTGCTGTTGATGCTTAGTGAAATGGTTCAAACAGACAGGGCCTTGTGCTAGCATCTTCCTTCCCAACCTGTAACAGATTCAGTAAATATTCCAGGTACTGTGGCATGCAAAATGCTGGTGCTTTTTAACTGCTTTAACATGAATACCCAGACATTAGATTGAATCAGGTAAAACACCCTGGGAAAAAAAAAGTTCTATAGGAAGAGTTTAGATATTCAAGGAATTTTCAAAGTGAATTTGAATCTACAAGGGCATAAAGTGGGAAAATGGGTTAAGAACAAGCAGTATTACTATTTTTAGGTGCAAACAATATCTAAGAACATGAGTACATGTGAATCCCAAAAGAGAGAGCAATGTCAAAAAATAAGGAGATTGAAAAAATAGTCTTGAACAAGCATATAAAATGAACACATCAGCCAATATATGCAATGGACTGAGAACTACAACAATGAAAAAAAATCTCTAAAAATATACTCTTGTAAAATTAAAAAACTGTCTTGTCAGCTAGAAGGACAAAATATTCTAATAGTTCTTTTCTATAATTTCCATCAATCTATTACAGAAAATGCTAAAATGAGAATAAGTTACCTACAACACTGAGTTTCGTGAAAAGTGTTTAGTGTTCACAAAGGGCTCTAAAGTCAGAAGCAGCCGTACAGATGCTCTTAATGTTATTAAACTGCTTCTGAAAGACTAAAACAAGAAAATGCTCTGTCATCAGATGGTGAAACCTTACAGCTTTGGGGTCAGTCTCAAGAGTCAAACCATGTGCCATCTACTCAGCCTGTTCTATTTCCATCCACCTTCTTATATTACCTGAACTGTTCTCCAATTCTGCTGATTTGGGACCCAGTGCTAACAGAGTAAATCACCCCATAATTGCATCATTCTGTCCACCAGCCTTCTCTCCAACTTGTTGCAGACGTCAAAGGCAACACTCTGACTTGCAAAACTCCCTGTTTTATAAGGGATAGTCCCCCCCAACCAGTATTCTTGATAATGGCCAAAAACAGATGCCCAGAGAAAGCATAAGAACAGGACAAGTGCGTAGTCAATGTAGCCCTCAGCAATTTTCAGTTTCACAGAATCTTGACCCTTTAGCAGTAACTTCATATTTTGATTTTTCTTCATGAAATAAAAAAGGAATTGACTCTGATAGGATTGCACTGTCTTTGTAGACACACTCCTGTGAAAATTCTTTGAATCTGTTGGACAATTTTCACTAAATTTAACATAGGAGCACAAAGTATCAAAATACTAAGTTTCACAGTGTTAAGTTTTTGCAAACTTAATGACAACCAGCAGCTAGGGAAATGAGACATGCAAATTCATGACTCTTGCAGTATAAAGTCTATAGAAAGAGCTTCACAATTCTGTTCCACATGGCCTATATATGGCCATATATAGCTCGTCATGGCGTATTTGTAATCTGCGACAACTCTAAGTAAGAATCCTCCATCCAGTTGTGGTGCATTAAATGGAAACTGGAGGGACTGTAGGGTGACAAAAGAATGGCAACATAGGGAAGAGTTGGAGTCACTGCTGTGGGAGACCCTGGATGCAGCACACAACTGTACTCTGATGGTGAGGATCATGTGGGAAAACAGGAATTAGGAAATTGAGCAGTCAAGCAGGGATATGTACTAACTCTGCATGAAACCTGCCTACTTTGCATTGGGGTTCAGAGAGCAGAATAAAAAGTGACTCCTGCAACAAAAACGAAGGTGCACCACAAACTACAGGGAAAAAAAAAAAAAAAAAAAAAGAGAAAATCAGTGTTGAAAAGACTTAGGGAAGAAAACAAATAAAATGTAGAAGTGAGCATAACAGGTATCGGGTAAACAGGCTGCACAGTAACTTAGACAATGCCGAAGATGTTTCTGCACATTTGGAAAGTAGTCGCAAATTTAAGGAGATGAAAGAGAAAAGTATATAAAAGCTAAATGCACATTGCATTTCCTGTCTGTTCCAAGTTTTTGCTACTTTGTGACACTTTTTAAGATAACAACAACCAAAACTAAAGTGCAACCTAAAAGAGCAATTCATCCTCATATTTTCTTGCTCAATAGCTGCCTGAGCAAATCGTTTCTTGTGCATGAAACATAAGTATATATCCATAGAACAGATGATGGTGTAAGCTAAAATATCTCTCAGGATGAACTTCCAAATTGGTATCTGTTGTGCTAAGAGAATTCATCAGAAAATATTGAAAATATACTTTTAACATTTCAAATTTTGTTTTCCTTCAAACATTAAAATAAATGTTAGTGAAATAAAAATTCTCAAACTATTTAAGTTAGAACTATATAAACTTCATCATTTTGAATCATTCAGATAATAAACAGTTAAAAAAAACTCAGAATGAGATAATCAAATTGATTCTAATCTGAGATCTGCTATCTTTTGAGATTTTTTTTTTTAACTTTCTGTTACTTAGGTTTTGCCTGTGTCTGAAACAAGAGCCTGCAAATAGCCTAAACCAATAATGTTTAAGGAATATACTTGTTCCTTTATCACATAGAGGTGCTAACTCATTGCATTTATAAGCACAGTATGGCTTGGAAACCAGATCTAATCACATGTGGAGCATCATACAGAACTCCATGAACAGCACCTATTTCTAACTATCCAACAAGGCAGATCTTGGAGCATTATTTTTTTCTAGTTAAGCAGAATAGGTAGGGCACTGTTTGTTTGTTTTCAAGTGGAAGTGTGCATTTGTTATCAGATAAGCCAGCAAAAAGAAAGCAATTGGAAACATGCCAAAGTAGGCACTGGCATCTTTGTGATTCTTTTTTCAACAGTTCAATGCGGAGGGAAACATGACATTTTTCAGGATTTTTCAGGATACCACCTTACTGCTCCCAGTGCTATAGGATTTCCTAAATATTTAGCTACAGGGACAAGAGTAACCATGAGTAGTATTTTTGAAGGAACTATTGCACTACAAATAAAATTACCTCACATGTATGTCTTTTCATCTTTCATATGGCACTTAGAGTGGGTCTGTCATGTACATTAATGCTTTTCCTTCTTTTGCCTATGTAAAAAAAAAAGTGTGTCTAATCTATAAGCAAATCCTTGTTTGTTTTTTCCCTATCCTTTTCTTTCTGTCTTTGCAGAAAAAGCTGCGCTGAAACATGTTGGGCCTTCAGCTAATGCTGTCTTCTCTTTGCATTATTTCTTGCATGTACACTCAGTTGAAGAACTTTTCCTGGCTCTAGCCCCTGCTTGCCTCCAACTGCAATGACAAGTAGAAAAAGAGATGTGCTTCTCCCAAACCAACGGGGGAAAAAGAAAAAGTGCATGTCATGTCTTCCTGAGGAAAGCAGCCAAAAACATCCGAAGATTTGTATTTTTGATGGCAAGAAATTCAAATGAAATGCTGTGAAGGGGAGAAAGGATTTAACATAAAGTGACAAGGTTCTCTACTTCGAGCAGTTGTTTTGCACATAGGCAAAGTTGTCTGATAGACGAATAACTCCGCAGGCCAGATCGTTTTGAAGATGAGCAAAGAAAAAATAGATAAGATGAAAAAATGCTCTCCTCCCAGGTTACATGACAAAAATCTTTCCAAAACTGATGAGGACATTGTTTATTCTGGCACAAGCGAAGCAAAGGGGAGGAGGAGTGCCATTCCCCAAAACCAACAAGTACAGCTGCATAGAGCCTTTTTCCTTCAGCTCTATAAAATTCCATTTAAATGTATGAAAAAAGATGCTTTCTTTTAGATGTATGCTGCACTTGTATTTCAGAGTCTCCCAAGCCACCCCCTACTATTAATAGCAAAGTGCTTAGACAGAGGAAGAGCCTTGTACTGTTAAAAGATAACTCAAACTTTTTGCCTATCTGACTCCTCTGCCTGCTCCTGAAAAATCTCTTTACATCCTGAGCACTGTCAGACCATGCTGGAACTCTTTTAATAAGAGTTTTCAGTCCTGCAGAGAGCCTGGAAAGCACAAGATTAGAGTAGAGGCAAGACACATTGTACACTCCAAATAGACAGAATTTGAATAGAACCTTCTTGATAGGCAATGTCCGTCGAGGCATGAAAGGTTAGGAGCTGAAATAAGAGCACAGCCCCCTTGCCTTGGCACACAAAAAGCTGAGCATTGCCACGGGATACCTCATTTTCTAAAGCTTTCAGAAAAGTGGGGTAGGAAAGGGATGATCTGTTAGTGGAAAAGGTAGCCTAGAGAAAAGGACATGCCCCAGTCTCTTAGTACATTGAGAATCATCCTTTAGCATCATTATCGTAGGAGGTCTCACCTTCCGATGCAGACAGAATCCCTGCCATCACGCAATACCTACTAGCTTTTTATACTACACAGTATCTAAATTACAGCTCCTTATATTACTTTTCTCAGCTATATATATTACACATAGATCTGGCACTATTTTCAATGTAGTCCCTTAAACACCAATTGAATTCAGATGTATTTTAGTCCAAAACTCTTGGCAGGATTATTACATTGCATGCATTATTTTCAACCTCTTATTTCACTTCATGCCAGTCTGTTTCAACCTTTAGGTTCTAGAGAGGACAAATATACATCCAAAAGCCCAAAAGACCAGAATTAGGAGAGTACACCTTAAAGGTGTTTCATTTGAGAGCTAACTTTTGTAACAAAGAGCCTACATAATAATTCATCTCCTCAAAACAGTGTCCCAAACTTTTCAACTCACAAATGCTCTTAAAATTATTTGCAAGTATTTTTACACATGTAAAACATTTTAAAAGCATGTTAACACAATATGACAAAGTTCTCTTTCATTTTCTTAAGATTGTTTTGCGTATACTACATACACGTGAAAGCATATAAATCAATAACAGAAAAATTGAAAGCCATATTTGTTTTCTTTTTAATTCCTAATAATTTATATATTAGCAAATCATCTCTACCATATTCGATTTACTAAGACAAGTTAGCTGCAGTCACAAAACTGCATGATCCAACAAAAACTGACTATATTTTGAAATACTAGCTAATTGAGATAGTTGAGAATCTCACATAACAGGGCTAAATATAATCTCCTCTTTCATGTTGAAGCAGCTAATGAACCACATTAGGAAATGAAATCTAAGAGAACACTTTAGTCACAAATTTTTTGAAGATCAATAGATACGGCTAATAAAAAAATGTTAGACTCTCACTTTTTTTCTTAACGAAGCATGAATATTTCTGTACTGATCTAAACATAAAGCTTCTTTTATCTGAATATGTCTATTTTCCTACCTGTGGCTTGTTTAAAAAAAATCAGAATGTAATACTCATATGTGTGAATAGTTTTAAACTTACCTGGGCAAATAATTCAAAAATTTTCCCTTTATACTCATTACGATGTACATATTAGGATCTTTTGTTGCAATCATCTATTTGAGCTAATTTACTGTGATTTTAATTGTTAAAAATCCCATCCACACCTATGAATGCACTGATGCACTGTAGGGGATGCATGTTGGAACCTTGTATTTCTTGTGGTAGCTGCTACTGCTCATCTGATACAAACTGGACGGACAGAAAAACAATGGATTCGTAAGACTAGTTCCATACCAATGTCATGTTTTCCCAAATGCTAAAAGACATGGCAGACAATTTCTAAGATGATAAAAAATGTGTACTACAGTAATTAATGATAATATATTCAACAATTTATCACAGATTTTTGATCAGAATCTCTTCACCTTCTGTCAAACGAAAATAAATCTATACAGTATTTAACAGGTTATAATTGTTAGCCCTGTGTTTTATGTTTGCCTGACTTTTTACAGAATGTGGAATTGAAAGAAAATAATTTTTATTCAAAATTAGCATGCATGTCATATCCAGTTATTCACTAAATTTCATAATAAACATCAAAGCAATTCAATTTAGACTAATTAATAGTCTGAATTTCCAGTTTCCAGGGTAATTTCTAAATGAATGTGTTCATTGAGTGCACTGCAGCCATAAATTCCAAAAGCAAACAGTAAGACAGTCCTGAGGCACTGACAATGCCCTTCTACTCCTTGGAAAAATGGATTCTTTCTACTTTTTGACTTAGTGGGATGAAAAGCCAGGTCCAAAATAATTTTGAAGTTTTTCTTAAGAAACTTTTTTTCTTTGGTATTCTTGTATACACCAAAGTATTTTAACATGCACCATTTTTGATATGCCTTGACAGGAAGATCTCTATTTAAGCAGTGGCTTTCTCATCACAGACCTGGCAGACAATTTTTCCTAGAGTAGGTTGATGAGTATATTGGAAAAATGTGTTACACTATCATAGTAAAAAGTTTTTCCTTTGGTCAGAGCTATAGCTTATCTCTCACAACTACACTCAAATCTGTCCCAGTTTGGGATTTTGTTTGGAATTTTGGGGCCTTTCTCTCTCACAACAAACTGAAAAAGTTTCTCCTTTGGTCCTAATTCTTCTCTTTCCTGCCAGTATCTGTTACATCTAAATCACTCTTCTCCTCATCACTCTGCTCTGTCTGCTTTCTTTTCTTTTCTTTTCTGTTGCTGTATCATCTTCTTCACATCACAGTCAAGCTATGTGGGTACTAAAAGAGTGAAAAATATTCAGTGGATTAGTTCAAGTAGTCATATTCATGTCTAGAGACATTGCTGCTGTTCTCACAACACTTAGATGGTATCATACTCCTCTCTAAATACGGACAAAAATACTGGTGTGGAATTTATATTTACAAAACATTTTGCCTTTTTCAACTAGCTTCAACTTTTTTGAATTTGGGTTTGCATATATGTGTGCGTACATAAAAATGGAATCAGAAATATGATGAGAAAGTACAATTTTTATGAAGACTTACATCTATTATGACATATTTTAATACATTGGGACATAAATATATTTTAAACTTGAACCAGTAGTAATTTTTGAAAGACATTATAAATAAGAGAGTATCTAGGACAGATTACCAACCAAAATGGAAATCATTTATGAATTTCTTTACAGAGACTTACCCAGATACTTATGAAACAAAGTGGCAATATACTACCGCCAAAAAGATAATGCTTTCACATCATTAATCACAAGACAAAAATAATTCAGTACCAATACAAAGCAAGGCAGTACGATGTTATGGAAGCAAGGCGCTTATGTTAAATTGGGAGTTGTGATCTTATGGCATATAAACACATCCATTAAGATGCACATCAAAACAACCTATCATCTAACTTCTTGAGATCTCACCTCAGTCATAAACCCCATTGAAAGACATGAAATGCCACTAGCTTACTCCCTAAGTAAGCCCCATCAGGAAACTGGATAGTAGTTTTAATAAAATGGGACTCATAAGTTTTTATTACTTTTATAATGAACGCTTTCCAGTTTTATTGGCTCTTGGAAGGAGTAATTTAGCTTCTCTATTTAAACATGACTTTATATCCTTCACAACTTACAGGTTTCGATTTTATGTTTCTAATATTATAAAAATAAATGCAGATACTGAGGTTTTAATAAAAATATGATGTTCTTTTCACTGATGTATACAATATAAAGTTTTGAAAATCATAGGTAAATGTGGAAAAATTTAATCTCCTTTCTTCACAGATCCATCTAACACCATTTTTGAGAACATAAGCTTTACAAATGGTTATCAGTAGTCACATGGGATTAGGTAATATATTCTGCTACTCATAAACTTTGGTGATTTTTTTGCTATTCATTTTCTCCTAGAAACAGCATACAAATGCCTTTCAAACATATCAACATCATGCCTGAGAGTAAAAGTTCTTTAAACACAAACCTTACCTCAGTTTGTTTAAACTACAAATCTGTTGCCTCTGCATTATAGAAGGGATCAGTGATCAACTTTCCAAGATATGAAAACATAAGATCCATACATATATATTTTTATTCAACTATCTTCAGCCCTCTTTATGGAAGCTGCTATTTAACATTTTTTAACAAAATTGTTATTACTAATGCATATTCTATACTACTTCACCTCTAATATTGTCAGATGTCTTTCTTTTGGCAAAAACCTGGTCTTCTCAATATTGTTTCCAAAAAAACTATTCATCTACAGTAAGTCAGTAAATTACTCTTATATAGTTATGCATGCATCTGCAAAAATATATGTCAAAAGGAAAGTCTTACTTGCATGAGCACACAGATACTATTCCTATTTTTCTTAAACAAAAATGTTGAACAATCTTTCAGGATTACTATACAATTATACTATATAATTGTACCCAGGTGTATTTTGACAGATGGTTTTCTTTCAGCATTTTTAAGAGGTCTTATTAAAAATTTTTGTCTAAAGCTATATGAAAGGAGTAAATGATCTAGACTGATGTAGAATATCACGATGGGGCAGTAAGGGCCTAAATGTTTGGAACTTTTACATTTTTCTCACAATTAAGAATGTAAAACACTTGCACAGTAAAATACTATTAAGAAGTTAATTTGAAGCTTTATTATTAAACAGAAAAGTGAGCAGAGGCATATAGACTTTTTTTAGTTAAGAAACAAATTGACACTAGATTTTCTTAGGCTCAACTTTCAGGTTTGTCTTTGTGCATTTCCATGTATTTCAAGTCAGATTTACTCTGAAAATACAAGTGTAATATTCCCCAGTCTCTCACATCATTCTATAGCCCATTTCATAATTTTAAATTTGTTAGCACCTCTCAAGAAAAAAAAAAAAAAAGGATAACATATTGTGAGTACAACATGTTGATAAAAGTACAAAACTCACTGTCAATTGATGATAATTTGAAGCAAATAAAGAGAGAGTGGTTGAAATCTTTGCTTTTACTGACAGCAATGTTTGATCTGAGATCAAATTCTCAGATCACAAAACAAAAAAACATGAACTATTTTCTATAAAGTAAGTACGTGAAGCAGAGTATTAATAGTGATTTTGAGGGGGAGAAAGTACTGATCTCCTACTCTATTCCTTTTTATTTTACCATGGCTTAAGCAGTGGAGCATCAGAAGTTTAACAATTGTTATTATCATGAAGAATTCTCTACTTTTTTTCAAGAGTTTTACAGGAGGGACATGAGTTGATAACATTAAAATGTATTTTGTTTTTCTTTCATGGTTTTATTTGTCACAGATGAAAGTGTAAGAAAACAATATATTTGCATAATTTAATTTTAAAATAGAGAAAGAGCTTGAAGTAGTAGTGAAATCCTGGCATCACTAGATATATCCTTGTAAACAACTGGCAACTTGAAATTCTACGAATTAATTTATAGAAGGCAAAGCTGTCAAAGCTGTCACAGACAGTCTTCCGGTATAACAACCACATTTTTTCCCCTTGCTCTCTCCTGTAAATTATAATGCTACATTGCCACTGAAGGGTTATAAGCTATGGTTTTCAAATGGCTTAGGCTCGTAGCTTTAATAGCACTGAGATGGCAATAAACTGGCTCCTTAAAAACATTAGAGTAGCATTCATACCTACACAAACTGTAACAGAAAAAGTTGGCAATGGAAGCTGCTGCATTGAGGCTTGCCACGTCTACAGAGGATGGCAAGCTGTGGCATGCGCAACCTCCGGGCAAAGGTGCCAGCACTTGGAACAGGACTGAACACTCTGCACGAGAGCAGCGGACACCCAGAAGCACCCATTAGCTAGTATGGAACTTCTAAGATTACAGAGCAAAAAGCACATAATGATTAGAAACATGGAAAAATATTAAAATAACACTTTAGTAAATCTTCATTCTTCAAATAATTAGAAACATGGAAAATTATTAAAAGAAAAATTTAGTAAAAATGCAGGACTTGAAGAAATTCTGAATTTCACACTTTTTAGATTTGCTTTTTTTTTAGATCATAGCTGGCTGTAACTGTAATGTGGAGGCTGCTAATATGTTATCATTACTCAAATAATTAGGCTTGGGAGCAATAGATTTTTTTTTAATTAGCTATCTCAAAGCAAGTACCATTATAATCATCTAATTATCCTTTGAGGCAGCTTTATGCATAAGTGCTTTAAACATTCATTACTTTCCTACTGGTGGACATGCCTCAGTTTATATAGTGGATGACAAAATAAAATTAGTGGTATGCACTAAAACATGTGTTAAGAGCAAATGTCAGAATGCCGAATGCCGTCTGCTTTAAAGTCTTAAGTTTTTCTTTCAAGGCTTTATGAAGCTAGAAGAAATAAACTTATTGTCTACTTAAATTCAGAATTAAAATCCCTGATATTAGCCTTGCTTTTGTGTTTGATTCATCTCATTAACAGTGTCTACACCTGTTTCTCCCTTCATAAACCTGAAATAACGCCACTTCTCAAATGACTGAGCTGTACAACTGCTAATGTGTAGGCTGAAAGATTTTCATATGCATCGGTCTTTTATATTTAATAAAATAAAGTCTTCTATTAGAACTATTTTTGACAAAGTCTCTCAGCAATTTTTAAGAATTGCTGATATATCTTCCCAGCAAAAGAAAGAGCAGACAGCAGCGGAGAAAAAACAGTCTAGCTAGAGGGGTTATCGACAGCAGTGAAAATTTGGAAAGGCACTTCAGCAGCAAGCCTGCCGGGGACTCAGTACAGCTTGTGCCAACATGTCCTTCTTGCTGCCGTCGCTATTAACCGGTGGAGTAAAACTCAGGTGGACCGAATCCACAGTGCAGAAATCAGACCTTGGTGCTGCTGTGACATCTGCCCTCAAGGACCAGCATCACACCAGTTCACTAGGTCAAGGCTTAGCAGATCAGGCTAACATGCAACAGGTGACCCTTTCAAAGTCCTAACACACACAAAAAAGAACCAAAATAAGTGCTTCAGTACTGGGTGAACATATTTCTAAAGAATATGTCCAATAGCATCTATATGAAGCTATGACCTGACATACTGTGATCTTTTCTTTAACCTAACACACTGATCAATTAAGTTTAATATATTTGAAATCTTATCTTTCAACTTTTTTTTTTTTTTTAATGTAAAGCTCCTGGAACAGCAATTCCTGCAAATGTTAAAATTCCTTAAATATGCTTATTTTAACATCAATAACTAATACTTTTGACAAAAACATGCTATCTAAACATGACGATTAGCTCTTATTTACAAAATAAATTCTTCCAAACCAGTCAGTAAAGTGCTCCTAAACAACAGATTCATTAAGATGGGTATTTTTCTGATCTCAGATCAGTCTCATGAACTCAAGACCTCAACTCTGCTGACCAGATCTTTGCCTTTTTTTCTTATTTCCTTATTTTTCAACAAAACCTTGCTAATGAATATTCTTTGAACACTCACCACGGTTCAACAGAAATCATTCTTATTTCAGAACTGCAGCATTTGAAGTCCATATCCTTGTACAACCAAACTGCCTCATATGCATTTTCTGTAACTATTATTGCTTTGCTGCAATGCTAAGAGAAGGTAAGGTTTTAAAACAATATAATAAAGGAGATATACCTAAAAAATCCAAGATAATCAGGCAGTGCTGGTAATCAAAGCCAGGCAGCTTTTGTTGCCTCCAAGCAAAGGCCCTTCACAAGAAAAGTCTGCTTCAATAGACACGTCCTGAAAATGTCAGCACTATCGGGTTTGGAGGACCATAAGCAAAAATTAATGTCTATTACCTTATCTGATACATTCCTGAAGTTTGACTCTGAGGAGAGAAAGATAAACCTAGCCTTATTAATTACCGTATAACAACTCTAGAAATAAAAGGAAGTGAATCATTATTTGTGAACTGACAGCTTATAATACAGCAGATAAAAAATCCATTAAAATATATGTCTTCACTATAAATGCCTGCTCTGCCTAATATAATTTTATTCATTACATATATTCTACATAAAGGAAGGTGAACACATCACCATAATCAAAGAACATCTCAAATACATTAAGGCTATCAGAAAAAAGTTACTCAGAAAAGAGGTCATTCAACTTCAAAATGTTTAATTTATACGTCTGATGGCCAATCATTTAAATAAGTAACTTGAAACTACATATGGACTTCATCAAGTAATGCTGAGTGTTCTATTATTTATATAAAGAAAACTGAACTTTTACTTGTAAAATACAGACCAATCTTCTGCACTTGTTAACGTGTAGAGGCTGGTAGCACTGGTAAACAGGAAGAGGATTTGAGAGGCAATTTGTTAAATGGTTCTTGCATGATAATTATGTAATTTCTGTGCTAATTTGGAGAAAGAAAAAGCACAAAAGTGCTCAGCATTTCAAAGTATTAGATCACTGGAAACATTTCCTCATAAATTTAACATAACACCAGAAAAAAATGGTCTCTACCTATTCAAGGAATATACAAATCTTCTCTTGACTCTATTCAACAGTAAAAACAAGGGGGGATGAATACAGCAGGAACATGTTGTTGACAATTTCTATGCCTGTATTTTCCAAATAAAACAACAAAATAAAATTAATAATCATATTTTGTTGAGGAGCCCAATCTATAGGCAATGTTGATAGAAAAAAAGAGGGCAGACTTCTAGTAACTCACACAAGAAAGATGTGTAAAAAACAAAATAATAATCAAAGTGATATACCTGTGACTGCAGTTTTTTTTTTTTAATTTAATTACATTCAGGTGATATTTACTTCAAACATGCAAAAAACCCAAGTATTTCTTCTGATGATATCCAAAAGCAGCATTTTTTTCTGTTACTTCTCTGTTTTAATAAAGATTTTTTTAAAAAAAAATCCAGTATTTGCTCTAGTTCTTTAATTACCCCATGTAGAGATAAAAGCTTATGCGCACATCTGTTTACATTATATAATTCCTATAACTGTCAAAATACTGCATGAAAATAAATGCTTTCTTCATGAGAGAAATGCAGATCTGTATAAGATATAATTATAAGGCTTATATGCTTTACTATGTTTCCTAGATGTCGAGAAACACTGTGGGGGGACTCTTTCATCAACACAAGCATGAGTTTAATAATGTGACTCCTAAAGCATTATCAGAACTTCAAAAGCAGCTCCCCTTTGAAAACAAAAGGGAAATCTACCTCTTCAACATCTTACAGAAATTTTACAAAATGCTCTATGTCCACTCAGCTGGGCTTCTGGTGCACACCTCAGACCATAAAGGGAGGAATATACCTCATTAAATAGTTTCACTGGGGAGGATTAAAAACTGCTACACATAAATGCCTGAAAATTGTCAAGGTTGGTAGGCCAAGATACATGGAAACAAAGTCTAGCCATGAGGGATGTTCATGTAAGATTAGGCATCTCGATTTTCATTTAGTTTTTTTAGGGAGGTGTTTATATAGAAATGACTATATCCCGAAGTCTAAGAAATATTTTAAAATTATTTTAAATTAATAATATATTTAATTATTCTTTTTTTAAAGTATATGTGAAGATTAAAAAAAAAATCCTGATTTTTTTTTAACTAAACCTACAATGTCCAGGCAATGCATAATTATGAGATTATTTTATTATTAAAGGTCAAATTGAGGTAACTGAAGCAGCTGCAGTGAATACAAAGGCACTATAATTTAGGGTGGGTTTCCCTAGGTTGAAGAGCATTGTGTGATCCAAAACCCATTAAAATGCAGAACAGTGGTTCAAGTTTTTTTTTTTTTTCCTAGATTTTTATCAATTTTCCTTTAGCCTTTTCTAATGCTAAGAATTTTATATAAACCCACCATTGAACTTCAGTGATTTGTTAAGTTTTCATTAAATCCATATGAATTACCCAATTAGCAAGCTCCCTCCTATTAGTCAAAGTGAACCCAACAAACTCACAGCTCTTTTCCAGACTGCATGTGCTTCTAAAACCTTGGCCTGTTACGGTGCGGAGGTTTTCCTTATCAGCCTCACTGAGATCATCTACAAGCTGTAGGCTGTTTGTGTCACCAGCACATCACAGGTTAACAGTGAAAACCATCATTTATATCCTCCTGATGGATTGTCCTGATGGATCACCAGGGACCGCCTTGAAAGAGAGCCAAGGGCAAGCCGATAGATAAAATCAGCAGCAATCGATTTCCAGCAGAATCTTGAAAAGTAGAGACATGTATCTCGGTTGTCTCTTCAGATACACAGACTACATTTCTCCTAGTGTGCAGCGCAAAAGAAAATGCCCATGAAGGACTGGTTGATTCACTCAATGCTTAAAGAACCATGGATGGCTACAGTTCATCTTTGGAAACAGCATGCTGTGCTGCCAGCTGTTTCAGCCCCTGAGTATGTGCCCAAGAACTGCTTTGATTGAAGGTGTCATCGCATTAGAAGTTTGACCTTTGAAAACTCAGTATTTCAAAGTTACTAGGGGACTGCTCTCACCAAATACTTCACGTGTTGCATGTGAGTATCCTAGGCTTCCCATCCAGTCACTGGAACACAGATGCTTCTGCCTTTAAGCAGCACAATCATATTTATTACCAAACCAAATGTGTTTTACATGAGCATAATATACACAGACCAAACAGTACTGTGTTTAAGACAGAAACATTGCAGCCCAAAGTGGCAAACCTGCAGCAGGATCTCCTCTCCCACTGACAAGCAGCATGGCAAGACAAGGCAGACACTTCCAGCAGGAATATTTAACAAAAAGAATCATTTTTAAAAACTAAAATGCTGGATAATATAGTCAATGAGAAGACGTTCATTTGCATTATATTGCTACCATCTGTTTCAACAGCATAATTTAGAGATTAAAAATCAGACCATTAGTTTTATTGAAAATATAAAATGAAATGCAGAAAAAGAAATGTTAAGCCCTGCCTACATAGTTTTGTTGTTGTTGTTTTTTTGTTTCCTCTAAGCAACTCAGGCCATTTTTCAGCTTGTTTCATAGTAACTGTAGGAGTCTAACAAGAAACCACTGTTTTATGGCATTAAAACATCTTTTCTAGTAACTTGAAGTTTCTAGTAAGTTGAGGTTGTTAAAAATACTAAAAAACACCCACTTAGTGGAGAAGACAAAACCTACTTGTCAAGCCCACAAGGAGGAAGTTCACTCCTGTACTTCAAAACTCAAAGTGATAATAACACAGTAGAAAAGTAGTTTCTTGTCTTTTCTATCCTGAAATGCATACTGTAACTTCATATTATGACTCCATATTACAAAAGAAAAAGTCTTTGAAAACTCAAGATAATAATCTGGAAACTGAAACTTTCAAAAGGTATTACTAAATGGAAGGCAGATGTTTCCAAAATAATTATGCATTAAGAAAAAAAAATCAAGAGATATTTATTTTTATACCTGAGTACACAACACTACCAAAGTAACTGTTTCAGTATGTGATATCATTTACTTGTTTCAGTTTAAATCCTTATGTTTGATAAGAGTAAAATTAGGAGGACTATGTAAATACTATCAATCACAAACACAAAATATATTTTCTTCTGTACAGATATTCTCTGATTAATAATGACTATAATTATCTTTAATATCATTGAAAGATATAGATTTACATAACTGCACATCATGGCATTCTTATGGTACAATATTTTCTGCTAGATACTGTATACCAAGTCCGGTTAATTGTGATAGACCTAAATGAAGAAATTAAGGCACACTAGTCTGTGATACAGCTTCCCTAACTACCTGAGAAGAAGCATAATACATGAAGTTACAGAAGATGAGGAGTCATATACCATATATCAGAGGAAAGCTGAATAGAGAAGTTAACACATGGTTCTGATGCAATCTCTAAGCTTTGTAATTATGTGATACAGAAAATGCCTTTAGATAATTATACATCTCTCTGAGATTAGATGGAGGTATTAAATGGTCAGCAAGTTTCAGAGATCCCCTGGCTCAATTACCAACCTGCTGGTAAAAATCTAACAATTATGACCCTGCAGAAAGAGTCACAGTAACAAGGGAATTAAGTAAAAGGCTCTTATTAGAATCAGTGCATCTGAATAATGTAATTGGGCTAGGCTTCTAATTCAGCGATAGACAAAGAAGACTTTAAACATCTGAGAGAGAACACATGTCAATTCAGACTTAAATTCAATTAATTAAACCACTATACAAATATACATACAAATATACATGGTATGGCCAATAAGATATGCCTTGACTGTTGTGAGCAGGCTGTGCTGTGCATTAAGGCAGTCACAAGAAGTTCTAAGAGCTGAAGCAACTCCAGCACTCAGGGCCAGTTAAGCTGACATGCAGTGTTCATCATCTAAAGATTTGCTAACTACGGCAGTGAGAAGCCTCCATAATGCTGATTTCTCAGTGGGAACAGCTAGGATTGGCTGTGTTCATAACCACATGTGGGAGACTAGATGGATTATGAGGTCTGTGCAACTGTGGCCCCACTGTGTATATTAAGCAATTTTTAAAACCTGACCTTAAATTTGTACTATACAAAATACAAATTATTAACATATTAAAGAATACAAGATCAGTATATGAAGAACGTTGTTTATACAGCACAAATGTGCCTAAAATATAATGTAATACATTATATTACAGTTCAAGAATGCATTTATGGCAATAAATAAATATGGGAATGCTATTAATGTCAACACAAGCTTATTCACTAACAAATAGTGTGAGATACCAACAAAATTATTGCTACTACTGTCATATTTCTTCAGCCAACTCCATTGAGAAGAAAAATTCTACCATTAAAGTAATGTTACTGCTTAAAGGATCACAGGATTCTCTCCTTTATATTCTTAAAAAAAAAAAAAAGAATCTTCATAACAAAATACACTACAGAACACAAAGTTTTCATCTATCAAGTTCATATCTTGCTTCAACACCCTATAGAAACTTAGGAAAGAATAAAGAAGTAAAATGAGGAGAAAATAGCATTTTTGATAAAGTTGCTTCAAACTTATCCAATATAGAATGGTCAGAGGACTATATGGAAGAAAGTCAGGGTGGTCAGTCAACACAAGATACATCTTCGTAGTTCAATTTTACATTTATTAATTTATTTGCTTTACATTTGAGCTCTACATCTCATGAGTGCAGTTGGAAATTTATACTTGTAGAACATTTCAGTAAAGCTAAGTTTCCATAAAGACAATACATGTCTAGAAAAAAATACAAGAATAAAAACCCATCCAGAAATAAATCTTTTAACGTGTTGCTCCTTAGGGGGCAGGTAGTCATTAATGTTTTAAACTTCTTTGTGTTCAAGGAGTTTTCAGCAAAAAAATGAAACTGAAAAATCACTTTTCATAGAGAAAAAAGATTTAAATATTACTGGCTCAATGCCCTACACATGCATTCTCTAAAGCACAGAGGGAGAAATGGGTACGAATTGAACTGTTGAACAGTGGCAGGAAGAGATGAACAGATTCCACACAGAAAGACAGAGGCCATGAGAGAAGATCAGAAAAGCATGGTTCTTCACAAGGCAATATTTACCTTGCAATAGTTTCATGTCACAGAAGCAAAGAAATATAGGCAGAATAATCGTGTTATAGTATCAAGGAAGAAACACTACTAGAACAAGCACAGTTGAAGCTACTCGTTCTGCTTGAGAGCTTCTTAAAACTTTCAGCTGATTTTTGCATGATATCCAGGTTATTTCGGGGAATAAAAAATTATTCCCCCACTGAGGGCATGATGGACACGGAGGAGAGAATTTTAAGAGTTTTGTTGCAAATAAAATATCTGATGTTTCGACTCATAAGGCAATCAATTACCTTTTCTCATTCGTTAAACCAGTAGAAGTGATTACAATTCTTCATTTTTCTGAAAATAAAGCTGCTTCTAGCTAATTTCCAACAGAGACACATGACAACGAAGAGCAACGACATCTGTATAAGAGAAACGTGCAAGCTATTGCCCTGCTTTAACCTCATGAAATCTGAATAAAATATGAAGGAATCTGAGAAGAGGTATTTATTAAGCTTTTCACACTAATTGATTGAAATAATACTTACTAAAATTAAGTCTCTCTTAGCCATTGCTATCCATATTGTACAAATAAAGAAAGTGAGGTAAAACATTAGTTGGCTATGGAGCTGCACAGTGCCTTTAATAAAAGAAGGGCAACAAACAATCGAATCTTACAGACACCAGAATATTCTGCTCATCCTTATCCCACCACATAGAAGAGCTGAACAAAGACCTTTATCATATATTCAAACATATTGCTAAATTATGCACCTAAGAAAAGAAGTTTCATAGCTTATTCTGGATATTTACTATCCACTGGCTCAGATACATGGTGAATAATTGTCATCACCTTCAGTGAGCACCGTGAAATCGTAGGCTAGGTGAAGAGCAGATTTTAATGTTCAGTACAATTTTTTTGGTTTCTTCTTAACATATAGAATAATTAGACAAAACTACACATAACTAACTTGCACTTAACTAATGAATCTAAAATAATCTGTAATGCATAACTGCAATAGAAAAAAAAATGTACTACCACATGCATAATATAGAAATCCCTTTTAAAAAGTTAGGGGGACAACACCATTTTTTTTAACCATCCTGAATATTTTTCCACATTAGAGAAATTTCTTTTGTATGCAACATATCTACCTAATAAGTAATATGCAATAGGTAGGAAGCATAAGTCCATAAGCAATCCTTTACACAATTTCTCTGAAAATCTCTACCTTGCACTCTGTATTTTCTGTTCAAATATAACACCACAGTGTGAGCTAAATAAATGATAGTTTGCCAATTACACTTAAACATAGACTGAAACCCATCATTACTTGAAGTCCATTCTTCATGGAGGAATAATTCAATCATTTTATATTTGTGGAGTTGTGATCCAATTCTAACATGTAATAAAAACAGTTTTGAAAGGCATTCTTCCATAAAAGGAAGCTTTATTTTTAACATTTCTTATACAACCATGGAAGATATAGAAATATGCATGAATTTCAATCAGGAAAAAAAAAATCACATCTGTTTCCTCTAATACTTGAAACTACAAGATGCAAACCTTAGAAAGGGAGCCATAAACATAAAAATGTCATTGGGACCCTGCTATCAAAAACATTTTGTTCTGAAATGGCGATGATAAAGCAGAGCTTGGTCCTCGACCCCTGCTCTTCTCACTTTGCAGCGACTGTGAAAACCTTCCTCCATCCACATAGCTTATAAAGCTGTCTCTTTGCTGATGGCTCATAAACCTGCCCATCTCCTCAACTTATTCTGCGCTTGGCTAATATATCTTCGTAAACATGTCATTGTCATCTGAGCAGGTCCCGATGATTCCCCCTTCTTTTCTTTCAAACCCTGTCTATCCCTCTCTAAACCTTCTCTATCACAATTACAACCACCACATTCCTACTCTTTCAAGCCCATGCATTTAGGATTATATTTCTTTATTTCTTCTTAACACATCATAAGTTATCCTAAATATGTTTCTAGTCTCTATTACTTTATTTTCAAACATACTTCAGCAAACACTACCATTCAGCAGCTCAGCATTTCTCATCTTTAGTCGGTCTTTTTGGGCCCTGCACTATTCTCCGGCAAGTTCTTCCTGCCTAAGAAACGATTTTGGTGCTGCACCAAGCGATTATGAATCCCAGCGATGAGTCCTTCTTGCTACCACTTCAGCACTTCAACTACAATCATTGCACTAATGCCCTGCTTAATCTCTTCTTACAATTCCCCTCCAACCCACCACATTTCCTTGAGATCTGTGCTGTTAAGCTTCTTCCATCACAGCCCTGCTCTTTTTGCTTTGGAGTTCTACTTTTGTTAGAATCTGCCTTCAGTCCACATACAAGGCAGGCGGCTGATTCCTTTTGACAAGGAGAAGTACACGCTCCTGGAGCGAACTCTGCTTATTCATACATGTTTAACTCAACACAGCTGGGGAGATGATTTATATCTGAAAGAGAACCTGAGCTACACGATGTACACACGGCAGAAGAAAGCAAATACAGTGGTGCAGCGTGCTTTTCTAGCTTGCTTACAGTGCGTTCCTCCTCGGCCAGGAGTATTGCAGCCTGGTTTACATGTTCACATGTGCTGCGTTACAGAGTTCCTCTGCTCCTGGAATATTGAAATGCAATATTACAGAATGGCTGCAGCTGACATGCAGTGGCATGCAGTGGTCACCAGCTAGCATGTGGCAAAAGTGGCCTTTTGTCTGCCAGGCTGCCACTCTGCCTGCTGTGCCTGGGACTGATCCGCAGCCTATGCATTTGATTTATATTAATGTTTTTTGGGGTATATTTTCTTAAGTGCTATTCTGAAGAGACTTGATATTGTCAAGGCTATTAAAAGACCACACATCTCTTCAATAGCACATATCCAATCAGATTTACTGGCCTGTCTGAGACAGAGAGAAATTCTATATTGTTAGTTTTATAAATGAGACTCATATACAAAGCATGTATGAAAAATCAGCACATTCATCAATAAGTGATTCTGCTATTCTATTATTTTGGTATTTACATAAGAATTAGATGTTACATTATTCTTCACTGTCCTTCCATATATTGCTTTTTTGGCAGATGGCAAAAAGATCGAGTGCAAAGTCACTTGAAATGTAAACACGCAATCTATCTAACATGCACAATCTTCTATTTCTATATGAATATTAAACTCACTACATTGTGGGAATCCTTCCCTTCTGTTTTTGGCATGGTGATGGCTATGCACTCCCATTTAAACAAAGCACGATGCAGGCTCTTTAGCATGGTTGGTTGTGTGCATAAATGACTGGACCAGGACCACCATATTTCTCTATATGTTGCTCAACCCATTGCAAGACCTGCAGACAGTAGCCTGGGAAAATGCACAGATTCCATTGCTGTCCTGCCACCTCGGACATCTCAGGTACACAGATAAGGAGAGAGAAAAGAAGAGGAGGATACTGAACTGGAGAACAAATTTCTATAACAAAGCCAAATAAATAAATGCAAAAATTGTAAGTGGAAAATGCAAAGGATCTTTCTTGCAGCTGATGAAGACATGCTGCTACACTTCAAAGTGGCCTTGTGCTTGAATATGATATATGAGTGCTACATGCCCTGACCATGGAAAATGACCTTAACCAATCTGCAAAATGGCTTTTCTTTCCAGATCATGAAGAAATATGTGCTGGAAAAACAGTGTATCATGGAGCTGAATAGGAAAAAATGGGATAAAGAATGAAAAAAATCCTAGATAAAGAAGGGTTTTTTTGGTGTTTTTGTTGTTGTTGTTTTTACCATAAACTTTGCTGAATATGCTTTAGAACAGGAGAGCAAGGACAGGTGCACGCTGTTCAGCGATTATTCAGCTGAGCAATAATTCAGCACTTCTTAGAAGCTCCGAGTTTAATGCACTACTAAAGTACGCCGGCAAGGAGAGAAATCCAATCTCGTCAAAGATTATTTATGACAAAGTGCACCTAAGTGAGGCTCAATTTGTTTGTGGAATTGCAGTCATTCCATTTCAACTAAACAATAAATATATCTATCTCTCCCTGCATTGGGCCGGGGTGTAGAAAAAAACAAGAGAGAGAAGGGACACAGCACTTCATAGCACACCGTTCGCGCGCAGAATTGGCTGCTAAAGGCCAAGCTGTCTGGGAGCATCACCCGGGATGGGGCTGGGGGGGTCCCATGGGTCGGCAGGGGCTGTGGAGGGTCCCCAGGTAAAGCAGGGATGAGGAGTGGGGCTGGGGGTGCTCAGTGCATGTTCTAAAATGACGAGGTTAGACAACAGAGCACATCTGAAACTGTTGAACCCAAACTGAAACAAAGGGTTGAAACTATTTTTGCTAAATTTCCCTTCAAATTCTCCATTTTTTGGCCAACTTTTAGGGTTGCTTTTCCAATTAAGCACCATTAAATTTTATTATTTGCGTTCTTTTAAAGTAACTATTTGAAAACATCTCACATTTTGCATAGTTTGCCACAAAAACACTGAAAATGCGCAACATCAGCTAGGAAGAAAGTAATAGTTGATATTGCATCACTTGGTTCGAGTTTACTAAAATTAACTTTCAGTATGTACACTGAAAATTAATAATCAGTAGCAATATTAATTCTTGGTTGTGAGTTACAATTTAGGGGCAATTAGCACTCCTTACTTGTCCTTACCAGCCACAGAAAGACTTTTTTTCTCTCCACTCCACAGCTCATGGGGGGCATTTCCCCAGGCACCAAAAATGTACCACACAGCAAATCGGAAGCAGAAATGCTTGATGATTGACCCAAAACACCATCAGGGAGGCACTGCTGCACTCTCCAAGTTAGAGTGGGGCAAAACCTGAAATTGTTCAGAAATGATAATTTATGTGTCCAGAGGGGACCCACGGGCCCACAGGCCTAGAGAAGATGAGGAGCGAAAGAGATCAGTATTCACTCATTAAAATTTAATCCTACCAAGCTTTCTATCAAGCAAAATTATAATTTTGCAAGCATATGAAATGAATTCTCAAATTTCAAGTCTTAAATCTAAGGAAAAGGGAAAAGAAACAGTGCACCTTGCAGTCACTGCTCAAAACAGAGACTGAAAAATACTTATTAAATAAAAAAGATATTGAAATATACAATTGAATATATATTTTCAAAGAGAAAAGGCAAAATAGCCATTGGCAGCAGTTATTACAAACCTTTGAGTAGAAGAATTGCAAAAAGGTTAAAAACAGCAGACAAGACAGTTTAGAGAATCTGTTTTTGAAACAGGATAAATTTTTAATGTGAAGATGGGTTTGAAAAGCTGATTGCTAGGGTGGAGTCTTTCAGGTTTTGGTGCTGTCAAAGACTACTATAGATAGCATATAAAGAAAATTTCTGAATGTTCATTTCTGAGGATCATTACCATTTCATTTTATAAAACGTATTCTAAAAGAGAAAAGAGCAAAACAGGAGTTTTTTGGGGTTATTTTATTTGGCCTCAGGAAAGGCACATAAAAGCATTTTGAGACAATTTTCACTGGATACCTGACATGTAGAGCTATGGCATAAAACGAAGAACCACTGGATGGCATTAGATCCTGCATCTGTAAGTATTTGACCTGGAAAAACATCTATTATTTTTATATCATTATAATGTGGTTTTGTACCAGCAAAATAAAGCCTGGACAATCAAGTGGAACGTTGACTGTAAGGATGCTTTGAAATAACTACTGATAGGAAAAGAGGAAATGGCCTCAAGTTGCACCAGGGAAGTTCAGGTTAGATATTAGGAAAAAATTCTATATTAAGAGAGTGGTGAAGCATGGGAACAGGCTGCCCAGAGATGTGGTAGAGTCACTGTCCCTCCCTGTCAGTATTGAAGAAACGTGTAGATGCTTAGGGATACGGTTTAACAGGCAGGGTGGTGACGGGTTTATGGTGGGACTCGATGATCTTGAAGGCCTTTTACAACCATAATGATTCCATGATTCTGTAAATACCTAGTATAATCATGCGTTTTTAGGGACAACTTTGGCTAAATAACTCCATTAAAAATCTAAAAACTGTTATTGAATGCATTCCAAATAGGCCCATGCTTACACCAACAACAAAAAGCAAATTTTAGAATGAACATCTGGGATGTTTTAAAATACAGATTTGCATAGCACTCCTCCTGCTTGCAGTAACATGCATTTTCACAGAAGACATCTAGGAATGTTTTGAAGCCAAGATTAGCAAAATTACATGCTATTTTGCTGTCACTTTTCTGAGTTTAGCCACATCAGGTCACTGTTTCAAAAAAAGTGCATTTAGTTGCATGTTGGAACCTAATATATATTTCAAAATTTTCTAGCACACACATTCACTTTATTGCAGACTAAGGCCCTGTCAGTGCTTCAGTCTTGTACATATATAGGTTCCCAAGATTTAGAGGATCTGACTTCCCTTGTCCTTTGCTCTTGAAGAAATCTTACAGAATCTGACTGATTTAGCATATGTTTTCCTTCAGTTGCTAGGAATTTGCAAACTGTTTTTTCTCCTCCCCACTGAAAAAAATTACCATTGGAATAATGAAAATTCCAAAGAAACAGAATTTTGACCTTCCTTGCTACCTCCTCCTTTTGCCCAAGGTCTGCATTCGAGCAGAAGGGGCTTCCCACGTGCCCTTTTTCAGAGCTCTGAGTCCTCCTCAGCAAAGCATGTTTCCTCCAATTACATCCAAATCCAGAGTCAATTTGTTCTCCTGCTTTTGATCCATGTTTATCTAACTCAAAACAGCTTTTCCCCCCACTCATCACTGACTTCCGACCAGAATTCCCTTCTCTTTGGCTACATTTATAACACATCTAATTCATTTTGCTTTGCACTTGCTTTTTACTTGGTGTCTCAAGGGTCAGCTCCCAAGCTATTTCCCAAGAGGCTTTATTTCTAGCCATAAATTAAGCTGCCTTTAGTCAGTCTCTGGACCACTAATCTCAAGATTATTTTAGTTATGACAGCATTCCTATTTACAAGGCCAATATAATATGATATAAAGTGTTAAAGAAATTACTAAATTAAATTTTATTTAAATAAACATTTACAGTACACAATACATTTCACAGACACAGGCACAATCAATAACAAATATTTTAAACCTGAAATAACAAAGTCTCCTTTTTTTTTAGATAAATTAAAAATCATTTCTCTTTAGTTTAGTATTTATATTTATTATCACAGAAGCAAGCGCCAGTTCAGATGAAATGCATTGCAGGACAACATTAATAGGATACCGGTGAATAAGTGTGTCATTTTAATGTCTTTTCAGGTTACAGAATATAAAAGGCTTAGAACACACCTTTTTTTGAAACCACAACCTGGACGACTTTTAATCACTTGATATTCTTCTTTATATATATTCACTTTTAACTACACTTATTAATTGTGTCGTCTATGGAGTTGAGTAAGCGAAAAATACATGAAAAAGCTATTTCACAGTTGACAAAATTCTTTGAAGCATCAGTTATAGAAACAACGTATTGTATGCAAAGTAAAACAAATCTGTCTCTCTGCAGGACTGTCAGAATACACAATAACTTACTGATTAGATAACTGATGAGTCTAACATACTGACATTTTGCAGCAACCACACAAATCACTTACTGTACTCATCTAGGAATTGGCTAGTTCTGTATCGATGAAGACTTCTCATCTCATCTGGTGTTTCCTAAATTGTGGATTGTGGATTCTTCAAATCAGAAGATTCCATTAAATGAAAAATAGCAACATCTAAGAGGCATTTTCTCAACAGTTTTGTAAAACAAATATGCTACAGTTGTCTACAAACATATTAAGATTTAAAAATAATTCAATGATTTTGCCTTTCCTAGTGGCTTTTCAAGAGAAAAAGTACTGTATCTTCCTCATATAATTCTTCCCTATACAGTTCCTTTTGCATAAAGAAACTGACAAACACAGATACAGTGTAACAAAATAATTTGATTAGTCCAAAATTATATAGCCCTACTTTCTTACAAAAGGCTCCAGATGGAGCCTAGGAAGGGCTAGGAGTGAGATGGAGTTAAGGAATGAAGACAGCGCTGACAAATTTCTGTGTTAAACCATCTCTATTTTGATGATTATGGCTTTTCTGATAAAAGTCAGGAAATTACATTAATTCTGTTCCTTTCAGCACTACTAGTACAAGACAACACAAAATACTTCTGCTGCTTTGGTGACTGGAATATAATTCACCCTGTCCCCTTAACCCAGGAAGAGATACAGCTTTTTTGAATAAAAAAAAAGACATGGAGCAGATATAGCCCTTCCCACATGAAAAGAGCTACTCATAGAAGCGCATTTAACAGCTGTGGGACGAATGGAGATGTTCGTTGGACAAACATCTTTACAAAATACATCTCAATGAGGTACTGAGATGATGTTGTACCACCACCCAAAAACATAAGTTAGTCAATCACAGCTTTTATGACTTTGAGGAGAAAAAAAATGTGTAATCTACTTGATTTAAGTATCCTTCTATATCCTCTGAATCACCAGTATTAGGTACTTAAATAGTAATTAACAAAACAAATGCTAACAATAACACCAGGCTTCATCCTTCCAGCAAAACTGTGACATTCTTCTTTCTATTCTTCCTACAAGACATTAAGATTTCTTATTAGTAGACAAACTTACAAAACTTATACCTAAGTCTAAAATACTTACAGAGTGAAAAAGAAAAGAACAGAATGTATAGAGAATGCAAAGACAAAGCTGATTTTACACCAAAAAAATAAATAAAGGCTAATGAAATATATGGTACTTAGCATTTTCTTGGAATATTTTTTAGCAATCAGGCTATGAACTCTAGAAATAAAAATCAAAGACATAATCAATATTTGGAATGAGATATTCCCTAACACTGGCATTGATCACGTGTCCTTCAAGTGGAAAAAAATTATTCTAAGACTGGCAAATAATTTTTTGTCCAAAAGCTTCAGTGCTCAAAGATTAAAAAAAAAAAACCCAAAAACTTTATACCAGAAAATGACTACAGTTTGAACTTAGACAGCAGTAGCTTCCAGGAGATCTCTGTTTTCCTATGGTAAAATCTGGGCTGTGTTTTACTTTTTGTTCATGCAAGGATAAGCTTGCAAATAAACATTGTCATTAACAAACAGTTGCTATCCTATGTTTTAAAATAAAAGGATTCCTAAATGCTGACTCCAAATACAAAGAGAAATGCTTTCATTTCAAATATTTAGTTCTACCTGGCATCTTATCAAAATAATGAAAGGTCAACACAAGAAATGGGATGCAGAGTTGAAGGGGGATGAGATACAGACAGCTGAAGGATATCAAAGCAGGAGAAGAAAAGACAGAAATGTCAAGTACCGAGACCTGAGATCAGACCTACTGGAGAACTCTTGTCTTCAGAAAGGCCTAAGAGGACATAAGCTACATTTAAAAAACCTAAGTGTTCAATAAAAAATGAACTGAACAAACAGGAAAAAGTGACACCAAAAAGCACACCAGCCAATTGTACTATCAGTCAGGAATATGGCTGGCAGGTAAACATAGCCCTGAACCTGTAGAGATGACAAATGAAAACAAAGGTTGGACTGCTTCAAAAAAAAAGACCTTTGCGTGGCTGGAAGAGAGACATGTGCAGTGATCATGAAAGTCTTTTGGGCAAGGTGATTACAGGTTTTCTCCTATAATCCTGAGTACAGGATTACTCTTTTTCTTTGAGTCTAGAGCAGTTTGAAGTCCAAAGCATAGCATTCTGTAGCTCATTTAAATTGAAATTTATTTTGAGTAATTAACTCCAAGTGTCTGTTTGTCTTTCTATCTATGTTTTCAGCGTTCTTTCATTAGTGTTAAATTGTCTGCAGATATTGGTTATGCTCTCTTTTAGCTAATTGATGCAGAAGTTAACATGGTGGAGATCTAAGCCCATTCTCTCTACAGCTATTAGTTTCCACTAAGTAAAGGTTCAGAAACTCTGCTCATGATTACAACACATCTAATTAATTGAAATTCATGTAAAACCTACTGAGAAGGGTCTCTTTTCCACACTGAAGAGATGTGCAGCAAAAATAATTCTATTATTTGTTTGCTAATAATTATTAAATTATTTTTAAGTGAAAATTAATAGAAAAGCATATTATTCTGCATAACTGATTTAGGTCATGTAGAAATTACACAGTTAGTATCTTACTAACTATGCAAATTTAAATAACCCAGTGCATTTATTTGCAGTCACCCATTTTGTTATTGTTCATAGCAACCTAATTTGATACATAATAATTCAGACAGCATGGATTTCAAATTACACAGAAATATTAATTTTTAATATGCTTGTACTCTTTTGTCCAATGAAAGCTTGTTCCTTTGGAACTTAACTGAAGCTATTATGAAGTTATTCCACATGGTATATTCTTTCAAGTTTTGTATCTCTTTGTTATTTCTTCTTCATCTCTCTCTTTTTTCCTTCCCCTTACTTATTTCTTCCTAATCTAAAAACTCATGTCTTATTTTATACGAGGTTATGTATTTGAGTAATACACTGAATGATTGCAATGAGAGAGAAAAAAAAAAAGCATGTATATTGATTCTTTTAGATTATTTTTTCCTGAAACGAAATCAGTGTTTTCCCCTTGTTACTAAGCACTCAGATAAAATAAACTATATCCTACTTCACTTAAATTTGCTACTATCAAACATCCTCCTTTAGCCTCTAACTGACTATGTGTTTTTCTACTATATCCCCAAAACTTTTATTTCTTAAAAATTCTTCAAATGTCCATAGAGCTCTTTAAAAACTTGAAAAGAAAAGAGAAGAGAAGCTGTTTTCTTTGTTGTTTCTTCTGCCTTTTTAATAACTTAACTTTGAAATCTGTATGGCCTACTTTCATTGCAGTTGCAGGCATCACTCATGTTGGGTACTTTGTAGAAGTCTGCATCTCAGAAAGTCACCTTATGCTCCCTTTATTGTGAACAGAGAGAAGAAAGTCATCTTCAGGACACAATTCATGTGACTTTATTTCTACATTTAGACGAGACGGATTACTCCTCTGGGAGTGCCCACTCCTCTCAGTTAATTGCAAGTGAAGTCTAAACAGTAAGCTCAAATGCAGACATTTACATTTGGTCAAGTAAGTGCCAGGTTTCCAGGTGCTGGATAAAAACTCTTAGCTGTTTGCTCAACCAGCCTTTTGGGGTGCTTTGGTTTTTTCTTACCCTAACAGAATCTAGCTTATTCTGGAAAAAGTGCACTGTGCTATTCAATTTGCTGGCTAGTGCGCTAATTTGATTTGATCTTAAACTCCACAAAATATGGTATAACTGCAGAGTGGCAGTGTTTGCTTTACCTTGCCTATATGTTTTGTTTTCTGATATTTCAATATTGCATATATTGACTTCCTTCCACCAATATTCTGGTAGAACTGGAGCTAGAAATTGTATTTCTCATCTGGTCTCATATGGTGCCTTACTTGACATCCTCTTCAATGAACAATCTGTGTGGTTTTATTTCCTATCTGGTTAGTTCTAGACTTCGCCTAGGATAGAGAACTTGAATGTCCTCAGCCTTAGTAATGTTACCCCAAATCACATTCTCCTCAGCTTTCTACAGTTCCTGAATTTAAAAGCTTTCTTACAATCTTCTCAATTTTGTCTTATTTTGGTTCCCTTATGGTTTAGATGAGCCCGTCTCTCCTACATTAGTGCCCTATATTCACAACGGTCACCAATATTAATCTGAAATGTTACCCATGGTAACCTATGGTCTTCTTAGCCAGATATCACTTTAACTGAATCTTGTGTACTGGTATACACCAAATAATTCTTCAAAGGAAAAAAAAAAACAAAGACAACTAGATCTTCATCTTTAACAATGTGGGTAGAAATATTTTTGTAATGGTTAACATTTTCCTTCAGAAAATACTAAAAGCCTTAAAACATTAGAAGTTTAAATACTGCGTTGTTGAGTATATTTAATAGCCAAAAGCAATAGCTTTGTATTTCTTTCTAAATCCCTAACCTCTTGCCTTTTTTGGAAAGGCCACTATTGGACTCATTTACACTAAAATAATTATTAAATTCCCAAAGAAACATTTGCTAATCCCTTCACAGGACATAGAAGGTTATCTACTGTTCCTCAGAGGACTGCTAGATTGTTACTAAAAAGCATCCCAAATTAAAATATCTGTTATTTTGCAATTAGCAAACAGAAACAACTGCTTAGCAACCCTGGAGTCAAAGACTAGTTTTAAAGCAAACATACTTAATCCAAGTGCTAGGAACAAAGATAGAATAGCTATTCTTGCTTGATTCCCAATAGAAAAAGTAAAGCTATAATTGTTTAAAGTATTAATGCTTCACAGACGTTAAGAACAACATCTTTTCCCCATCAGTATGTGAAGCAGTTGCTCTCTATCATTTGCAGCTTTGTCTGCTTGACATCTCCTAGTCTCATGTCAAAAACACAAAACCAAGGGACAAAATTGTTTTTCACTTTCAGTGATATTCTAAACTGCATTCAGAAATAAACCTGGCATTCTTCCAATTTATTTCAGTCTAATCACACTAGGGAAAATGTGCTTGCTTTTTGAGCATCCTAATAATCCTCAGAAGAATTAAAGAAATCTCTCCACATGAATTGTTAGTAACAGAAGTCACTGTGCAAGGTTAAAAAACATTTCTCACTGCATTTGAAAACTTTGTAAGGACAATAATGAACATACACAGTATCTTTGATGATATTTTTCACTTATCTGTACTCAGAAATCACTGTGGAGGATCAGAGGAGGATCACTCTTTGTATTTAAAATTATAATTTCTCTACACTAATATATAAATACATATATATGTATATACACTTGCATGATACTATCATGTTAACATGTCATAATTCTGTGTTTGTAAAAGTAATGAATAAACTACATGGCTTTGAGCCATGTTGTGTGGAGCAAATAATCTATTAGTTTCTTTCTACACATACATTTCATTTCAAACCTATTTACATTACTTCTAGTATTAGCCCTCTTTTGACTACTAAGTGTCAATCAACAACAAGGAATGGACTGTATTATTTTCTGCAAGAATAAGTTCCCATGATGATGTTTCTTGGAGAAGACCCTTAGAATCCCTGAAAAGAAAGTTCACCTTTACTACAATGAGACCCAATGCTACAGACCCAGAAGAGAGAATCTTTGCATCAGAAATGTGCATGCCTATCAGGTTGACTGTGATGATCTATCCATGACCAGACAGTCTGAGCATTAACATCCTCTTGAGTCTTCAACCCCCACTAGTACCCATCTCTGATCCTTTGATCTACACAGAAAACATTTTGGAGTTTCTCCCAACCAGAAGTCAGACAGAAGAACACAACAGTTGCTATAGTGATAGCTCCTCTGTCCTGCATAGTTTTTAAAGTAGGTAACTAAAGTCCATGCATGGGAGTGGTGGGTACTATCTGAAATTTCCCTGCGACCTTGAACGAGCCATTTATTTTTTTTCTTCTGACTCAGCACCACGTCTGTAAAAAGACAGTGCTTCATTGTCAGAGGAAGCTGTTTTGAAAGCCATTCATGAATTCCAGTGCATTTAAATGTATTTTACTGCACAGAAGGTGGCTATCTGTACAGTTAGATTATAAAAAAGGCTAAATAGGTACATCACTATGTATGATCACTATCACAAATTCACTATGTTTTCTGATAAGTGACTATGAAAATGATAAGATAGCTTTAACCATCCTCAGAAAAATAAGATATGGGTTCTACTACAGAACCCAGGAACTTTGTAAATTACAAGCCCCAGTAAAACCTGTCTCTGGAAGCTGTAGCTTCTCACTTGTCTGTTGGCAGTGGACTGGTCCCAGCACCGTCATGGAAAAAAGTGTGCATTCAGTGCTCTCCATGCTCACCTCTGCGATCCCTTCTGGGAAGCAAGTGGAAAATACTCACAATTTTTTTCTGGAAGTGCCAGAGATCTTTCAGTGCCCCCCCCAGACCCCACTGAGATCTTCAAGGAGCATCACGCTGTTTCTTTCTTCCAAAGGACAGTCAGACCGGCCGCTGCCATGCGGTCCTGCTAAATGTCTTCCAAAAAGGAAACTAATGGTGCTCTCACTCCAGCACTGCTAAAGTGGCAGCGTTTGAGGAAATGGCAGAAGCTCACTTTTATGTCAGTAATGCAACTTTCAGGGAGCAAAAGGTGTAAGACACTGTTGCTGGAGAATAGTATCCTATTTTTACACCGAAAAAAGCCTTCAAGAGAACCTAAAGACTACAAAGTCTTATGGTATATTAACTGAGGTCTATTGATCTTAACAATAGCTTGTGACACTGCTTATCATCTAACTTACACATTTTTGGTTAGCCTCCTTTTAGATTCTGTAAGTTAATACAAGATGTTCTACTCTCTAGTTCCATTACTTTAAACTGCTTGATAATTTTGTTACTTCGTACGTGATGGAAAACTCAGTAGGCTGGAAAAAACATCACAAACATTTCTATGCTACAGTGCAATGTGCCTAGTGAGAAAGCTAAATTTTAGTTTATCAAAAACTAACATATGTAGGACTAAAAGTGCTTGTCAGCGTGTAACTATAATTGTACTCTGCTCACTTATAGGATTGCCTCATCAGTCATTAGTCACATTAACAGAATGTATCCCTATCTCCCAGAATCAAGTATGATACAGCAGAAGATTTTGGGCTTCTGCTGCTAGCTATATATATTTTTGACATATTGAAAATTCCAGGAACTCAGCCACCAGAGACCAAGAAATTCTCATCAAATTGAAATTGTCTGGCAAGATGGAAAACTTCAGAATGAATCTTTTTATTGTTTCCCATCCAGATTAACAAGTACAATCTACAGAAATTTCAAGTCTAGACCATTCACGTCTAGAAACAGAATTTCTGGCCATTATTTCTTTTCTTCTGGATAGTAAATAGCATAATGAAGAAATTAGCATGAATGTTTATGTCTGGCATCTAGCAGGGTTGAGTAATTTTATGAGAGTAGGAAAGTAAAGACTAGTTAATGGGTTGAATTTGGATTTGCTTTTACACTAATTTAATGTAAATTTGGTTAAATTGTTTTGACACAAAAATCTAAATGTTTTCATTTCAAAATGTTTTGTGTTTTTATAAGAACCTCTAAGTATTTTTGTTATAAGCCATCACACATAAAGATTCAGAAACAGTATCATTTTCCTGACAGATACATTTCCAATGAGTATACTGTTTGTCCAGCAGTAAACATCATTTTGAAGCAATGTGATTTACAACCTAAGATTGAGAAGTTCTGAGTAATTTAGGTATGTGACAGAAATGTTGAATACAGTATAAGGTGCCTAAACAGTACTCCTTACCATGGCTGTAAATATCACCATACTTAAAACAAAGTTTCCAATACTGGCAAAACTTACATAATTTCAGTGCTCTGTCAGGAAAGAATTTTAGTTATTTTCAAATACACTATCAGGAAAAGGTTTTTATAAATCACTTGTATGCATAGACAGCACATTGCCATATACTGCAGATATGCATATATAAATCATTACACACAGGAAAAGTTTAGAGTCACAACCAGATCAACACTGACGATTGTGCTAATAACAGAGTGGTCTAGATGAGCCAACTTTAAAGAACTTTAGAACATCTGGCTGAGACCTTTGGAAATCTCAGTGAAACATATTAATTAGCAGGATCCATGTATCAGCTGATTCTCTCAAAGCACTGTCACGCATTTCCTTTCAAAAGAGCCACACCTGCTCTTCCCAAAGCTTCTTGTACTTACTTGTTCATTCATTGATTCAATTATCCATCTAGTTTTCATTAATTTAGCAAGGCCTGTACTTTTGATTGCCCCATTTTTAAAAAATTGGAATTGCATTTGCTACTTCCAGATCTCAAATTCTAAAGTAGTTTTAAGCAAAAATAATCCTAATTGAAGACCATCAGGAAAACTGGTTAAGTGCATTCTAATCACAACTTCAAATGTGTTTGTATGGTAAAAGAGAAAACGTTTTACTTTGTAATCATCAATTTATGTAGCAAAATGAAGGAGGCTACTGACAGTCTTCCTCAGGAACAACAGAAACACTACTTAGTATCTGGAGATCACGAATACTTCCCAAAGGTATATTCAATGAATGTACTTGCATAGATTAAGTCCCCAAATGTTTTATTTTCACACTAAATTTCCTCAGTCTGTATTTCTGCACAGAGATTGTCAGACATTTGTAAGGACTGCATAAATGCTCTGCATTAAGGAACAGTCATTTAGAGGATTGTTAATATTTTAGCCTATAAAATCATTATGTAAATTAAATTAGTTACCACTGCAGCCATTCATCCTCAAACAGCTGCTCAACACAGGACTTTTGCTTTTATAAACAAATCTACATATGACTGCCTTTTGTATCACAGTTATAGGACAGCAGTATTGTCCTTTGCTGGAATACGATAGACCTTCAAGCCATGGTCGATATTTTAGGTGCTGCTGTGATGCTCACCTTGCCATCTGCTCACATTAATCTCATGAAAAGAAATCTACTCAAAAGCGTGCCACATACAGCCCTTTTTAGAGTATAAAAAAAATCATAATTAGGGATAGAAAGAAGCACTTGATTATTAGAAAAAGTGCAGTTCTGTATGTATCAGTTTTCCTTATGCTTGTATTATCGCAATTGATAGACCAGAAACCTGAAGTTATTTTAAAACTGAACATTATTGGGTCTCAAATGTCTTCAGCCACTTCTAATTATAGCTGTTCTGTGGTTATAATTTTGGTCACAGATGATAAAAAAAAGAACTGGGAGAAATACAGAATTTCTTGAATACACACAAGTTGAAAGATAATCCAGAACAAAAATGATCAGTGAAAGATGATTATTTTTTCATGTAACAGTTATTAAAGTTAATAATCTATTATCCACTAAAAATGAAAAAAACATTTTTACTTGAACAGCCAGACATATGCTAGAAAAATATGACTAAGCAGAGACCTATATACAAGCACATCCATGTGTTAAACACTGGCTATATTTGGTAGAAGCACATATTTCAGTACCTTACACCCTGCCAGACGAATAAACACAAAGAGGTGCAAATTAAAAAGCAGGACAACACAACGCCAAAGTCACATTCAGAGATATAGAAATAGGCCTAATGGAATTTCATAGAATCATAGAATTACAGAATGCTTAAGGTTGGAAGGGACCTCTAGAGATCATCTAGTCCAACCCCCCTGCACACGCAGGGTCACCTAGAGCACGTGGCGCAGGACTGCATCCAAGCGGGTTTGGAAGATCTCCAGAGAAGGAGACTCCACAACCTCTCTGGGCAGCCTATTCCAGTGCTCTGTCACCCTCACTGTTAAGAAATTTTTCCTTAAGTTCCTGTGGAACTTTTGATGCTTCAGTTTGTGGCCATTACCTCTAGCTCTGTCAGTGGCCACCACTGAAAAGATACCAGCACCATCCTCCTCACTCCCTCCCTTGAGGTACTTCTAGACACTGATTAGATCCCCTCTCAGCCTTCTCTTCTCCAGGCTGAACAGGCCCAGCTCCCTCAACCTCTCCTCATAGGGCAGATGTTCCAGGCCCCTGATCATCCTTGTAGCCCTGCGCTGGACTCTCTCCAGCAGCTCTACATCCCCCTTGTACTGTTCTTGTTCTTGTTCTTGTTTTACTGTTTCTTTGTTTTTAGAGGAAAACTTGGCTAAGTAAGTGCTTACTCTTGATATTTGTTGCACTTGCTATTGCTTTTGTTGGGTTGTCTATATTTGATACCGTATCAATTTTCAAATTAGAAAACCTGACAGAAAAATTACTTTCTAAATTATATTTTTACAAGGGAATAAATCTACATACAAATCATGATTGGAAAAAAATGCTTAAATTGTAACATATATGCAATAAATAGAATAATAATTTATCCCTTAGAAAAATAATTTATCTCACTCTTAGTGAAAAATATATGTCCAGCTTGTGAATTTTGAAATTATGCAATAGTAGTCAAAAGTAGATACTCTGAGAATGCACCTGGTTCTCTAGCCTAGGTAGATGTTCCCAGAAAGAAAGAAAGGAGAAAACAATTTTAGTATCTTTACATGACATTTTGTGGTTACTCGTTGCAGAAAAACAAACAGATGTTGAACAACATGGGAAAAAAAAAGGATTATATAAAGAAGCTAGAAAATAAATGGCTCCTCCACAACCTTACAGTTACTTTGGCACAAGATAACAAGAACACACAAGAGAAAAATAATAAGGTGTAAAGAATAAAGACTCTGTCATTCCATTAGGGTCCATATTAAAACCAATCATTCAAAAATAATAATTGTTATATAGGAAATTCAGCTAATGAACTGATTTAATTATCAGAAATTGTCTGGACTATTATTCTAAATTAAATAAATGAGAAGATGCAGGTAATGTTAAAAGAATTAGGAGCTTTCTTTCAATGCTAGCCTATCATTTCAGTCACAACATAAGAATTTGTTTCACGTTAAAATTGCTTTGATGGACTCCAAAAAGGCAGAAACAATTTTTAAAAATAAAATACACCTCCAAAATATATTACTGAAACATTTTCCAACTGAAAAGTTAAACCTCTCCATCTATGATGGCCTATATTCAACACTGATTTTTCAGTACTTTTTAACTCTCTCTTGCTATGACTGTTTTTTACTGATATATTTCAGGTACCTCTGAACACTGTCTTCCAAAAGTTGAGAGTTTTTCTGACTTTCTGAAGTGATAGTTAACAACAGTATATAAAAACTGTACAAGAAAAGTATTCATTAATACTATCCTATGGCAGACACACCATTTCATTTCAAACTTCTCTTAAAGGGAGAACTACCAAATAAAGGAAGATAGATAGATAGGTTAATCATTAGCTAACTTTATCTGCTTACTTAGGTATGTAATTAATACCAATAATATTGATTCATTTGTGATTTAAATATGTGCCCTCTAAGAACCAACAAACTAAAAATTCGTTCTGTGCACAGTACTAACCAACTGGTAATCTGTTGATTTCCCAATTTTAAGTCCTTATCAAGGTGCCATGTACTATGTGAGTCACTGCATATAATTTATCCAGTCGGATTCCTGCACTGTTTGGCAACTACCCTGCTAGAGTCAGTTAGCACTTTATACTAGTTTTAACACCTCCAAGAAGTACAATAATCTCCCACCTTGCTTTTAACTTTAAGACGAATTTCAGATTATTTTACATCCTGACAAGTACGCCACAGATTACTCGGGTCAATAATGAACTGTGCAGCTCACCCATGAAAACTGAAGATGATGATGATGATTGGCAAGCGCACAGTTTGGACTGCCAGCAAGCAGGCTAATTTTAATTTCACACAGCAAGGGAAATCATTTGGTTTTAGAAAACAGAATATTACTAATCAAGACACTAACACAACGCACTACAACAAAAAAATGAAACTTTTGGTTGAATACTCTTGGACTATGACAAAATGTGTTACATAGGTAAGTCACAAATGAAGGAGCTAAAACTGCAATAAATTAAGCTAATTCTACATAATGAAAAGAACTTTCTACTTAGTGCATATTGTTGCTTTTCTTGAGATCTTTTGTAAACAGATAAGACTTTCACTGAGCTCTGATTGTTACTTGTTAAATAACAAGAAGAGCTTTTCATCTCCATGATCCATCCTGGCCTTTGAAAAGGATTTCTTATCCAATATATCAGGTCAACATAATTTGATAGCAAATGCACATTTCCATAAAATCTGCCACTATATCCACTACGATGAGAAAAAAAAATGTTGATAAAAATCAGCATAATGTTTATTAGTGAGGAAAGGGTAAAAAGTGCTGACCTGTTTACATAACACCCCATTTTTTAACCACTTTACAAATGACAGATAGCTTAAATTTCATCAGTGCCAGCTGGTAGAATAAGCAACCACAAATCCAGCATTCACATTCATCTATTTCTCTTTCCAAGCAAGGAATACAAGCCCATAGTGACAATGAATAAATTCACAGATTTTAGTTTTTAAAACAAGGAAGTCTTAGATTTCATAGCAGTATAATGCTGAATAATAGCTGCAATGCTAAAAAGGATGACAAATTTGCTGCAGGTTTTTAAGGCGCCCTAATGTCCTGACCAGAACTCTTTGATCTATGTTCTTGCAATGAATGCTCCATAACATATTGCTAAACTGGGCATGTGCCTATTTCGAGGGACTCAAACAGGTCATCAGACAAGGCCACATTAAAATTACTTCCACATAATCTATCTTTACCCATTTGGCCTGCAAACTCAGGCACAATTCAAAAGGATGATGACTCTAAATATTTCATTTAGAAATAGTACCCTCTCCAAGTCATTTTAGAAAGTAATCTATATAATAAAATAAAGGTCAAATGCCAATTAGTATTACATGCAATTTATAATGTTATATTTTAAAAGAAGGGACTAAAATAGAGCTGATTTATTTGTGATAGCTTTTCTCATTATATCAAATTGAATGAATAGAAGGATAATTACAATTAGCAGTAGCAAAACCTGAAAAGGCCACAGTGCAAGGCTCTGTACAAACTCAGAACGATAGGTCTAGCTTTGCCCACAGAGTTTACAAAGCAAATGTCACTTTTCTCTATGAATGAAATAGAGGAAAAGGGAAAAAAAGATTTAACAAGATTGCTAAGAGACATTCTTGGCTTAAAAAAAAGAAAACTTTTAAATAGCCTATGGTATTTTCCATAAGCATTAAGCTCAAATTGATTCAAAGTAGCACCTGTCAATGAAGGTATTTCATTCCTAAGTGAGGCTATAAAACAGGCTACGATGATTCAAATGGGTATTTGTTTGAACAGTGTCCAAAACCATCTCTACACACATGCATGGTTGATAGCTTTTTACTCAGACCCAGTAAGCAGCATATGAGTGATTAGCTGAGGTTATTCATCTAGATTTGTCGCTGTCTCTTTTAAACATCCTGCATGAAACCAATGAGAAAAGTTAACTGAAAACACCACAAGAATACCATTTGCTGCTGCTGCAAAGGAAGGCTGTAATTAGCTTGTAAATTGTTCTAATTTGTATGATTAGCCTCAACAAAAAGAAGGTCATCTGAAATATTTCTTCACTGCTTTGATACCTAAATTATTTTCTCCTTATGATTATTTTGTGCAGCATGTACAGTGACACCTATTGCTTACTTGTAAGATCCAGGTTTTATAACCTCACTTATACAAATTGGAATTTATTAAAAGCTGAACATTGTGCGGAAGTTTCCAATAAAAATGGTTCAACTATTTCTGAGAAGTAGGTAAAGACTGCATATATTATTCTGCCAATGCTACGAACTTATTACAACTATTTCATTGAGAAATATTAATGACCCTTTGTTTTGAATCAGGATCTTCAAATCTGTCAGAAGAGTAAATTTATATCAAATTATACTTTCTGCTGAGCCTACAAAACCTTACTTAATTCCTGCAAATTGATAACACTTTGAAGATCACTTTTTGCTTATGCTCTGTTGAGGTCAGCAACATAATTCTACAACAAGTTTGCTTACACGGAGCACATTCAATCCTCACATAGCCCCAGCAGGTACCAACTACCCCAAAGGAAAACTGGGCATGTTTAACAGCTTGGCTCATACACTAAATTAAACTAGTCATGCCAGAAACTGAACTTCCAGTGCTCTTGTATAAATCCAACACTGAAGATAATGTGGAGCAAGCTAAGCCGTTAGTGTCATCATCTGTCTCAGGGTTATTGAACACACCAAGTTCCCTGTGCAGTTGCTCCCCATGACTGGTATTAGATGATGTTGAGGTTGGGCATAAAAACTAAAATCCAAAAGAATGTTTCTCCTGGACTTTCAATTGCTCTACCAAAGGGGAGGTTTGAGAAAATGGTACTGGCTGGTCTTGCTGGGAGCTGGAAACAGTGGCAGTGATCCAGGGGAAAGAGAAGGTAGACAGCACAAAATCAGGAAGAGGCAGACACGCAGAAAATGTTTCTTTTTAGCAGCTGTACATATTCTTATTCAGATCTTTCCTAAACTCATGTCACCATTAACCTACCAGTGAAGCCCACTGGCAAACTGATGTCTGAACCCTCTCTGCTGTTTGTTTACAGAGAGCCACTAGCTTGCTAATCACTTCTTATTTAGACTAGTAGTAGGATCTGCGCTATGGATAATGGTTTCACCTGTACCTGATGTTTCCTAAATAAACACCCAGAATTTGATAAAACGCTGTTCTTTCAACAAAATAAAAAACAGTAACTAACACATTGACTAGTATTTGCATACGTTTCCTATTATTCCATGATGTGTTAGCACACAGGAGGTTTGTGGGTCAAATAGTTTCATTTCAGTGGTTGGTTTGATCTCCTCATTATTTATTTGTTTTCAGTAAAATAAACACAATCTTGTTTATTAAACAAAAGAGACACATCTGCGTATCTCCTTATTTAAAGCATTAACATCATTTTTAACTGATTAGCTATCTTAGGCAATTATGGAATTAAAATACTTCTGTAAAATGTATGTATTTTTACGTAAATGAATGTATTTTTCATGTGTTTATTTCATAAGTAGTGACAACATTGTTATTCTATTTCTTAACCATGCCCAGCTTCTTTTTGTCTTAGGTACCAATTGATTTTTGTTGAAATGTCAGTTATTGGAAGAGACATCATCTTTCTTTTTTTCCCACATGGACCTGAAGTTCATGTTTTCCTAAAATACCTTATATCTTTCTATCACTTGAGAGGTTTCTGCTCATAGTGTTTGAAAAATGCAATGTCCCAACGAGTATTCCCAGATCTCTGATCATTTCTGTTAACACTCCTAGAGTATTTATCAGGATGTGTCTGTTCAGGATAATGATATGTGAAGATTAATCTAGAGTGGCAATATTAAAAACACAGACCATCTGTAAAGGGTATTGTTATCTTTAAGAGATCATACTTTCTTGCTTGTAGGTTTTTTTGATGGGAGGGTATCTCCGTTTACAAGGAGACAACACTCCTTGTTGATGTAGAGCTGAGAACAGGCACTGCTCCTTCAGAGGCAGCTTGTCTGGCCCTGCTCCAGAAATCTGAGATGAAAGTCAGCTGCTTTCGGGGAATAATGAGGTGCTATGATCAAAGCAAAACATTTCATTGATCTCACTTTTTCATCAAGATATTTTTGAAATACATATCATGTATATGCGGATGCCACATCAAGTTACAACTGTCAAAAGAAAATAAATAAATAAAAGGGAAGAAGAAATTGCTTATGGAGCTTGCAGGGGCTCAACCACTGTCTTAAACAATGTCTCAGGACATTTTTTCCACTTGGACAAACATCCAAGGGACATGAGGCTACAGTTGGAGGCAGGAACTCAAAATCTGGGCACCCAGAAGAACAGGCTTCCAAAACGCGGGAATTAGAAGCCTCTTCTTGCTAGGGAGTATCCTAACACACTCAACTTGCTTTCTCATTAAGGCATGTGCACGTGTGAGTGTATATGTGTGCATGCGTGTGCGCAATCCACATGACTGAGTGTGGTGCAGATCTATTCAGAGGGAGTTTCGCTTCCCTGTTTAGGCCACTAGCCACAAAGCTGCAGTTTTCTTGCCTCCCTTCCAGCAAGCACGAGCCTTGACTTGACTCCAGCTGCCCAGTTCCCATGGGCTACATGAACGATTCTTCTCCCAGAATGGTGTTAGAGCACTGAGTGAACTACAAAGCAGCCCCTTTGGCTGAAGGAAAGCAGAATTTGCCTCCTAGGCAATGGTGCTAACTACTGAGCTGGTATACTGAGCTGCTATGTTGAAGCTGCTTTAATTACTCCTCCAGCTAGACACTGTCACTACAGATTTGAGATCTCTGTAAGGTAATCATCCAGTTATATGATCCCTTCAGGAGGTAAATGTGCTTAATATTTCAAATAATTACTCTTTCCTAGTTTCATACCACTCTTTTCCTAAGTCTCAAAAATTCCTATGAAAAGTTTTCTTTTTTTTTAATGACTTAAAGTTACCTATGAATAGATGTTGCTTCTTTTGGTGACAAAAACGAGGAATGTTTATTGGAAGAAATGAAACCTTATCATTGCTGTGGTCTCAGCTTTGATTTCTTTTACCATTCTTCATTATTCTTGTCAGTACTTTGCCTAAGCATGTTATATCATCTCTTTTTTTTTTTTTTAAGAAATGGAAATCATCTCACAGGAGTGGATGTGAAAATCCTGCAATAAGATGAATTCAACTCTACAGCATAGTGTAGTTATATAGCTAGCTAGTTTATGTATTAGCATCCATTCCTGATATGATTGTTCCTATGATTCAACCATATATTTCTTGAGTAATGATAATTTTAGGAGTTAGAGACATTTCAAATAATTCTGTCTGAATTATTTTTTTTTTGCCATCATGCCATTCAGATCACTGCAACTCAGCATTGCTAGGGTACTTCACAGCCTTCTGAATCTCAGTAGTTTAAATGATTTTGTGTCTTCTACAAAATTTTCCATTTCTCTACTCACTCTCCATTTTCAGGTTAATAATGGCACAGTAAGTAACATCAGTCTTAGCAAGGAATGGAAGTGCATTCTACTATTAATATAAAACTATTAATATAAAACTCGAGTATACATTCTTACTGCCTACTTTCCTTCTGTCAGATCCTGTCCACTAGAGACCTCTTACCTCTCCTGTATCATCTTTGCTCACTCCTAGCCTTTACTATAGATTTTTCAGGGGTGGAAAAATACTAAAGGAATGTAATAGACATCCTTCAGGCAAGTTTTCTCATCTCCTTTCTAGTTCAAAAAATTAATTCTTATTTTTGAATTACATGCTTTCTTTCTGTTATTTTTTTCCAGCCATTGGAGCGGTAAATATGAGAGAGATTATTGACAACTTAATTATTATAGAACAGCTTGATTTTCTCGGAATAGATGTAAGATAGGCCTTTCTCCTTATTACTGCTTCTTTTCACTAGTCAAGCCTCCTGGTAACAATAACTTGTACTGCTTAGTCTGTTCCTGTAAACCTAACATGTAGCTTGCAAGCTAGAATAGGAGAAAAAAAAAATCAGGAGGACAAGTTTCGAGGCTTCAGCAGAATTTAAAGATGGGGTGAATATTTTTAACAATGCTATCTGAATCACAGGAGTGGAAATTCAACTCTTTCCAGGACAAAGATGATATTCTTATGAGAGATCTTACATAAGTAGTATCATTCAACGTTAACATATTCATCACCATTTAATACTCGAAAGTTTTAATTTCTCACAAGTGAAAACAGCAGCTAATAAATATAATATTTTATACCTCCGACATTACCTCTGACATTAGGGTTTATTCTCCATGTTCAGATCAATGCCAGTAAAGTCAAAAGTCATAGTGTGGTGTAGCTCTAAGGCTGTGTGAGGTGAGAAGTGCTATATTTTGTTAAACAAAATCATATTGCTGGCCTTGCATTTAAGACTAGGGCTTGTGTGCCCAAAAGCCTGTCTTTTTTTTCCTCCTAACTGACAAGAAATATTACCACTTGCTACAACTTGTGCCTTCATGATAAGGGAAAAGAGCAAAAGCAAGACTTTGAGCACAGAACTGAAGAACTTAGTTTTGGAAAGCTTAGTAAACTAGCAGCACTTGATTCTTATGAATACAACAGCATTCCTTGCTGAATGAGCATTCAAAATCAGGAAAAAGAGGTTATCTATCTTCTTCCTTTTTTTACAAATCTTGGTGGAAGTAAAAAATCTTTCAGTATTTGGTCATGTAAAATTATGAATTAATTATCTTTTTAAAATATTCTTGGTTTACTAGGTGTTTTTCAGGCCAAAAAGGGCCTCAAGAAACAAGTCTAATGACAATTTTCAGAGAGGAAGAAAGAAATATATGACATTATCATAACCCAAGCATGTAAAGGGACTTAAAACTTATACCCATAGTTGACAATTTAGTAAATTATTTATGTGCATCAGAAATTTTATAGTAGGGATCTGAGAATACAGAACAAAAATGCTTTGCAGATAGACTCAAAAGAGAACATAAGAGGGAGTAGTAGGGAAGATATAGAACAAGAAGACTAATAAATGCTAACTTCAGAAAAAAATGCCTAGAAAAGGATGGCACTCAGAAGAGCTAATACTGAGGGTTGCTTACATTTGCGAAAAAAATAAGCTGCAAAACAAAATGGGGAATGGCATAACTGAAATAAAGAAATTGATATGAAAGCAGGCAGGAAGCAGGAATAGCTATTGTCTAAATCAGTGTGCTTTCCAGATATGGTATACCCAAGATACCTTCCCACTTTTTAATATTTATCGTTGAAAAAAAATCATTCTTAAAGATTGTTAAATTTGTAATTTCTTTCCCTGGGGAGTTATTTATTTATTAAAAGAAACAGTATACTTAACTATAAAAAATTATTATGAGTTTTAGCTCTCATGTCAAGCAAATGAATGAGTAAAATCTGACAAAGCTGTTTCACAGATCAGGTTTCTACAGTAATGCAGACAATCATGTCCCTTTATAGCATGCAGAGTAGGAATGGGCTCTGGTGACATACAAACGAAACCCTTACTTTGATTATGCTTATATTAATTAGACAATACAATAGCTCCTCCAAGATCAATCAAATTATTCGAGCTTGATACAATATTTGAGCATCTTTCACTACAGAGAAGCATTGCAGAAGTGTAATAATTAAATTAACAAATTAGAAGGACTGCCAAGCGCCTAGCATGATCTATGTTTATGGATAAGTTTATGGAAAAGCATTTTTCTTTTAAATCTGAGACCTTCTGCCATATGTGGAAACAAGCATCTTACACGTTTAAAAATTCATTCCCAAATTAAGCAAGTCACCATGTGGCAGTTTTTCCTGTCGTAAAAATAACGACAAAGTATTTACTACCTGCCAACTTTCCCCATTTCATCACTTTCTGTATCTTACTGAGGATCCAATTTACTTCTTGTGGTGGTCAAAAGCAAATTCACTTTTGTGAATGATTCATGTTAAAAAAAACAGTGAACCCCAAATACTGTACATCAAAATTGCTGAAAACGAACTTGTTCTTGAAAATACGCTATTTGATTGCAACACATTTCATCATAATTTAATTTTGTAATTAGACTTTTTTTGAATAATATATGTATTTTTAACATTTTTTCTGCTGTTTTTGAACATGATTAAAATGCAGCAGAGGTGACACCCTTCCACATTGCATTTCAGAGTTCAGTTAATCAGGAAATGCAAACTTTTCTTCCCAGCCTCCTAAAGTGAAAACAAAGTATAAGATATTAACTGAGATTTGTTTTACAGAGTAACAAAATAAGAAATTCTCTAAGAATTCAAAAATATGTCTTTTGGCAACTTGTGTTACAATCTTCTCTCTTCTGTAAGGCTTTCTAGGACACATTCTCATCTGCAGTCTAAGAACACAGAGCAAGCAGAGCTGCGTGCCTGTAGCAAGTACTGCTTTGGTTATGTAAACCTGCACAACATTTTAAATATAAATGAAAGTATGTGCAGCAAAATGAACATACAGTGGAAACATGTCAAGCTGCAAATGCAGATCTATTCAATAATAAAAAGAGGAAAACATTAAGATCTGGTCTAATAAGCTGTTGATACAGATGTATGTATTACATGTAAATGAGGTTGCTTAAGATTGCACACGAGAATGATAATTTGATGAAGATTGAGTATTTGATGAGGATGAGGCATATTTACTGTTACCTTACATAGCTGAAGCATGACTGATGGAGTTTGGGGAAATATATACGGCATTCTCCATCCTCATATTTGGCCTGAACTGTTTGTTTCAATCTTTCTCCTATCTTGGTGGATGTGCTACAAATCAGGCTACTACGAAGTTCTGATGGCTAATCACTTCTAAAAACTGCTATAATATGCATTCCTCTGATTTCTCCGCTCTTTATACTATGTGAACCTTCTAGTATTTTGTGCTTGTTTCTGTCCTCAATGATATTTTCTTAGTCTCTCGTACATAGGGTATGAATAATTTCTAGGGCCAGGGTCATAAGTTAGATACAGTAAGAACCGAGCAAGGAAAAGGGCTGTCCATCTTCTGCAGGCTTTTTCCTACCTGTACCGCTCCCTTCTGCCAGCTTCAATGAGTGTGGTCAGCAGCTGCTGTATACCATATACGACCTACCCAAAACATCACAAAGACTGCTTAAGGCAGATCCCCTTTTATCTGGGAATTTCTTACTTTGATAGCTACATGATTAGGATGATCATTTCTGGATTTCGATACCACTGTAAAGCTCTTGCTGCACACAAAAAAACCTTCATAAATTATTGAATGCAGAAGATTAGACTAACTCAGAAACTGCCTCTACCTTCCTCAGTCTTAAAATCAAATGAACGAACAAACTACACTTTAAATGACAAAGCACTCTCTTAAAGCCATAGTGTCTACACTGTGAGAAAACACAGCTTGAATTCTGTATCTTCTGAGGAAAACTGTTTTATATTTTCTGACTTAAAAAGAAAATGTTATGCAACAGGAAAAGGCAGTTCCAAAGTTCTACATTCAGGGACAGCACCTATTCTGGCTAATGACTAAAAAAAAAATATGTTTTTAATTATAATTGCATCAGTAAATTGGCACAGGACAACAGGTGGACTTTACTTTGTTTTTCCAAGTTTACGGTTTTAATAGTATCATGTAAATAATTTTGTTAAAAGTGCAAAATTAATTCTCAGAGCTGAAACAACCTGCACTAATGTGAACCTACTTAGAAAGTATGATGTTCTATATTAGCTTTTGTGGTACTCTTAGGAAACTCTTAGGAACAATCTCTAGAAGTCTTTTCATAGGACCATCAGTGTCTAGCAGGAGCTAGAAATATGATTTAACATTTAGGACCTAAATTCTTGATTGCTTTTTTACATTCAAGAGAAAGACTTTTGCATATTTAGTTAAAAAAGGAAAGCAAATGAATTAGAAGTAAAAATTCTGCAAATCCATATTTAAATCTTTTTAGTATCCAATTATCAACTTTGCTATATTTAAGCTCTCCTTCCGTTTGCAGGATGCAGTTTTGTGGAATCTAATTATGGTTTTGGCAGGAATACTGCCTGGAGCATTTTGGAGCTCTACAGATTCTCCACACCAGAACTCCTGGCAGAATCACTGTGCAGCACCAGCAATTTAAAGAGAAAAGAAAGAAAGAAAAATCATAAAAAAAGGAAAAAGTATCTCCTCATATCTCCTCACCTCTTTCATAAGCAATGATCTATAAGCAATTGTGTTAACTTGGTCTCCTTTGGCCAAATTTGAAGGCTACCACAGGGATCAAAGGTAGCATATAGGAGTGGAGCCATGAGCAGCCCTGCACCAGTCACCATCAGGACCAGCTCTGAAACACATGGTAACAACCCACTGCACAGCAGAACTTCAGCCCATGGTGCTGCTGCTGAAATCCACTTAAGAAAGGGCAGGGGACCCAAGGGGAAGGAGACATGTTTGGATAAATGAAGCAGAAGACGTGTGGAGGGGGACATTGCGGAGGACATGGCTGGAGATGCATTCTTGGAAGACGGACTGCATGTGGGAGGAGTCATCTCTGAGGGATTCTGGCCCTGAAGGAGCCACCTCAGAGCAGGGACATGGCTGGAGTGCAGACACAGGCAACCAGTCACAGAATCACAGAGTCACAGAATGGTTGAGGTTGGAAGGGACCTCTAGAGATCATCTAGTCCAACCCCCCTGCTCCAGCGGGGACACCTACAGCACGAGGCACAGGGTCGCATCGAGGGGACACCTCTGAGGGGCTGCAGCCTGCAGCAAAGGAGCAGTGAGGAGCCAGAAGCAGTGGGAGAAAAGCCCTAAGCACCAACCCTGACCTCCTCCACCTCACCACAGGAACTGGGAGGGCCTGAGCACAATGTGTAGCAAAAGCAGGCGGAGCAGAGACCAGGAATGAGGAAATAGGTGTTGGACTGAAGCCAATCCCAAAGAAGGATACATAAAGATGCTTCCCTAAGTGTTTGTTTAATTGTTTGTATTTACTTTTTCTCTCAAGACCTGAATCAGGAATTAAAAGTTCTTGTTAATTGGCAATCAGTTAATTTAAGTGAAATTCCCTGAGTTGAGACCATTTTACCCACAACAGCTGGGTACACTTTTCATTGGAAGCAGCCTGAAGTTTCTGCAAACAATTGTGTTTTTCATGCAACAAAGAAGATTTTTGACTCTTGAGAAAAAAAAAAAAAAAGTTTAATAAAAGAAATACTATTCATACAAAACTTATAGCATTATATATACAGGTAATGAAACACAAAGGGAAGGAAACCTTTAAGTTATATCCCCTTTTTCCCCAAACTCATTTCCGACATATGGAAATCTAGCAAGCATTATAGAAAATTAAACACCAGAGGCAGGAAATAAGAAAGTTTATGTTAAATGGCAGAGAAATGCAAGGGATTTGTTAAAGAACTTACGAAGAGAATTTGAAACATTCTCTCTTGATATCACTTGCACTATACAATAGAAAAGGGTATTATGAATCAACAGTATGAAGAATGAGCGAAAGAAGAAACGACTTCTGATTTCTCCCAACTAATCTTCTTATAATATCATCGCACAGAAAGAGAAAATTACTTAGTATTCATGAGAAAAGAACATCATAAACACTGAACATTATAATGAAAACTTTATAAAATAACTTTGCATAGCCAAAATAAGTTTTTCAATAATAACAAAAAAGTATTCTTAAGACATATGGTCTTCATTTCTATAAATTGTTTTACAGGGACTATGAAACATCATTCCAGAGAGCATCTATTAAATAGAGAGAATCATAGAGAATAAGAGTCACCAAATTCATGCAGACCCTCATGCAGGATCGGCTTCATCTACAGCATTCCTGACACATGTTTTACAGATGTCTTCTATTGCACCCTCAAAGTTAGAGCATCTATAACCTCCCTAGGCAATATAAACCAGTGGGGTTTTCTTTAAAAAGTGAGGTTTTCTTTATTTTTCTTCTTTCTTCTTCTCTACTGACAAAAATGGTCTTGTGTCATGTTTTAGTTTTGTTTTGTTATGTTTTGTTTTGTTTTCCTCCTAATAAACAACCTAAAACTCCTCTGCTGTTATCTAAGTAATTTACACCCAAAACACAAGTCAGCATTTTACAATCGGGATCGCTATGCTTGAGTTAGCTGGTTATAAATGGGCACACTGCTAATTTACGAGCTCATTCTCAGAGTTCCATCTCCGAATTGCCCTAGATAATAACTCAGCACTTCATCGTGCGGCTTCCTTAAATTTAGAACTGAAATGTTACAGGAAAATATGAATTATTTCCTAGTTTTGACATTCAATGTGTATGAATACCCCTCACTACTAACTTACTACCCCCCCATAATTATGGAATAGGACATGATTGAGTAGGTTGGCAAGGAATGGGGTTGCAAAGAAGTCTCTTTCACACCTATGTTCCCGTGATGCAAAGCCTGAATAAAGCAAAACAGAGTTCTGGATAAAGAAGCCTGATGAAAAAAGAGGTTTGGATGTCAGAGTAAGGAGAATATTTGTTGGTTGTTGTTACTCTAGTCAAAGAATGAGGATGTGGATTATGGAATTTGTAAATAAACATGATCTGGGGCACAATACATGCCCGACTAATCAGATCAATTTCTCCACCTTCGGGAAACAAGCCAAAAAAGCTTTGAGAATCACTGAATATCTGCAGGAAAACAATAAATTTAAATCACATGAAACCTTGCAAGAATAAAAGTTTTTTTCTTACAAGTCTTTGAATAAACCTTAAATACCACAAAACACTTCCTAATGAATGGCCCTTCCTGCTGGATGCAATTGGATGAGCATCTATTGACGCATTAATTGTCACCACCACTTCCAGATCTTCATCAGTTCTCATAACCATCCATATGTTCTTTGGCTTAAAAGTGCAGCTTTAAGAGAAGACAGTGCAAGCCAATTTATCATCCTTCCTTAACCTTTTGCAAAACAAATTAGTTTTTATGTGAAACAACCACTGTAAATAAAGTAAAAAGCTCTTCAATTCTATCATAATATGGTGTCATTTTGTATTAAATCTTAATGGAATCACTTAAGTATAAATTGATTTAAATCAATTGTTATTTAATATTTTGCCTGACCTTTGTGTTTCATGTCTGTAGAAGAGGAGAAACACAGACCAACTTTGCAAATAGCTGCAAGGGTTTAAGATGACATCCACAAAGCGCTTATAAGCCCCCCTCACCTGAGCCATATTAACAACTTGTACAATATAACCTTTACTTTCTTACTTACACTAGTGTAAAGTCCTTTGTACTACAGGGATTTATTCCCCTTTCAATACCTCTATTCATGTAAGGGATTTTTACCTGTATAACCAAATCCACACTAGAGGGTGCTACTATTTTAACTGTAAAAGGTTTTTACAGTTAACATTGCTGTTTCAGAGCAGTACATCTTATAAACAGAAATAGTGCTTCAGAAACATTTTGCTGTTATCAGGGACAGCAGACTGCAGCCAAATGGGAATTAAACACATGATCACAGAGAGGCTGCTGTGCTGGAGTCCAGGATTCGTCATGTGTTGCCCTGGCTAAATGCACATTAAATAAATGGAACGTGCTTCCAGCCTCCCACAATACGCAGGAACCTCTGCTGCATGCTTGAAATAAAATAGGACATTTTCAAAGCAACAACACAACAGAGCTCATAATAAACACTGGACACCATTCCTTTTCCTCATCCGCCTCACTATAGACCACGAGAAACATCCCTGGCACCCATTAATTCTTATCCCAAATCTCAGACTAAGAGAGATATTTATTTTCTGCTATTTTGAGTGCACACTGAGTGTATTTTTCCCATACTGCATTTTTGCTGAATGAGAATTTATAAGAGAATGTGTCGAATATTACTTAAACCTATATTAAGAAGTTCTTTTTCTCTAAAACCCCTTCCGCATAACTTTTCTGCACATTTTCTTCCTGTTACGTGATGGCTTACTATATCTGTAAGAATAACAAAAGTATAAATGGCAACTTGTAAGTTCCCTTCACTTCTGAAAACTTTGTCTTGCTTAGGAGGAAATCAGTGAAGTACAAGGAAGTGAAAAATAAAAATAAAGCAGCTGTGCAGGTGACAGGCACTGGAACAGGCTACTCGGAGAGGTTGTGGAGTCTCCTTCTCTGGAGACCTTCAAAATCCTCCTGGACCCAACCCTGTGCCACATGCTCTAGGTGTCCCTGCTGGAGCAGGGAGGTTGGACTCTAGAGGCCTCTTCCTATCTTAATCATTCTGTGATTCTGTGATGCAGGGGGAAAAAAAGATAAAAAAGGAAAATCCACTTGGCAAAACATACAGAGCTAGAAAGCTTCAAACTGAATATTGCCTCAGGGTGCTGGGTAGCCTTTGCAGAAGATGACTCTCCATACTAATAACCCTCCATCTTCCTTTGACCCAAATGAAGCAACATTAATTAAGTAATATGTTGCCTCACATCTGATCTCCCTAGTGATACTTTGAATTTTCTACGTAGATGGGCAGAAGTAGAAGGTCTTAAGAAGTGCAGCATGTCAGGGCCCATTTGTCCTGGTTCACAATTTTAGATTTTACAGAATTTTAAAGACGCTCATTTCCATCATTCACAAAATATCAAGTCAGCTCCTGAAAGCACATTCCCAGTAAGGAAAGGCAAAGCACAGAAAAAATAGTATATATATTTTTTTCTTCCTCAGATACTTTTGCCTCTCTTACCTGCAGATTCTGTCCAAAGAGCAAGGGAAGAGGCTATTACTCTGCTTTCTCTCTTCTAGCTCCTTTCTAGCTAGTCTCACAGATAAAAAAAAAAAAAAAAAAGATTCATAAATGCAATATAGTGAAAGAGAGATTTTGGTCTATTACATGGCAAACAACTGGCCAGGCAGGATTTCATGGAAAGATCCAGAGAGGAAATTGTTCTGCTAGCTAGGAGGTCTGCATCTGGTTGATCTGAGCTAGATAGAAAAAAAGATTGTTTTACACAAGTTCCAGTTTTTATTCTTCTTCTTCAAAAAATGTACAGCTATATAGGATAGTGCAGACAAACAAGTCTCAGTATTTTAAGCGGATTAAATATACAGATGAGAAACCTCAGGAATATAGGAAAAGCACACACTGATGAAGCAGAGGTCCTGTGTACACTGCACAGTGGAATGCAGTACAGGTCCAGGTCTAAGAGCCTGAGATCTCTAAGCCTGCTTGATTTCTGTTATGGCTTTCCACCTCTCTGTCTCTCTGGGGGAAAAAAAAAAAAAAAAAGAACAAACAATAAAAAGTATTTAATTAGTTATTAGAAAGAATGTAAGCACTTGTCGAGGGTCACTCTCGCGCCAAGTGCCAGGGCCCTCTCCACAAGCCAGAGCAAACAACACCTCCACACAAAGTGAGGTCAACTCCCTCTGCTGTTGTCTGTAGCAGGGCTTTATACCGGTGCAGGTGGGCATGCGCTGAGGAGCAGCACTCATTGGCTACAGGCTCCCAGCTGACTGGTTCTCCTCCAGGTGCTTGGTTGCTAGGTGTCGGTCCAGTTCCCCACGAACACCTTCTTCTCTTCTAGGTGAATCCCATTACTAAGGCCCCAACATCTCCCCCTCTTTTTTCCAAAAAACAAAAATTAGCAATAAGCATTGCAACATTTACAAAAAACAAATTAACATGGCTGTAATCCTCAGCATTTTCCCCTCTTTTTACAAAAAACAAAAATTGGCAATATCATGCATCAAAATATTATAAATAAAAACAAAGCAACATAGTTGCAAACACAAGTATGATCATTCTGATCACGCTTTTATGTTAGTGTTTCATTTTTAAATTCCCAAGACAAAGAAAAATGGTCCCAAAGGAATACACAATTTCATTTTGCTTACAACCACAGAAATTCTTCTTGGAAAGGTAATTGTGCTCTTCATTTCAGCAACAGGGGAAGGAAAAAATCTTGCCCTTTGGAGCTGGGGAGGATGGGGGTCCAAGTTAATATGGTCAGACTGGATATGCTATCATTTTTAGTTTTCAACTGCTGGAAAGTTCTTCCAGTCACAGAGTCCGCTGCTCTTTTCAGTTCCAGACCTTGAGGAAGCTGTCCCATGATCCTGTTGCCACTGCCATTCCATCATCAGTCACACCTACGCAACTGACAGGGTTATCATGACCGGCAAGGACACCTGCTCTATCAGCTTTCAGTGCATCCCAGACATTGCAATTGAAGTCATCATAACCAGCTAGGAGGAGACATAGCTGTCCCAGATTATAAGCTTGCCATCCTAGGAGGCACTGACTAGAAGCCTGGAATCAGTCCCCCAGTGCATTGCGTAAATTTTAGCCAAGTGTCCCCAGAGCGTTCTTCTAGTACGCATTTGAATTCTCCCCACGGGGTCAATGTTGGTCCTATTCCATTATTCCTAGCTGGAGTATTCCGGCGGCCAGCCTGCTTTGAACACTCTAATTTTTTCAAAGTAAACGCTTCCGGAGCTGTGATCTGAGTCAAGGTGGCATTAGCACATGCTTTCCTAGCATCCCTGATTTGGTTTTTCAGTTGCTCGGCCTCCTGGCGTAACTGGTCAAGCTCACTCATTTTCCCATGCTAAAGTTGCACTTCACTGCCACCTCTGAGGGGACCACAAATCTGCCCTTCCATCCGCTGCTCATTAACGGGCCCGGTTCGTCCGCCCGCCCCGGCCTGCTCCCGGCAACACTGCATCTTGGGGGGCGGGAGAAGGAGAAGAGGGTGGCGGTTGGGGGGGGGGGGGGGGGGGGGGGGGGGGAAAGAGTCGCTGGCTCTCAGCTCCTCCCCAGGGGACCAGTGCACATCAATTCTAATATGTGCCCATCAGTCTCTAATCACTGTGGATTTTGCCACATAGAGGTCGACTCCTGCACTTCCTCGGGTTGCGGCGGAGAGTTCGTGGAGGCAGCCATTGTCTGGGGATACTTGTTCGCCGCGTCCCTCACAACGCGGCGACTCCCGTTTCCCTGTATCGGCATGCCATTCTTGCGGAACCGTGATCGGCACTCCGCTGCCTTATGCCCGAACCTTTGACATCTCGTACAGGTCCCATTAAATCCTCTCGGGGCCATATCCTCCATCCTGAATCTATTGGGACACTTCCTCCTCATGTGTCCTAATCGACCACATAGGAAACATGTCCCAGGAAATCTCTTGTCTTCCTTTCTAGACATTCTTTCTCCTTTAATTGCTGCGGCCAAAGCCGCACCATGTATTTTTGCTTTTTGTTCTTCCTCCATCAATGGCGCTCGGGCACAGGTCTCTATCATTTGGACAATTGAAGCTCCTGGTGGCAAAGTAGCTAACAGTTGCTTGCAAGTTTGGTTTGCGTTCTGAACTGCTAGATCCTTTGCCAATATTGCTTTCATTTCCGCAGGCACATTAGGTGCCATATCCAAGGCTTCCTTCAGTCGATCAACAAAGTTGAAAAAAGACTCATTCGGCTTTTGTGTTATTTTTGTGTATGGTAACTGTGGCGTTCCTATTTGTGGTAGTGCAAGAAAAGTGGCTAGCGCTGCATTTTTTGATTGCTGTAGTATCCTGGGGTGGAGCGCTGCCTGGGCCTCGGTTGCCCGGTAACGCCCAGTGCCCATCAGTTGATCAAGGGTGGCAACCCTTAATGGATCATCCATACTGCGATTTAGATTCTCCAATTGTTTTTCCTCTAATCTTTCCTGCCATTTTGCTAACCAAAGCATATAGGCGGTAGAGGAAAGCAGGAGCTCCATTATCGCTCTGCTATCCGCAGGTACCATATGGGAATATTTAAACAGGGCGGAGACCTGATTTCTCACCAACTTATTGTCGTGCCCATACTGCATTACTGTTTTTTGTATGCCTTGAACAAATTTCCAATCGAGAGGTTCCCACCTGGGGCCCTGGGCTCCCGTTACTACAGGAGCTGCTAGCGGTGTTAATACAAATTCTCCTTGTAACTGAGCATTCTCTATGAGCCCTTTATACCATGCTCCCGCATTAAATGTTGGATTAACAGGTGGCATTTCCTCATCATTACTTCCACCTGCAGTGGAAGTGGCTGGGAGCTCCGGCAACAATCCTTCTTCAGCTGGGTCACTTGCTCCAGCTGCTTTCTTTTGAATCTTAGGGGCATCTTTTCGTGCCTCCCACTGCTCTAATTGTTTGTCTACATTTTCCAACCCTTCGACTATAGCCCTATGGGCAGCCTTATAGGCTGCCTTCACATCTCTGGCCTTGGACCCACCGTCTAGTCGCCGCATTTGTTCTAATAATTCTGTCATTTTCTCTGCCTGTCCCCGAAGTTCTTGTCGCATTTTTTGAACCACGGCATTATCATCGTCCGATCCATCTGAGATCGGTACTTTAACTGGGTCCACTTCCATTTCGGGCGCTGTAGGGGTTGGTCGCTTTTCCCCCTCCCATTCGGGTGCTGTGGGGGGTGGTCGCTCCTCCCCCTCCCACGGGGGGAGATACTCATCCACTCCCCCCCATACTTCTTGTTCGGCCAAAGTTACCGGACATGCCTGTTTAGGTGAGGTTACCTTTCTCTTATTATCTATTTTCTTACACTGAATTGGCTCAGTATTGTTGGTACATTCAGAACTTTCAGACCCGTTTTCCTTTTCTTCTCCATGGAGCGCTTCCCAAAACGCAATAGCAACTAACCGCTCAAACATAGGCCATATTAGACGAAATGTCTTTGTGAGGCGCCACGCTTCCTCTGAGCCTAATTGTACACCGTCCCATAGTTCTCTTCCTACTCGCTCCCATGATTCAAATTTATATGCTTGGGAAGCTTCTTCTATGATTTTTCTCTTCTTACAAAATAGCAACAAATCAGTTAACTCGGTTTTCGAGACCTCAATCTTAGTTTTTTGAGCAAGCCTTACGAAGCGTTCAACAGTATCATGTTCCATTGCTGTTGCAGCAACTTCTACTCTAGATGCGCCAATTCCCATTCTGACTCACCAGGTCGTGGTCACAATCCGCTTTTCTCCAGCAAGATCTCTTGCGTTCTCACACGATCACGTCGGGGTCACCAGATGTCGAGGGTCACTCTCGCGCCAAGTGCCAGGGCCCTCTCCACAAGCCAGAGCAAACAACACCTCCACACAAAGTGAGGTCAACTCCCTCTGCTGTTGTCTGTAGCAGGGCTTTATACCGGTGCAGGTGGGCATGCGCTGAGGAGCAGCACTCATTGGCTACAGGCTCCCAGCTGACTGGTTCTCCTCCAGGTGCTTGGTTGCTAGGTGTCGGTCCAGTTCCCCACGAACACCTTCTTCTCTTCTAGGTGAATCCCATTACTAAGGCCCCAACAAGCACTATTTAATTTTTTCAGTTACATCCCTACAATGAAAGGCTTAGTTTATTCATCCAAGGAAAAGAAACAAACTCAAGTGACATTTACAATAGAAACCACTCAATCAAATACTTCTAAAATAAGCGACTTCAGGGCAAAAGAATGCAAGGAAAGACCATCACTGCTATCCCCCACTGGTGCTTAAGGTAAAACTTATCTAGTTTTACCATTCAAAAACATGCGTTGAATACATGAAAAAGGATAGATAGAAAATTACCCTCCTAACTTACTTCCTAAATATTTTGTAACAAAAAGAGGTAACTTCAAAAAAGTTTGTTTTTAACATTACACAGTCTCTCGCAAAGTTGATTACTGAATCACCAGATTCTTCGTTTATTTTATGTAAGTTTTAACCATGATTTTTAAGAAGTGCAGTTGCTGATTGCAACCTCATAAAAGTAAAGGAATGCAGACTTCGCATTAAACTGTTTGCAAGGTAAGTAGTTAACCATTCCACGGTGATTCAAATTATATTCCTAGGAGAAAGGTTTTCACTTCTATAGGTTATTTAGCAATTATCTTCGCCATCTAATCCTATAATAATATATTTGTACGTATGTGTATATATATATGTATATATAAAACCCCACGAGATATTATCAATATTGATTTACTAGGCATGATATTGCTAGCATGTATAATCTGCACTACTCAAGGCATTCTCTCTTTCCTTTAAGAGTGAAGTTATACATCATGAAAAGAGCTGCATAGTTCAGATTTGGATGCAGAAACCTAGAACTGCATGACTAAGGTGAGAATGGCCTTGTAAAAATACCATTTCATTATTGAAATCTTTCCCTGCTTTTCCTGCTTTTAATGCAGCAGGAAAAAAATGATGGCCTTCAAAAATCTACTCTATTTATGACCAAAAGCATTTGTGACTGTTGCTTATTTTACTTTAGTCTGTTTTACCTAACTTTGTCCTCATTTTTTCTCCACAACACTGGAAACACTTGAGACTTCTGTATGCACAAAGTTTCATCAAATTTGATTAATTCAGACAACCTTCTGTGGGCAAGTAATCTTGCTCATTTTATTTGATCTATTTGCTGACTCTCATATACTTAGATGTCATCTAATTGATAAAGCTGGGAAAAGAGGAAGTTTCCAAACTGCAGTACAATCAACCACTTTAGGTAAGTCAATCATATTTCTACTTGTAAATACAGTTTTTGAAATATATAATGCAATTTTTATACAAAAAGAAAGATATTTCCTGTTTACAGTAGTGGAAAGAGGACAAGATATGGACTAGATAATATTCTGAGGAGAAGCAATGGCACTAAACAGCTTGAGGTCTGAGCCAGCACAGTCATTCCTGTGATGCTGTGTAATGCACTTTGGAAAAAATCAATTGCTGTGTATATGAAAAGAGTAATGTTAAACAAATAGAGAATGAATGCTGGAAAAGCATGTGTATTCCTAAAGAAAGACTTCAGAAATGAAAGCTATACAAAGTGAATAAGGAAAATAAAAGAATGCAGCCAAAAGTCGTCTTCCTTTTGCTAATCATGGTAGCCATGTACAAGATCACTTTAAATAGTTACATTCACAGAACTTACTAAATAAGAAATTTAGGAATTGTCCTTTAAATAAGGACAATTTTGACAACGTCTAGTAATTCAAGTGCAACTATCAGGCTGGAACTACATTAAAATGTTAGATGCCTCACAAATATTGCAAAGCTACCTTCTCTTGGAAAAGGGCATGCCCAAGGGAAAACATTTGGCGGGGCCCTGTCAGCAGATTGCACCTTCTGTTGACATTGCTGCTGTTGCTAGCAGCATATCAGGCTGAATATCCACAACACAATGCTAAAAACATTCTACTGCTGCAAGAATATATGCAATATGATCATTATCTTTACACCTCCATGACACTGCGGGGTGCAGTGCTCCATACCACCCCATGGGCCACCAGGGTGCCCGGCCCCAGCCCAGCAGGCCGGGCTAAGGGGCTCACCTGGAAACGTCTTTTCCTTCAAATTCACCCAATTTACATCTTTCTGGGTGCCTGGCACTGAAGCGAGCACTTATTTAGCCTGGAAATTGTGTTTCACTGCCTGCGAACACCGCAAAGTGGAGGCAATTACAGCTCGTGGGAGATGCCGCGATCGGCTAATAACCCTCCTGCTCCAAAGCAGCTTCGCACCGTAAGCAAGGAGGGGAAATTGAGATCATGCCTTGTGTGTAACCACAGATGCCTCACGGGGCTAAACTATTAGCATGGGTAGGAGCTGCTCTGGGATGCAGGTACCCTCTCTTTCTAAAGCTCACCCCAATGCACTGTATTTATCGTCTTCTTTAAAGTATTTTTGTTTATATCACTGTTACAGTCTTATCCTGAAAGTCGTCCCTTGTGCTCTTTCAACTGAAGTCTTCCAGATATGTTTAACTTTAGCCTAGTATATGAAAATTTAGCAACATTTCTTTAAAGTCAAAGTCAAGGTCAATAATAAAATCTACCATGCAGGAATAGAAATGAAATGTAGTAAAGAGCAATGAGAAATGTTTTTGAAGATTACAAGGGGAAAGGTTTACTGCCAGAATTAAAATAAAGTGAGAAAAAAATTGGAATTTTCAAACAAAATAATTTATAGATACTTGCAGCTTCTTTCCGGATAACATCAGTGCTAAACACTTTCTTACACACTCTCCCTGCTTATGCTGTTAGTAGTGGCAAGGGTTCTGAGAGCTTCTCCCATGAAGACTCAATTACAAGCAAGCAGGATATTTCTTTTTGGGGATCTTTGATACTCTGAATAACCCTATGTGAGCATTATTTGAGCAAGACACATAGAGCAGTGTATATGCAAAGACTCCATGTCACATGCCAACGGCTAGTCATGTAGTGCTAATACTCTCATTCAGGAGAGAAAAAAATACTGATTTCTGAGCTGTTTGATATTTAGGCATCATCTGAATTAACAGCATGTACTAGTTTTTTAACACCGTAAAATTTTTGAGATTGCCTAGAGATTCTGCACTCAGCTTTACCTTCTGCTTAGTTAGTGCTAGGAGCTTCCAAAACCAGCATTGCCTCCACCCACGCTCTCTATGCTATTCCTATGCCACTCATTAAAGGAGAAGCTGAGAAAACTCATCCAGGAAAACTCTTCTGACACACAAACTCTGGAGGCGGTTCCAGCACCTGCGCCGAGGTAGCTCCCTGACGAAGGAAAACAGGATGGAAGCATATGCTCCAATGCACATTCTTTGCCCATGTTTGTAGCAGAGATTAAAAACACAGGTGCTAAAGTACAGAACAAAAGCACAGAAAATCAAGTAAAAGTTCTATTTCCCTCCTTATAACTTAAAATAGGTACATCTTGTACACACAAAAATGTGTTTCACATTAGTGTCCAGCTCTGCATAACTAGCTATATTTTCTATTTATTGGGATTGTCATAATATGAAAAATAAATACCATTTGTTTCGAAAGGAGCTGTTACACAAAATTAACAGACGTATTCTGCTTGAGGGCATGAATATACAAGAAATTTGTCAGACATTAATAATGTAGACAAAGCATTTTCCTGTGAAAATGAGGATCCAATGGAACAACAGATAAATCATGCCCAACTGCTCACTGTTTGTTGTTTCACAATCTGTTGTATTTTATTGAATATGACTCGTACAAGTCTGTTACAGCCATAAAAAAACATTAGCGGAAATTAATATGTAAATTACTATAGTGCTTGTGTGGGATGCCATTTCATTAATTTTCAGTGACATGACTGTGTAATCTAAATTTATGAGTTTTTCAACTGCCACTCCATGGGAATAAAGCATTTATTGAATTTTGCTTTAAAAATATTGTATGCATTCAGTAATATTTGCATGGTAGTAGTGTACATGAATGGTTTGGAATTCCACCTATATAACATATAGGCATTTTGCTGGTGAGAAGACATGTATCCTGCAGTGTTATAAATGACAGGTAGGTATTTCCTTTTCAAACTTCTTTTTAGACAGCAATGAAAACCAAATTACTGTGACAGGAAACAAAATCAGGCTTTCAAGTTCTCAGTAAAATAGACACGGCTCATAATTATTTTGCTGAAACAAACAATAATATAACGGGATTTTGATGTATAAAACTTTGTGTCACACTTCAAAGTTTAAAAATAAAGTACATTCAAAGAAGCACCTAAGTATAGCAACAAGAATCCTTATCAATAAAAGCCCACCTTGAGGAGTTTTGCCTCAATATTGCTGTGTTGTGGAAAAGGCCATCAGGAAAACAAATGATAACTGACTCTAACATTCAACATTTTTCTTTAACTAACACCTGGACATAAAGATAGAAAATATTTTGGGTAATCTTGGCTTTAATTTACATCCTCCAGTTTTCTCTATGTAAAATGTGTTATCCAACTCACTTGATACTACCAGAGTGTTCCTGTAGCAAACATTGCAAATACAATGTTAACTTTCTGAAGCAAACACAGCAAATACTACAAAAAAAAATCACCTAAAATATAACAAAGCATTTACTCAAATATGAGGGCTCTTCCTGTAGATGTGTGAAAATTTCAGGGTTAAAGACTGTTCCTGTGATTAAAAAAAGTTTTATTTAATGTCTATATTGTGAAGCGATGCTTACCTACTGTGATTCTAAATGTTTTGATAGTATCTATTTACTGATAAGACATGCTATAGGGTTGATTATTTTGCAAATTTGCAATTCTGCATAAGCAACAGGACTGTTCCATTACCTTGCCTCACCAGCGTGTCTTATCTAAAAATGTCTGTTGTAATTTAATTTTTACAGTTCGGGCTTTTTCATATTAATGAGACTGTTATCCATAAACAAAAATTGGGGTTTTGTTTGTTTAATGTATCATCTAGCCTTTGAATGTCAAAAGGTCACCTTGCAGTGCAGGCGCGCTCACACGCACCTTGGGTTTCTTTGCAATGTCATCTTGCAGGGAGTTCTGACATCTGTGTCAGCTTCCGTATTATTGATCACAGAATAATTATACTTTGGGAATCGATGTGACCTTGTGCATTAGGACCTTGATATAGTCTGCCCGGGTGACAAGAAACATGCACAGAAACGATGCAAAAACACATGATGCACAAACAGGTATGTTACAATTCACTTTTTTATCCCAGTTATATTAAGATTTATATGGTTCATTCCACTGATCTCCTACTAAAATAACCACTTTTTTTTTCAAACTAAGGTAGAGATGTGAAAATATCATCTATTTCTTCCTGCCTGAAACATTTCCACATGCTAGTAATCACAGAGTTTTAAATTATATTGCATTTCCTACTATCAAATATGCATACAAATTAAACAGCCACCACACATCCACCATATTCAAGTGTAAATTATGACAGCAGATAAGAACTACAGTAATTTAGACTTGAGCTTGGCCTTAAAAAGATTGCAATGCATAACTTCGCTTTGTTCCCCTGGGCAGTTGTAACTTTTATTAGAAACATATCCTCTGGTTGTTCTCAAATCAAAACCTCCTCTTCGTGCCTGCAAATATCATTCTCTCCCTCATTTTCACCTCAGTTTTGCAAAACAAAGCAGGCAATTGTCAGGAGACACTTTTCTCAGCAGCAGTCAGCTACCTCATCCTACAGTGAAGGCTTTTGGATCTATTTTTCCTTTCCACTACTTCATTTTCAGCAGTTGCTTTTACCTATCCAAACACATAATAATGGATTTTGTAGGTCAGAAAAGCAAAGGCCAGAGGAATATCAATGCCAATGGTAGCCCTCAATAAATAAATCTCTTTACCATTGCAGAAATCAATGCAGAATTTTCAAAGAACCCTACATTATGCATCTTGGAAAACTTCTCTGCCTGCTTCTGCATATGCAAAACAAATATATTTTTATGAAAAATGTCAAGACTTTCTATTGGGGAAAAAGAACTATATATATATGTATGTATATACATATATACAGACACACACACATACACCCACCTACTCTCAACGAAAACTTAGCTAAAGAAACCTCAAGCATGAAAATGCCCTAAATCTTCTGCATCCACTGTCTGGACTTCTGTTTTCATAGCATTGCCTGGCAGTTTATTAACTCCAGGCTGTTTAGCTACTGCTAAGTCAATAGCAATCAGAGTTAATAAGAATCCAGATATTGAAAGTCACTAACGAAGATCAATCGCAGAGGATTGCTGCGGCTGTGCGATGCACTCCCCACAGATCTTTAGAAAGAGACATCTGGTATCTTGCTGCCACAGCCGGCTGTCTTAGGTGTCCAGCACTCTCCTAACAGGGATAACTAGTTACAGGATCAAAACAGGCACTCCACCAAATGATTTCAGTAAGTGATCTAGTAGAGAGGTGTATGATGTACCCTCATATTCCTCCTTCTGATGTCATTGCTCAATTTCAGATCTGCTTTTGGCAATCTGCCTATACTCTTCATTTTAAGTATAACAGCTTGTTAAATTTTCCACTATATTGTCTGAAAACACTTAAAAATTTTTCTTGTTCCCAGCAACTAGATGGATGAGGAAAGAAAAGACAAGCGAACGTGTTGTTTTGCTCATGTCTGACAATTTCTTTCCCTTCTGGTAAGAATCTCATAATGTAAAGAGCTGAACAGCTAATCTTCTAGATACACAAGTCCATCTTCATATCTGATATCTGTTCCCCTAAAGCTCCTCTTTTGTCTGTTGATTTAATGACCACAGCCAAGTCTCTATAGATTTTTCTTCAGAGACAAAAAGCTGTGGTGTGTGCTCTTTCTGCTTGTTAGTTCATCACCATTTTTTTCTGATGAAGTCAACAGACAAGTGGGTTATTGCGATCTGCAGCAACACATGACTCCCCCAAACAACCCCTACCAAAGGCCCTGCTCTTTGCAGCCTAACATCTCTTCTCCTTCCTCCACCTCTGCTCCGTAGGCATCCACTATTTATTCCCTCAGATGACACAAACCAGTAACCATAACAAGTTAAACTTGGAAAAACTGTTTTCAACTTACGGTTGCTCTTCAAGATCTCTCTTGGTATTTCAGGCCTAAGGAGATGCTCATGAGCTCAGAAGCCAGTCTGTTTTTCCAATTATTTCCAATTATTTCAATTAGTCTAGAATATTACCTCCTCCTCCAAAACCTGGGATGCTTCTATCCTTAGAGCAGTCCCGACAGAATGCTATGAGTGCATGAAAGTATGTTGTTGTTGTTTACATAAAGGCTTTTTAGTGCTAATGGCTATGGAGATAAATAAAAACAAGACATTTAGAACTTCAAGTGCCTGATTACAATGTGGCTTTGTCTACAGCAGAGAAAGTATTTCTACATTAGATATAAAACTCAAATACTTAGATCTAACAGTTTAATTTAAGGAAGCACATAGAGGCATCAATGCAGTAATAAGAGCAATTAACGTGGTAAACTAGTTATTAGATTTGAATCTCTTGCAAAATAAATAAAATAATGTTTTCACAGAAGCTTTCCCTATAAAAAAAGTCAGACACTCTCCTTTTATATACCTACATATTTAGTTTTTAACACACTGAAAGTTTAGAAAAACTGCATTGTAAAAGAGATGCTAGGCAACATTTAACTGATATAGTATGTATAGTGAAAGTTATATTACCATCTATACAATTACTAAGTATACTTTCTATATGCATGTAAATTACAAGATTTAGATGTATAACAGCAGTTGATATAGTGATTCAGCTAGAGAAAAAATGCTCTGCTGAGATATTATCTGTTTTCATTAAACATATTGTAAGGAGGGTTAAAAAACTGCTGAGATTACCCAGTTAAAAAATCTTTCTGATTTTGAGTAAGACTATTAAACTTTCATAGCATTATTTTATTAGGCAAGAACAGTATTTCTTATATTTTAATATTTTTATATTCTAATTATATTTTTCATTTGATTGCTTATACGGGCAAAAATAACTTAAAATCACCCTATTGAACTGTCCTAGCAGAGGTGTAACTGTCTTACAGAGGTGATCACAGCCATATGAAAAATTCCCAGGTGCACGGACAATATCAGATGTGTTAAAAACTATCATGAGACATCTGACCCACACACCAACTGCTTCCTTTGAAACCCTGCTTTCCTGCCTAAAAATATAACAGAAATATAACAAGCAACAATCACATAACAACAGTTCTGCCTGAATGGAGTGCCTGTGAAACAGCTAATACAAAGGTTTAATATAAATAAAACTGACACAAGGTAAAAAAACAAACAAACAAAAACAAAAAGACCACCCTATACCCGTATTCTATTAAAATATTTTTTGTGCAGAAAAATGGAGAGAGAATATTACACTAGACAACATCCTCAGATAAGTTATTGATTGCTTAATGAAGAATGTTGTAAAAAAAAGGTGGCTTTTGTAATTTCAGATATCTTTGTCACCATCTACTACTCAGCTTGTTTGCCCATTTTAGTTTTCTTATTTTGGTGATAACAATTATCTTCAGGCCGATGACTGGCATATTGTTCAAAGCTTTAATCCTAGAGAGCTATAACAAATTAAAGATTGGAGAGGAGGAGATCTGCTTGATTTCTATACTCACTTAATTTAAATACCAAGAAACCTAGAAGCTACTGGTTCCAAAGTTCTCGTTATGCCTTTTATAATTCTTCACAGACTATTAAATCCATAATCTGAATTATTGTCTTTGGGTATCAAAACGAAACTATTAAAAACAAACATGGTTTTATTTACAAAGGCAGTACCCACACTAAGTTTCTTCAACAAAATTTTCATAAGATCTTTGGTATTTCCTAAGGAGTCAGATCATCCCGATAAACCTAACAGCCCAGAGAGAACTATCACGCTCCAGTACTTCAATAGTAAATTATAATATAAAACCATGATATAAAACATACTGGTTTCATGCAATATACCCATTATGATCTGTTAAATTCATCAGGAAAAAAAATCTACACACACATACAAATATACTAAAAGTGCCCTAAAAAGACAGATCATGTCAATACACGTATTTTCAAAAAGAAAAGAAACTTTCTAAAGTTGCTACCATTACAGTACAGTGCTAGAGGCTTTTGATAAAAGTAAACAAGCTTATTTCCAAAAATTCCTGGAAAGACTGTTAGTACTTGCCTTACTGCAAGATATTATGCACTATAAAACAAAGGTGTACAATTTGCCTCAGCAAATGCAACATTTGAACATAAAACTTATATAAATCTTCAGATTTTTCTCTCAGCAGTAATAAAATTAAGACCACCAATCACATGTAAAAAAATTTCCTTCCTCATTTGAAACTATACCTAGTAAACTGAATGATGTTTTCAAGTGCTGGTCAACAGCTCCATGAGGCAAAATGCTGCATTTCCCCCTTCTCAGTCATTTCCTTTAGCTAAAAGGACACTGAAATATCTAAAACAAGCTAAAAATATCTAAAACATAGAAACTCTTCTGTTCCTGGAGGAACAGCTGAGGTTGGAAGGGTCCTATAAAGATCACCTAGGCCCAGCTGCCCTGCTCAAGGTGGGCAACCTGGAGCAGGCTGCCCAGGACCCTGTCCAGACAGCTTTGGAGCATCACAGAGGATGGAGACTCCAGTTCTCCAAGCCTACAAACTGTTGTTTGCTTTATAAGTATAAAATAATTTTAAACTGTTTAGTTTTATATATATATATATAATGCTCATTTTGAGCAGACTCTTATTTCTAATAAAGGAAGGCAAAGAATAAAAAAAAATAGAAAAAAATTGAGCTAAGAGCCTTTTCAAATATTGGAGACATTCTGATAAAGTGTTATGTATAACATTTACTATGGTCACCTCTTTCAATTAACTCCTAGTTAAAGCAGGAGACAAAGAACTACTGTTTGAAATTTCCCTGATTTCCCTGAGCAAATACCTCTTTCATGCTACCAGTGAAGTGCTAATGCTTTTTTGCTAGTGGAAGGCTCAACAGTAAGCATGTACAACTTATTGTATTTTACCTGTGGCTTTCTGGAGCTAAATATAATGCAAAGGGAACACTCAGGAAAATCAAAAAGTGAAGGAAAACCACGTTCCCGAATTCAGTTCAAACTACACCAGCAATTTGGACAAGAGAAAGTGAGTGCCTTTGTACACAGCTAACATCACCCTCAAAATATCTGGAAGAAATAAACTAAATCTAGAGCGGTATAAATCAGCACAACTTCATTAACTTCAGTGATAACAGTCCAATTTGCATCACTTGAGAATCTGTCACAAATCTTTTAGGGATTTTTGAAGCTTTAGTATTTTACCTAGAATTTGCTCTCAAAAGAGAAGAGCTGTGAGCTGGCTCAAACATTTGTAAAGATAGATGCCTATTAAAAATGTACTCATTTGAAAAATCTGTTCTAGACCTACAGTTCTACAATCTACAGCCTCAAGATTCTATGCTAACTCCTTACAAAATATAGAAGTGCCAAAATGGTATAGTGTAGAAAAAAGAACTGATCTCCATTTATTTTAAAATACAACCATCATGTATGTAAGAGACTTTGCATTTCCTTCTCATGAGAGAAATTTAAATTACCAACACAGGAGATGAGGTGCCTCATTTGTACCAGCACAGACTCTTCTTTCTAGATGCACTTTTCTTTCAAGAGCTGAAAATTTTAAGGTCAATCTTTAGGACCCTCAGAAGACATAAATGCCACTTTGCAGTTTAGACTAGATGGCTGAATACCTAAGAGTTAAAGGCTTATGCCATTACTGACCAAATATTATCATATCTACTCTCCATGCCAGAAATCTCCTTCTCACTCCTGGCCTACTCCTTCACATATATTGCATATAAAACTTGGTTATTTAATTCCATTTGGCAAAGACTATCCACAGATTTTAACTTAAATGCTCAACAACAAAATACTTTCATTGTTGCCCCAGACTAAGTTTGCAAAGATCTGCAGATAGACTTGAACATTCAGGAAAATATTCTCTTGAAATTGGTACACACTCTGGCCTTTTTGAAAACTTAAAAACTTTTGAAAACTTCAAAGTGCTTAGAATTTGCTACTGAAAATGAATTTAATGGCAGTGCATATTAATATAGGCAACTGGATAACTAATGTAAAATATGAAGCCAAAAGCAATACTTGGTAGTTCTGCAGATAAGCCACAGGTTCCTGTCGCAAGGACGAACTGAAAGACTGCTGAAGCATTGACAAGTCTCAAAAGTCATTCAAAACTCAAGAAGGCAGCAAAGCAGCCCCTCACCCCACATCCCCCAAACAACAACAAAAAAAAAACAAACAGAAATCAAAGAAGACCACAAGAAGCATCATATGTATCTATGAGTGGCGTCTTGAATCAACACAGATATATTAGAAATATACTGTTTCTTGGACCACATAATCGTTGAATTTTGGACAGAATTAATGTGCTTGTCTTGGGTGTGTTGTACCTAACACTGAAAGACCAGATGGGTGACGTGTGGCTTGGGCAGTGAAGTGCATAATTCCTTGCCATTAAACATGGAGCAATTACTATATCAAAGCTCCCTACATTAGCATTCTGTTAGTAACATAACCACATCCTTCAGCTTGCTCTACATAAGTATCTATCCAAAATAAAACATCCAAAATGAATAAAAATAGTGCACAAAAGCATATACACTGATTCCTTATGACAGACTCATGAGTGCCACAAGTGGTCATGTATGTTATATCTCAACTAGAAAGCAGAATAAATTTTAGAAATTATCCAGATTTGTCTATTTTGTACACAGTAATATCAGTGATTAATTTATCCTAGAGCATGAAAGAGTGTTAGCAGTCTCAAATTCCATTAATTCTTGTGCCATTTGGGCATATTACATTTTTAAATCCTCGTTTCAATCAACACAAACCTAAATATTTTCTGATAATTTGTTTTAGGTCTTGCTGATGAGGAAGCATAATCTAGTCAAAACTATAACCCAGGTGTCACTTTAAACAGACTTGCATGAAGAATTTAGTATAATGGACAGAAACAAAACTGCAAAACTTATTGTTTCATACCCAACTTCTAGTAAACAATTTGCAATTATTTATTTCATTTTGTGTAATTTCTCTTTCATTATACTCATGATAATCAAGACAGTGCATTTGTAGAACGACAGATGTACTGGTTCTGTTTGAAATCTTTTATCCTCGCACCTCTCAGAGTATGCAATAAGTCCTTAAAAATCAGTATTCATTACCATTCCTTACTGGCAAGAAAAGCAGAAGGGTATAAAAGATATTATTATGCAGAGTTCCTATTTCTTTCCTTCTTCGTTAGGTCTAAGAGTACTAAGCAATGAGGGAGCACTGGCTGTGAATTTAGCCTGACTGTATATTTGAAATTTCCCTTTTTTAATTATTAGAAGCATTCTTCAAGAGCAGATCATTTAGGTTCCATCATCGTGTCTTGCTCATCATGTTGAATTTCTGAAAAAAGGCACTAATTAACACAAAATTAAAACTGAAAATAATAACACTATTTAATCTTGTGAGTTTTCTGAGTCATACAAAAAAAAACTCTCAAAATCAGAACATTCCTCAAACAGGATACTGACATCTTCCTTAAACCGGCACGCACAGCATTACATTCTTTACAGGTTCATGTTTTAATGTTACATTAGCTGCAAATAAAAACCTTTAGAGAATATGCTTGCATGTGGCATTACTATATACAAATCCATATTTCCCAAAAATAAAGTGAATGCTGATATAGATATGTGCTTCATCATGATGGAGAATTTTATATTTTGAGCCTGGATTTGGGCATGTTTTGTAAACAACTATTTCTAAACCACAGGGGGATTTCTTTCAACTGACTTTAAGCATCTGAAGTAGGCATGTGGTTTAAGCTAGGGACCTAAATTCCCTCTTCAGTGGGTGAAGATATAGAGAAATACTTTCAAAATGATTCATGCTGCTTTCCTTAGCAGTCCTACAGTGTGATGAATTATTCTCTGAAGGCGTTCCCTCTCATCTGAGGATTTCAGTAGCCTGGATGACCTACCTTTTAGGTGTCTTGAGCTACTTATGATGGATCTCACCTTTAATGGTCTGCATGTCATTGTCTCTAATACATCAGATAAACAAAACTTCTACTTATCTAAATATTAACTGCCCCTGAAAAATTTTGTTCTGACAGAGCTCAACATATAAAAGAGAATGATTTACCTCTTGCTCCAATAATGCCAGAAAGCACATTTTATATTGTAAGATTTTTTCTTTACCTTTGTTTTCTTCTAGACCACAATTTCAAGGCCTTTGATATTGTGATATCTATGAACTCTTCTTCAGTATGGTATTGTGCAAACGTAAAGAATAAAATCTATATTACCTACATATGTGCACATCTACTATCAGAAACCACAATTGTTTTCTTCGGTTTAATTTGATCAGAGATAGCATTCCTCCCTGCAAGGGCAAAACAAAGAACCTGGGGCAGAGTTTTACAAACTGAGAGTCAACAACAAAACACTGCTTCAAAGGAGAATATCCTTGATTCATAAACAGGGATATTGTATATTTTGGCAGAAACTGGGGGGGAACAGCCTAGGAATATACTGTGCTATATTGTAATGTGCATTGTGATATGCCTGGTATCTTGCTTGTTTAAATTCAGGGAAGGGAAGTAGACATTACTACCAATAATCAGTAGTAAATTCTGGATATGACTCTCAATTATTTTTTTTTACCAGTGGAAACGGAAAATCTTTTGTAGGATTATGTATAATGCATGGAACATTTTTCCCTCTGTTTTCAGTACCAGTATATTCTTGGGTGATATACAAAGTCCCAGTTTGGACATTACAATTCCCCTAAAATGTCAACCAACTACAGAGATTCCAAAAGTCCAAAGAAGAGTAACAAGAATGATCAGAGGTCTATAAGCATGTTCTGCAAGAACAAGTAGGGAAAAAGTTGAGTTTAGTATCACAAATGATTAAAGCAAAGATTTAAAGACTTCAAGTCTTCAAACAGACAGAAAGGTGCTGTGAAGAGGAGGGTAATATACAGTTCTTCAATCACGTTGTCGATAATGCAGAAAGCAATGAGCTAAAACGGCAACACTGCACATTAAGATAAGGAAAGGAGGGGAAAAAGGAGTTCTTATTTGTAATGACAATTAAACTTAGAATAGAAAGCTATGGAATCATCACAATAATATTGTATTTTACAGAGTAATTTAGAACTGTGATTACAAACCACCATAAGCACTGGTCAAGTCATCCCATCACCTGCTATCGCCACGCAACATCACTTGCTGCATCCTTTACCACCTCATGGCATATCCCTGCTTCTGCTCTCTCAGACAGACCTCCAAACCTCTAAGCCAAGTGCTGCATCAGGAAACAGAGCACCCAGAGCGCTCTCGATCTCTGGTCCCAGTTTCTCTTCTTCCATTTGAATTCCATTGTCACCAGTTTAAGAAGCAAGAAAATGGACAATGACAGTGCCTACGAGCTGGAATAAGAAAGAAAGAAGTGAAAAATAAGCCTGAGGAAAGGAGGACAAAGAAATGCAGAAAATGGTAGCAAAATACTGTGAGTCTTGCTTCAAAGATGGTTGATGTTGACTGACCCTGTAGGGCAACACCATGAGTACCTCTAAATCATTACTTTTCATCTCTCATATAAAATGGATATGCTCCCTCATTCTTGTCAACATACAGAGCTCACCAGAGAAGCAGACCTTGGACTCAGTGAGGCTCAGCAACCCTCTGTTACATCTTCTCCCATAGTCTCTTGAGACCTATTTTGCTACAAGTCTACGGATGCAATTTCTTTGATGGGTGACCTGTCAAAGCCTCCCGATTGCTGGAAATTGAAACAGATCTTCCTCAAATATGCATCAGTATGTTTGATTGATGGCAGCTGATACACTAAACTTTGTATTCAAACTTCCAGCACAAATCCTGAAAGCATCAGTAATATGTCATACAAAATTGCAGGCCTCTTCAGTACATCAGTATAGAAAAGTCTGTTTAGGTTTCCAAGTCTTTTAATAACTGCCAGAGCTTCCTATGTTTGAGTTAATTAAATTAATTCTTTCATATTAAGATCAGGAAGCCTTCAGAGCCATTCTTTATCTTCATTATATGCTTGTCTTCACTGATGCACATCCTTAATTGTGAATGAGCTGATTATATGAAGCAAATATCTAAACTCTCGAAACATCTAAGTTGTCATATTTACAGTTTACTTTATCTTGAGGCTGCTTATTTGGGGAATTTCATTACTCAGCTACTTACAGACGTAACTCATTCCAAATCACACACAATGCCAATAAAAATTGTTTAGATAAAAATCTTACTCAGAGGCTTATTTTGACATTCTCCGAGACACTTCAAGAAAAACATGAAGTGTTTAACTGTGAAAAACTAATCTTTTTTTTGTAAAAGAAGGAATATGTTTCTTCCATATTCCCACAGAAGTTGCACGCTACTTGCAATAAAAATTGAAATCTACCTTTTTTTTATTTTTCTGACTTTACTTTTGGGTTATGTCTTTCATTAACCTAGTTGCACCCATAGAAAGAATGACTGGAAACATGAGGAGGAATAATTTCACTTGCATTACTCTTTTCCTCAAATTTTCATTGTTCATTCATTAAGAACAGACCTTTTTCTATTTTTTTTTACTGTTACATCAGAAAATCAATATTAAAGAATTGTACCTAGACCACATATTACATTATCACAACAACACAATAAATAATTCCCAAATTAAATGTGAAAATCAGTGCTGCCACTTCTCCAATCAGTATTAATTTTGCTCCCTAATATTTTCAAATATTTTATTTTCACTAGAGAAAAAAAAAAGAATGAGAATATAGACATAAGAAAGCAATCAGTGAGTATAAATATTTTCTTATTTTCCTTTTCCTTTTTTTCTTTTTTTTTTTTTCATCACGGAATGGAAGCACTACCCTTCTGTTCTTGGCTACGATCAGAAAACTGCAGATATAGTTTTTCTTTCAGAGATTCTCCAAAGTTGTTTGTTCAGACATCCTCAAACTGTAGAGGGTCCCATCTCCCCCGGCCTTTTGTGTAGGTCACCAACTTCCAAACTATTATAAAAAAGCTATATTGGATCTGTCAATCGATTTTTCTTTGATTTTTTACATATATATATATATATAAGAAATATATAAAATGACTGTACATTAATTACATCAACATATACTAAAATCTAACAGCACCTTTTTGAGTTGGATTAGCATGTATATATGTGTGTATATATATGTGCGTGTGTGTGCAGGTGTGCAAGTGTGTGTGTATATAAGTAAATTTGAAGAATTAATATGAGGTATCATGTAGCTTCTGAGTTGTATGACTTCTTACTTGATTGGTCAGATAAAATGTCTAAAATTGCAAGGAAGATTTGCCACCCTCATCCATTCTTAGCAGGTGATGATAAAGACCAAACAGATAATTTTATTAATCTTTCATAAATACGTTTCTTTCCTAAAAACTGAATTACTTTATATTGTATATTCACAATATCCCACGTTGCTTCTTCCTTCAGACTGATTCTTACATAATGCTACTCATGTGCTACACATGGCCCAAATTAAAAGAAAAAAAGAAATAATATTTCTGCTTCAAATATTGATACAGACATTGTATAATGGTATCTCATTTTTGTACTCATTGGGATGATATTTAGTAAGTAACCACTTTCTTGGTGATTCTTAGAAGCCAAGAAGTGGTAGCCATTTATGCAGTTATGAATCCTCATATTCAAAACTTCCTGCACACAGAATCATTAATTCAAGAGTTTCCTAAGTCTTTCAGCCATCCTCTCTTGCTGCAGTTCAATAGTGGTAAAATCCTTATATCCCCTGCATCTGAGTAGCTGTCTTCATGGCTGATTATTTTACACTTACAGGTGCTTACAGGTCCCTTAGCAAACAGAAACCAATATCTTAGCATGGTTAACCACAAATGAGCCTTTGGTTCAGTTCCAGAGTCCTGAATTCCTTCTGTGTTACTGCCTAGCACCAATAAAAATGACTTTCAAAATACCTACTAGCAGGTTCCTGGACTTGCTAATTTTTCAAACTATATTGTTAACAAAAGATATGTGAGGAACAAATGACACCAATTCTATCTTGCATTTAATTTAAAACTGAAATCTGAAGCTTAGTGGATGGATGAGTGGAAAGAGAGGAAGGAACATCATGTCCAATCAGTCCTGGGTTTTGCTTTCAAGTTTATAGGTATTCCTGTTGCAAAGTAACCTACACTCTTACTCCTTCAGTCAATCCCCTGGTGAAAACCACTTTGATCTCTTCTCCCTCACAGTAAGACTGACTCCCGAGGTTCCCTGTTCACAAACTGCACTCTTAGTAGATCCAGCTACATTTGGCCTCTGCTGCAGGTTTCCATTCCAGGGCATGCAAATACTTTCAAAAGACTATGACCGAGAACTGATTATGGATTTAGAAAAAAAAAATCTGTATTTTCTAACACAGCAACCCGAAGAAGCATTAAGATGCTAATATGTATGTAGCTGCAACTTTTCCATTTTGTTACAAGTTTTGCAGCTTGCTTTTCTTCAGGCTTCCCCTGCCACGTAGTTCTAGAGAAGACAGGCTTCACTATGTAGCCTGCTCCTCTCAAACCGCATTTCCAGTTTACAAATCAGTCTCTCTAAAGATACTTTGTGCTGTTATGCCTGCACTCGATAAAGCTGTTCAATTCCTATCTCCAGGAAAGCCAGTGGGAGACTTTCAGCAGAATATTTACATTTCAAATCAGGAGGTGAACAAGAGCCATTTTCTGATCCCTTGCATTTGCATTTCCTCTGACAGGAATTGCCCATCAGAGCAAGCACGGCCCATTGAACCAGTTGTCTTGTCACACTCAAACAAATAAGAGGCACAAAACACTGAATAGGAGCAGCAACACTAATCTCTCTCACTACTTGATTAGAAGAACCAAAAACTTAGGTCCAAAGACAAGTAGTACAATGATACGCAGTCTGAACACACTTACATATGAAATATCCTTGTTTATAACATGAGTGCATTTCAGGATATCAGTTGCTCATGATTAAAAGATAGAAAAGGAAATGAAAACCCTTTTTTTTTTTTTTTTTTGGAGAGAAGGTAAAAGTATGACTCCTCAGGCACCATTTTATACCATTTTTCTCTTAAATATTTTAAAACATTAGAAGAAGTATACAGGATCTGACCAAAGATCTCACCTAGATCTCATCCTGTCTCTGACAGCAGCACAGAAAAGAGGTGCCCTCAAAAACGCCTGGGCCACGGAAAGCCCATATGATACCAACTAGTCCCCCAGCCCATATTCCCCTAGCCTTCAACTACTTGGATCTCACTGAATTTCTGAGCCAGGTGTGCTTTTCCTAAAATTCCATTCCATTTGTGTATCCACATCCGAGTGTGGTTTCCATCATACTGTTTTCTCGTCATACTGATTTCACCCCGGGTCCCAGGAGATAGAATATCTTCACTGGCTAAAACAAACAAATCAAAGGGAAAAGAAAAAAAAATAAAGCTATTACTGACTTTTTTATAGTTGCAACCAGAACTTTCATATAATGAGAGATGGTTTTAGACATTGGAATTAATAGTTTTATTGAGCATGAGTACTTTTAGTGCTACTTTTATTGAGCACTTTTTTTTTACAGAGAATTAGTGGTTTCAATCTGAAAATAAGAATTGAAACAGTTCTATTTTTCAATAGGTGATCACAATAAATAACCAAATTAAGGATCATTCCAGATTTAACCAATTCCTTCCCACAGCAGACAGCAATTGTAACCATTACATAGTTTGACTATGCAGACATATAAAGACAACTCAAGAAAAAAGAGGCTGTTACAGAAAAGTATTTTAGTCATATTTTGTCTAGAATCAAGCTCAGCATGAGCACATTTTCAATATACATGGAATCATTTGATATCTGGACACCAGAGGCATATTCTGTGGTCCACTGCCCTGCAATAAACAGAGGTTTGAATGCACCCTATGCTACACATAACATTAAATTTGACTTCTGGGATTTACAGGACATTGGTTCCTAATAAGCAAATTCAATACTTTGGTAAAATACAGAATGCGTAAGATAATGCTGACAGAAAATAATGTAGAAGTCTTTGATTATCCAGGCATCTCTAACTATGTTAAATATTTCTCTGTGCACTAAAACTACACCAAGATGCAAGTATTACACAGTGTGTGTGTCTCAGTATTATGCTCAGTAGAACACTAGTTAGGTATGAGAGTAAAAATAAAATGTTGGCTTCTCTAAAATGGTTCTTTTCTTCAGAGACGAACCACCGTAAATTGCATATGAAATTCACTCTATGGTCGTAAAGTTAAAATTAAATATAAGTAAGAGGATGAGGGAAAAGAAAATAAAGCTTTTCAGCAGGGATGGTTGAGAACAGGATCCTGTAACACGCACACTGTAAGAAACTACCTGAATTTCAGAGCTTAGAGTAACATTCACAGTGCACCGAAGCCACTAGCAAGACCTCAGTACAGTTTAATCTAGCCTCAGTCTCTTAGCCTTTTCCAGTGTTCAGCTTACAGGATATATCCAAAAGTGATTGGATACTGTTTCTGAATATAACTTAAAATAGTACTGAGAGGATTTTATGGGTTTTCCACAATAGCGTGAATGCCAGTTTCAGTTGGGTTTTGCTTATCTGAAATAGAACTAGAGCAGGAGGAATTCACTTTAATTGTCTAAGCTTCACAAACATAAAGCTACACCACTAAAAAAACAGCTTAAGAAGGGGTTTCTGGTATCCTGCAACCAAGATGTGAGTACAGTTGAGAGGAATAAACATGCTGCATGATAGATCCAGAAAATGTAACTACCATCCATAATCAAAGTAATACATTTTTATCGCTGAACTTCCTGATAAAAATATGCTTTATAAAACTTTTAAATTCTGATTTATTACCTGCTAGTGGTGTTCATCAAATTCTAGTATTAAAGTGAGTGCTTTCTATGCAGACAGAAAGCAAGCGTATTAAAGTCTAATTGCATCCACAATTTTAGCTACCTTTAATCCATTCAGTATTTTATTATACTTTTAGCTATATAGAGCAAATGAGTGTTGAATGACAACTCCCTCTCCTATTTGTCACTACTGTATCACACACCTATTGTACCCCACTTCGTACTTTGGCAGCTGGTGCCTTTCAAGAAAGCTGTTACCCAGCTACTCAATATATCCCATTTGATTTATTAATGTAAACCACAATGTGATTAGACTACCACATCTCAGAGAAATAATGTTCAGCTACATTAGCACTAGCTTCATTTCAGTAAAATGAATGTTGACATGACAGTTTTCCTTCCGTCATGTCAAAAAACGTCCTTCGTGTCTGCTGTGGATTTATGCTCTAGCTCACTACACCTGTAGAGTACTTTCTGCACCACTTCTGTGCATGGATCCATACCCGCGTCCTCTGCAAGTGTGACTAATGTGAGTGCAGCCTGCGAGCCTGAGCTCGGCTGCCTGCGCGCCAAGACCACGGCCAGCACGAGCACCTCTGCGCTCAGGTCTCAGAGGGTGATCTCAGCGGTTCGGCCTGCGCACCGAAAACCTGTTGTTAAAATATGAACTTCCTTGGCATTTCTGCACCCAGATAATATGCAGAAACTTCACAGTGTCATACAGAGTGAGGACTATTGCCATGGAAATACCCCACCATCACAGTGTAGGAAGCAATGTCTTTGCACTGGTTTAAGGAAGCTGTAAACACCCGCACAGGATTCCACGCAGGAACTTGCCCTGAAATGAAGGCATTTGTCTAGTGACTTCTCTACCTAAAGTTCAAAATTCACATAGTTCAATCTGACGGGGAAAGAGCATAAGAATATAATTAATTTATTTAGAAAAGTCTCAATAACTGCTTTTCTTTTAAGAATCCGATGATTCAGGCATCACTACTTTTCCAAAGGCAAACAACTCTTTTCCCGTCAAATTTGCCATTACAGACTACAGTCAATTAGATTGAGTGTCTGTGTAGGAACTCAAGACACTGCACGTAATAGAATATGGGAAATACTTCCAGGGCGTAGCCAAGTGAATACTCTTCACTGCCTGATTTCAATCCTTCTTGTTAAAAACTCATAACAACAATTTCGGAGCACATTAATGTGAATGGAAATATTCAGTGTGGATGATGGAAAGAGGTCATGTGGGCTGTGACCTAGCACTGCAGCACAAAACAAGCATTAGTTAATGAAACAGGAAAACCAGCTTACAAAAAGAAATGGAACAAGGTTATTTTATTTAAATATGTTGAACTGAAAACATTTAAAATATATACAGTTAACAACATAGAAGTCCTTCTACATCCTTCTGCATCTTCAGGCCCTCTAGTAAGCATTGAGGACACACTGTTTTAACCATTTCCTTGTGACAGGGTAACTGAAAACCAGATAAAAACATCACCCCACCACTCGCACAACACACGTTATATCTTTGTCACCTGAAGGTTAACTGTCTGTGTTTTAAGAATCTGCGGCTAACTTAGAAGTAGACTAGATAATCCACAGGATTTGCTGTTAGCTGATTTTCTGATTAAGCATAAAGTATTGCTCTAAAATAATAGTTTAATTTATTCTGAACTTCTGAACCAATCCTCCAGGCCTTTTAAGGAGATTTTGGTCCAGATAGAGCCACGGCTGCATTTTCCTTATAAAAAGGGCCCTTCAACTCCCATCTGACTAGTGATCCCAATCACTCCCAACTTTCCACAGTACTTTCCACAGTACTCGGAAGGCTGTTCACCATTCAAGACATTCAGTAAAAAGATCACAGAAGACATAGAAATATAATAAATAAATAAATAAATAAATTGCATTTACCATATGGATGTTTAACATAGCCTCCAGACTTTTCTGGATTAGATGAAAGTTTTTTTTGTGTGTGTTACTAAAATGGTTGTCTGAGCCTCCTACTTAAGCCTACCCTGAGGTAGAACATAATGTAGCTTCTGTGCCCTCTGAGGTTTACCTACGGCTTCTTACCTTATTTTGTGGGTACCTCATACACCTTTTTGAGAAAGAAGTAATTAATAACACAGCGGATTTGGGGAAGAAAAAAAAAAAACAAACTTCTATTTACTAAAAATTCCTGAAGATGGTGATCGGGACTCCCACAAAAAGAGTTATGTTCTTAGCTACTTTAAGGGAGATCTATCTTTACATACTACTTCTCCTAACTAATAACTGGTTTAAACAAGAGAAAACTGCAAGCAGAATCCTTTCAATAAAGTACTTTCATCTTTAAAAACTTTTCTGCTACTGAAAACTCAGAATGGTTAAGCAGACTATTAGTGCCTAAATCTGAAGATACTATTATATGTAGTTAAATAAACCTACTATTAAATTTTCTCCATTAGACATAAATTTGAGATCTTAATGAGGGGTATAACGCCTAGCTGATACTGGAACTGAAAAACACAGTAGAAGTCATGCTTTTATGAAAACAATGTGCAAAGAAACTAGGAGATGACTAAATTCTGAGATTCCGCACCAACTAGCTTGATAGAGCATTAAGAAGAACTGTTAAATGCCTAAAATTTGTGGGGGGAAAAAAAAAGGCATTTTGTGACAAATAAGCTTTGCCCACTTCTTAATTCTATATTGCAAAGAAACCACTCATTGGACAGTTTCTCTGGAAAAAAAACTGACATTCGCTTGCAGTACCTTTAGTGAATTCTTCCATTTATTCCAGCAAAAACTGACATATCATGAAGCATCATCTCCTACTAATCAACAATAAGGAAAAACCATCTATCCATAATTAACAGTGAAATTGAGCCATCCACATCATTTTGTGATGACTCTGAGAGCCATTAAAAGCTTGCTAATTCCTGTAGCTTCTAACCATATTTATCTGCAACATTAGAACAGCAAAATGTATTCATTTGAATAGAAGTACATGAAAAAAAAAAAGAGTTGTCTGTTTTAATCCATTTTCTTATTTTTTAAAAAATACTTTTCTTCTGTGAGAGAGATAAACTGTTTGGTACCAGAGGCTGATTTGTACCCTTGTACTACAAAATTTAAATCAATTAGCATAATCAAGTCCTTCCAAGTGTTTCCCACCACGATGAATTATTGTCTTTTGTTTGCCCTTAAGCTGTTGTGATGAACAAACTCAGCACAGCAGTGATATATAAAATCTAGAGATGTGACTTAGAGCCTCAGCAAACTATTCCACTGAACTAAGAATGACCATAAATGTCATTTAAAAAAACAATACTACATCAGCACAGTAGCTGTTTTATTAGAATGAATTTAGTGCTGATATGTATCTTAAATTAAATACTTGCATCTGTCACACGAAGATTGTTTTACAGGCAGCACTTAAGTATTGCTGTGCCATATCTAATCCAAATCCTTTCTCAGACTGTAATCAGTAGCACACTTCAGAAAAAAAAAAAAAGTGCAAGAAAAGTCAGATTAAATCTATTTTACTTAAAACTCTAGATGATTTCATCACTTGTAATATTTTGAATCCTAATAAATTCTTAGCTTTGTTTCAACACTCCTTGTCTTTATGTTGTTACATACATCTGCTATTTACATGTGTTCTCATAGAGGTCTGTATTCTCGTAATAATTTCCTCCTAATGTTGGTAATACAAGAAAAGAAAAGCTAAGTGAGTGCTATTACATGCAGCTTCACTGATTGCTTCATACACTGTGGTTTAAGAAAACAATTTTTTTAAGTTTTGGAGTGAGATACTCGGCCCCTTCTTGGTACCCATGACACTGTGGAGAGAAACACTGTTTGTTTTTTTTTTTTTCCTCCAGATAACATGTTACTTTTCAACTTTTTTTTCTAGATTTCTTTAAATTTCAAAGCAATATTTTGTTGCTTTATTTTTTCACTTTCCTAATATATTGACAGAGAAGAAATTTTCCCAATGAAAATGAGTATTACCCACTGCAGATAAAAAAGTAGAAAGCAGGGAAGATGTCCTCTCTTTTGCAAAGAAAACATTAGCTCAAAGCTTGTGCCAGTTCTTATGGCCATGAGACAGCATGACTGGCCATGAACAGGAGGTGACTGGAGAAAAATGAAGGGAACACAATGCAAAAATATTATCACCAAAAAAATCGAACCAGGTTTGCTGACAAAGGAGGTTTCAACAACTGAATGCAAAGTGGTAATTGAACAGCAAAGTGGTAATTTAATTCAGTAAGTTTGAAGTAAAACAATACTGACAGCAGAAACCTTAAAAGTTCAAAGGGAGTCATATACATAAGGGTCAGATTTTTCTTTTAAATTGAAGGTGCAGCAATTTAAATAAATCAGCTGAAAGAAATCCAGGACAAGTAGGGTGAAGACTAAAATAACAAATAACTCTGAATGGTGTAAAAACTTTCATTTCCAGTGTCATTTGTCAAAAATTAGATTTTCCAGCATTCATAAAAATAAATACCTTACACAAACATTTAAAGATACTGCAGAAACACCTTTCACTTCTTGAATAAGAGAAAAAAAATATTTCTTTAATAAGAGAAAAATGAATATATCTTATCGGTGATTTTAAAACATTCTGTAAATCATAGATGCTCAAAGAAGAAAGTATTTCTAATTGATAAATATTGTAATGTGCTATCTTTAAAAGAAAAAAATCTTCAGAAACTTTTTTGGAAATATGAATCAAGGTGAAGTTTTTAGCTACTGATCTACATAAACTGTGTCTAAATAGTAGCGTGTATTCTCTAGAAGAAACATCAATCCATTCAGGTTACCTGGATGTGAAAAAAAACAATAAGCAACATTTGCCAAACAACATGTATTTACTGTATTCAATATCAACAAATCTTGAGCAAAAAATTCAATACCAACTATACCAAAAATCTTTTGTCAGCAGACTCATGAGTAACCAATGCCCAGCTGAGCTCAGACTTAGCATCCAAGGAGCTGGGGCAATACATCAGCTGGAGAATTCACTGCCAAACTAGAATCTTTCCACATTTGTGTTGGGAAAGGCTATAGAGAAATGCGTGCGCTTAAATTTCACAGCATATGCAGAGCAAACTCCACAGTCTCAGAAAGTACTGAACTTACTACACACACACACACACACACATGCACACACACACACATATATGTTGTATACATAATACCAGTGTCATAAGTCTAGTACCTTTGAAATGCAGCAAATTTGTAATTAATTAATTAATTTCAAGAATAGTCTAAACTAGCATCATCGGCACAGCATCAAGTGAAGGATATTTTCTGTATAGCCTACAAGTCCTTCTGCCTCTGAGTTCATTTGTTCTCCTGTACTACTGCAACTGTAAGCATTTGTGGAGCCACTGAATTATGGAATTCATCTAGCTTACAGCTTTCCCAGAAAAAAAAGAAGTGACAAATAAAGAAGTAAAAAAAAAAGTACATACTAATGTTCTGCCATGAGATGTTCTCTTGTTGACTTGTTGACTGCTTATATTATAACAAAAAGATGTTATAGGAAACACAAATAATTTCCCTTGAAAAAAAAGCTGCAAAAATGCAAATTTTATAGTTAGTTAGTTATAAAAATACCTCCAGGAGAGTACACATGCAAATTCAGCTACACACCTACGTGACTTTTCTTGCCTCAAACACAAATTCAACTACATACCTATATGACTTTTCAAAGAAAGAATAACAAGGTTTGGTACCAGCCTGTTTTGAGAAAAAGACTGAAAAGATACTTCACTTCCAGGTTCAAAAACTTAAATGTAGGTGTCAACATGGGAGCATCCACCTGCTTCCAGCCTCCACTAATTACACTGACTTGATCTCCATTGAGCTTCAAAAGACTCTTCTAGATAACTATATTTAGATATTTAAATTTAAATGCCAATTTCACAACAGAATGTCTAACCATATTTAATAGCTCACTGGACACTGACTGTCACTGTTACAATACAACAGTCATTCACTGGAGTTCGTCTGATTAAATCAACACATCATGGTGATTAGAAAAGCCTAGAGAGTAGTTTCTGAAGCAACATGCATAACAATTTTATTTTAGCAGCAGAGAAGATAATTAATATTGTAACAACAAGTATCCGGATTATAAAGAAACAAATTAGAGATTATATTTGTCTCATAACAACACAAATGACCATGTTAAAAAAAAGCCAACACGTTTGATGAAGGCCTTATCTGAAGCTAGGCCACTTACATCTGTTTCTATACCCTGCTGTGCCCAAATAGCCTTATAATTAGTCTTTAAAAGCACCTGCAATTCTCCCCCATCTTCCTACATCCTCTTCCCTTTTAATTCAATTATCACCTTAAATTTGCACTGCTATAGAAAGGATGTTGCCTATGAAATTATAAAAATACTGTTGTGTATCTTGTCATGTCTATTTGCAGTGAACCTAGCTGAGAAACCTCATGCTTCACTTCTCTAATGCTCATGCTTGCTTTCCCATGAACAATTTATGTTCTAAAAATATAATTCAAGATACTCTGTTCTACTAATACATGTTTCTACTTCTTACAAGAAAGTAAGCAAAATGTTTTGCATAGCCAGGAACTGTCCTACTTTGAAATAGGCTAAATAAAGACTATTTTTAGGCTTTTCACCCAGTGATCTTATTTGCGTAAATGTGAAAGCCGAATCTTGGTAGTATCCATAGTGCTGGGTCAGGTCCCAAGACAGCAATAAGAAGCTTCTCTTCACACTAAGAGAAAGCTATGATGAGATTTATATCTGGTAAAATTAATGGATGTGTCAATATTAGATATTCCTAGCATTCTTGCATACATCAGCCAACAGACAACTATTATACTACAAAGAAAGAAAGAAATGGAATATATATTAAAGTATGTTAGTCCCTCCTATGCCAGTTCTCAACATCAGTGATTCCTGTTAATACACAGGAACACACAGGGATACAGCACAAAGCTCTGTACAATAAGAGGAAGATGGGGGATTCTGGAAGATAGACAATAATTGAAGAATATCGTGGATGCAATGGGCAGCCTGTGAAGTCTAACAAGCTTTGCATTTATTTTAGCTCAAAGACGTAGACCGTGCCAAACCCTGTTCCCTATTAAATGGCTGTCTGTGCAAACCCCAAAGACAGAAACAACTCCTGCCTTAACAGATACCTGTGACGGGTTTCCTGAAAAGAAAGGTGGTGGAGGCCACGCTGTGCCATGTGCTCTAGGTGTCCCTGCTGGAGCAGGGGGGTTGGACTGGATGATCTTTAGAGGTCCCTTCCAACCCCAACCATTCTGTGATTCTGTGGTAGGACCAATACACAAAAAGTCATGTAAACTTTCCTCCCACCCGTTTAAAACTCTTCTATATAAAACCAGGTATAGGCTTACGCACTAATCACCGAACTTTCTTAATGCTCTTTAGAGTAGGCAATGAAAGTGGGAAAACACACCTAATCAAAACTCTGCTTTTAACTTACTTTCAATATGTCATCAATTTATGGACTATTTATGAAATATTTATGGATGAAACGATCTGTGGAACAATTATAGTTATTTACTTCTCCCATCAATATTTTTCCTTCTTTTTATTTTATTTTTCTTTTTACCCTCTGGCCTACTTCTATTCTCCATCTGTATCTCTTTTGCCTCCCATAATCACAGCTTACTCATTAACAGTATCTTAATGGGGCAGCATCACATCTTCCTATAGACCTTGCTGAAGATAGTGAGCCATTCTGAAGATAAAGCCATACTGTGGTACAGAAGCAGAATAAAGCATAAAATACATTAAAATGCTGAAAACACATGTATATTGATATAGAACAGTTCTTAACACAACAATGAACCTTCCACAGCCTTTTTTTCACTTTGTCAATTTTAACTATTATTGTGGAATTTACTGGGAATATAAGGTCAACAGACACTAGCAGATTGACTATGAAAGCTGTAGAATTACTAATGGCAAATTTTTGATGGAAATGCATGCTTTCTCTCACTACTTGTCTTCCGTATCTAGCATAGGATGAAATAAAATATGAACTATTTACCTAGTTAATTACCTAATACCTAACTAATATCTAATTCATCAGATTAATATGCTCAGAAAGTTCTCACTGTAACACTACAATAATATTTTCTGAGATATAAAACTTGACACAACAAAAATAGTACAGGAAATAGAGAGACAAATTTAAAAGAAAACTCCATATTTGATTCTATGATACTTCTTTTCTAATCTTAATTTCCTCTATTTTACATATGTTATAAACATCTACATACTGGAAATGTCAATATGCACAGTGTAATTATCTTGGTCTTTCATAAATTGTTTTTATTAGCACAATTACACAATTATTTTAATACACTTACATCAAGTAGTTGTGTGCTGTAATTGTAAAAAAAATAAATAAAAGAATAGAATGATAATCTGTTATCAGTGGATGACAAAATTCCATACCAACAGTAATTAATCAGTATCTCGATATGGAAAATGCTAAACAGAAGTGCTATACGAATTAACAGGTTAGGATTACTTGTTCTAAAAGAGCTATGCAGCCAGTTCTCTATACCATTAACGTCAACTTGATAGTTCAGGAATGCTGAGAATAGGAGAGAGCTAATGTTATGCCAATATTTTACAAGTCTAACTAAACGATCTGAGTGTTAATAGTCCTGTCAGTTTAACAAAACGATAGTGTTGCTAATATGGGATTTAATAATGAAAATGATAAAATTAATACAGACATATATATAATGCAGTTTGATTTTTTAAATGAGATTATGAATTTAGTTAATAGTGGAAATTTTGTTAATGTACTACACTTAAACCTCTGTAACGTTTGATTAAGAAGTAAGTGAAATGCAAAATCAACACAGCATAAAGAAATAGACCTGAGCCTTTGTCTTAAGCTTTATTATTCCACAAGATTCAGGTAAAAAACACTTCATTTCATTGCTTGCTCTATATTTCAGAAAGATATTCCCTTTAACAAATCTAGATCGATTTATCTAGATAGATTAAAAAAAGGTTCATGAGAGATCTAATGGACATGTTTTGCAGGAGCATCTTAATTTTGTGTTATTATGACTGCTTGTGCTTACAGCATAGCTTATTCCTAATGATGGAATCCATTTCCTCATGGATAGTGAAAACAGTTAATCCAAACACTATCTCCTGAGATAGTGTAAAAGGGTTAATCCAAAACCAGGCAAAGATAACTTTTAAATGAGAATAATTATGGACTTGTGAATATCTGACAAGCTGAAAATTTTCTGCTGGAAAGTCACCTCCATCGACCACCAGAGTAAATCTGAAATTGCACATGGATCAAATTAACTATTTAAAATTTAAAAATACATATAAAATATAAAACTATAATGTAACTAAGAGGAAAAAATGCAATATTTTCTGCCTTATTTTGTAAACTATATAAATCCTTATATAATCTTTTGCTACTGTGCTATCTGCATAATAAAAATTCAAAACTAGTGTATTTTCTTTTTGAAACATTGTATTTCAATACATACATTTAAGGACATAAAACAACACACACAGAGCAATTTTTAGAGATTTTTTTCAAAAACAGAACTCTTTTCATGACCAGTATTCAGGATACTAAATTGTAAAAAAACAACTTTGTTATTCTGATCATAATAACATTTTTCTGAATGGAAATCAGTTTTTCAAAATGACTCCGTCATCGTGAGCTTGAACTTTGGTTTTGCTGCTCACCCCAGAGGCTTATATACCCATCATTTTTATGGACATAATGCTATGTGTTTGACCAATGACAAATTCATAAACTGGGAAGCCAAACAATCTTGCTAATTCTTTCCCAAATGGCTTGGGAGAGTATTTAGGAGCACTATCATAGTTGGTGACAGAGACAAGATGCCTTTACCCCCACCATGCCCATCCTTAACACTACGTAACTTTTTCCACAGCACAACATCCACAAAGGTGCCAAACGGCACAATCTGCCCACATCCACACTACTCACTAACCAGCCCAGGAAGTGAGGCCATTTTTTATGAATAAACCCAACTGAGCATGACCACTATGAACAGAGGATTTTGAGGGGGAAAAACGTGCATTTTGGGAAGCAACTTCAATAATGTATCAAGATGCATCTTTCCTTGGAGCCTGTGCTTAATGAACTATGTATAGCGGCATTACAGAAATTCACGTTACTGAGGATACTACCTTGCAATGCTATACAGTTGTTGAAGTCTTCATATTTTGGAGGTTACGGATTGACACCAAAGTGAAGGTTATGGCCAGCTGGTATGCTGGCCAGACTCCGACACGGCTGATCACATTCACACTTGTTGTAATGCTGCCAGATTCAACTTCTATGCTCCATTCGCTGCAAATTCTTGTCTTCAACCCTGACTACTATCACCGTAAGTGGGCACGGGATCACTTGCTTTCTTTAAATATCTCATCACTGTTCTTAAAAGTTAACGGCAGGGTTGAAACTCTTGTGTTTCTATAGTGCTTCTCTTCTCCCTTTAACATTCCCTCATTAACTTTAACTACTATCATTCTAGATAGTAATGTTATTCATAAAAAAAGTCAAGCAAGCCTACTTAAAGTTACTGTTCTAAAAATGTCCTGTGGAAACATATACTACTGTCCAATTTTTCATTATGTGAAAAAGCTTCTCCTTTGATCATATATTCCTTACTCACTTTAGCGATCATGTCAAATACATCTCCTTGTGTTGTCAGTGAAGAGAGAGCACTGCAGCATACTAATTCTAGAACATGATCATACATTAGCATTATATTCCATTGTGGAATCTGCTCCTTTTCCAATACAAAAAGTTTTTTTTTTTTTTCCCCCCCCCCTTTCTTTCTCCCTTTGGAGCATCTCTGCTCAGGGTGAATCTATGAGCCATGATAGCTGTTCATTTCCTTTATCACACACTAGCAATTCAAAGGCTTCTCCCTGGTGTACATTACTACAGTCAACCACCCCTTTCAATTTGCTATTCTCATGTCTTGGCAAAATCTGCTGGAATTCCTGATCTATTTTACATATGATTGGTTTTGTGGAATTTGCATATAACTACCTATTTACAGCTCATTTCTATTTCAGACTAATAATAAAATTGTTTTATTAACAAAAGACATACCTAATGGAATTATTATCCTTCAGAAAAACTGGGTGGTTCACTGTAAGTATGTTTGCAGAGCCTCTTATGGTACTTACTGTGTCAAATTCATCACACTTAACTTCAGCTAACAGATGAGTTTTCAGTCTAACCTGATCAGCCAGATCCTCCATCTAATTCATGAGGACAGACCAGCACCTACAGAAAGCAATTTAGCAATTTATCCCATCCACAGCAGACCTATCTTTTAAAATGGGACAAACTGCCCGCTGGGAGCACCTGCTTTCTCCCTGTTAATTATAAAGAAGCTTAGTTATAAAGATAGGTTAATTATAAAGAAGGTTAGAAGGAAGAAAAAGATACACTTTTTTCGACATCTCATTTTTAGACAGATAAACTTAAAGAAGACACATTCCACCCATTGCATGGCAACAGAAAGAGTATTTTGACAGCCGAGTTACATGGTTGTGACCATAACAGGGCTGAGTCAATAAATTAATAATTTACATAGCAGAGCCCCTCCAGATTCTCATGCTGTTGCTTCTGCACACTCAGCTTTGACAGTCGTCTCCAAAAGGACCCATCGGTTCCCAGCAGTCAGGCAGACACGTCCTGCGGGACAGAGCCCGGCGCGGGGGGATGCAGTGTGGGACGGGGCCGGCGAGGCCTGCAACGAGTCTGCAGACGGATGCACAAACACCCCCTGATGCTGGAACGGCAGCAAAGGGCCGCACAAGAAAATTTTCCTGGGAATTTGAACAGCTCATTTTGTAAAGCCGGACCTTTAATTTGGAAATCAAAGCAAGGAAACCAAATATTGACGATGGCTCATCATTTCTTGTCACAACTTCACGTGTGAGCCGTTTTGTCTTTACCAAATTTGCTTAGAACAAAAATCATACTGGGGCAGTCAGGCCCTTTAAAAAGAAACTTCTCATTCCAAAACAGAAGGAAAACATTTATATGTAAAATTAATTCTTATCAGACAAACACAGCATGAAATGACAGCAATGAACAGAGGCTCTGTTAGGTCTGCTGGACTCAGAAATACTGGTTGTTCTTGCCTTCTCTCAAGTGTTTGGTCAAAGCAGTGAACACTTTTTGCAATAAAATATTTAAGATTAAAAAAAATAAAGGAGCCTAAAACAGAAGAGAATTGTTACTAGCTACTCAGTGTCATCATTTAAAAAGAATTTTTTTCTTTTCAAGGAATACATGCTCCTACCTGGAAAATCAAATTTGAGAATAAAGTAAAATATTCCATTCTAATTTCCAGACTTATGGAAAGGAATTCCAAATGAAAATACAACTGTAACTACTATGCACAAATCCCAGACTGCATTAGTGTCATTCTGTATTAAGTCTCCAAAAAGAGAATGTGTGTTTTTATAAGGTTTGCCTACTTTGCCATAAAGATTGCGAAGTATTGAGCATTTAACTTCTCTTGACTGGTCGAATCATGTTCTGACAGAAACACAATTTTCTCCCCTGCTTTTAAACTTCTGCTTTCCGCTATTTATAAAAAGAAATAGGGATGAATTAGAGGGATTAAAAACATTGCCAACATATGCTTAATTTCTATAAGAACAGTATGAACATTTGATACATACCATTAGTTCATAAGAAATAGTTCATTCCATTTTTCAGTCAGCGTTGGTTTTTATGTCTCAAATAAGGCACATCTTTAAGGTACACAGAGTCTCAAATGGATTAACCTTGTTTTGACAATTTACTTTTTCAAATTAGGCCTGAAAAAGCCCATACCACTAAGAAACTTAAATAAAATATTTGTACTGAAAATCTATATTTTTCCTCAGGAGAAACGTGGGGGTTTTTTGTTTTGTTTTCTCTCCCACGACCAAAAAATCTGTTAAATTCTTGCTTCGGGGTTGCTAGGAGTCAGATACGAATTTCAAATGTTACTGAGGACAAAAAACTTCCTTCCTTTTCCTGTCAGCTGCATGAATAAATGCTAGATTTACGAACATTGTAAGATGAAGTGGATAAAATATTAAAGGAGATTCCTCATAATAACCACTAAAGTGCTTTCCAGCTTGCGTTCAAAGTAAAATGCATCAAGACATCTAAAATATTTTAACAAGGGTTGCTATTGAGATACAGATGTCCTCTTGCTATCCAGTGTGAAATATTTTAAGCCAGTTAAGTGGCAGGCAATTGGCTAATAGGTTTACTTTTTATTTATTTATTTATTTTGTGTACTATTTACCTGAATTACTGGAGCTTTACACAGTTACTCAGTTTAATATGAGCAGTTTTGTGTATTTGCAGTCACTGTACAGCCTGACCATTTTGATTTTCACTTCATTACATGCTGTAGCCAAGCAGATATGCATTAACCAACAAAGATAAATTATTTCCAGAAGCAGAAGATTCAAGATGACATCTACAATGTCTTCTATTTGAAGATAATTTTAACCACTAAGTCTGACAATGAAGATTCACACTAACCTATTACATATAGCAAAGAGAAGTAGAACCGTGTCAACTAGGAATCAGCCTTCACTTGTGTCCTGTTTGAATTCCCCATGTTAACTAAGAAGAGCTACCATCACTAACTACAGCAGGGCTTAAATCTCTATTGTAAAAATGAATTTTCACCTCAAAAAATAACATAGTTCTTTTGTGTGGAAGAGTAACGGGAGAGCAAGACAAAGAGTTAAAATGACAGCAGAAAGAAAGCCCTGGGAGAGTCTAAACTTCTTGCTCTGAGGCTGACCCAAGAATACTTGGTTTATTCCCAGCCGAACTTTGTTCCATTTAAAACTTCTAATAAAGAAGATACTATGCCTTCCTTACGACCATTCCACAGGTAGGACCCTAAAAATAAAGTCCTACTGTTCAACTTGAAGTTTTTCTGATAAATTAAGGTGAACCTTTTTCTTCCAAATGTAACCAAGGAGAACATTCTTCTTACTATAAATGTTGCATCAAGAATACTGGGTTTCCTCATTATCTTGTTACTTGCCCTTAGCTGATTATATTCAGCTTTCCTGTCCTCGTTTGCAAGATTTTTAAAAAAAACCCTCCTGGAATCTCTCCAATCTACCAATGTTGTATAGCTTGAGATTCCCACATTCTCACTGTGACATATGCAGAGAAAATGATAAACAAAGTAAACCAGTCCTTCATTTCTTGAATATACATATGTGCATTACAGAAATATTTTCTCCATTACTTCATCTGTGTTTTTTTTACATTCATGCATTTTGCAACTTCATATAAATAGATCAATTTTTTTTGAATCAGCAAAACAACATCCTAAATCTGATTTTTATGCCAGTTATTATCTGCAGAACTACAGAATTGATTTCTTCACCTCTGTGGGAAAGACAATTTCAGCCTACTCAGACCTATTCAGCCTAGCTGATAGATTGGCAATCGTAAAAAACAGAACACTACAGTGCAGCAGATTTGTATCGGTATCTTTGGGGTTATGCTATTTGAGAGACTCACATTCATCCACCATCATAGAAACAATACGGTCACTTTAGCAGGACCGTGTAATAATATTTGGTAATTCAAACCATTGTTTAAGAATTGGCTAATAAAACAGTCTTCAATAGGGGAACTAAATTAATACAATGTACAATGGACAGCAAATTATTACAGTGGAAAAAAAGGATGGCACAGGGATGCAATTTTAATTTATTATATTTTCATAACACTAGCAGAATATTTAGAGAGAAAGCACATCTGATCACAAATGGTTTGGTCAGTTGGGATAACAGACCATATTTAGCCACTAGAGAAAAAAAAAAAAAAAAGCTTCACCTTTTGAAGAAAAACATTTGTTAACTCCTAAGGTATCTATCCTACTATATATCCTTCTATTCTGCTATATATATTCTTTTTTATATCCTTCTTTCTATAAGTTATCTATCCTTCTTTGTTGGATCACTTTGTTCAACCACTTTTATCTGTAGAAATAAAAAAAAAAATACAGCACTTCCCTACAGCATCTTTTTCAAAAAAAAGTAGGATGAAAGTCTGGTTGGGGCTCGAGGCTGAGGAAGGCACAGCAAGTGACGGGAGAGTAGAGTTCATGAGGACCCTGCTGAACTGCAGCTGACCGTGTGGCAGAGACCTGATGAGGGACAGGATGGGGACTGTCCCAGCAGGAAGACAGGGAAGTGGGAACGTCCGGGGAGGCAGCAGGGTCTGCTCTGCTAAAAACTGCAGCGATACCAAAGTGGGTGAGCTCGCAAACACGGATAAGGGACCGAGAGCCACCACAATGATTGTGCTGACCATGCAAAAAAAGCAGATGCTCGTGTTGATCTCGTCTGAAGATTGTGGAAAGTGTTTTGAAAGAATGAACATAGCAGAGTCACCTACTCCTTCCCTAAGGGAGTCCCGCACTGAAGAGTTGAGCAGGGATCAGAAACAAACCCAACCAGCTCCTCCAGCTGGACTGTGAGGTGAGGGTCCCCTCACTCCCCTGGGAGTCAACCTGAGGCGCTGGGTTAAGGGGCCTCCTCGCGCGGCTGAGTGTCCCCTGTACGGTCAGGGTGCAGAAATGCTGGCATATGTTTTTCACTCCTTGCAAGGTTGAGAGGGCCCCTGTGCATTCAGGGTGAAGTAACGCTAAAGCATTCAATATTATTTTACTTTTATTTAATTTTACTTTTATTTTTTTGTGTTCCTTCTCTATGGAATTCCTGTTTACTAATTGCTCCGCCGGTTCCTATAACAATTGCGCCAATTAATGTTGGATGTTGTTACTGCAAAGATCTTGTGCCAGTGAATAAAAGCCACTACCTAAAGCCCAGTGGCTGCTGCCCCGCTGGAATATTTCACCATCTCCTTTAATGGATAGCATGACACCAACACCCAGTAGAAACGCGGTGTCCAGACGGCCTAAACGAGCCCAACCACAAAACCCTCTGCTCAGCGGGACGAGGCGAGTCAGGTACTGGCAGGGTGCAGCAGAGACAGAAATTTCCCACACAAACCAAGGCATCCGAGGGATTTAAGGGCATACGCTGACAAACATGAGAATGCTGCACATGCTCCCCATGCCTAAATGATCACTGCAATTTCATAAGGCATTCCAGCAATAATTGTAGGCTAAATGGGACAAACAACAAGGAATTCGATAAATCCAAAGAAAAACTCTGTCAAAGTTTCAGAAAAATAAACCATATTGCCTCTTCATATAGAATTAGAATTATTTTAAACCAATGAATGGCTCATTGCTTATGTAGTGAAATATTTTAAAATGTGTTACATGAGAAATGTAAATATGCTTAAGTATATTTAGGGCAAGCCAAGAGAAAACATATCTTTCTATATAAACCTGTCATAACTTATATAAGCTTATATAAGCTCATATACATGCTAAGAATCAGCAGAAACTTTCTGATTGACACCATAATATTCAATGATATTCGACAGAGAAAGCCTAAGTCGCTCCTTCAGCATTTGTTACCTTACTATAAATTGTATGATTATTTCTTTTAATGGTTTCCTAGTCACACATTTTACTATTCTTTCACCAAGCAATATTATAATTTCACAATACTTGACCAAACATTATTTGCACACTTAACTCACAAAATCCTACTACAATCAGGCATTTGAAAAGAAAATTCCCATTGATGCTAATACATCTATTAAAATCAGGGGAGCATAAAAGAACTGTCTGACAAAAAAAAAAAAAATGGAAGTCAAAAATAATTTGTGGTTGCTGGAAGAATTTAATAGGAACACATACAAAATTCCAGAAAGCAATGAAGTTTTTAAAGACAATTAGAGTATCACAAAATACATGTTTTTGTTGCTTGTTGTCTGCAGAGTCTTGAACTTCTTTTTCCTTTTATAAAGACCCTTCTACTTGAGAAGAAAATTGAAATACTTAGAATGCTTTCTATTCATACTGAAAATGAAATGTTATTGATTCACCCTTCATCAAAGAAAACTCAATATTTTTTCTCATAATTGAGGTAGTGACTGAGCTTAAACAGTCATTTTGCTGACACAGGAAAACAAGGCTAGCAGATGTGGCATTTTATAATTCCACCAACAAGGCAACAGTCTTCTGTTTGTTAAATATTACCCTTTACAGATATGCAACAAAGATGGTAACTAGAGGGGAATAGAAGTGACATATAGAGAATGACAAGTAGAACAACAGGACTATATATCAAAGAAATTAAATTAGAATTCTGTTAAACAAATAAAAATAACTAAGAGTGAACCATTGTTTAAACAGGGTTTCTTCTCCCTTCTTAAACTTGAGTTTGCTGAAATGTAAGTTCCTTAACTGCTCATCTGCTAGGCAGCTGAACGTTAAGACTACTCATCATTGCCATTGAAAAGAGATTATTTAGACAGTTTTTTTACACATATGTATGAAAAGCCAGTGTAAAGAGGAATTAAGCACTTAGCTATTCAGCAACACAATGACTAAATTTAAACTGCCTGGGACAAAGAACAGAATCCAGAGCACAAAGTCAGAAATAAGAGGCAAGCATAAAAATACCTCTTATATTCATGTTCATAAATAAATCCAGGTGTTTCACAGAAGCAGTCCAAAATTCATCATTTCTTTTTTCTTTCAGCAACAAAACAGAAACGGAAAATAGCCAGTTAGTTGGAAGATTAAGTGACCTCCTGAATATATTTATCTTCTATAAATACTGAATGCCTTGACAACATATATGTCAGTTTGCTTATCAGCATGACAGAGAGAAGGTAAGGTTTTAGTGACAGTAACCTAATCTAGAAGTCAGACAGGCCTTTTGCCTATGATAAACTATTTGTTATTAACTGCTAAGAAAGAAAGACTGGGAAGTACAGAAAGCCAAATTAAGTTAAGAAGTTAATTATGAGTTTTCAAATTGTCTTAATACTAAAAATATTAACTACAAAAGTATTTTCCAGTTTCTCAATTTAATAAGACAGAATAAGCCATAAATTAAAGAATATCTGACATAGCACAAGAAAAAATGTTTTAATTAATGTAGTATTTGCAAACCCATAACTAAAATGCAAATTCTAATAACTTTCATAATTTTCACTTCATAATGACTTCTGTCCCCACATGCCTTTTATATTTTGCATTTATATTCCATATATCATTTCTGTCATTAACTAAAAAGTGAGGAGAGAAAATATGAAAATAAACTTACTAATCTTCAGGTTTCAAGGAAATAAATAGGCAGAAGCAAAGCATGGACAAATCCTGAGGTAACCCTCACATGATCTAGCTACTGAACAGATTCTGGTTGTATACTTGTTTTTAAAATATTGGTGAAAACAACAAACAAGTTTACAGCACACCAACACTAGGTTTTGCTACCCTGATTACTAGATGAGACTAGTCCTGAAGCTGTTTTATCATTTTGCAATTAAAGTGTTATCCTCGGGCTAACCATTGCGTGTTACTGAGATTTGGTTCTGTCTTACAGATGGACAGATTTCCAGGTATCTCATACATGGGTAATTAAAGAAGGTGACTTTCGTATCCAAATCACATAACTTGTAGAAAAGCAATAAAGGGTGAGATATTTTAAAATATGTATAATTGGGCTTTCAGGAAAATGCTATTAGGATTATGGAAGCAACGATCATTGAAAAAAAATGTTAAAACTTATACTAATCTTGGACCCGATCTCCTACACATGGTATTTGTCAAAAAGGCAAAATAAAGCCTTTGTATTGATGAGAACACTTCATCACAATACAACTATATTTGCACTAGAATCAGCCAAAAAAAGTACAGATTTTGATTATGGGCTTTTAAGTGGAATAAGCCACTTCTCAACTCAGAAAAAACAAATGACACTACCCACTCTATTATATGACATAGTGGTCCTTCAAGTCTTCCTGCTACATCACAGGTTCATTTTAAATAAATAAATTTTCAATTTGGTACTTTGCCAGGTCATATTGCAGTCATGCAATTTAGTCAATATAGTTTTTAAAATGTTTCTCTAAGATTTTGATATTTAAGAAAAGCACTACAATAAAACAAAAACAATCATTAGTAAAAGATCTCCAAGTCAAAGTAATAGAGCTATCCTGTCTGAACTTACGCACTGAGGGTTAATGACTTGCCACCTAGTCATCTGCTCAGGAGAGCTAATATAATTCATAGGGCAATTAAAGTAAGCTGTTCTATTTTATCAGTAAGTCTTGATATTATAATGGCAACTGAAGAAGTTACAAATTTTTCTAGTTCTGAAAATGTATTTTTTTCTGAACTATCGCAAGGAGCAATATTTCTTTATTTTACAGCTAAACTGAGGCAATTTTCCTTAATAGCAGTTCGGTTGTCATTTTCAGTAGAAGCTACTTTCTAAGGTGTATGAATACATTGGGGATTGTAATACTAAGGTTATTGCTTTCATGTTTCCAAACACACATAAATTAGCCACAGAGTGACAACAGTAAAGCAATATGAAGGTTTATGGAAAGTCAGTCCTAGTTACTTTTCTGCCTTCACTAATTTATCAGTGCTTCAGAGAAGCCACGTGGTACAGACATGAGGATTTTCCTTTAGAATGTTCTTAAATGTGAACAATTATGCTTCATTCTCTTTTATGCTGGTAAAACTAAAATTTGGAACTATATTCAATACTATATTCAAGTTGAATGCTACAGTGCTGCAATCCCCTCCTCACTGGCAACCATTAATTAGATTAGTAGGTAACTACTGGAGCACACAGACATCAAAACATCTAAATTCTGACTGCTATTAGAATATGCATAGGTGTGTGAACAAACACCACCACCGAGGTCAACGACTGCAGCACGATGACTGATGGTTACTAGAGACCTGTAAGGAGGGGCTGAAGGAGCTCAGGTTGTTCAGCTGGGAGAAGAGCAGGGAGCAGGGTTTGAGTAGGGACCTAACAGAAGCCTGTCAATACCTACACGGATCTTCTCAAAAAAAAAAAAAAAAAAAAAAAAAAAAAAGCTAGGCTATTCATAGTGGCACCTGGTAAAAGTGAATATAAGTGGAAAAAAGAGACTCAGGCTTGATAGGGGGAATCACTTCTTCCCTGAGTCAGACATTGTGCCTGGGGAAACTGGGCACTCTTCACCCATGGAGGTTTTCAAAACACAACCAGATAAAGCCCTGAGCAACGTGGTATGACTTTGCAATTGACCCTTCTTTGAGCTGACACTGGACGACAGACATCCTGAGGTCCCTTCCTATCTGATTTATGATCCATTTCTTCCAGTTTAGTGAAGACAAAGATACTTACCTTAACAGTGTCTCCTTTTTTTTTTAAGCTTTCTTAAACATGTGGGCAGACCTGTGCTCAGGATATGGAGTATTTTGAGTGATTACCGCTAACTACAATAAGAGAGGTGGTCAAAGTGGCTGCTCTTCCCAATTTTTGGCCTTGACTTCACCCTCAGTACGAATCAGAGTATGTGCAGCGTTGTTCTCTACTTTCAGTAGCTGGACAGGCTTTCTGAAACATAATATGGAAAGTAAAGCTCTAGGCATAACAGGCAGATCCGTCTTGCCAGTATATCAAATTAAGAAAGATAAAGAAACCAATCCAAAAACATTGCATCCCTCCCTCTTTTCCGGCCAATTTGTTTTAGGCTTTTAACTCATCATTAACCAGGTAACTATAAAACCATGTAAAACAACTTCTAAAGATTAAATTAGTTTGAGATGTCTTGGCATGCTAAAGTGCCATTGAAAACTTCATTTGCAGTGAAAAGCTGTGCCATCAAAATCTAAAATAAAATAATAAACTGAACGATCTCTGCCAAAAAGTGTACAATCAAAATGAAAGATGCATTATTAATATAGCTTTTAATATAGCTTTTATTGGAGAATAACAGAAAGAATTGTAATTATTTAAATACACGAGCACACAAGGTAGAGATGTGAATTGGAAAATGACCCAATATACTATCAGGTCTGTCTTTTTGCTGCCAAAAAAAGTATTCTATATGACATATTAGCCAGTGTTTTATCCTATCCATTTAAAAATAAATTATCTGCTTTCTTAATGCTTTTCTTTTCACCACGGTGAGACTTTGCTGAAAAACTGTTAAGTGAATCACTGTTACTCACTATTGTCATAATGCTTAATCATCATTTCACTTAACGATCATGTACACTGCTCTGTTTTTGACTATCGGCCTGAAATAAAATGTATGCAAGATGTCAGTGGCCTATAATGAATACCAATAGAATCTATAGATCTTTCCAATCAAAAATAATTCACACAAATAGCTCTGTATAGCTTATCTTTGCCAATTCCTTTCATGCATTTAGTTTCCCTACTTTCATAAGATACAAGCAGCTGTGTCCATTACTAGTACTTCAACTTTGACTTTTGGCTATGGAAAATACATGGATTCACCACAGGTACAATGTTTGGTGCAAGAGATAAAGAAAAGAATTTTTTTTCCTGAGTGTTAAATACACAGTTGCAACGAAAATCTCTGGAAAACCTGCTATTCCTATTTACTAGGATTTAGGTGCTAGAAAGGCATCACGTGATTCACGGTAAGCTGCTTCTGTTCTACAAACAAGATCCCTTCTAAAATACTGAATTTCCACTTTTGTGTTGGAACATAATATGAGGCTGCAACTTACAACTCCCTAAGGGAATGATGTCAATTGGCATTTTAAAAATGAATTCAGTGACCTACAGTAATAGGAGCTTCTTATGCACAACATTTGCCAGTAGGCAACATGGGAAGTTCCAAATTCATTTAGACATCCCAAGCTTTACAAAGGCAAACAAAAAAATACCTGAACTGCATCTTCTAACTTAGTACATATCTTAGAGGGAACAAACATCTGTAACACAAGAACAAGGAAAAGTTGATGATATGTACTCGATCTACATGCAGCATGGTTAGAATTTAAAATGCAAAGGAAAAAGTAAAATGTCCTGGGCAGTATATGCCCACTCAGCTGCATTACTGACCTGGTGAAACACAGAGAGCTTGTGGAAATTCTGCAACACTTCTGGAAACTATAGCACAGTAAGCCCCATATGCTTTCACAGCTTATTTTCAGTGACTACACAGAGAATTTGCAACTATTTGCAACAGAAGTCCCCATCTAAAATGTTAATATTCAGTTATGCTGGTGCTCCCTCCTTCTGGTCTAACAAGCCACTGAAATGCCAAATGCAGCACCTCACTGAAAGGCTGTGTATATAAAACAAGCGCAAAGAGTTGCTTATTGTTGATGGTTTGGCTATAGTAACTACACATTGTGTAGAGCTGTTTAGAAGCAGCTTTTTTAAAGTGATTCCCACTGTTTTATGAAGTATGTTATATACTGTGCACTCAGTTGTGGTGTATCAGTAAGACAGGTTTAGAATGCAGCTATCAGAATTATGCTTTAGGTATAAAAGTATATGAAAACTGAGCATGTAATAAAGGAGGATGAAATACTGATACTATTATATGCAAGTACTGCAATATCAAGTATACTCAGCATTTAGGATAGGTGGTATCAGGATAGTGGTCTCAAAGCAGATGCAGAGTCACCACTGAAAACTTACAGAAAAAATGTTTCAGCCTTAAACTTTAAAACTCTAGTTTTAAAGATACCCTTAAATTTTAAATCACATAGACCAGCATTTTGAAAACACAGTAAGTTATATCTGAAGAGAGTATTCATTAAAAGGAACTACCTAAAGTACTGTAAGGCACAAGATGACCTCCTCAAAACAAAATCTTAAAGAAATTTAAGCAATATATTTTAATAACACAAAATTCCATGAATCAAGAACACAATACATACCTTCATACATTAATATTTTACCATACATCCTGAGGCAGTAAAAAGTTCATAAAGTACTTTGTATGCAATTATCAGCTGTTTTTCAAAGCCTTCAGCCTTCATTTCCAAACAGCGCTAAAACCATCTAAAATACGAGTAATTTTTGAATCTTACATAGCATTTATTAACTATGTATATTTATCACTGGGAAAATATTACATTTTTTCCCTCGACAGGACAAGAGTAAATCTTCCTCACTCAGACACTATTCTCCATCGTTTTTTCTACTATACAGAGGACTATACAGAGTCTTAAATCAAGGAATTTCTACCATCCCATGCCATATCTCTGCATTTTCAGTTTGTCAGATATATAATATCTGAAGCAATATTTTGAGAAATAAAAATCAAATAAAAATAAAATATTTGAAATACATGAATTCATCTGCATTAAGCAGTGCCTCAAAGTGGCCACTGTCACAGAATGAAGAAATTAAACACCACCTAATAACATAGTAAGAATGAAAAAAGTACAAGATTAATTTCCTAACTAAGACCAGCCATTTTTTTCTTCCTCTTCTCTCTCTCTTTTTTTTTTTTTTTTTTCTAAATATGCTCTTTCCATAACTGAGCATTCTGGCTACACAGACCATTTTGCTCATTCTAAAGTTGCGTGCCATCAGCCATAACCACAGATCCAGCAGAGTCACTGCCACTTGCTGCTTTATTGAGAGTCACATCAACATCAGGACCCAAGCATTCTCAGAAACATGAACTGGTCCCTTTTGAGCAATAGAGCTAAAACTGGGCTAGGAGATGGTCAGTGGCAGCATCTCAGAACATCACAGACTCTCAGACAGTAGCCCGGAGCTTCAATAACATTTGCTATTTTATTACTACTACTTCTCTCCTTTGCAAAGCAAAAAAAAAACAGGCAAATAAAAAAATCCTCCACAGTACTACAGAAACATCAAACAAGAACTCACACAAGACTAGGTGAGCTCCATTACTGGAGATACTCAGTTATGCTGCATGACACGATACCACATTAGGTCTGCTTTAGCAGGCGCTTGTACCAAGTATTGCCAAAGGTACCTTCCAACCTACGCTATTTTATGATTATCAGAGAAGTAAAGAGTAAAGACAGGCCGTAAGTAGAAGGGAGACGGAGCAACAGAAGCAGAGCAATAAAGCCACAAAGCTAAGCCAAAACTAGTGTTAAGCTGCAGAGTGGTGAGAAACAATCACACAAGCATTTGATAACTGTATGGGGAAAGCTGGAACACACATTAAGCACACGTTTAAAACAAATTTAACTGATAAGTGCTTCCATATATTTGCTGGATGTGTAAATACTGATGACTTAACCAGTTTTTACCTAGAGACAAAACAAAAGGACGTTCACCCAAAAGCGACACTTTCAAAAGATTTCAAATAAAACTGCAAAATGTGAGAGAATTCCTTGAAGAATTTTTTATTCATTTTAAACTAATAAGTCAGACTTGTAATTAAGGCACAAGGCAGGATTCATATGGTATTTCATTAGATATTTCATCAGATATTAATTCAGCTCAGATATCCAGAGCTACAGAATGGAGAGTGAGGGGCAAGGAACTAATGAGAGATATGACCTCACACTTGGAAAGGAGGATGTGATATGGCAGGCACTCAAGACAAAAAGAAAATGCCCAAAACAAAGAACAATACAAATATCCTTACTTTAGCTGCAGAACTAAAAAAAAAAAAGGTAAAGTAAAATTTAGGAAAAACCTCACAAAGAAAACACTGTCAGAAATAGCCTAAGCAAGAAGCACATGGGATGCAATGGCATGAGTAGTATTTGGAAAACAGTGCAAAAACCGCAGGTGATACAACCAAGAGCTGCCAATGCAGAGCAGCAGAAGAAAGTAATATCTAGAAAGCAAACATACATACATACAGCTAGGATGAAAAAACTAGCGGATATGCCACTGAAAACTGGCTTACAGGTAACGTCTGCAAGATCAGACTTGAAAAGAGACAGTTCTCAGAAGGAAAAGCTCTAGATAAGCTGCATGTTATCGTGCCAAGGCCAGCTGCACTGCACAGCCGTTTAGAATCGTAGCAGCTTCTCTACAAAAGCCGGTCTTCGTTCTGCCGGCTTAGAGCTACAGAAATGTGATTTAATTCATTGCAATATAGGATAGTACATTCTTCAGAAGTTTTTTGAGAATTAAGGATACTGCCAAAGAAAAGGCAATATACAAATTATACAAAAGAACTTCCTAATAGTTGTGGAAACTAATTTGGCTAAAAGTAGGAAAAGAGAAGCTTTACCTTGTTTTTCGGCAGTTTGAAGCCTGCCAACAGAGAAGGTTTACTTTCTTTTCCTTTGATTTGGTGATTCTCAATATTGATTTTTTTTCCTCTGGAAATAAAAGACTGTAGACGAATACAGTTACTGTATATGAAGTTTGACAGCAAGGACATCTACTCTAGCAAAGGATTCTGAACAGAAGTGTGTGTATCCAAGGTTTATAAAATCCTTTGCATGATGCACCTCCGAAGTGGTTGGTTAAGTTGAAAACACTGCATATTCTTCCTGAATCTCACAGCAGAGTAGTATTTAACTCCTTTACTAGTTATATCAACAGTGTGAAGATGTTAAAACAGCAGTAGCTTTTCCCAGGGCAGAAATGAAATTCAGTCGACTGACTTGTCAGCTGAGCCAACGATTGGGAACGACTGCCTAAGTTGGAAAAGGCTGTTGCTCTGGGTCCTGTCAAACCAATCTCCCTCCAAATTTCACAGAGCAACATGGCCGATCGACGATCACGGCTCCCCCAGAAACACTTCCTTCTCTTGTGGTATTTATGAGCTGACTAGACTACTAACCCAGGCCAAAATTCACTTCGGTACCTAATACAAGCTAAAAACATGAGAAGTTTTCATAGCATGGTATATTTTCAGATATGAATATAGTCATTACCATCAAAAATATTTTAACAGAAATAGTTTTAACAATTGAAATTCAGCTGATAAGGATTACAGACTTGCACTCAGAAGTTATCTTTCCATATTTCTATATGCAAAACTGTAATTATTACAAGCCTTTTCTTTGTAATATATAATATTTACAACGCATTTCTCCTTTCCTATACAGACTCTAGTTTCCATTTTTTATATTTTAAAGTGATGTGTGTTTTATTTAGCAGGAAATCAATTCTTGTCCTTAATTCTATCAGAGTATGATGCCTAGAAAGCAATACATCAAGAGAAAATTTATGGATACCAGCCCACAGCTAAAAATGTGCAGATCTATATAACCATGCACATTAAACAGTCCTCCTGGGTAACGTATAACCAGAAGTAACTCCAATAATTCAGCACACACTATGGGAAGAGATATTACAACGACGTGTGCTCACCTTCTTTGGTCCAATCCATTTTCCAAAGAAGCTGTGCATATTGTCAACATAATGAATGAAATCACAAGACTCCTCATAAATTTTAAACGGCCTAAGGGGTTTCTTCACCTTCATGTGAAATCTGAGTACTGTATGCTAAACTGAAGTGGGTTTTTTAATTAAATTATGCATTTTGATATATGCGCCTTTTTATTGGCTACATCAGCATTCTGCAAAATGCCTGAAAGTGTAAATGTTCAGCAATATTTGTTGCGTTTTCTTAGATTAGTTCTGTTTTACTGTATAAGCCTTTCAAACCTCGCTGCTTTTCTTCGTAGTAGAAGCTCTTCCCATACATCTTCCATCATGCTTTAAAGATTCTAGTATTTATTTTAGTATGAAAAACATTATAAAGTGAGAATATTTTTTTAAATGTACCATGAAATTCCTTGAGGGAGTGTTTAGGAAATTGTTCCATGAAATAATCTCTCATCTCTAATAACAGAAAAAGAACACAGTAAATACTGAATAAAAATGCTGTATGTCTTATGTTCTGTCTATTGTAGCAGCATAGAACACATTTTATTCTCTGTAAAGCAAATGTTTCCTAGAATAATCCATTTATAAAAGGCAGATTTGCTGAGTTATTTTTATAAGCGAACTGGAAAGCAACCAGGTGAGTATTTTAAGGTGATGGTCAGAGTAGATATATTTAATAAAACGAACATTTCTGTTCCTTTTGCACAGAAGTCTTCAGCACCATTATGACATTATTCAGTTGGCAAAAGGATTGAAAACTTTTGATAGGAAGCAGATTTTAAAGGCTAAACCAGTAACTGTCAAAAAGGAACACAATGGATAATAAAAAGTGCCAAATCAAATTATACAAGTTTAAAGACGATCATTTTTTTCAGTACTTCTTGTTTCTTCCACCGAACTGTTTCCGCTGATTTTAACACAAGCAGAGAAGTATCATCATGATTTTGTAAATACAAATAAAAGTATCTGGAATGTATTGAATCATTTATATCACTAGAAGAAAATACACAAACAAACAAACTCGCAGCATGGGTGTTAGAGTTTTTGATAGCCGAATTTGAAACCTTCATAGAAAAAAAAACAACAACAACAACAACAACAAAAACAACAAAATAAATCCAATACACTTGACCATAGGCACATTTCTCACCAGAATACTCTAGTGAGGCCAATTTTTGAAAATACAGTTTAAAGATGAACCTCCCTCCTGTTTTCTCTTCCTGAACAGATTTCATGATGGTTGTCTCTGCAAATGCAAGCTGCAGTCCAAAGAAATGGCAGAAGTAATTAAAAACCAAAATACCCCATCCTAAGAGTACCATCACTAAATAATCCTTGATATATAGAGAAGAATTATCATGGGTCACTTTTTCTTCAATTACATCTTGATATCACTAAGATACCAATTTAAGACTACATACAAAATCTGCAGCATGGAACAGTATAATAAAAGACACAATATAAACTTGTGAACTAAACATCTGGTCTACTGATATTTCCCTGAAGAGCAGTATTATTTTTTCTAGGCAAAATCTCTGTCACATACTTTTAAGTTGCATACAAAGCCATGCTCTTATAACCATTTACTGAATTTAATGGAACATAAGACTTACATAACACTTGCACCTCCTTAAGTTTGTATCAGTAATTTCATAAAGTTTTATTTTTCCAGGTGTTATGGCCTTCAATCTATCACTCTGTATGTTTACTTCACAGGTCTATACTGCGATTTCCAATAGTCTTCTACATTTGAATGTTCAAAATTTAACAGAGAATCCCATAAACCAATGCTGTCTGTTATTTTCAGACAAAACATCAAAAAAAAAAAGTGTAATAGAGTGCTTGGTGCTACAAATATGCAATCAGTTTGATTATTAATGGTGACAGGCAGCCTTAGAAAATAAAGGAACCAGAAAGAAGAAATTAAAAAGCATCCCTTGTTCTGATGGATTCAGAGATAATTGAAGATTATCTTAATAACTCCACTCAATTTGGAAATGTTCAATAATACATGTGAAATTCAGGTATCAAAAAGGAAATAAGGGTTTGGAGTATCTATTACAGCCAATACCATCAATGAAGCCCAGACCATTCAATCCTGCTATTCAACAGCTAAAGTTTCTATTTAAGTATGAGCTGATTCTCCTAAATACTAAGTATGCAGCAAAACATATATTTTGAAATAAAAATACTTATTTCCATTCATCAACATGATGAGAATTTTGGCATTTTCATTTTAGCTCTCCTAACATAACACTTCAAAATCCTCTTGGACTGGATTGGTGACAATCTAACAAGTTATTGAACTATATCAATAAACAGTGGTTTTAATTCTGTCGATATAATATCTCTAATGCCAACCACAAATTTTGTCACAGTTACAAAGAAACCATGCTAAAGTCACAGTTTTGCTACACAAGAAGTTATGCTCTCCTGTATGACTTTAATGGGCTCTGTTAGGAGAACAGCAGCAGCCAATTTAAAATTTTCAGGCTTCATTTTGTCAGCATCTGCGATTCAAGGGGGTCATTCATTAAATTATGACCTTTTTTCCTCTGTGTGGTTTAACAGCCCAAGGGGAAGGAAGAGAGAAAAGAAAAAGTTGTAAATACAAGAACGGTAAGGAAGACCCCCAATATTATCTAATTAACTTCAAGTGTAACTTATCAACAGAGGATTCATCACAATACAATAAAATTTTGACTGCAGTATTAAATATCCCTTTTGGTGTACTCAGCTGCTTACAATCTCACAAAAGGAGGCTACAAGATACATACAAAGAGTAACAGAATGGTATGACCAAGAAGTCAAAGAAAAATACTGCCATAGATTAAAACCACTATAAATTCTAGAAACAAATTCCATAATACCTATAAATGTAAGTCAACTAAATTTGTTAGGAATAACTGGAGTACATTTTGTGCAATTACTCCCACCTTGTGGGGCAACAGACAAAAACTATGTGGAGTTTCTTGAACAACGAGATGCTTGTCAAAAATCAGCCTCCCTGTACACTGGAAATATAAATAAGAATAAAATAACAGTTTAAAGGCTTAATCAGAGAAGATTTTCAAATGAAATAACAAAAGATGCCATGAAGACAGGAAATAGATTTGCTTGCTGATGAGCAAAATATTGCCAAACTTGACATATAAAATGATCTGCTGTCGGCAGAAAAAGTAATGCATTAATATAATCTGTTCATTTAAGGATATCTACAACAATAAATCAGGATCAGAAGTAAAATGAAGGTGTCAATTCTTCTTCTCTGGAATCTCTTCTCAGTAGAGACTTCACTAAAATGCAGTTGGGCTCAACAAGAATAAGATCATCTCAAGAGGTGTCATTCATACAACTTTGTTCGTCATCACAACTCTATTCCCAGTCTCACCTGTGATAGTTTTGGATGCGTTTAGTAGGGCTGGTTCGAAGTTGCATGACTGGCACTGAGATTTACAGACTCAAATGGAGCGGGGCTCAAACATCTATAGCTTAACTATCCAGAAGCACATCTTCTGAGGCATGGGGAGGGCCTTGGACCAGATGCAATCTCTCATCAAAGAACATGACTTGGAAACAAACACAGATATGTGTTTCTTCAGCATTCCAATATATAAATCTCTCAATTACCTTGATTGCTAGAAATTCCCGTTGTATCTGCCCGAATGTAACAACCCAAAGATTGCTGGGAAGAAAAAAGAAAAAACAAAACAACAACAAAAAGCTAGTTCCTCGCAAGCTTGAGGAAACAGGGCCGAACCCAGGAGCTGGAAGAAGCCACACAGCACAGCTACAGGCAGCAGCTGGCAGAAATTTCTAGAGGGCCCCCAGAAGGGCTTTTATAAATCACAAGATGAAGATTCCTTCCAATTTAAATTTCCCTAGATAGTTAACTGTTGCTGCAATAGCCCATCTTGTGAATTGAAAATCCCTTCCTGAGTTTTCTTGCATATAGTTGCAACACCATTTAGATCCTAAATAGACCCTAAATGAAAGAGCCTTTTCAAGGTCTAAATAGTTTCAAATGCAATGTTCATTCAGACTTGATCTGAAGAGCTATTTTGTCTCAAATCTAATTATTAACCACAAGTAAAAGCTAATTAAAAATATTTTAAAACAAACAAAATTTTATGAAGTGGTAGAGAGAGAAAATTGAAAACTGTACTTTGAATCAGGCAGCTGAAATAATGGTTGCTAAGCTGAGAGCAGACCACAGTCTTCCACCTTGTAGTCAAGTATCACACTGCCTACTTGGAATAACCTCAACTTACTTTCTGCATTCATAAATTCCATTATGCCTTCAACATCAGAAATGGCCACACGATTAAAAAATGAGAAATGACCAGACAAAAAAGCATATAAGGCCAGATACTCAAGACTCTTTCATAAGGTGGCCGCTATAACCAGGAATCAAAAAGGAAAGATGAAAAGGGAGACAAAAAGGAGTGCTTCCATAGAGAAGTGCTTCACTTGGGTTTAATGATCAAAACTGAGCAGAATCTAGACACATTTTCAGAAATTAAGACACACTTCTGTTCTGCTGAATTAGGTTCAGAGATCCAGACGTCCTTTGCTATGCTACATCAGGTATAAATCCCATTTTCAAAAGAGCATAGATTTCTCCCAATGAAGACTCATCTTGAGAAAACACATTGAAAAGAACAGGATCTAGGGCTTACCTTCTCATCACTGTCATTTTAAAAACATATCAAATGAGGTGTCCTCTTCCTCTTAAGTGAGAGTACTGGAGTCCAGCAGATGCACTGACTGACCTCAGAGAAGCATAAGGTCTAACTCGGTAAGGGAGACAAATGTTAGGTCTACTTATTGAAAAATCTAGCTAATATTCAGTATTACAGTCCAGGTATCATAGGATACTGTAAAGGTCAAATATTCTTAGAAGAACACAAGAGAAAGAGGAAAGATTATTGTTCTTTCTGGGTTTGTATGGTATTTTAAACATGCCACAACAAACATGTTAAACAGCCCCCTCCTATCTCCAAGGTGTGTGTGTGTGTGCTGTTCCTGTTAAGCAATGGTTTTATTGACCTACAATACTCCAGATGCTCTTCACAATTCTTACAGAGAAATCACAGATGACAGCAAGGAAAATGTAATTACAATAAAGTCAGCACTTCACATTCTGTTTTAATCAGAGATCCAAAACCATCTCACCATAAACTGTTTAGAATTAAGAAGCTGAGTCAACCTCTATCACACAGATTCAGCTAAGCTATTATTTGATTAAGGATTTGGTATAAAATTTATAACTAAATTTTCCTTTTTAATGTTAAACAGTCTGCTTAAGTGCAAACTAACACAAATCCACTGTAGAAAAAAAAGAAAAACCCTGTCAGTGTCCTATAGGGCTGCAGAACACACTGTGCATGATCATGCATTTAAATATCTTTTAGCAGTACCTCTTTACTAAGGTCATACTCAGCACCAGTTTAAAAATAGACTGTTCTGAGGGTAACGGGGGTCTTATGCAGACGCAAACATCACAGCAGGCCTTCTGGGTATAGAGGATGCTATTATCTTCAGCTTGCTGACAGTATACTTCTCTTTAAATGGCAAGACCACACTTCTCTCATTATAGTTGCCCCAGTTCTTGGAACATTAAAGCTATTGTTCTGTCTGAGAATGTCACTAATTTGTCCCTTCAAGCAAACATATAAACCACTATGTGACACAAGAAATATGCTCACTAGGTGGCTCTTATTTGCCTAAAGACATACACAGTGGACTACAGAATTCCTAAAGGGTATTAAGCTATGTATCTTGATTTTAAGTGAACTATGACTTTTTATTCTTTTTTTCCTTTTTTTTACACTTCTACATTTCTCCCTAATTTGTATTTTTCTTTATAGGAATTTCAGTTATAAGCAATATGTCAGCTTTATAAAATCAGTTATTACAAAACTCTACATAATACATAGACAGTATAAGACAATTACATTACAATATTTCAGTTAATTTTAACTAAATTAATTTTTAAAATTTAATAAGCATTCCTTGTTACAAGATGAAAAGTGGTTTTCCCATTATTAAAATTTCTTTAAGACTGCAGCTGAATTTCGTAATGGTATGCTGCAGCTCAACCAGAGGAACCACGGTACGGTCTGTGCCGATCAGCAGGTCAGAGCACACAGTTTTACTGACCAAGTCACAGTTTTACTGACCAAGTTCAGAAAAGTCAAGAGTTCATTTATGTCGAGAGAGGCACAAGTAGATGGCTTTCAGCAGAGAGTGCTAGTTTCTCTTAGGAAGTTCAATGCATATATTTCAAGATCAGAATACAAACTGCATAAGCTTATTTTTGTATGGTTTTGTACATGTTTCTCAGTTCTTAAAAAAAGAAATAGTTTATGATTTGCACTTTCAACATATATTCTTTTTCATATAAACTGACTTGCAATCTCAAACTCAAATGCTGTATTCTTACTTCACACACGGGCAACAAAAACTCTTAATAGCTTGAATTTGTCCTCCACAGTATATGGAGGATACTTGGTATATATAAATATACTATGGTATATTTGTGCTATATACCATAGTATATTTCTCCTCCACATGATATATTTAGATATTTCCAAAAAAAAAAAATCATGATTTTGACTAAATATAAAACAAATACAGAAGAAAGTTCTAAAATTTTGGTCTAGAGATCTACAACCAGAATGATTAATTAGTCTTAAATTTTGCTTAAAGTACACCGAAACAGATTCCTTTTTCATTATCTAAAAACTTTTCCTTTATTAGAGATTATTAGAGATTCCAGAGTAAACTATGCATACTTCAGAGGAGAAAAATGCTATTCTGAGCCATATGCAGCCTCAGAATTCAAAAAACTAAGCCTTCTATACAATTAACTTATAACTTGTATATTCTACAGTTTGACAGCCTCCAAATCTATTCTTGTCAATTATGCTTCCTAACCAAAGTTTCTTGTGAAAAAACAAAGTTCAAAGAAAGAAGTTGAAAAGGAACTCACAGTGTTTATAGGAATTTATAAGCAGTCTTATCCAAATTCTACTGAAGTCATTTTAGTAATTTAAGGCAGACAATTTGCTTTAACAGAGATGATACCAGAATATTTTTGTCATAGTTAGGATTAAGAAGCTCTGAATCATTTTCAAAACCACTTCTTTATATCGCCGAACTGCAAACTGTACACAAACTTTTATTTCCCAAAGAGATAAAAGTACGGATCAGTATTAGTAATCCACATTTGAAGTTACTCAAGATAAGGGTTCCTTAAAATCCTTAATTAAATTCTTATGGATTCCTTTTTTTTCCTCTTTGTGTTTTAAACAGGTTTGGGAAAACAACTTGTTAATCAGAACCAGCAACATTTTCCCCAGCTAATCCATATGATGAAAAAAAAATTTAAACAGTGTTTCCATATCCTTCTTTTACACTTCACATGGACTGACACAAAATGTTTCTACGTTACCAGGGAGAATCAGTGTTGAATGGCAAAAGAGTAGTAGGCTATATCTATTCAACTACATAGTGGCAGAAGAGATATATTCAAATTCAAACCAATATAAGTTCTATTTATGAAATAAATGAAAAAGATTCTTACAGATTCTTACAGAGTCAAGTCATTAACTTACCTCCATAAGACTAAATTATCCAGCCAACCTCTCTCTTTATCTTTCCAGTAGCTCTTACTGTTCAATCTCAACAAATTGTTTGCCTTCATTTTGAATGTATTTTATATTTCACTCCTGATATATTTCTCTCTGATTTATAGTCAGAACGTTGGCCCTGTCTCTTATAAGACAATCAGACCAGACTTAACTGAAAATTTAACAAGAAAGCAAACAATTACTTTCATAGGCTCTATCTCTCACTTGAGCTCTTCATATACATTTGCAAAGCAGGTTCCTTTACCTTAGAGGCAACTCAAGCTTCAAAAAACCATATGCAGACTGCCAATTTTATCAGTCTCTATATATTCAGCATTTAAAACAACAGGCTTCCAAAACATGACTGGGTCTTTTACATGCTACTCTAGGAGAAAAATTATAACCATACCTACAGAACAAGGTTGTTTTATTTATCTTATGAGGAAATATTAAGCGAGCTGGGCCTGTTTAGCCTGGAGAAGAGGAGACTGAGAAGGGACCTCATTAACAGGTACAAATACCTGAGGGGACAAATGTAAAGAAGATGGAGACAACCTCTTCCTGCTGGTGGCCAGCAACAGGACAAGGGCTAATAGGTACAAGTTGAAACATACAAAGTTTCATCTCCATGTGAGGAAGAACAACTTTCCTGTGAGGGTCACAGAGCCCTGGAACAGGCTGCCCAGAGCGGAGTCTCCTTCTCTGGAGATCTTCCAAACCTGCCTGGATGCCACCCTGTGCCACGTGCTCTGGGTGTCAGCTGCAAAGGTAGACAAGATCGCTCAAGCAATGTGCCCAAGGACTGAGATTCTGCAATCCCTCTGATCAACCTGTTACACAGTGGCCGCTCTGATTTTCTTTTTCCTTATATTTGATCAGTACCTCCCTTGCTACAGCTATGACTACCTCCTCTCATGCTTTTGCTGGGCACCTCTGAAAAGAGCTGGCCCCCACTTCTGCCTAAGCTTTCCAGAAGCAATTGATTGCAAAACAGATCCCTAATGTTATATTCATGAATACAGGCAAATATAATTTCTCTAGAAAATACAGTGATGATAAGGTTAATTATGATTTTAAACCTGCTAATTTGCCATTCCCTTGTTTTTGCCTTTGCTAACAGGCTGGAAAAACAGAAAACAAGGCCAGGACTCCACTTATTACATGCAAAAATATTCATGTTTGCATTATACCCAGCAGAGGTCATGGCCCATGTTTTTTCTTCCCACTTCACCAATTAAATTAGAAATAAATAATTTTTATGTGCTAGCAGAACTCACTTTGTCAGCATATGCATAGTTCATTGAAAAATTTCTAGAAGTAACATTCTGCAGTTAAAATTTATGGTTGCTCATAATACAACTGACTAAGCTGGCTTAGGGGAAGTTATTACAAAGCTAAAAAGATATGAAGTCAGCGGTGGCAGTATTTAAACTATAATTTCTCCAAGAACACACTGTATAAAATACCTTGTATAATAAAATATCAGTTCAATATTTCTTACACTGTAAGAAATCAGCCTAACTGTATCAAAGACTATCTACATTTTGTTTTGTATACTCAAAACCTACTAAAACAATTTCATTTACTTAACAAGTTTTTTTTCCTCACTGAATATCTTCTCAAAAAAAAAAAAAATCAAGATTCATTGGGTTTATGAGAAATTAAAACATTAAAACATTTCAGTCATTGCTGAATAATATTATAAACATCCTACATACTTCTATTTGTCAAGCTTTAACACCACCACAGGTAACAGACCTTAGTAATGGAAAAGGCAAGTCTCCATGTTAAGGAACCGGGCAGCTTCAAAAGACAATGTTTTCAAATGAGGAATAAAGGGTAAGTTGATCTCTAAGAGCTGTTTTACATAAAGATTCTTAATTTACCCCCATCCAAGGGCATTTCACCACAGAAGCTGATATGGCCTTTTTTAATCTAAACTAAACTTTGTATAACTCTTGTTTCATTCAAGGAAAGCAAAACGGGATGAAAGAAAGAAGTTTCTCTTAAATGGAATCCATCCCTTCATCAATTCAGCACCAGCAATTCATCGGTTCAGTGTAACCTAAACAGTTAAGTATTTTATGAATTTGAAATCAGATTTAACAAAATCATCACACTTTTTTAAGTACAGAGTATAGGAACACCCTCATCCCTGCAAGTGAGCAAAAACCTAACTGAATAATAACATAGCTGAGCAAATGGAAATTTAAATAAGTTGTCAAAATGCATGCTTTTAGTCAGGCACAAAAATCACCTTCACCATAATTCTACTTCTATATAATTATTCATGATAATACTTCATTAGGAAGTATGGTTGATGCATTAGCTGCCCCACAATTCCTTTGCTTTCAGTACAGCAATCCTCTAAAGCTAAGTTCTCTGTTCCTAACTGCAAAACATCTGTTCAACAGATTCAATCTACATGTGAAAATTTTAGTTCATAAATACATACTATAATCAAAACCACACTTGTTTTTCCCATGCAAGGACAGCCATATTAACAACCAGAACTTTCTTTTGCCCTATACCATTAGAGCTGCTCAGTCTGAAAGTCTCTATGTAAGAAGTGCTTAATCTGGAGACCCTATCCAGAATGAGCATTAGAATTCTCAGTTCCTGAAATAATTTTATTTGTGGCCAGTTTCACCAGTGAGATTGTGTAGACCATTTCACTGACTTGTGACCCTAGGAAGTTACCTACAAGCAATGCCCATCATAAATAGCCAGCAATTACTCCTCAGCAGATGTAAATGCACTGAAAAAAAGAAAGGGGGAAAAAAGGTCAAATATTATCTTCTCAAGTCGTCATCATCTTAAACTTACCAAAAAAAAAAAAAGTTTAGGAAAGATATACTATTACCTTTCTATACACACACTGTAGCATACACACTGTAGCACACACACATATTATCAGATTCCAGTGAAATCAAAGCAAGTTCCTAGCATCTAAATTATAAATATTTCAAATATTAAAAGGGACATTTTTCTTAAACCAAGGCAGCCTTCAAGCTCCTTTTGCTCCACGTGGCCTCTCCAGGGCAGTCAGCCTCCAGAGGGCAGGTTGGACCGCTACAGGATGCCAGACACCTTGCCAGCCAGTCGCACCCTGGCTCCAAGGCCTGCACTATTTCAAGCAGCTCAGACCCATGGGTCTCCACAACACCGTGACTGTCAGTCATCAAGAAGAACAGAAACACTTATCCTGTGCTGTTCTTCTTCCCCTGAAGAGAGCAGACAAATCTGCTTCACTTACAGGACATTTTTTTTTCCTGCTTTCTTCGTATACCTGATGACTAAAAGGTAATGTAAAAATAAATGAATCACAACAAAAGTTTCAGGAATACAACGTTCTCACTGGCAACACTTATAACAATGCACATAAGGACCTTTCCACAAACAGCTCTTTCACAAATAGCCCAGGCCACTTAAGTGGCTTCCACAACATTAACTGTAAAGAAGATAAAAGTTAGTTCTTTTTAATTACAAAGTTGAGATTAGACCATAAAGGAGCCTGTAAGTTGTAACATCCATTTACTTTCCTTTTTGGTCCAAGGAATCTAGACAGACAACAGCAATAAGTCTTATAACCAAAACCTGTAAGCTTCCTACTCATTGGTTTTAAATTCTCTATAACTGTAAATGTAACTAAAACCGCTTTTTTGCCTCCATAACTTTTCAATTTCCACAGTACCACAATAACTGCCCATTTAAACCCATCCTAAACACTTTTTAATAAAGCCTGGGATCATGTACAGTATCTGAAAATGTTCTTTAGAAAATGGAACTTACTCATTTTATAAATACACAAGTGTACAACAAGTCTTTCACCAACAGCATTCAAAAATTTCTATGTAATACAATATCTAATCTAAGAAATGATTGTAACACAGATAATAAAGCAGAACTACACAGTCGATTTTTATCAGGAAGAGATAGGAGATTTTTTTTTCCAGCCAAAGATACAGAATAGGAAAGATTCTCTGAGGTCACTGAGGCCCAAAAAGTAAAGTGATTATTTAGCTTCTATGTCAGCACCACCTCTTTTGCAGTTCCTGCTTGCCAGAAGATAGATGACTCGGTACAGGGACCTAAGTACAAACAAAAATAGAATAGAAATTGGAAGACTAAGGAAGGTCAAGCAGAGGGATTCTTAAAGGCAGTTCAGCAAATTCTCATCACAAAGAACCTTTCAAAAAAATAATGCAAGAACCATTAAATATCCACTCATGTTAAATCTACCAGAAATTAACAGCATATCTTTTCATAATTACAACTACCGATTCAAAATCAAGGTAGTTCCTTCACAAAGTACCTTCTTACTGATTTTTACTTTACTCAGATAGCCTCATTAATGAAATGTTACTTATGAATAGTAATAGTTTTAGGAATATTATGTATTGATTCTGCACCATTTGAGAGCTTTATTGTTTCCATCAAATATTCACATTTCTTCAAAATTCAGATTGTTCAGATTTGTATGAATAGGACAAAAAGTTGAAACTATCACAGAAAATTGTCCTGGGCAACTATCTTTCCAAACTTCCATTTCTGAGCAGATGCCAAAGAGGGACAGAAGAGCAGAGCATTACACCCCGGAGGTGTGTGAACGCTGGTGGTACTGTATTTTTCAGAACTCATGCAGACACGTAACTTTCCACAAAATATTAGGCAGTTATCAGAAGTAAAGCAGTTTGCAGAAAGGCCTGAAAATAATGTCCAAGGAAGCAGTTTACAGGAACTACTTAATATTCTTCATCAAGATAGCAGATTTTTTAAAAATGTGAAGAAATATTTATATAGAAACTGTTCTTGTTTTCACAGTACTTACCTTTTCATATGAATAAACACTTAACTCCTTATTGTTACAGGTGTCCTTAAAAGTATGTTTTTAATTCTATTTTTATATACATTTTTAACTAACATGTTTCTAAGTTTTAACGTTTTTTAATACATTAAAAATATGTTTCAAACTGATTTTAGTTTAGCAATTTATAGTTCAAAACCTTAGAAGCATTTTACCAGTGAGAATGAACTATGAAAGTACAAAAAAACACTGGGTCTCAATCTTTTTTCTAGATTACAATAGCATACCTGCTTCTATCTAACACACAACCACACATTTTAAATTATAAGTTGACATATAGTTTTGTAAAATGGAGGGACCCTAGCATTTTACCACAGCTCTAAAGTCCTAAAGCTCTAGAAGCTTTGCATCTGTATCAGTATCTGTGAATGTTTGCAGAAAGAGTCTTGAAATGTCATCATTCAAAATCCAACAGTCCCATTTATACTGTAGCCATTAAACTTTCATTAAAAATTTATTAACCAAGTAAAGAACATAATAATGTCTAAGAGTTCTGTTTATCTAAAAGCCATTTAAAAGTCTGAATTGATACTGCTGCCCCCATTTTGAAAGCTTATTTAAACTTTATTTTGTCTATTAAAAGCTCATTCTACATGTACACACTACATATTTCAAGCTCCAGCATGTTACAACATTTTTTTTTTCTACTTCAAGCTGGTAGTTTTGAAATAAAAAAGTGGACAAGATTTTATATTCAGGATATAAGAGCTTTTCAGTAAAGACAGGTAAATGAATGTTGGAGCTATAAATCATTCTTTGACAACAGCTTTTTAAAGCAATGCCTACATCTGTGCACGGTAGAAACCAAACTACGTATACATAAACCGGGAAAGGTGTTCCCTAGACTGCAGTAGGAAGGTGCCATGGTCCTGGGCACCAGGAAATGCGGCTGCAGCGTGGGAGCCCTGGGAGCTGCAGGAGTGGCGCAGCCCACACTGCGATGCACCCTGCTACAATCACAGAGCAGCTGCCATTCCAACTTTGCAGAGTAAACCTACCTGCAAAAGGCCTACTCATCACACCTACTCGTTCCGCAATATCTGACGAAACTCTACAGAAATTCTGGGACCCAGTTCAGCAGAGTTCTTCAAAAATAAAATTGTTAAATTAGGCCTCATATAGTATGTCCTGATAAGAAATCAATCAAGGGAAAATACTAAAGGATAACGACATTCACAGTTCTCAATCAACTTTAAATTGTGACCTCAAAAGATACAGCATGTAACTTGGAGCTCCCTTAATGCTAGCATCAATAAGCACTAGTTTAAGGTAAAAGGAAAACATTATCTTAAAAAAGCTGTTAAAGAGCTAGCATAAAATTAACTAAGAGTTAATAAGTAATTTATAAAATACTAAACTGCAAGTAAACACTATTCTTTGCTTCCAATTTCTTCCCACTCCCCGCCCTTTTTTTTTTTTAATCTGACTCTGGCTTTACTTCTTAGAAGTAATCTTATCAATAAACCTAAATCTAAAACCAGCTCTAGACCACCACTTGCACACATGCAGTGGTTGATTTCAAATTTGTGTAATTCACAAATAGTGATTTACAGTTACACCTGCCCCAGATCAGCTCAGATGCAGAGTGCAGTACAACAGACACATATGACAGGTTTCCATAAACAGTTTTAACACCTTAACCAAGCATAAATTCTGCCAGCAGACTGGATGCTCATGCAATCCGGATGCAAAAAAAAAAAAAAAAAAAAAAATCCATAAATTCACTTAGAACTACACTGGACACTAGAGGTAAATGTTTGGATCTGCAACCAGTATCCCACGCCTCAACACAGGCTGACTGATCCTCTCTCTCTCTAGGCTCTACTGAGACCTCATCTCTTTGCTCAGAAGTTTGGATCCTGGTCATCCACTTACACTGGACTTTGCCAACTGAGATCTCAATAATCCCTTTTACGCGCTGCGATAAAAACAGCACCCATCCAAAATGACACCATACTTCTGATGGTTTGAAAGAGGCAAAGAACTTGCACGGCCCTGGTAAACCCGGTCACTAAAGGAATATTGAGCCTCAGCTCCTGCTCTGCAAAAGATCAGCTTCCCACAACCTCGTGATTTTCTCCTATTACGTAGCAAACAAGCATGGTGTGAATTAAGATTTACGTATCTTTCTGGATATCTCAGTCACACCATTACCTTCTCATCTGAATTTCTGACAGGAACAGGAGAAGCAACACTCGAGCATTACAAGGCTGGCCCTCCCTTTTTCTGCCTTGCCTAAATCAGCCAAACCCCCGACTGTCAGGCAGGCACAGCCTCCATCAAGTTGTTCTCTGATTTAAGAGACACACCTCTAATACAACAATCACCAACTAAAATTAATGCTTCTACATGATCTATATATTCACTCTAGAGTCAGAAAAATCATAGGGAAACAACTGAAAGGAAAAGGATAAAAAGTAATAACTTTTTTTAACCCAATAAAGCTTCATGTACCAGAAGTTAAGTCTCAAACAACTCATGTACACAGTCACACTGCTAATATGTCCTAAAATCTTTACAATACAATGCAAAATATTACAAGATTTTTAAGTTACAGAATCAGACGCAAACAATTTCAATGTTTCAAAGGAAGACAGGAAACTGAATTCAACTAATAGGCCAAAGCTACTCCCAAAAAACCCATAAGGTGAAGTACTCAAAGATTTTACAGATATACAAAATATCCTTCAATATTTTAACAACAAAATTGTTCCTACAATGATTTTTGAATTATCTAGTCTCCATGTTCTTCAGTGTGTATCTCAATGAATTAAGAAAACCCTCAGTAGAACGCACAAGCACAATACAACCTCCCCCATGTAGGTATAAATAAGTTGGACCAACAATAGGCAAGTTTTCAGAACACATAAAAGAAAAAGAGAGAGAAAAAACAGAGTACCTCAATGCTGCTTCAACACAGAGCACCTACATTACAAAGTCAATGCAATCAGAGCAGATCATTCAGATGATGCCACAAACCTTCAGGAAGTTTAAGAATTAAACTATTTACATTCCTTTCAATCTGTTAATTACTAACCTGGTATGTTTACTGTATTGCCCAGTCACCAGAGCATGACTTGGGCAGAAAGTTGCACACAGAGACAGAACCAAATTTTACAGCAGCCACTAAGTGACCTGAAACAGAAGTCCTTCTGTAATGTTGGTGTTGCAAATAGGAACAAAATCATATCTGTAGCTATACCATTTAGATGGCTCATAGCAGATGATACAGCTTATAAAGCCAGTTCCGTTACAGTCTACGTACTGTGCATTTTACTTACAGAGCCAGAAACCTTAAGCTTAAACTATCCAAGCATGTACTATGAGAATGTATTATATCGTTGTGCCAGTTATGCACACTTTGACGTTCCATTTCTATATTACATTACATTCGAAATGCAGTTTCTGTCTGCTGTTAGCCCTATTTTCAGCAGAGAAACACTGCCACCTTTTGGTTTAATACATAGGCCTCCTCATTATAATTGTAAAAACTTTGTTTTTCTGCTAGGTCTGCCCTTCATGGAGAGTTGAAATTCTTGTGATCTTACTCTAAAACTGAGTCAAACTTGAGTGTCATATTTCTCAAAAAAATAAATCTTTCTTTTGCTCACAAATAGCCCAACCATTTAAGAAGCCATAAAATATTTTCTTTATTTTTTCTCTTTACCTCATAGCCCTTTCTTATTGGCAGTTTCTGTTCACGTCTATATTACATCACATAATATATTACATTGTACCCCTTTTATTTTAAAACATTCTTTGAATAACTCTTGAGTCTTGCAAACTAATTATATGAGCATTAATAATACGGTATTACAATTTATGGATGTTCTTTTGTTTATCAGGTATGTAAATACTGATGATTCAAGATTTATATATATTTGTACTGAAATGTACGCAAGGTTACTTACACCAGTGACACAATTTCCCCACGTTGTACATCGTAATTTCGAATACTCCAGTGGTTTAAAAGCACTACATCAGATGTTTGTTTTCCCCCAGGATTCAAAGAAGGCTGAAAAAAAGGAGAGGGGGAAAAAATAAAAACAGCCTTAGGTCACTGTTTCCTCGAAGAATCCTTCATCTAACTCTTACTCCATCAGTGGCTCAATTCCTTGTTAAAAATCAGCCATAACCACCAGTAAGCATAAAAGTACTAAAAATCTGATATATTTTCTCTATTAAACACTGCTGTGTTATACTATGTTGTATGTCATTTATTACAAACTAAAATCCATATCTTTCAATGAATTACTCCATACAAATTAAATTACATAGCATACATGCTTAACGACAATTGTGATGAAGTGTTTATCATCTCTATTGTATAAAGAGAATATATAATATATACTATATATTATATTAATATAATATATAATATATGTATAAAAGAGAATGAACAACACTAATTTCCACAAAATACAAACTTTTTGAAGCTTATGGAAGCTTAATTCATGAAAAATGCCATACATGCCTGTAATAATACTTGTCCTTGCAAATTTTGCAAAGAAATACCAACCAACCAAAAGGCTGTAACATTCTGACACTACAAGTAGGTGTGGACCTTCCAGAACAGGATACAAGGATGCATGAACTCCCACAGAAATACTTAGTGAAATGAGAATGTTGAATAACCTCAACAGTCAACCATTTAAATAAGTAACTAAGGTATCTAGAAGGTACCTCGGGCTGTATGGAGGCCAAAATGTAGCTATTTTGTGTGAGACTGGGAGAGTGACAGCATCATCTCAAGTCTCAACCTACCAGAACAGCAGTAGAAGGAAGTAGCCCAGTCACAATCCTGGCATCATTGATTTTCATAGAAATTATTTCCTGTACAAACACTCCTTTTACTGAGAAATAAAAGTAACTACAAGGAATTCACACTAATGCTTGTTCATAGAACACTTTTCAATCAGCTTTTTCAGTCTCTTCAAACAAAAGTTTGGTATCTCCAAATTGGTCAACAGATGACCTTTATACTCCAAAATTAGGGGACATATTTAATAAAGCAGATTCTAATCCCATGCCCCTCTGCTTTTGACAGAGTATTGAAATTATGCAGCCCCTCATTTGTTGACAATACTTGTAATATTTGACAAAATTTAATTTTTATAAACAAGTTTTTCACTATCCACCTCACAACATAGTTTGGTCTTCCACAAGTGCCACCAGTGCTAACTTCTGAGATTCCCTTCCTCAGACTGATTATACCTTTGATGAACAAAATAGGAATATAGGACTAAAATTAACTGTTCTCAACTCAGCTACACAATGTTAAATCTTGATTTACTTTTATTCAGAAAAACTAAGCTCTCAAACCAGGATGGCTACCTAGTATTTACTAATAATTTCAAAAGCTGTTTAGAGGTATTAATTTCTCTTCATGAGAAGTTTCCTCATTCCTCCTTTCTATGCTAGTCAAATAGGTTGAAAAAGATTTATTTCAAAAGGAGTCATGAAAAACTAGGTTTTTAATATACAATAAAGATAATGTGGCAGGGGTCGACAAAATAATAAAGTAAATTTTGACAACATAATATGTTTAGCTACACAGTAAGGGTGAGCCTAGCAACATTGTGAGCTGTGGATACAGGGCAAATTTCTAGATAAGAAAGATCAAAACACATCATACTCGCATCTGCAGAAATATGGTTGGAGTCTAAGCTGCAAGTACACTGACACTCATCAATATTTTATTTACTGGATCTGCAGGAAATAAAATATTGATCTTATCTGGATCTTACAATGTAATCTTACTGCATTGTAAGATCCAGAATAAATTTAAATTAGAAAATAATTAGCAGCTACTGGATTTTTTTTTTAGTCAGAATTTTCCAACAGGCTATTCCACCTTTATAGCATCTTTCAAAGGACAATATTTTATTCTTTACATATAAGCTCACAAACAACTCAAAAATGTATTCATAGTACCAAATGCAAACACAGATGGACCAGAGGCATGCAATGGTACTAACCAGAGGTAAAGAAGTTAATCCAAAGTGAGAGTTATACATAAGCCATATTCCCACAAAGTAAACTACTTAGTATGCAAAGTATCTGCCTTAAATAGTTGACAGAGACCGCCAGCATAAAGGGAAACTTTAACCTGTTGCTCCAAAACATACTGCATTTCACATCTGATACTTAAAAGAAACATTTACATAAGTGTTCATAAACATGTCATGCAACTAAAATAATACAGAATTAATCTTACAGAGGAACACACCAAAAGATGCAAATAAATTGACTTTTTCACAGTCGGAGCTAGTTTCAATAGTCTTTTTACAGTACTGCCTGGTTTGCATTACTCTAGTTAATTCCTACTGCTTTATGTATTTAAACAGAAGAAATGGTTTTCAGTGTAAATATATTTAGATATTAAATAATCATTCTAACTCAAAGCACTGTAAACATTATGCCACCATCACTTGCTGTTTTTAACAATATATTTGCTCATGTAGTTTTGGCATAGAAATTTCATCACACATTACGATTATGTTTGAAGGAATATAGCAATGTAGGACAATCTGTTCTTTCTTTCCCACAAACTAATACTGATATATTGAAAATGCAATCACAGAGAGACAAAAATACTATTCTGTTAGAGGAAGGAACGCATCGGGAAGCAAAACCAGGAGGAGACAGCTTTCATTCTATGTCAACAACTACAGTCTTCTGTAAATGATCTTCTAAACCTTTCAGAAAGAGTTTCTTTCTAATAATAAAAATAGTGATTCCACCAGAAAAAGCAAAAAAGTATAGAAAGAATTTAATGCTGTGTTCAGAGAGAACTCATTCTCCAGGGTATTTTTACTAGCAGTAAGAGCTCAAGCCTAGCAAAACAAGAAATACATCTTCCAAAAAAATGGTCAACAAACGGGCTCACAAGGACTCATATTTTTATAAATAACAAAACACTATGTTGGCTTCTTCCTTTTTTCTAATTTGAAGCTTTATAACTTGTTTGTCCAAGTTCTTTGCATAATGGCTGCTACAAGCCAGACATATAGGCCTTAATTTGTAACCATAGCACAGAAGTCACAAAACATTTACTCTTCCCAATTATTAACTAATCTAGTGCTAAAAGCACGCAAATTGAGATCCTCAGATATGTGATGAAGCCTCACAGGACATGAGGTGCTGTAAGTAAGAGGGAAAAAGCATGCCCTTTAACTATAAATAATGATTAGCTTCACAGTTGTTATGCTGCTAGTGAACACCAGAGTGTCACAACTTATTTCCTTACAGTTTGAGGAAAGAAAGAATATTCATATGAGCTCACGGGGCTAGACGCAGCAGTCCTAATAAGAAAGAAGAAACTACCAGAGGATAATTACAAATGCTATTATGCATAATGTAACAAAACTTTCAGTAACATTTGCTGCTGAAATAAAAGTGCTTTGTCAGCAATCACTAATCAGACTACTTGCTAGAATACTTGGCACTAAGCAGTTTGTAAGAGAACTTGCATATGAAGCCTGCATATGAGCAGACTCAGCAGGGGCCACGATAACGAGTATAGAAAGACAGCTAGAGGTTCAAGAAATATATCACAAATCAAATTCTTGGGAATCAGACCATGGCATTTTGGAACTGAAACAATAAGATATACATTGGAAGCATGTAACTGATAGATCTGAAGTTACATGCTGACTGCACTTCCCTTTCCCTCATACCTACAGCTCTCAGATGTGCTCCACAGAGATGGTTCTCCAGAGAACATAGTGCAGAGATGGAATTCTAAAGCAATGGCTGGTTTTCCTTCAGGCTATACAGCAAAAGAGGGATGTAGTTCTTGTAACTATGTCCCTACCACAGCAGGGACATGTCTAATTAATTGCATGTCTAAGAAATCCTGGCAAGGAAATTAGTATCTTATCACAAGCACCAGGATTTTTTTTTTGTAATATGAAAAAAAATCGTATAGAAACTATTTGACAACATATATTTTTCAAGTCCTAGTAACAGAAGAAAGGAAACAGCAGTATTTGTTCATTCTCTTCTAGGTGTTACATGGCATATTTGTATTATTTGATTAGCTGATAAACATTCACTATAACCAAAGCAATAGCAATGAACATGCATACCTGATGAACACATGCATTTAGGTTCATATTAAATTCATGCCATTCTCTTTACTGAAATACTGCCACATTTCTTTATTAGTAAGAGCCAGTATGGCAAGAACTGGTTTTGCCTTAAAAACAGAGTAATAGATCTGTAAAAAATGAATAAAGCTGCTTTGTGAGTCACCAAATTAATGTCCCAAAAGACAAAAAGTAGTGCTCAAAAGAGAAAACTTTATTTCTAAGTAACCAACAAATTAGCAAAAATATATCTTTATCACTACCTATCTATATACTTTTATTGGGAAAAAAATGCTGAGTCGTCTTCTTGAAAGTTTGTGTTTTCACATTACAGAAATATTTGTGTGACAAAATGGAAATTAAATTATGCTATGCTACAATTTTATCATTTGATACCTTGATCTTTCCACCCTGCTATTGTCAGTGAGTGGTCACCTTCATACTTTCCAAACAGAGAAAAGGCATTTCCAGCAATACCTGCATTGATGCTCCTTCCACTCTTGCTACACAGGCAACTCTGTCTAGGAAAGTCACTGTTACCGGGACAGCAACAAAGAAACCTTTAAAAAAGGCTTTAATGTATTTTCTCCCAAAACCTTGAGCTTGTGCCATAATCTGAAAAAGATCAAGAGGAAAAAAAAAAAAGTTATAAAACAAACTTTAGGAAAGAGTACTGTTGCTTGTAATCAAGCAATGAACAGTTAAAGATTAAGTTATTATCTGCTAGGGTCTCCCCACATCTATAGTGAAAAGATGAATGGCCACGTGAGAATGAAGAACAGAAATCTTCAGCAGAATTTGTAGACGACTGCACAGAAAAGAGTTTGATATTCGACATTTACCTTTCAGCTAGTTTGACCATTTCTTGTGATAGCGTGCTACCAGAAATATTTCACAAAAATGACTCAGAAATAACAGAACTGACATGACCAGAACAAACTTAATTATGTTCTCCTTAAATAAATAAATAAATAAAGATTAAAGAACATTCAACTGAAGAGTACACCCAAAACTCTGAAATTAATCTTCTCCCCACAGAAAAGTAATTATTGCATTTGTGACCTCCAAAGAAGGCCTATTCTACATAAAGGAAAAGCCAACACTGTAGCACATACCATTTCTTTATTAAATACTCTCACAGGCAATAGACATGCCTTATTTCCACATTGTGGTAACTGCAAACATGCAACAACATCCACTGAAATTGTCATCTATATCATGGAGACATACAGTAACACAATGATACCTTTTTGATTACTCACACCAGAAAGTTAAAAGAAAAATGTGGCAGGCTAGGCTGCTAAATAATGAAATACATGGCGACATTCCTCCTACTCACCACTGGTTACCCTATCTCCGATTTCTTTTATTTACCTCGAACCAGAGGCATTGCTGATGAGGTTTATTTTTCTTGCCTGTAGTCCCATTCCCAGCCTCTCCCAACAATCCTACTAAGCAGCTCTCACTGTAGGCTCACTCCACAGCAGGCCGCCCTTACGAATTCTTTGTGCCAAGACTGAGCAGGCCAGTCTGGGTGGCTTTTTATAGGAAATATTCAGTAATAATATCAGTTCCTGAAATGTAATTTGCAAGAACAACAAATATAGTTACATAGATGTGTGCAGTAAGTTTAACTGGGATATTCCAAGATTGCACCATTTGAAGGGATGTTTTTATTTAATTAATTAACCTTGTAACTTCAAATGTGCATGTGACAGGGTCTGAAAGCCCTCTCATGCACACAAGGCCAATGTGCACAAGTGTCTGAAAGACATGTGGGAGACACTGCCTGAATACGACTGCATGGAAAACGGCTTCAGCAGCTCTGAAACGGTCAGTTTTCAATTTAATAAACTTCTTTTATCAAAAAGACAAGATACCTCAATACCTTATGCAGTCGTTTACCTATAGGTAAATCCAGATTAAACTGTAGTTTTTATCTATTGGATTTGATAGATATCAAATGCTCTGCTCCTATCACATGGAAACCCTGACAAACTGCATCCTAGTCAAGGGCACAGAATAATTTTACAACAAAAAAAAAATGGAAAACATAAATATATACAAATTGCTTCAATCATCTAACAATAGAACTTTACTGTATAATAAGTTTTAGCTTGTTGCATTTTCAGAAATACAGAAGCAAAGAACTATTTTGCAAAATACAAACTCAAATCACTTTGATGAAATAGTCCTAAAAGCAATATTTCTGTCATAGATACAGCTTCTTAATTTTATGAAGCCTTAGGCTTGAGAGAAAAAAGTCGGTTTTGCAAAGTAAACTATCAGCAATTTCTTTTCTTAAATTCTTTATAGATATTAATAGCTTTTCAATGACAAAATCTGCCATCTAAAAGACTGGATGAATAATACTATCTTTCTACACATTTCACTAAAAGTTTGAATTTGTATCAACAGTTTGCACAAAGGATTTGGAATAGGTTATGAAACAGAACAAGAACTCACCAATTCAAAACATTTGTTAAAATACAGCACTTCTATCTTATTGTTTATGAAAATGTTATTGAAACCAATCCACCAGGAGAGGCTATTGCCTCAAACAGCGGAGATTTACCTTTAGAATTACTTCATATAAAAGTAGAATCGCTAAAAATCCCTTTTCCTTTCTGTTTAACAAAGGACACCATTTCATGCCATGCCTTTGTTGATACCCCTTTCTCAATCCACCGGCATCTCTGCCAGCAAGCGTAAGGTGACCTCTCACTTTTTCGTTAGGAGGTACTTCCAATTATCTTGCGTTGCCACAAGGGAAGAGCTTGAATACAGGCAGCAGGAAGACAGTTGGCAGCCGTCATCAGCTTACAGCAACCGTCCATGTGAACGAGTAATCCTAAACTGATAATGTCTGATGAAAATCTACAATTATTTCTTGTATTATACAAGGATACTTAATTTTCAGGTGGTCTTAAGGGGGTTAAAAAAGAAGTCACGAAAAGCATTTACTGCAATTGCAAGAAAGGGTATGGGAGACATAGAATAAAGACCCTTACAAATAAAAGTCTGTTTAAAATATTTGTTTGAAAATAAATAAAACATTAGGTAGCTATCACTGTTGGAGATAATATTCTACTCTTGGAGATAATATTCTATAACCTTGATTGCTCTAATTAGCAGGTTAGAATATGCATTTGCTTTAAGAAAACCTATTTTGAAAAAAAAATGCTTTGAGATTTACCATAGGAAATATTTTTACTTTTTAATATTTTGATGTGATAAATTTGAAACACCCCCCCTCAATGGTGGCACCGCTCCTTAGGTGCAGCGGAATGGCAGGGAGGATGGTGCTGGCCTCTTTCCACTGCTAGCCACCAACAGAACTAGAGGAAACAGCCAGGAACCGAAACACCAAAAATTCCGCAGGAACCTAAGGAAAAATTTCTTAGCAGTGAGGGTTACGGAGCCCCGGAACAGGCTGCCCACAGAGGCTGTGGAGTCTCCGTTTCTGGAGAACTTCGAGGCCCGCCTGGATGCCACCCTGTGCCACGTGCTCTAGGTGACCCTGCGCTTGCAGGGGGGTTGGACTAGATGATCCCTAGAGGTCCCTTCCAACCTTAAGCATTCTAGGATTCTATGATTCTATTTCTCACTCTGGGGTGCACTAGGAAGAGCATTGCCAGCAGGTCTAGGGAGATGATCCTCCCCCTCTACTCAGTCCTGGTGAGGCCACATCTGGAGTACAGTGTCTGGTTATGGCCCCCAGTACACAAGGGACATGGAGACCCTGGAGAGAGCCCAGGATAGAACTGTGAAGATGATGAGGGGATGGAGCATCTCTGCTATGAGGGGAGGCTGAGAGAGCTGGGCCTGTTCAGCCTGGAGAAGAGAAGGCTGAGAGGGGATCTGATCAGTGTGGGTAAATACCCTATGGGAGGGTGTCAGGAGGAGCAGGCCGGACTCTTCAGTGGTGGCCAGTGACAAGACAAGAGGCAACAGCCACACACTGAAGCACAGGAAGTTCCACCTGAATTGTGAGAAAAAACGTTTTGACTGGGAAGGTGACAGCCCTGGAACAGGCTGCCCAGAGAGGCTGTGGAGTCTCCTTCTCTGGAGACCTTCCAAACCCACTTGGACAGGATCTGTGCCACGTGCTCTAGGTGACCCAGCTTGTGTAGGGGTGGGTTGGACTAGATGATCTCCAAAGGTCCCTTCGAAGCTACCTTAATCATTCTGTGACTCTGTGATCATAAAAAAGCGTCAATATCATATATGCATATCACTTATATTTTAAAAAATTGATGTGCAGAGTTTGTCCGAAGTGAAATAATTTTTTTTTAGTGGTTGAAGTAAGCAATTCCAAGGGTCTCAACTATTTTGCATTTAGCATCTGAGTTTATAGTTTTTTTTCCAGTGCTCCTTTAATTTTTTTTTCCATATAAAGACATGCTAACAAATTCAAAAGACATAACATGACTTCCTAACACAGAATCACAGAATGGTAGAGGTTGGAAGGGACCTCTAGAGAACACCTAGTCCAAGCCCCCTGGCATATAAACAAAAGATGGCAAACATACATCCTATTTTAAAACTGTGAATAAATCCAACTAATAAATCAGCAAATACCAATGGGTTCAAGTGCTTTCAAGCAACAACAACAAAAAACACCTCTTATGAAACATCAGTTTAATGATGCTGAGTGAAACTGTCAGGTATGTAAAATTTAACAGACTTCTAGAATATCTGCAGATTTTCAGAGCATCACACTTTTCAGACGGAAATTCTGAAATCCAGCACCGTGACTGTCCTACACTGACAGCTAAGCATGTAATGAGTTTGAAAGTATGTCAGTAGAGCAAGAGAAGGATTCTTCCTGAATATATAAAGAATTGCGGTTTCAACAACACAGCACATATTTCTGGATCTCTGCCCAGTCAATAACACCTTGATTAAACATGAATGAATCACAACATTCAAAAGACGATGCCAGAGAGAGAAAACATATAAATAATAACTTAGAGGTACATATACTACTTCAGGATTTAAAAAATATACTTGTTTTAGGGGAAAAAATAAATAGAACTGTCAAATTTCAAAGCTAACCTTGACAACTTGTTTGAAATGACATTAATCAGAAAAATGAAAGATCAAAAATACTAGCATAGGTTAAAGCATTAAGCATTTCACATTGTGCAGCTCAGAGATCATGGCAGATGGAGCACAGCATTATCTGGACTGAAGTATTTGGTGCACAAAAGGTCCAGGGATTAAATGAGCCTCTGGTGGGTACTACAGCATATGGAGCAGAGATGCTGTTTAGATAGCTCTCTACATACAAAATGTTTGTTTTTCTTACACTTGCCTGAAGATAAGATGCTGTTTATCAAACAGCCTGCAGAAACCCATCAAGTAATACGCAGAAAGCCCCAGGTTACAATATATTTGCAAATCTAACTACTTAAAAATTACCCACAGAAGTATAGGAACATAGGAAGATAGGAAGCATAACTGTAAAAACAAAGCATTAGCATCCATCCACAAAGGAACCAAATCGACCCTCGAGGTGCTTCTTCAAAACAGCATGTGAGAGAACAGGAGGGAGGGAATTACAACCTATATGCAAAACAGCTACAAGCTGAAAGGGTTAGGCTAATTTAAGATGACCTGTGCAATCTACTTCATGAACTAGTAGCTATACTTACAGTGTCATTTCTCCATATTCTGTGTAAATAACCAACTCTTCTGTCAATCACAATCTGATTTTTTCTATAAATCAATGCTATCACACTGGAAGTCAGGTGTATACAGCCTTAAAACAATAATACTTTCATAACAAAAAATACCAAAATATAAATAAAGGGCAGTTTTTTCACATTTTACGAAATACAGAATTAAGCAAGAGAAAAATATATGACTTTAAAAAAAATTTAAAAAAACACACACTTGAAGCCTAGGTTTCATCTAGTCTCATAACTGATGACTAGGAGGATGCTCAACAGGAGAACTTGTGTGGTCTTATGCCTTTTCCATGAGCTCTCATAATACTTCAAGGCCAGAGCAAAGAAGTGCCATGGAGCCTTTCCCTCACTTCCCATGTAAGTTATACATTTCAGCAATTTTTTAAATAATTTTTATACAGGTACGTGTGTGTAGACTTTATATTTAACTCATATAAAGTTATGTAAGTGCATGCCAATGCATAGAGACATGACGGTGATGACTGCCACAGACAAATCAAAACCAACCAGTCCACACTAGTTTTTCTTTAAAAATGTTGCTTCATTACTACCTACCACCTCAATACTAAGTTACTTCACTTTTGGATCACACTTAACTGAACAGCGTAACAAGTATTTACATTCTTGCACCTGGTTGTTCTGTACTGTGTTTTAGCTTAATAATTCAATGTATACAAAATAAATTAATTTCACAAATTAGCTTGAAGTGCCCTTTACGACTAGCAGCTGCCACTGTGTTTTAGCCTCAGGCAGAGTGTTGCTTCTCAACGCATTAAACGTGTAAATGGCATCTACAGTAAATAATAGGACAACCTTTGCTTAAGAGTCCATAAGAATCCATATGCACATTTATCTGGACAACGCTCTGCACTCTGTACTGTCAAGTACCATGAAATTGTTGGTTAGTTGTGGTTTGTCAGGACCAAACTTAAAACAAACAAACAAAAAGAGTGATATTCAGTTTTAACAAAAATTACATGTTAAGTATTCATATAACACACTAAGTGCCATAAAGAGAATAAACACATCCAACTCAACTTCAGAAACAAATTTCTTAAAAAGATCATACATTTCAGTTTGGAACAAAGAAGTTTAGGATATAAATGTATTTAGCATTTGAAAGACATTTGGGAGATACTTTAGAAAAATCGCTAGTTCTCCCATGACTATCCTAAAGCTTTGTGGTTTTTTGCCCAAATAAGTGGGAATTAGAATGAACTCTCAAACATAACAACCTCGTAAAGTTGGATAAGATTTTGCAAAGCCGTTACTACCTACTGTTTATGTCATACTGTCAAACTAGACATAAAAACATTAGACATCATCTTCAGTCATAATGATATGCAAAACTGTGCCTGTAAAATAACTTTATTTTAACAAGTCAGGTTTTATCCTTGAACATTAGAGGTCACTGTGGGACTTGCTAAGAGCATATCCAGTGCACACAACGTAACAGCCATGGGCCACCATATTGGAGCCTGGAACTGGTGACAAGTTATTCCATTATCACATGCATTTCAATTGTCATATATAGGAATATACAAAACAGTTAAAAGTAAGCCCTAAATGAGCCTCTGAGGAATACATAATTAAGAATTTTACTGAAAGGATTAAAAGAAAAAACACCCAAGAATCTCATTACATTAGAAGAGCAAGCATTGCTGTTATTTCAGTATTAATGGATTAATTTCTGGAATAAACTAATAATTATTCCATAAATCTAGACAGAGTATCCAAGGGACCATTCATCCTTTTAAGACTAAACAAAAGAGTTCAGGAAAATACCAGGTAAAATACTAAAAACCTTTTCAAAAGGAGAGCATTTATACCATTTTTACAATTCAGTATGTTTTTTTTCCAGTGTACCTCTCAGATAAAACCAATTGACATTTTTCACTTAATGGATGAATAGAATCATCTTTCTCACTTCTAGAATAGACTAGATAATTTCAGTTGAAAAACAAACAAAACAACCGCAGACTTCTGTAAAAACAAAGTGTTCGTGCTGTAACGGCTGATACCGGTTTTAAGACTTTAACTGGATTTTTTGGTTTTCAGCTTATCTAATATTTGTGATTCATATGTACTTTAAAACACATTTTCAAATGAGCGTGGTTCTAGAAGTCATTTTCAGGCCTGAGAATATTTTTTCAACAGAAAGCATTCTAACACAGAGGAACTAGGATTTGTTTGTACTTGCCAAGTGTTCAGTGAGGGGGAAAAAAAAAACAGAAAATTCTATAAATAGTATCAGTAGAAAAATGCAGGTTTTGGCCTCTAATTAGATCTGCAGCTAAATATCATTGGCCTACAAAGATCTTATAATCACTCACTGCAGATCAATTCAAACCCTGTGTTACTGTTTTTTTTTGAAATGAGAACATATCTTGAACTAAAAGTCATAAAATCCACGTATTCCAGAAATAGCTGGAATCTATGGCACACTGGCCAACTTTGAAATATTTCAATACTAAATTCCAACTGCAAAATCTATATCATATGAATCTTAAAATTATTGTTCACGATTATTCAAATATTATTCTTAAAGATCTGGATATTACCCAATCCTATACACTGGGTATACTCATTTCCCAAAAAACGAAGAACAAATTTCCTTCAGCAATCAAATAAAAGTTATGCAGAAGAGTTTATAATTGCTGAAATACAATAAAAAAAGACTGCCAGAAATCTGGCAATTGTAACATTTTTACTGGAACATTTGTATTGTAACATTTTTAAGGAATGCATCTACTGGCCTGTTACAACACTGCACATTGGAAAAATAAGTCTGATTCCAAAGTTTCTTTGAGCAATTATTTTGCTAATCGAACCCGAGAAACCCTGGGTTACGTCTTCCAAATGTCTTCTGTTGATAACTCCCATTTTTTCCCTAACTGAACAATGATATATTCCTAAAATGTACTACAGAGAAACCTGCAAATTAAGAACTCAATACACTAATAATCCACACTGGGACAAATCTTCAGCTATAAATTAATTCGCTCCAGCATGACAACATGTTCAGAATAGTTGTACTGAAACAGCAGAAAAATGCTTCCCAATTTTAGAAGAAAGAAAAGTATCAGAGAGATCATAAATATCTTTATAGTTATTCTTATAAGACAGGACCTGAAAACTCTATAAATTATTGGGGGAAAAAAAAAAAGATTTTTTATACAAAAGTATTCCACATAAATTTTTTAAATGAATTTGCAAGAAACTACTTGATGTCATCAACTTTTTTTTTTTTGTATTTTTCATGGTAAGACAGAAAAAAAGAGATAGTTAACTTTTTATGTATTTTATATCATGCTACATATCATATAATACATGGACATCACCAACAGGTGATGTCACAGAATATAATTCCAAAAGAATAATTTTAGATGCCTGGAATATATGATAATGGAGGAAAAAAAAAACAAAACCACTACATCAGGAGGATACTAGAGAACTGCTACGAACTGGCCAAACACACCCCAAGGAAATTCAGTGAGCGGGGTCTTTAAGTGCTAGGTTGGAAGAGTGGGGAAACAAGTTCAACAACGACACCCGAGCCCAGCACGCGGCCCAGGCCGAGCCGCGGCCGATGTTCGGCACCCGCGGGGCGGCCCCCGAGAACAGGCACCGCCTAACGGCCGCCCAACGGCTGCCCGCGCGCGCCGCGGCGGAAGGGGACGCGGGAGGCGGGGAGCCCGGCTCTCAGCGCTGGCCCTGCCGGCTCTCGGCCCCGGCCCCGCCGCCTCTCGGCGGCCCCGCGCCCTCTTCTTCCTCTTCCTCCTCCTCCTGCACCACGAGGCTCGGCCCGGCTCGGCTCGGCCCCCCTTCCCTCGCGCGCGCTCGCGGCTCAGCCGCGCGCTGATCCCGCCCGGCCTCCGTCGCCGCTCCCGCCTCTTCCCCCCCGCCCGCGGCTCCCCGCGCCGCTCACCCTGCCCGGCGCTCCCGCGGCGCGTGACGACAGCGCGGCGCCCCGGGGGGAGGTCACGTGGCGGCGCCGCAGCCGTTAACGGCCCATGAGGCGGCAGCGAGGCGCGGGTGGCGGTGCAGCCCGGGCAGCCGCAGCTCTGCTGCCCTTCTGCAGGGGGTCAGCTGGGCCTTGGCTCGGGCGCGTGCAGCCCGGTGCTGGCGTGGTTAACGCGGCCCGCTTTGCTTGTGCTGGCAGTGCCAGGCACACAGCGGCCCATCCCTAATGTTAGGAGCGTTAGGGAACTACACCATACTGCCTTTATAAATGCAAAGCAGTGTATATATTGCACACGCTTGTATTTTAATAGCTGGAGTGTTTATCCAGCAGGATGCGAGCGTCTTTCAGATCCCTTTTGAACCTGCACAAGTCTAAGCTTAATAAAGTTACTCTCTGGTTTTACTGGTTTTATTTGAGTTTTATGCATTGCTTTGCCAGTGCTTAAGATACCTGTTATATATACCCTGCAGTACAGACATGGTCTTTACCAAGACCCTATCTGCCAGATCTCACCTACTCTGTGTCCACTGTGGTTTACACAGTCTTTTTCCCTCGTTAATACAGTAATGGTGCCTGTGTATGGCAGATGGGTTCTCCTTTCTGCTTCCCTGGGGTGATTTTTCTTCATGTCCAAAGCCAGCTGCAAGGCAGGCTCTAGGGACAGCTTGTGGAATTGCAGGTCTTCCTTTTGGCACAGCCAGATGCTTCAGTTACTACCCTATCTGTCATACGCTCCGTTATTTCCCTTTTTGCTCTGACCTTAACGCACGGAGCTGTCGTGTTTCGGAAGGAAAGGTGGGTAGTGGTCCCCCTGGATCCTGCATAGGCTCGTGTTGAAGAGTCTGCCCAGATGTGAGTTCCTGACATTTCTTGGTGCTGATGCTGCTGGTGGGGAGTTTGGAACGTAATTTGGGTGAATAGAATTGCTCGTGGGGCTACCTGCAGTGGATGGAAGCAGGGAGGTCCAAACATGATGGAGACAAGGTCTTCTGCTGATCTTCACAGGCAGAATGTGTATGAACAAGCATCTAGGAGACTTAAAAACACATCACAAAATAATGCATCAATTGTAGAGTTTGACAGTGTATCAGTTGTTATGCTGGCCAGAAAGCATCTTTAGTAGGCACTCAGGAAATGACCTGGGGATTAAAAGATCAAGTCATATAACTAAATAGACTCAGTCAATCTTTGCAAAGGAGAAATCTTTGCCAAATCTTTGCTGTCTAGACACATTTCCTTTCCACGACCATAGGATCTCTATGGGGAAGTGCTGTGGGCTGCTCAGTTTGATTAGGTGCTGCTCAAGACCTTCTACTCCAGCAATAAACTGTAGCTGCTTTCCAGTACAGTTTATAGAGGTGAAACTTACAGTATGTGTACATCACAAGCAACTGGGATTGTATTTGTGTAAAACCAATTGCAAACAATTAGAAAACACATATTTTTAGTTGTTACTCTGCATGATGACAAAAAGAACTGCCAGCCACAGTTAATCAAGCTGTCTCAAATTTGCAAGCCAGTTTTTAAAGAAGCGGCTTGTTTCTCTGTAGGAAGAGGAGGAAAGGAGAGGGGAAAGAAGCTGTGTCTGCTAATAGCTTCACATCACAGACTCCACTGCAATAGAAATTACAGTGTCTTTCTACTTTGCGTGGAGTACAGAGACGAGTTGCTCCTTCCTGAATGAGGGTAGACGCAGTGCACAGGCTCTGCAGCACCTCCGCCCCTTCACAGCACAGCGTTTCCCAGCCCGAGCCATCCGAGCTGTGCATGAACAAAGGTGAGTGCAGGCAAACCTCCAAACCCACATGCATCACACACTGATACATGAATTACTTTCAGAAGTATTTTATGATAAATTTGTGAGCATCGCAGTTGTAAAATACTTGATAAATACTTATTTCCTCCTTTTAATGAAGCAGAATACCTTGTAATTGCAGGCTATTTTATTGGCCATAAATTGCAGGGCCTTGGTAGCAGGGAGCTAAGGGGGTGACTTGTGTGGGAAGAGGCCATGAGCTGCCCTGAGCTGGTCACAGCCAAGTCCAGCCAGCTCTGGAAACGGTGGGAGCAACCATCACAGGCCAGAATTTCATCCAACTAACTGCAGGAGCACACATGGAGCTCAAATATATTTAGGGGAGATCCACAGCCTGTGGTGGGTGGAGGACGAAATGGGGATGGCGTGTGTGTAGAGAGACGCTTCTGGGGACGTGGCGGGAGGAGCACTCCTGGAGCAGGAGCTGCGTCTGGGGGGAGGCGCCTCTGAGGGCCTGCAGCCTGCGGAGGAGCCACGGGCAGGGACATCCCCAAGGGGCTGCTGCTCCTGGGGGACTGCAGCCAGGACAGGGACATCCCTGAGGGAGCCGTGGGGGACCCGCACCAGGGCAGGGGCAGCTCGGAGGAACTGCAGCCTGCGGAGCCCCCGCACTGGGACAGGAATAGCCCTGACTTCAGTACTATCTCTTTGCTCTCCTATAGAGCCTTTTTTCCTTAAACATATTATTAAACGTGTAATCTAACAAAAATCATCAAAGTAGCTGGTGTCTTTTATGAGGATGCTGTTAAAAAAAAAAAAGAAATTCAGGGATCTTTGAAGGAAAATAAAAAAGAGTCTATGAACCAGAAAAGTGGCAGTTGACTTGTCCAGCACAGGCTTTCTCTATTCAGATAACTAAGATGTGACTTACATCCCCTGATGTGAATCACCATAAATCCCAAAATCCATTCAGTTTTTCCTCTTAAATTGTGGCTAAATGTAAGGAACTGTAAAACCTGTAATATTTTTATGTTTATCAGTAGGCAGTGTGCTTAAAACATCAAGGATGAAATACATCAGGAGTATAGAGGCCCTCATTTTTTAAGCGTTATGTGCCTCTTGTAACTTACTAAGTGGAAGAACAGCCACATAAAACATTACATCAGCCAAGACCATATATCTTCTTCATGACAGTACTGCAATTTTAATGAAAGATGTGTGGAGTTATAAATCCTACTTTGTAACATTCGTTTATTTATTTCCTTTAAAGAAACAGTGCTAGGAGTTGCTTTTGTATCATCTGGATGATTCAGCAAACACCTTGGATCCATATATTGCAGCATAAAATGTACACGATCTACTGTTAAGTCTCTTTATTTGCTGTTTAAGGTTCTTGAACAAATTGCTGTTAGATATCTGCAGTCCTAATCTCCCTCAGTGATTAAGATGGAGATCTGAATACACAGTGACTCTTATCATTGCAACTATTTTAGGGCAGTCAGATAAAGGTAAACTTATTTAAATATTACTTGAAAATTCTAATTTTACATATTTATCGTCTGGTACAAAGCCATTGTGTAAATCACATGCATTATAATCCACCAGGGAAAAGCAATGTTTTTTGTTCACCTGACCATTTGCTAATGCATATGAAATTTCATAGGGACGAAAAGAGAAAGAAGATGTGGGGAAACTACTACTACTAGCCTGGCCACTGTCAGAAACAGTGTGAGATGCAAAATAATGCGTTGGTGTGACCCAGTGTGGTCAGTATTTGTAGCCTTTATTATTATTATTATTATTCAGGGCTGAAATTATTTATGTTCCTAACGATAATTATCTTGACTTTGAAGGTCTGCTTTGAAAGTATGAATGTATAGTTGGTACTTGCAGTCTTGACTGTAATTTTACACAAATAAAATATTCTTTCCACAGTTTTTGAGATAGAAATCAACTTGCAACTATCATAAAGGAGAATTACATAAAACTAGAAGTGCTTACTAATGAACTTGATGGGCTCCAAGACCACTCCCTAATACAAGGCTCTTGAAATATATATACATGCTCTATAAATTTCTTGTTACACAGTATTCCAAACAAGACATATCGAGCCTCTTGTCAAACCTGAATCTTTCAGTAAGGCTTGATTTTCCCAGAAACATAACTGTTTTTTTCACAAAAGAAAACAGAATTAGCTTTAACGTGATATTATCAGCTGAAATGGCATGATGTCACATGTTTGTCATCTAATGTAAAGCAATGGTTGTTAGCCCATCTCACTTTTTGTTTTCCCCTTGACATCGTAAGCATTGCATTTACAAAAACATAATTCTTGCCAACGTTTTGTTTTCAGTTAGCCTTTACTGAATACTTTATTTCTTAAACAGTAGCCACTAAAGTGGGCTGTGTGCTCACTTCAAGCTTTCAGCACATGGCACAAGAATATCTGTAGTATTCAGCCACTGGACTCCATCATCTTCATTTACATCATCCTCAACATAAGGATTTTAACTGGGAAATTTGACAAAACGTGCCAGAATATAGCTGGGGATGGCTGCAGCCTTCTTGCAGCGGCAGGATTGGAGAGGCCTCGGAAGGGCTGTTCCTCAGCGTTCCCATGCATTCAAAGCTGACAGCATGACATATTTCCATCTGAAATTTCAGCAGGCAAAAATGATTAAAGACTTTTGATGTTCACCTCTTAAAATCAAATGTTGACACGGTGTATGTGCTAGCAACTGGCAGGAAATGCCCATTCTCATTTCTTATTTTTTCTAGATAGAAAATCTCTCTCAAAGACACCAAAGTTACCAGCTGTAGATAATACATTACTAAAGTTCATGCCACTTTATTTTTTTTTTTCAAATATCCCCACTGCCATTTCATTGCTAGTTTGAAGTAGTGAATGGTTTATTTTGCTTTCAATTCTGAAGTAGCAAATAACTACTGAAAATACGTGGATACTTCCGTGCTTTGATGCATCAGTGACTGACATAAAGAAACATTTTGCCCTTTCAAACAGCTCTTCACTTGTTTTTCAGTTCAGGGGCGAATTACAGCATTCTTGGCAATCCACAAAACCCTTGCACCACAGTATACATCTAAAATAATCTAAACAGATTGCAACAAGCTTACGATTTTATGCTAAAAGCACAAGTATTATGCACTAGCTTAGTTTTATTTTGCGTTTTTAGAGCATGGAAGATTATGTGAGCTACCTAAAACTCCCTTGGATATCAAATCCAAATATATGCATCTTTAGGGTACTTAAGGCCTCCTTATTTTCTTCCATATATTAAAGCAATAGACATTCAAAGAATGTTGGCACAGTATTGAAGGTTAGTGTTGTTCTGAAAAGGTATATCTATCAATATGCAACATAAAATCCCAGAAATAATGGGATTTTTTTTTTAGTGTCCATGCACTTGGGATGTTTATTGCTGTGTTTTTAGCCATATCTGGTATTTAAAAAAATAATTCAATCTTATAAGTAGAAGGAAGCCCAATCCTGATGCATTACAAACACTTCAGCAAAGATGTGCACTTCTTGGGAGTAATATTGGAAATAAATGAATATGAGTGATATAATCCAGTCTCTACAATCTGGCATAGAATGAATTAAAGACTGCAAATATTTCTGACAAAAGAAGAAAAAATACCCATTCATTCTTGAGCAGTTATTCACTCATCTGTAGCCTTTTCATATATGTATATGATAATTATCACTTTAAGCCAGCCTTTTTAATCGGAAACCAGTATACATACTTTTATGTTCATACTCTGTTTTTCCATTTCCGTAGTTCTTTGTTTCTTGGCTTTTCTGCAAAATATTTCCATATTCATTTGTACCTGCCCTCCAGTCATGGTTCAGTATTCCCTAATTTAGGCTAATGGAACTGGGTTTTGGGCAGTGCTGTAAACTGGACCACTGAAATTAACATCTACAGTGAAGAGCATTTTTTATATATGTATCTCAAACCGTTTCAAGGACCTTGCTTACAGAATGGACCCCTGACCTTGGCATCGAAAGGTGCCACAGAAGAGGGTACGGGCCTTGCAGACCCGGGTTCAGGAGCTTGGTCACTCACAAAGACATTGTAGTTAAACCAACCGTCCAACCGTGGCATGAAGGACCTGTAACTCAATGGCACCAATGAAAGTATGGCACAAAAGAGGGCCATAAATTGTAAATCTACCTCCTAAACGTGCTAATGTGCTGCAAAAAAGAAGTGGTCATGGCACCCCCATTATTATTTTACTATTACATATCTCCATTTTAGGGCCTTACATTATTATCTATCCTCCATTATACTCTGGGTTCAAACATGGCTTTTGAGACAAAACATTCTTTTTTTTTTTTTTCTCAGCGTCAAAAGAAATAACTTCTTTGCTATAGGGTTACATCATCAGCCAGCACATATATACCTACAGCATAGCTATCTGTGTAAGAAAGACCCATTTGTCTTGACTTTCTGAACGTCAAGGTAGTGCAGTGGGATCCTTCTTGGACAGGATTCATGTCCTCCAACGATGTGTGCTTGAAAGAAGCGAGATAAGAAGGGAGACATTTCAGAAGAGCCTGTTCCTATTCCGTGGCCTTGGTGACTTAGTCAGATGCAGCTACGCAGAGGACATCTGTGGCACGAAGAGAGGCTTCCCAGCCTGCTTGTGCCACAATCCCTGGGAGCTGAGGACAGTCACGAAGTCCTGGAGGGAGCACAGGTCAGAACTCATTTGCTGGCAGTAGTTTGAAATGAATTGCATTGACCCGAACTCCAGTGAAGACAAGGGAACCTTGTCCACAGAGAGAAAAAAAAATCTGATCTTGTTAATTATGACACTCTGTGAAAAGTTTCTGATAGAGAAATTATTCGAATATCATAAGTACCCTTCTGTTCCTCAATGTTATGAGTCTTTTGACCATCTCATATGGTTTACATTATACCTTATGCACACTAACACACAACAGATCAGATACTGCTTCTGATCTGCTTGTGACCGGTCAAGCAGGCAGCAAAATGTAAATGTATAGTTACCTAAAGAATTAAAAATACAACACAGGCGAAATATTCCTGAAATCCTAACTATGGTCAGTGAAAACAACATAATCTGTGATGTGTTAAAAACATAAATAACATACCATAATCAACTTCAGTGCGTGGACTCTCCGGAGGGAACTGTTGTTACTACCAAGTTCTTGCCATAGGAAAAAGGGAAACAAACATTGTTTGCGAAGTCTGACGTTCCTACTGCTGGTATAGAAGATGGAAATCTTGACCATCTGATCAAAGAATTATTAAGTCAGATACAATAATTGCAGAAAAGCAAAAAGAAAACAGTACTGCTACTGAGAAGAAAATCAATAATAATACTGTTTAAATTGTTGTACACTCTTCCTAGCATCTACCTCTTCCTCTGTGGTGTCTCGCTGACCCTTAGGCTGCCTTTCTGGGTACTAGAGTGTAGGCTCCACTTCAGTGGGGGTTACAGTGAGTCATCAGGGGCCTGGGTTCTTTGCTGGAGAAGTACCATGTTGATGGATAGATTTTCTTCCTCCCCTTTGCTAAGAGCAGCATGATGTTTCTTCCTCCTTTCCAGGGTACACTTAGGGCTATTTCTCAATGTTTTCTATCACATTGTACAGATTCCTCCTTCTTAACTGGTCTGCAACTCCATGGGGCATTTGGATTTACTATGTGGGTGCCTTACATACATTAGTACTTGTGCTTTGTTACCCCTAAAGTTGGCTTTTCCTAGCTTCCCAGTCTGCACATTTTTTAGCTGATCATTTGAAAACTTCTTCATAGCTGTGGGGTCTCTGGCGTCATCTTGCACGCCTCCCCTCTTACCATGCCTGTATTGCTCTGCACTGCATCATAACTTTATAGTCATAAATATTTCATTCTAACAGAGTAATAGCTTGTTACTAATGTCTGTATAAAAATCATGGCTATAGCGCACAATTACACAAAATTACACCAAAGTGTATAAATTAGGCCATAGGCACCTGGTCATTAGAAAAATTGCTGTTACAGGTAAACAAGGCAAAGCGGCGCTCGAGGCCGGCCAGGACAGGCGCGTGCAGAGCCTGACGAGTCCTGGTGCTCTGCAGAGCTGCTGTGAAGCCCCTGTCCTCCCAGTAATAATGACATGAATTTAATGAGCTACTTGGGCACACAGGTCTTAAATATTTGGAAATGTGAAAGCAACTCAACCTTGATGCTACTTATCATTTTGTAGCCTGCAATATATTTAATCAAAATTGGTTCTTAAGGGTGAGGGGTAAACCCATATATTCCTTTTAACTGAGGAGCGGAGATCACTCTTTAGTAGCAAAAGACAAACATAAGCGTTTATTGTAAATTAGTGGCATTTATATGCTTAATATCAGCCAGGTAATGAATATTTTGCTATGACATACAGTGTGTTCTTTCAAGCACTGTCAAATGTAAGGGGTTAAATTTCCCTCAGTGGGATCACTATTTCCATGCTGTCCTTTTTCATTATAGAAGCTTATTTCTGAACCACTTTTCCTGTACATGCATTTTAAAGGTGTGTAATTAACTGGTTGCAAGTTGTTAGGTAGTTCATGGAGTGTGAACTGGCCATTGATTTGTTTTCTTTATTTACAAGTTTCCAATAATATTCATGGATGAGAGCAGGACGTGGAGGCTATTTTACCCATGTATTACTTTATTCCTAGCTTGTTGCATCAGATTAAAAAGCAATTTTTGAAGCCATTTGCAATTTCTCAAATTTCATCAAAAATTAGTATTCAGAGGAGCTTTAATCAAAAGGCAACAGTGGTTAGAACCCAACTCACCCAGAGAACGTAGCAGTTGTGTGGGGAGAGGTGCCCACCCTTCAGCCACGAGGTGGGGGAGAGGCAGGTCAGGGCGCTCTCATCACCTCAGAAACGGAGCTCACGGTTCCGAATCAGTGATAGAAGCTACAAAGGGTTTTGTCTATATCTATTTACAGCACTGTCCTAGCAAAGGCTCTAGATAGATAGCACGCACCCTAAAAGTGTCTCTGTTGTTTTGCATACGTGTTACTGGCTTCTCCTCGTCCTAGGTCAGCTTGTAAGGGTGGTTCTGTGTGGTTTTGTGGAGCAACATGGTTTGCAACGTGGTCTGCATCCGGCTTGCCTCCAGGTTTTTCCCACACACTTTTTGTCTATCACATGAATTCTGGTGATATTTCTTCCCAGTCACTGAATCTCACAGGCCCTTTGGGCCGACTGGAAAAAATTCTTTCAGTTGTTCTTAGACCTGTGTGGCTAGTTCAGTCCTTCATAAAGCATTATCATTATTTTTTGTGTAAGGGCTGTACCATTTTTACTGTTGTAATTTCCTGAAGTGATGTGTTTATTCTTTGCCCTGAAAAGAGGAAGATATTACTTTCTTCACAGGCAAACCCAAGATCCCCCATCTGGCCCTTCACAAGGGATCGTTCCTACCGCGCGCGCGCAGCCTGTGCCCCACTCTCATCACTGCGCGGTGGGGAGGGACAGGGCAGCCCTTGGGGCCAGCTGGGGAGAGGTGCGGGGACAGGAGGAACCCAGCACCAGGCTCCTTTCAGAGGCTGCTCTGCCCCTGGCAGCACCAGACTTAGACCTCCACAAGCCTCACGATATGGGCGGCCTCTGGCCGCTTCAGCGAGGCTCCCTCAGCCAGCGCTTGACCCGCCGCGGCTGGGCATACGTGTCACTGATACCACGTAACCTTCAGGTGATGAGAACCCGCCAGCAAGTTACCTCATGGCTAATGGCAGAATCATGCCTGTATTCACGATGGACAAGCATAACTGCAATGGCCAGAGTGTGGCCATCTCAGATCCATATGCCCGTGCATATCCACACGGCTCTTGCACAAGCCTGGGCACAGGAGCACTGTGCTGTAAAACCAAGGCCCCTGCGCACGCTGGTTCTGCTGTGGTTGCTGAGGAGTGAGGTCGTGCTGGCTGCTCCACGATGACAGAAGCAGTTCAAGGCCAGGTGAGGAGACCCGGGCCGGGGGGCGCCTGGGTGTGCAGGAGATACCCGTGGAGCTGCCCGTTCAGGCCTGGCGCTGCACGGAGGGCCGGCAGGTCCGGGTGCTTGGCCGAGGATTGTGGCAGAGAGGGTCAACAGGCAGCCCCTGTCGTAAAAATGTAACCATTTCTATTAGGTAATCACATTGCTTATAGATATAAATAGTTGTAATTATTACATTTTTACAAAATTATTCTTTAAATGAATTTTACCAAGGAAGCCAAAGCAAAGTCTTTCCCTCAGTGTTACTCTGTCTCTGCAGATTCCCCTCTGCCTTTTCTTTTGCTTTTTGATTAGTTTCTTATAGACAAATTTGCAGGTCATTGGCCCCAGGATGTTCCTCAAGCAAACCCAAAAATGGCCTGTGCCAACCCCCCCCTTCCCACTCCCGTAAGGGAATGGCCATTGTTTGCTTCATCCTTCGGGCCTTAAACTGTGTGCATGAAATTTAATATCGTGTCAATTTTCCATGCTGGTCTAGGAAAAGTGACATTATTTTCCCCCTCCAAAGAACACTACCCATAATTATACTGCATTAAGTAAAATCAGCGTGAGCAGTTTTAAATGAGAGAGTGGGAGCTGAAATGGAAGTAGGGGAGCAGGCGGAGAGCTACTGAGACGGGAACGCTGAACAGCAGAGGCCGGGCGAAATTAAAATGAGGCACGAGCCGCATTGAAACGGCAAATGGGAGGCTGACGGCATTGGTAGGGGACACACTGGGGCCAATATAATAGAGAGTGTGGGTGAGTATGAAAGACAAATGGCAGAAACAAAGAGCCTTTTATAATAGCCGGGAACAATTAAGCTGCGTAACTGCAAAACGCGGCTGCGGCTGCCCCCCCGTGCAGTAACCCTGGGTGCAGCACTTTGCCGAGGAGGGCCGCAGTTTTTCCGCTCCTTTTGTTTCCAGCTGCCCCCGCCAGCCGCTTTGTGCTCGGCGGCCTGTGTGCTCCCGCGGGTTCTGCCAGACAACAGCCTGCGCTGCACTCACCGCGGCGCGAGGGCGCCGAGCAGCGCGGCCCAGCACCAAGCGCAGGGGCAGCGCCTGCCCGTCGCTGCGGTGCTGGCAACGGCCCTAGCAAAGCGCGCTTGAGAAGCTTCCTTTACTCATGCAACACGGGACTTCATGGTTTTTTTTTCCAGTGACTTTAATTTAGAAAACATAATGCAATCTTTGCTAATATGTTTAAAACAAGCACGTGACACAGGAGAACAGGAGAACAATGGGTGTCGTTGCTAAGAGCAAGTGGCCTTTTCCCCCTTATTTAGTATGTATTTTGGGGCCTTATTACCAGTTGTCAGGTCACCCTGTTCTGAGCACATCCTGTTTGCTGAATCAATTTTGACATTGATTCAGCACAGCCTAGAGTAAGTTAGTGTGTCTTTAAATTAGATCCACACCTCCTGAAACGAAAATCTTCACAGAGCAGCTACTGCTCTTTCCTAGAACTGAATTTCTGTCTCTCCCTCCCTCCTCCCAGGAAAATCCCTTTCAGAATACATGAAGTTAGAGCCAGTAGAGGGCTGTGGCAGCAGATGCAGAGCTGAGATGAGCGCAGAGCTGTGGTGCAAACCCCACAGCTCAGCTGTCGTGCCACGCTGCAGGTAATTCCTCATCTGACCTGCAACTCCCCTGTAAAATCCTGCTTCCCCACAAGATAAAACTACAGTTGTACATATCTAAACCCAGGTACCAAGTAAAGCAATATTTAAGCCTCAGCTAAATCCGATACGAATTATCAGAGAGCGTCTTCCACACATACCAAGGGATCAGGTTGCTCACAGAATGTAAATAAGCAGTTACAAAATAGCAGGGCTTACTGTAGGAGCACCACAGAGACAACCCTGCTAGGAAGCATCAGAGCTCAATCCCAGTTTCCTTCTCCCCTTGTGGTTTCAATCTCCGGAGCCCTGGAGTTCCCAGGAGTGATCCATACATCCCAGACTGAACAGCTTGGCCGGCTCCATGTACAGAAGAGGAGGCAGTGACTTCTGCTGCTGCTGCCAGGCTGGACATGAGGACCTGCCCCTGCAATTCGCATAGCTCCTGCTTCGTTCAGCACTCAGGCATCCTCGAAGGCTGTCGGCTACATCGGGCCTCGGAGGGAATGCAAACTCAACTAACATTTGTTTTCCAAATAGTTTCTGCTTGGCATACAGTTTGGACACTAAGCTACCTAATCCTTTCAACTCGATCCTACGGGACTTCAAAGGAGGCAAGTCTGATGTTTTTGTTACACCTTAGACTTACACCCCATCTGCTTGTCACCTGCTCCTAGGAAAGAAGCTTCGAGTCCTATGGGCCATTTTTGCAAAACAAGCATTTTGAAAGGTGTTCTGAATTTAGGTGGTGGTGCCAGGGAGAACGACGGTTGTATGGCTCATGTTGTTAAAGAGTGTGTCTCTTCTTGCCATCTGCTCTCTCAGTGTCATTTTATATGTATTTTATAGGAAAACTTCTGGAAGAAAATTATGTGAACACTCCTCTCTCTGGCTGTCGTCGTCCACCCAACACACCTTGGTGCACCCATTAGGCAGGGACTGAGTACACTCGACAGGTAAACAAACTAACTCCTTTGCACCAGCCTTGCTAGAGGGCAGTAACAGGTGAAGAAGACATGATAGAAATAAGAATTTGGCTCCCTTTCCAGTTTCTAGCTGCTGGCCACGTCTGCATGCTGAACTACATTCTTCCATGAACTCACAACTAATCCACTCTGCATGCTCTTTCCAAAGGCACATAAATTAGTCAAACCTAATGCAGCCAGGTCAGATGCTATGCCAAATTTCATTTCCCATCATGCAGCTTAAAAAACACTTAATACATGATGCTAAAGGTTTCTTTCAATACTCACAAAAGGTCTCTGTTTTTCATTTCATACTCACCCATTTTAAAATACCTTCCCAAATAATGACGTTCTCAGGCAGATGTAGGCTTGGTCCTTATATTCATGCATGAGCTGCTGAAGCCAGAGCTTACGAGCTGCGAATCAGGAGTTCAATATGCAGTATTTAAGGGTAGAAGTGAGGGAAAATCAGTGGAAATTATTGTAAAGCCTTACCTAGGCTTTAATTAGACATATGCCTATTCCCTCTTTCCTGGACCAATGAGTACATTACACTGCAGGTTTTCAGATCTTTCATGGAAATGGACCACAATAATAGCACCAATATGCCACATTTGTAATCTAGTTGTATTTGTACATTCACAAGTAAGCTCACTACCCACCTAATTTTCACCCTGAAAGCTCTTCTCAGATGGACGTCTACTCAGTGAAACTTTCAAGGCTTAGCAAGGGATAACTTGGAGCTTCAAATCAAAAGTTTATCACTGAATATAGTGTCAGCTGATAAGCTTCCTAAAAAATCGTGTAGCAGGGCCTTCAATTATGGCTGGATGAATCCCTTAGCAAACTGGTCTTTAGCAAACTTGGTCCTTAGCAAACTGGGTTTATCTTGCTCTCAGGGAAACAAATGTTCTAATGCACTCCTAGTTTAAACTTAAACGGCTCTAATATAGGACACAAGACCCTAACTTTGATGCTTCTGCCTTTCTTTTTCTCCTTGCCATCCACTGCAATGTGTAGAGATTGGATTAAAATTCACTTGTTTTCTGGGAAACATTAGAAATCCTATGTATTAAGTCCTACTTCAGCTCTAATTAGGGGACTTACCAGGATATAACCCTTCAGATCTATCAGGACAAAATTCACCTTAAAAGTGTGTTTGTCTCTCTCCATGCGGACAAAAATACAGTTTTAGGATAACCACTAAAAGTCTGTTCTCCTTGTTTAGGGATCAGAGTAGATGGGGCTTATTGTGTTTGGGTTTTGGTTGGATTGGGTTTTGGGGTGTTTTTTTTTTTTTTCTTTCCTTTATTTCCTTTATATTTAGTTTGCTGTGAAATCGTCATGGGAAGGTAAATGGATTTCAGAATTCAGGACTGGAGAGGTAAAGGAAATCTGTGCACCTGGGTAACTTCACGATTCCATAAAGACTTTCCAAAATTCACTCCGACAAATTTGGTGATTTAAACTTTTTTTTTCCACTGGCATTCTGTGTAATACTTTTTTTTCCTTTCTTGGTAATTATTGAATCTCAAAGACTTAATGCACTAGCTGTATTCATGCAGTTCTTGATTTCCTTTGACTTTCCCATTTGGCAGATTGTGCCTTCCACCCTGCCACGCACTTGCTGATTGCAACATGCGACGTTGCTGTCAGTTGCATCAACGGCCAAGTAGAAGCTTGACTGCCTCTATCTTGCACGTTTGTTTGTGGCACGAACCTTGGTTCCCGACCAGCACCTTGGCTGGTGGCTCATCCAAAAGGACCTTTGAAATTCTGACGTGCAGCAGCACTCGCTAGCAGAACGCCTTGCAGAAATAAAGCCCAGCTTTGACTGCAATTTCAGTTCTGTGCCGCATAGGGAGTGTTTCAGGACTGACCTTTCGAGAAGATTGCCCTGAACTACTGGCTTGTAAATAGCTTAAAGAGCTTCCACTTTCACTCTGAGTAGGTACCACCCATACCTACGTTTTTCATATCCCTGTTAGACAGGAAGATCTGAGAGAAAGTGTGAGATTCCTGAAGGCCAGTGGTCATGCTGTGAGCAAGCCAGGTAGGCACCAAACCTAGATAAAAGGGCAGATAGGTGTTAGGCCTAGACAAAAGGGCAGATGGGCACCAGAGGGGCACCAGGGTGCCGGAAAAGATAAGGAGCAATCAGATAAGGAGTCAAAGAATTGAAGACAAACAGGTAGAGGGGGACGGTCGTTAAATGTGAGGACACGTGGGCACTGTTAGTTAGCCTATCCCGCTGTATAGGTAGACGCATGGACTTGGGGTCTTGACCAATCCTTGTAAAGAAGCGCTCGCGTGTACGGGGAAGTCTTGCATATAAGCGTGACTGGAACCCTGAATAAACTGGCACTGCTTGATCACATTGATCCTGTGAGTGGTGTCCGAGACCCCCACGTTGACAAGAAGGGGAGCTTAAAGAATTCTGTAAGTTGCAAGCAGCCTGGAGCAAGACTATTTTAGTGAACCAATCTAGAAGTTTAAATACTTTTGTTTCAGTTGTACAAAGGATTCCAGTTAGGCAAAGACATGAGCAGTTATTCCCAACTGCATAACACATCTGCCTATTAAAAACCCTAAGAATAGAACACTACATTTAAAACAGTCCTAACAGGTGAACCAACACAGAAATGTGAAAATTGCAAAACTGTTTTGGTTAAGTATTTTTATGAGATGAGCAAAACCATAACAAACTATTCTTTGACAGACCCACCTAACATCTTTATTATCTACCTGCAGCCTCTATGATTTACTCCAAACACACTTAGGAAAAAAAATTAAAAACAGCAATGAAAGAGACCTCAAAGTGCTGTAAGAGCATGTCTATGCAAAACTGTATAAACTCTTCTGAATAACTGAAAATATTTTTGACCTTTTACATATTTCCTCGGGTGATGAGGATTCCTAAAGTAATGTTTGCAAGTTAATAACTTTATCATCCAGGACAAGAGCACCCCACGTGGAGTCAATACTTGAGCTGTTCTGATTTAGTGCTGTTTGTTAAATATTTTCCTGGCTCTGTAATGCCATGATTTCCCACTGGGAAGCTGCCTAAGGACAAGGGCCTGCCCATTAGTTTGCAGCGGGCTGTTCTCACCGAGTGTGGTTTATTTCCACAGGCCAAGCAGGCAAGGCCGATGGGCCGCTCCGGGCTTGCAGCCCGAGGCTCCGGAGCCAAGCAGGAGGCAGAGCTGGGTCACGGCAGCTGGGCGGCTCCCGCTGAAACTGCAGCGAGAGCCCTTGCAAAGGGCTGCTGACTGCACCACAGCCAGACACGGGGATTAAAAAAATATATATATATGTCATTTTATGTCATATTAATTTATTTTTAGTGCTGCTAAATAAGATGCCTAAGGACAGCGTGGCGTGATGTTTCCTGGCATGAGAGGTCCTGCCTCCACGGAAAGCACTCGCAGACGTTTCAGCACAGCAGTTCTCGCAGAATCACATGTTGGCTGAGGCTGGCAGGGGCGTCTGGAGATCATCCAGTCCAACCCCCCTGCAGGGACACCCAGAGCACAGGGCACAGGGTCGTGCCCCGGTGGCGTTAGAACATCTCCAAGGACGGAGTCTCTGCAGCCTCTCAGAACAACCTGCTCCAGCACCACCCCCATAGTCACGAAGTCTCCCTCTTGCTCGGACAGCGCTGCCGGGGCGCCCGTCTGTGGCTGTTCCTGCCCGTCCTCTCCCTGGGCTCCGCTGAGAGGAGTCTGTATAAGACCAATGCATTGTTTTAAATTTGTCAATAATGTGTCATTACAATAACAATAAATTCCTGATCTGGCTTAAGCCAAGGCTCTTTTTATTTATGGAATTAAGCTCCTGTCTACCTGTTTCTTCCTTAGAGAACTCAGGGATAAAGTGGTGGTTTTCAGAACAAGTTCAGGTTAATCCAATGGCAGCATTCATTTCTGTGTTATCAGTCCTGCAGCCCTCTACTGCACAGTATGCAAATTCTCCGCGAAAGGACAACCCAGCAAGCTAGCCAAGTGTTTAGGCACCCAATAAACCTTCACAAAATAGCTCCGCTGGCTCAAAGGAGATCACTTTTTGGCCCCTTTCACCACCCTAACAAACCAACTCATTTCAGCAGTTTGCTAATCAGTCCAAGGCACCAATCCTTGGCTAATCAGTCCAAGGCACCAGAGCTCTGGAACAGATTTATTAATGATGATCAATTATGGCCAGGTGAAATTGCTGACAGATGATGGCTTTTTATTGTTACCTGACAATACTTGCAAAGCCTTTAATTGGATAAATGTAGTTAACAAGCTGACCCTCCCATCTGCTGTCATTTCTGCTGCAGCTTCCGCGTTCTAGTGCTTGCTCCAGGTATCCGTGGTCAGTCACTTTTCTTCCAGCTCTGCGTGGAATACAAATCTCTCTAATGAGCCAGTCTTGCTGGAGCACTGTCATTCAAGCTGTGTCTGATTTCACGTAGCACAGCTCCTGCAAACATCCCTCATCCCTTGCAAGCCCGTGATGCTTTCAAAAAAAAAAAAGACCACTGAAGCAGAAAAGCCTCACTGGCAAGATCTAAAAATCCTCAAAGCTGCCCGCTTCTTAGGCTCAATAAGCGCAGGGTTGTTTTTTGCTTTTTTTATTTTTTTTCCCCCCAGACCACAGGAACAGTAAGGCCGTAAATCTAAAAGAACAAAATAAATGGCATTTTTATTTTCGAATCTGACAATCTCCCCGGTGCTGCCGCTCACCGCAGCCAGCAGCCGCCCCATGCGCTGCAGCTCGTCAGCACTGCTGAGCGCGCAGGAAGGCAGAGCGGTACCGTAAAACCGTCTGCCCTCGGGGTGTGCGGGGCTGGCGGCGCAGCCAGGAGCCACCTGGCCCACGTTTGGGCAGCGCAGCCCTGGGGAGCCCTGTTCCTCTCAGCGTTGCTCCGCTGATGCCCCTGCCCTGGCCGAGCTGCCAAGGCAGCCTGGGCAGGGCCACAGCCCCTCCGCGTGGAGCGCAGAGAGCGGCTGGCACTGAGGCAGGAGGCTGTTCCCAGCGTGGGAATCCTTTCTGTGGCTAATCCGTCTGGTGCTTACAGGATACTCCAAACAAATCTGGGCCTTTGTGCCCTGTGTGAGGGGCTCTCAGCGTGCGAGCCGGCCCCGTCGCGGTGAGCGCCCCCAGCCAGGCTCGCCCGCGGCGCCAGGGCAGCCGGGTGGCGCTTCAGGCTGGGCCTCCTGCGCCAACATAGCCCGCGCCGCAGGGCCGGCCGACTCTGCTCTAGGATTAGGAAGCTGGTTTTGATCGATATTCAAACACTCCAGCAAACTCACAGTTTAGAAGTGAACTTCACCCTTGAACAATTTGGGATTAAGGATCAGCCAGAGCCCTTCTTTTCCTCCCTGCTCCCTGCCTGCATGTTCAAAGCCATTTCTTACTCTTTGGTTTCATTTATCATCATGCAGCTCAGGTTTTAAAGCAATAAAAATGCTACAGAATTATGGTTTTGGCAGTACTGACAACATAGGCTGTAGTTCTAAGACACGGGATCAGGAGGGAGGAGTACAGCTGTAGGGAGGCTCTCCTGGCACACAAGGCGTCTGCCGGTAAGCACCGTCTTTGCTGTGCTTCATGGCCTGAGGACAGCGCACACAGTAATATTTGCTGCTGCATCTCCTAAGGCACTGCCTGCAAATACAAAGCTGAAGAGCTATTGATGTGTTTTTTTCATTACAACGCGTGCTGTCATCAGCGTTGGGCTGTTTTATTTTCTTCAGATAGGACTACAAGGCAATAGGTAGCAGCTGCTTTCACCCAACTCCTCTTGGAAACAAGCCAGTTTCTAACAAAGTCCATCTGAATCTCTGCATTCGTTTTGGCGGGTGCTGTATCACATCTTGGGATTTACTGCTGCACTGTCCTAACAAATGCGTCGAGCAGAAGCCCTCAGAAGACTGGCTGCCTCTCACGGTGCCCTTGCAGCGAGCCCTCTTCCCCCGACAGACGGCCAAGAGGAGACTGGCACAGGGCAGTCCTCAAAGAGCCTGTGCAGCTGGCACCAGGGAGCTTGTGGCTTTCGCTCTACCCAATGGCAGTCATAGCGTAAGGGCTCATCTTTCCGAGACTTACGTCCTATGAGTCACTGTTGGCCCAAGACCCATGGCACCCATCTCTCAAGTCATCCGAGGTACTCAGATTCAGCACTGCTCTTTCTACAGAAACTGTTCCCTTCTCCTTGCCCTGTGCTCAGCTCCACTCCTTAAAACACATTTTATACCTGCAACACACTTCCTGCAAAAGGAGGAGGAATGAGGGGAAGGGGAGGAAAGTCAATGCATGCCCCTTTCCAGAGAGTGCTGGGATTGCACTCACTCTCTGGCGAAGCTCGGTCTCTGCAGGCCCTTCCCCACTGTCACCGAGTGGTATTTTTAGTGTCAGAACCAACTGAGATGCACTAGTGGATCTAGCACTAAGAGTAAAGCAATGATGCAAAACACACTTGAGTAGGTAATAGACATTTCTGGAGTTTACAAGTTTTATCAGAGCAGCCATTTCCTCTGAAATTTGGTCAAGGATTTTCTTCCTAAAAGACTGTGATGCTCAGTGCAAAATGCAATGTGCGCACTGGGGCAAAAGATCACCAAGGAAAAACTGTGAAGCAAAAATAGAAAAATATTTTAATAATTTGCAGCACTTACAGATTTAGAAACTCTTTTCCTTTGCAATTCATGGCAACCAGATCTCTCTCTTGGTCAACTTTCCCTGGTAAGCCATAGCAAAATGGAAAGAAAAAAAGAAAACATCACTTTGGGAGAGTCACTCTATGCTGGTGTTTAGTGCCCAAGCTGAGGAATGCAGTTCTCAGCCTTTCATATCCTTGAAGCTTCCCAATTTTGACTTGTTTAATCACAGGATTTTTGTTAACGTTAACCAAAGCAATGAATCATCCTGTTTTTCTGTATGTGAAAGACTTGTGGAAAGCTGAAATGGCGCAGAGAGGGCTCAGTCAAATTAAGCACAGACAATGCCCGCAGCCTCTTCTCTCGCCCAGTCTGGTGGGGCCTGGTTGGAGGCCTAAAGGCCAAGCCCTCTGCTGGGGAAGCTCCGCTCACCACAGGCGGACGGCTCTGCCCTGCCGCGACTGAGCGCGCGCGGAGGCTCCGTCAGGCCCGCAGGACACCCAGCGACCGGCCGCGCTCGGCTCCGCCAGCCCCTCGCGCTGCTCTGCTGCGCCTCACCGCCCACCTCGCTCTCAAAGCCAGTTGCTTTTTTAGCACTTCAGGTGCAAATTCCTGCCTGCTTGTATCTTTTTGCCCCGTTGCTGTGCTTTTTGTGGACTCTACCAGAGATTTGGTAAATAAGAACAGCGAGGCAGGACAGCAAGGTGCCATCTTCACATAAAAGATTTCTCTGGAGCTACTCCCTGCCCACATGAACAGGGCACAGCGGCACTACCTCGAAACCTTGATTATCTTTATTTGAAAGACTTTACCTTCGTGCTTCTTTAAAAACAAAGCCTACTCACTCTGATGTGACTTAAGGTTTTGTGATAACTGAGTTCGCTCACGTTACAGGCATTAGCCCATCATGAGGAGTCTGGGTTGCACTATTTAAAGCCATCCCACCCATACCAGCATCACCGATGAATTATTCACTACTATTACACCTATGCTGGCTAACATTCAAGCTAGTATAAAAACAAGTAAGTTGTTCTCCTAGGTACCTTTCTACAAGCTTCTGAATTACTGTCATCTAGAAATAGATAAAACTACATTTATGGGTAATGCATAAAATTCAAATGACACCTTTATTTACATTAGCTTTTTAACTTTTCTGGGTGTTGCATGATACAAAAAAGAAAAAAGAGTTCATACTACATTTTTATAGGGAATCAAGTTGAAAAGTTAATCTACAAAATAAATTTGTCAAAACTGGCTAAGCAGAAAACGTGTCAGCTCAGTTTTAGAGCACTCTGTCAATTTTATACTGTCTGCTGGCGTTCAGATCATATTCCTGATGTCTCGGTTATAAAAACAGAGAGCTCATGCAGGTTAATTTGCAGTACTCTCATAGCAAATTTTACATTCTTCACTTGATCAGAAGAGCAGGTCAATACCCTTCACATTCGTCTCACAAAGCAATTAGGGATTCAAGTAGAGAGAAAACTAGATCCAGGAGGAGACTTTTATCAGAAAGAAAATTACATTTAGCAAGAGAAGGAGACAGAATTTTAATTCCATGACAAACTGCTTTATAATCTCTCATTCTGTAGAAAACAAGTTGTACTGTAAAGATTAATCAAGTCATTTTATTCCATATTAACATTATGCAGCAACCAATATGAGTGTCTGGGTAAACAGAAACTTCATGAAATGTTTTGCTGCAAAGCTGACTTCAATAATACAGGCAAATGATAAATTCGACAATTCTGCTCACTGCCAGAAATAAAAAAAATGGCTTCAGGAGCAAATAACACTGATTCATACTGTGCTCAAGCACTAGTCAACAAAATCTATTAAACTACACAGGGGGGAAAAAATCAAAGAAGCTTTGTTATCTTACTTGTGACACCTTATTTAAATCTCAGGCATTACCTCTTTATATCAGCATAAATACGTAGCCTTCTACACCTTTTATGATGTGGTTACAGACACAAGAATGTTATAGTTGAAAGCAAGAGCTAGTTCAAGGAATTTCAGACTTTGAAATCAGCAAGATACAAAGCTAAAATTCATATGTTCCTTTCAAGTTATGAATACTTTCACTAAAACATAAATATTTTAACATATATTAATTTTTTCTGACATTCAAAATTGTAAAGTCAATATGGCAGAATTATTGTTAAAAGCAGATATTTACAAATATTCTTTTTTCCATACATAAAGTATTTGGCATAATTATAACAATCTTACTGCATACACAACTGTTTGCTTCTTTTTCACATAATGGTACACTCCTTATTAAAATTTACCAATTATGTACAAAAATACTTGAACATTTATTATAGAAAACCTCTATAACCACCATCAACAGCTTGTAACTGCTGGAGGTTTAATTGAGAGAATATAAAAAGTGGTCACTTTCTTCCAGTTAAACTATCAACAAATCAAACACAGTTAAAATCAACATGAGCTTCCCAACAAAAGAGGGAGGATATTTTTAACAGCATGATTTTAAATGCAGTTCATACATCTGTTTTCGAGCGAGTGTTAAACAGTAAGAGGAGGCATACAAAAAATACATACAGAAGGTGCTTTTCTTTCCCCACGTTCCTACAGCTTGGCATTAATTTTCCAGAGCTCTTTAGATGCTAATTGCGAAGACACAACTTAAGCCCAAATACTGTTCTCCTGCATGATGATGATGATGATGTACTTAAAAACCAAATCCAAAATCCCACTCTACTGGTACATAAAGTTCAAAGAGCTCTGTAGAATTTTTGCTATTTTTTTTTTCCAGGATTGTTAATGACTTTCGCAATTTGCTTTTAAAATTTATTGATACATAGCCAGTAGTTTATATTTCTTAAATTTATTCATCTAGTATTGCCTTCATACTAGTCAGTACTGATTCCAGTACACAGATTCATTTGTACCTATATATTACACAATTTTAGAGTGAAATTCAGGAACAGCAGAGAACCACTACTAGTAAACTGCTGGAAACTAACTGGAAGAATAAAAATAAATTGCACCTAAAAAAGAAAAGGACGCATCAGGTACAGTAATACACTAACAGCGCAAAAGCCTTATCAAGATTTACCAGAAAGGCGCTCTATGCTGTTTGAAAATCAGGTATTTTTTATTCATAAAAATAATATGAACTGAGTGTTTGTTTCGAAAACTCCAAACCACATTCTTGCCACACTTCTCTGCAGTATAACTTGCATTATATCTCCATTGTTCACAGACACCTGAAATGACTAACCTGTTCACCAGATAAGAGAGACAACTTCCAGCCTACTTGCAGAAACACCCTAGTCTACAGACTACTTTGTTACAAAGCGTGCATTTATTCTAGCAATAAAGATCCAGTCAGTATATTCCGCATTTTGTAAGAAGCAGTCAGCTAACTCACATGAGAGCTGTAGGGTTTTAGGTTTAATTTATTTTTAAATAAAAATAAGGTACAAATAAAAGTGTATATCAGTATTCATCACCATGAAATTAAGAAAAGTCTCTCATTCATGCTTCCTATAGTATCTGGCAACCTCAATTAGTAACTTCTTTTAAAAATGTGCAACATAATATTAATAAGCATTGAAAAATTACTTAAAAGAAAACGTCGGTAAAATATTAAAGTGCCTAACTAAATGTACTTTACCATCTTTAAAAAATATTATTTCTCAAACGGTAAGGAACTCGCTGCCGTTAAATACAAAAGAGGCTTCTCACAACTGAGACACCTTTCGCGGCAGCGGCCTGGGCCTCGGCACCTGCTCAGTCCTGCGGCCGCCGCTCTCCAGGTTGCTGGGGCGGCCGAGCTGCGGCTTGGGCGGCAGCGCCGGCGGCTCCGCGGCAGCGGGGATGGAGAGGCTGTGAGGTAGCGGCACGGGGCGCTTCAGCGTCCGCTCGTAGACGCTGTAGGGCGGCGGCGTTTTGCTCTCCTTCCTCACGGGCTCCTCGGCGGCGCTGTGGTTGGGCGCAGTGCCCGCCTGCTCGCTGCCTTGGCTCTCAAAGCCCGACGTTTCCGACGTGCTGCAGCGGCTAAGCGAGGAGATGCCGCTGCTGTAACTGCCCGACAGCGCCGGGGAGTGGGATACGAGCCCCGAGGAGTGATATTCGACAGGAGATGGAGTGAACGACTGCACAGAGCCCTGCCAGGGGAAAAGCGCATCAGTGGGAGGCACCCAGAGTGGGGAACTGGGCATTAGCATTTCTTTGTCTCACACTAAAAATACCATGTTTGCACAGATGCTGAAGCAGTTAATAAATATAAACCAAGATACACGTATACAAATCTCTTTAATTAAAATGCAGTTCTCATTAAGATCCAATTAAGACCAATAGAAAGCTCATTTCTAGAGCACCTAAGCATACCTTAAAAACAGTGCTTCATACCACTAACTTAAAGTGGAAGCAAAACTTTACTTAAATGTTATCTCGCCGTTGTCATACTCCAGAAAAATCCGCGAGTGTTTTAAGGAGCAGGAGCGCACCTTAGCGTTCCCAGCTCTCCACAGAAAAGGGCCGCCACGCTGCGCGCGTAGCTAGGAGCGCCCTGCCCCCTAACGCCGGAACACGGCACTCGCACCGCATCCAGTGCTTCCCACACTGCTGCTCTCCTGTAAAAATCATTTCCCAGGTTTTCCTCACAATTTTAGTGCACAGGCTTGCAGCAAAGAGTGCGTTTGGGCAGTGGCACCGTTTCCATGTGTGGCATGCACAAGTGCCGTAGGCGAGGTGCAGAGCAGGTGCCTCTGCGGGAGCCGGGTCTCAGCTCTGCTCGCGATTACAGGCATGGCCGTGAAGCGGCGGCAGCAGGAGCACAGGAGGGAAGGAACTCCCTGCTGCTGCAGAAGGCATTTGGAAGCCTATCTCCTTTGCCCTCTCTCCCCACCATCTCTCTATTGGTTTCTGGACACGCTGCACAAGATGCAAAGCAACATCAGACCGGGGGTCAGGGCAAGTGGCCCAAGCTGCCACACCAGGAGCCTTGCAGGTCTCTGTGGGGTGGCCAGGGAGCGAGCTAAACGTCCAAGCAGCACCGAGAGTGCTGACAGAGAATGGGAAGCCCTGCTGGAAAGTGCCGGAAGCCCTGGTCTAGTGAAGCTGGTCTTCAGCTGAACCTAGCTGAAAACTGCTAGGTTAGGAAAAAAGCTGAAGCAGTTTTGCAACATGACCAATTTTGCATAAAACAGTGTCAATCTAGACACAAGGGATGGAGAAATCATGGCTTACAGGCATGCTTCGGACCCAATTACACTAGCTGGTTCTCAGCTGCTCAGCTTTGGTGAGAGTGTGAGCCATGCAGCAAAGGGTAGGGAGAGAGGAGAGGGGTACAGGGACCTGATTGTGCTGACTTTGTTCTGCTGAGATAAACTCAATTATCCATGTAGGACTGCATCCACAGCACACTCAAAGCAATGGTAAGATTTTAATTTACATCAGTGGGTTTTGTATTCGGGTGGTTTCTCTGGCAGTGGGTAACAGTTGGAACAAAAGATAAAAATTGCTCTCTGTGTGTGGCTAGGGAAAAGCACGGCAAACTCTCTTTAACTGCCATTATGTGTTGCAGATGTTTTGTACATAGTGGGAGTCCTGCTTGGCTACTCGCTTCAGGTTCTGTTTCAGGAAGCTGCTGCCAGTCTCATCTATGCAAACTTCTGAGGTCAAAGTTTTCAAATTAATGATGTAATTGGTTCAAGTTCCAAGAACACTTGGCGCTTGATCCAAGGGGCTATAGATGGGATTTAGGAGCTTTGCTTCTCTCACTCAAAACAAGAGCAAATATGTGTAAATCCTGCCTGTTTGAATTCAGGGGCTGAGTGGGGATAAGCACTTAGTCCCTGACAGCCATACAGACTGCTTGCAGCAGTCATGATTAACAGTCTAGACACCAAAAGAGTCTGGAAATTCAAAGATGCTCAAAGTGACATCCAACAATCCTCCAAAGTATTCTGTGCCAGCACCACCTTTCCCAAGTAAAGGGTGTATATTGCTCTGTGGCAATATACAGGTTGGCTGGAAAAATGCTTAAATTCCATGCAGGTCTTCAGAGGAAAATGTTATGACAAGCCTGAAATGGCCCCAAGGATCATGAGCACCAAGTCAATTCAGGAACACGGGAAAACCTGCTCGATTTTGGATCCTGCTGCTCTGAAGAGCTCCCTGGGAAGCAGTTGGTGCTAGAGCGGTGCCGAGCTCAGGCCCAGGACAGTGTGAGGAAGCATGGGGAGTTCAGAGCACCCGGAGCAGCACAGTCCCCTCAGCTGCACTGGGACCATGGGGCAGCCGTGTGGGGAACTGCAGCCTCATGGGGTGACCAAGGGGAGAGGTTAGACTTGTGATTAGGGACCTCCAGGGGAAAGGAGGCACCGTGGGGCTTCGCTTCGCTCCTCCGGGGTTTTCCTGGAATACACAAGCTCTGGGATCCTGGGTCCCATGCTGCAAGATGACTCACGCTGCCTTCTCAAGGTTTCCAACCAAGAGGCTGTTGAGCAACGAGCAGGTACCAACACCTGCAGATACCTTTACCCTGCTCAGTTTAGCAGCTCTCCTCAGAGGAGGACTGCACAGCCAGGATCCCCTGCTGTGCAGGGGATGCCTGTCAGGGAGAACAAATGTTTACTCCCGGCCTGTGCTTAACGTAGCTTACCTGTGCTTAATGTAAGCTCCAGACTGTTTCCACCTGCCTACACAACCTCCCCAGACTGCTCTGCAGAAGCACTGGATACAAAAATGAATACAGCAGGGATAACCACCTAACACCCCTGCTCCAACAGCTCTGCATGTTGAGGGATGAGAGGAATGGGCTGTGTACCCGCTTTCCTTCATTAGCATCTCTTTTTGCCACTACTGGAGCCTCTGGGGTGGATGGACCACTTGATGTTTCCTATGTTTATTTCTTGTGTTCCTTTCTTTCCACGACTCAGATGGGCTTGATTATCCATGTTGGGTAAAAAGCCTAATTTTAAGAAGTTAAGGAGTCTGAAGATCAAAATCTGGTTCTTGGCTGCAGTTTTGAAACTCTTCAATCTGCAGTTGTTATGGCTACTTACTCTTGTGAATGGATTACACAGGCATATGATGATAATAATAATAAAAAAATCCCACACAACATATCAAATATATACAATCCACCCCACAACATGAACAAGGGAGATTCACTGCAATAAGACAGTACCTTCATTGGAGATCTGCCAGCAGGAGAAGGGGAAATGGAGGCTATGTGTCTTGCTGGTGATGCTGTAAAGGCAGAAAGATTTCAGTGCACTCTTCACATTAAGGTTCTCACTAAATCTTAGAGATCATTCTACACCCAGCGTTATCCCTGGCTTTCTCTATGTAGTTGATCAATGGCTCTAAAGGTTTTAAAGATTTTGTTTTATTTTGTTTTCAAGGCTATCTTCCAGAACCAATACACCATAAGACATTTCTGCATCCATCTTCTCTGACAAATTTTGTATCACTGTAAAGTGCTTTATATCCTATCAATTGCTAACAGGATTCAAAAAGGTCAGTATCATACACTTTGCCCTTTTCTTTTTGTTTTTCTTCTTTTTCTAAGAATATATCCTGTACTTATATGTCAAACAAGAAAAAAAAAAAACCCAAACCACAATACATCTACTTACACCAAATGTTTCCTGTTGTAACAAAACCTGTAGACATGCTGTAAATACTCCTTGACATACTCTGGTGCATAATGCTAAACACAAAGCAACTGCAGTTTCTTAAGAACAATTGTATTTATATTACCACTTAAGCAGCCTTTCCTTTAAACAGAAATTACTCTTTTGAAGGGCAAATTGCTTACACTAACAGCACTCTTGCCCATCCATGACTGCTGTGCATTCACTTCCCAGTAAGATTCTTTTTATCTAATTTTTGACTGCCACCCTCTAATCATTGTAAGATCACAAGATTAAATTCCAACATCCTTTCTAGTGCAACACAAACTGTTTGAAACTAGTCATTAAGTGAAGAGGCAAAGTATTGGAAACCGAATGCTACAGACATCATTAACGATATGAAAACACCCACAGTTCTACAGCCTTCCATGTAGATAATCAATTAATAAATTAACCTTTAGCTTCTTGGGCAGGTTAATCGGAGTGGAAAGAACCAAAGCGCTCATGTAAATTCTTTTTTTTTTTTTAAAAAAAAAAAAAAAAAAAAAAAAAAAACCTTGAGCTTAGTCTGAAAGCTCCACACACTCACCAGTCTGTGCAGGTCTCGGTGGCACAGGGGGAGATATGAGCTTTCCACTTTCTGATGTGTTCCTGGCTTCTTTCCCACTGTCCAGGCTCCAGCTGCTGGGAGTGGTGTTGACAGCTGGAGAAGAATGAAAGAGTAGAAGTAAGCATCAGCTCTCGTAGCTCTCAGTTTCAAGCTCTCTGACCTGCCTTTATCCATGAGCTTACAAATATGCAGAGTGAAAATGTTAAGCGACTTAACAGCATGCCTGAAAAGCTCTCCTGATCACAGCAGCACTTGAAAGGCTCTTCAGCGCTGCCCGCCAGCCTCCTGGCTTGCCCGACTTCCACACCTGGCCCTCTGGCCACGCCAGATTCAGACCCTCACTGGCAGCAGCAGCTGAAGTGGCACTCAGGTACATTCCAAATCCAGCCACGAAGGCAGATAAACTGATTACATTAACAGGCTTCAAGCTTATCTTTCCAGCAGACTCCTATTTAAAGGTGTCTAGGCAGAAGGGAACAGACTATTCATGAACAATTTCCATTAAATCATTCTGCATGTGCAAGGTACTAGAAAGAGTCGCACGATTTCAATTGACATCCCTCTGAAAACTCGTAGTATTAACAGTCTTTTGTTGCAGCACAGGCTATAAGCTCAGAATGGAAAAAATAGGTAGAAGGAAGGGCACAAAATGGAAGGGAGGATGAAAAGGAAGAAAAAAAATATTGGAGAAAATTAAAACTGAGAAATTCCTTAGGACTAAGACAGCTCATATACCTCGTTTGTGTCCATCATCCAGAATCTATACTTCGACATGTAGATTGACTAGCACTTTGACCTGTATAAAATTGTCCACTTTATCTATCTGCCTTACTTTTGCCAAATTCCAGGACTTCCCATTAGGCCTAGAATAGCTCCCATAATATAACCAGAATACTTTGTATTATTACAGAGCCCTGGTGCCTGCAGAAAGGCAGATGGAAAGACAAAAAGTTTAACACAGGCAGAACAAAAGCTAATTTAAAACCTGCAGTTTTCCTTATACACGCCCCGCAAGCAGGGAAGCACCTACTTCTAAGAACAGAACAAAAACCCAGCAGTGAAAAATTCATAGATTGTCTTCAAACTTCATGGGAGAGTGAGGGTTTTAAGTGCTTTCAGCGACTAACAGGAGCCTGTACCATGCCATGGCAGTTTGCTTCTTGTGCGCCTCCTCCCCAGCAGTGCGCAGAAAACCACGCGCGAGGAGCCCGTGCTCACTTGCAAAACAGAGTAAAAAGCCAAGCTCCGTTGCTGACTGCCAAGGGATGCCCCCAATAACTGCTGTTGTAGCAACACTAACGGCTTGCAAAAGCACCCAAATCCCACTGCGCTAGCTCATACCAGAGACTTAATGCGAGAAGTACGGTACAAATAGTATTTGTGCTGCATTGCTACAGTATAATCGTACATTATTTGACTTCATGAATAGCACACCAAGTACCAATTCTATTTTATAGTAGATCACTTTGCCTTTTAATTGCCAAAATATGCTAAATAGTGTTTGCTTTTTACTCTAGTCTGTCACCTAGCAGTGTGGTTTTACCCTCATCCTACAAATGATTTGGCACCAGGCGTAAGTCCTACAAATTCCTGAATCTTTGACAAGACAATTTTTTTTTTAAGCTATGCAAGCACTCAGTTCTTCCGATGCTTAAGCTCCCAGAAGGGACTATTTTATTTTAACTGTTCTCTAATGTTCTTGGCTGCATTGACCAGTGGAAAAGTTTTGACACTTACATGTTAAATTATTTCAAGTGTTTCTCAGCCATGTGAAAAATCCCACGCTTGAGTTTCCAACAAAACTTGAAAGCAAATAGATATATATTTTATATTTTTTGTTCTTGAAATGTTTGTTTCAATAGATCAGTTTCATCATATCCTTTATCCAGGTTGCAACACAGGGTAGCACATAATGAAAGGAGCGGAGTGGAAAACGTTACTGGTCTGAAGCAACAGTTGTGCCAACAATAATGGATTTTCCCATTTGTAAAATTATAACCAGTATATTTTAAGGAAAATTAATACGTTTCCATCTAGTCTGAGGGGAAAAAAGAAATCTTCTGAAGGGCAACCAAAAGTATGACAGTTTGTCTGTCTAAAGAGGAACTGAAGGTACTAAACTTCCAGGCTCTACTGATTTCGTTAGCGTTCTTCCCCGCCAAATCTCCCAAAGTTTATCATCTCCAGGGTTCATCTCCCTTCCCGAGTCCTCCTCTCTCCTGAGGCAGACAGCGAGGGGATCCTTCCCACAGGCAGCGGCTGCCACCCGCTGCTCCGGGGGTCACCCAGAGGCTTCCTGCAAACTGGACCATTTTGAACGGCTGCCTCATTCGAGCGGGTACTCCTTTCTGTCCTCCCTTCCTGGTGAAGTCTTTTAAAACTTAGAGATGAGAAGTACTTTGGGCTTGGCGTTTTCCAATAACATCACACATGAATTATGTTTTCATTGATTTGAAGGCTGGTAAAGTGCAGCATTTCTACTTACCCTTGTCAGGGCCAGACAAGTTGGAATCGCTTCGTGGCAGGGCACCATCTCCAATGTGATTAAACAGCATTCTCTGGGAATCGAAAACAGTAGGGCTTATGCATGACTACAGTTTTCAGGGGCCTTTGAGAAAACTGTTACATTTTTGTTATTAACCACCCTGCCCTCCTCCCGCACATCTAATCTGAGGTAGTGATAAACCTCACCTGAAAACAAATATTTTAATGAAATATCCATATATAAATGGTAAGTAGACTAATTTTCTGAAAACTGTACATCCTGGAATTATTGGGAAGATTATTATATACTGAATCCTGGCAACTGCTCCCTGAATGATAAAATAATGCCCATTTCTTGAGTAAAATTTGACTGGGCTGACTTGATGGAGTGCTGAGCAAGGGAGAGATTTGCAAAAACTTCCCTGTAGAATCAGAATTTGTGCAATATGTAACTTTTGATAATATCAAGTTACAGCTGTTACCTTAGAAAATTTGTATTTTTCTCAGCTCTGACTGTTCTTGGCAGTAGCCTTAGAAGATAAACACAGGGTGAGGACCCTAATTAAAGGGCATCTGTCGTGGACCTAACATGTGTCTACCCCAAGTTAAAATGAGGAATAAACACTTGGCCAATTCAACTTGACTCAAAAACATCTGGTAGGGCAATGCCTTGGCTGACTTTAAGCAACACTACATTTGCCTGTCTGCGCTGTCCTACAGTCACACTGCATCAGGTAACACCTGTTCTCCTGGATTTACCATAAAACAAGGTTGGTGTAAACAGTACGTACATGCTGATGTGTTAGAAAATACAATCACATGCTCATGCCTGGTCTGGATCAAAAGTTCACAGTATAGCGAACAGCAGCGTACTGGGTGATAGTTGGCAAGTTTAAAACCACTGTTTGACTGAAGTCTGTTTTTTTGTTGTGAAGGTAAAGAGCGGTGACTGAGAAAGCTACTCAGAATGGTGGAGATAAAGATGCAGGAGTTGCATGAAATACAGAGAAATGAAGACATACTGAAACAAAGAAATATAGAGCCAGATGGAAGAACAATCACAGAATGTTCAATGAGGAGCAGAAACCTCTAAAGTTGTGAAAGCCAAAAAACTCAATTAGGAAAAAGAATGGAGCAAAAACTAATGAGGCTTTTTAGCCAGTCAACAACAACAGCCATTCATCCTCCGCGTATGGGAAAGAGCTAGAGAGACACGGCACAATTGCTCAGACAGAGATCAAAAAGCAAGCACAAAAAGATGTTGTTGTCCAAATGCAGCTGTACACATATAACCTTGAGCAGCAATTTCAAAGAGGGGACCAGGTGCAGCAGTGCTGTGGTCTGGGTTCTACGCAGCCCTTCAAACTTCTTTAAATGAGGTAGCTATGGCCTGAAAGGACTTGATTGGGACTTGAAGTGCAGGAATTCCCTCTGCAGCTCAGGCTTCCAGGTTGAAAACAATTGTGAAACATTCATTCATTACGCCATCACAAAGACATTCAGAAATGAGTGCCCTTTCCTCATTAGCACTGTATGGAGCTCCAGCCAGATTGTGAAAGTTAACTCTTTTTAGAATAAAAATAGAAAGAGCAAAGAACAGTTTGAGCACCTAAATTCCAGTGAGTTGCAGGTATCTCTAAGATATTTCCTTACTACCTTACTATTCTCCAGAGGACATTTTTTGTTTGTTTGTTTTCTTCTCTCTTGCTCATCAGGCAGAGAACCCTTTGATCACCATCCTTGCTGCCAGGGAACAGAGCACCTCAGGAGGAAATTCTGTATTTCCCTGGAAAGATTTATCCTCGTTTATGGTTATGAGGCAAAAAGAAATCGCCAAACCTTCTCACTTTTGAAACATACTACTTTGTAGGAGAAAGTTAATTTTCTACTTACCCTCTCTTGGGACACTGAGGGTAGAGACAGATTGGGAGATTTTGCTGCCAGGCGAGTCTCTGAGAGACCGGAGACTGGGCCTACGGGCTCCTCAGCCTCCCTTATGGGATCTCTGGTAGAGTGGGGGAGAGAAGTCGCATTCCACTTGGCAAAGCAAGAGTTTGCAGTCTGGGAGCAAAAATGGGACAATTTTTCTTTGCGGCAAGCTGTAAAACCGCTTTTTATAATGAACATCTCCTGGTCTTTCTTCTATGCTGGTTTGGCTCTCCTACCACTGAGAAAGTGCCCCATATCAGTAAGTAGTTCCTAAGAACTGCTGTTACAGTCAGGCCTTTAATATTAGTTCCTAAGCCCTCAGGCATGAGAACTTATACAGAAAAGAAGAAAAAAATAAATCAAGAATCAACTCAATAACTGAAGAAACATGAGACAGAAATACCTTTAAAGAGAAAGCAACAAATTGTTTCTAAAACAAAGGATCCTGAATTACTAAGCGGTATGTTATCAGAGGCCAAACGTCTGGTGAAAATGAGAGTTGGTGTTGAAAAGAGGGCCCTACCAGTACTACTTGTGTTTGTCTCTCTCTGCTTCAACAAGAGCTACTCTGCATGATGAAATGGACTGAAACAGCAGTTATGTTACAGGAAAGCACTGCAGAAAAGTAGGCCCATTAGAAAGAAGAGATGAAGTTAGGATTCAAAACTGTCAGCCTCATCAAACTCATTTTGCATTTCAAATAATTCAAAGGATAGAGATTTTATACATGGACTTATGCAACGGTACTTTTAGGGCAAGAATTCAACTCCTATTCTTTCCTCCAGGGTGACAAAAACATCAGTCTTCCTTCTTCTGAAATCACATTGTAAAACAGGAATTGCCACGTGGCTTGCATTACTAACTGACAGTGGCTAGACTTAGACGTTTCACGGGAAGTTACAGGTGAACATGCACAACCACTGCAATGGCAGCTTTCCCATCTTCCAGACTAATATTTCAGGCAAGACGACTACATGATAGGCCTTCTGTGTCCGTCACTTCAATGAATAAATATCAAACACTTCAATGAATATGTATCAAAACTAGGTTATAACTTAGACAAAGCAAGCAGAAATGTGATATATTTAAAGTTCTGTGCATTCTTTTCATGTTCCTTTCTGTGGTTGTCAAATATTTAACAGACAAGGTACTTATCAATAGGTATTTCCCTTAAACATGCTTATCACCTTTCCTTTTTTCCCTGACAGTATGTGCAGTATTGAATGTTTCAAGGCACACCAAGCCAAAATTAACAGCAGTGAGAAAACACTGAGTCTGCTCAGAGTTCAACAAGCTCCTTTCCATTAACTACTGGATTTAAGAGTTCCCCCTGCAAGCTTCCTACCTGCGAGGCTTCGGAAGGAGTTGGGTAGATGGCACTGCAGGGCCTCTCCCTGGGGGACAGGCAGGAGTTTTCTCGGGAATGCTTGTGTTTGTCAGACAACAGAGGCGAGGCTGCAAGAGAAGTGTAGCGGGTAATTAAATTTATGCAGTGAAATTCAGACATTTCAGTTGCGTAAGGAAGTTTATAGCAAACATTGTCTACTGTCAATGTATCTATCACATTCCTCAATCAGTTGAATTTGATGTTGTACCAGTAATAGTGTGCAGAAATTTAGAGATTCAGCTCTGAATGAACTTTCAAGCAGCATTTAATCTGGTTTATCAGAGAGGACAAGCACTGACCTCTGGCACTGGATGGAGCAGAGCTGGTCACATTGGGTGAAGCAGAGTGAGTAGAACTCAAACTTGAGGTAGACGGACTAGGCTGCACACAGAAGAGATGCTGCTGTTACCACATCACACATACCAGTTTGGAAAACTTAGATTTCTACCATGTGCTTCACTAAAACAAAGAACTCGCAATTTGTTAGACTAATATGTTTGTATCGCAAAGTAGCATATTAGTATAAGAAGCCTTAATATATCTACACATAAAGACTAAGTATAACATCAAATAAACAGGAATATAATTAATATATTAAAATGATTACATCACAACTGTGACAACTGGAAAAAAAAAGGCTAAATATGGTGATGATGTTGCACCAAATTGCATTGCTTATTACTTTGGTCATAAATTCACAGTCTCAGTTTGGAAGAACGAGTTACGAAGAAAGCTTTTCTTTGTAAGGAAAGGAGGGAGGTGAACTCCTAGTCAGCAGGAGCTTTTAGAATTCTAACTGGAATAATGAACAGAAGTATTAACTTAGCAACAAGCTTTGTAATAAACACTCATTTTAGCTTGTTTTAAGTGAAGAACAATAATTTGTACCTGCATGTTAAAAACTTCGTCAGAGCTTTCCGATTGCCCGGTGATATTGCTGACTTCAGCAGAGGCTTGGGAGGACAGCGAGGAGGATGAATACCGATTGACAGCGGGGTAGCTCAAGGGACTGCCATAGGAATAATGAAACAGAAAATAGCTCATGGCAGTTGCCAGTCATGATTTATTAATCAGGTATGGCAAGAAAACAGCATGTTTAATAAACTCCATAATTTAATTTGAATTTTTAAATGGAGGGAGGAGGAACTGATTATATGTATCATTTACTCATGCCTGAAGACAGTTCAGGCTCAGCAGCAAGCACACACACAACCATAACTTTGGGGTCATCTTCCACAAGTGACAAAACCTATCAATTTCTAGCAATTTAACTTGCCTGCGTCGAGGTATTACCCTGGCACCATCAGGGCTCATAGAAACAGGTACTGAATTTCGGCATACGCGAGGGCTTCCATTTGGGAAATGAATGGGGCTGGCTTGTACACAGGCGGAAAATTCCTGGCAAACGGTTAAAAGAAGATTAGTTAAAATGAACATAACATCATTAAGCCCTTTGTGAGACCTACATGCCCAGTTGAATAGGTGTATCTGCGTTTTAAACCAGGTTCACCTTAAGTTTAAAAAAATAACAATTTTTAGACTGATGATACTTCCCTGATGATGCTTTGTGATACTCTAACACCACCAAGACGTAATGTGGACAAACAACCAAAAGATGTCACTGTTTGCTGCGTAGGGAAAATAACCGCCTTGGCCGCAGAAACGGTCTCCCAGCCCATCAGTGCACCTGCTCACGTACCTGTATTCCCAAACTTGACTTCATCACGAAGAACTGATCCACTAGTTTTTTGTGCAACGGCCTCATATCCTGAGGCACAAACTTCTCATGCACTGCGAGGCCAAATTCTAGAATCTGAGCCTACACACAAGACAGGAGAAAAGACAGGGAAAAATATGTGATTTGTTCTCTTCATAGTTTCATTCTCAGTTTCACCAATTAATAATTATGGCATTAATCAAAAAAAATCCCATAGATATTAAAACCACCATTTAAATGCCTGAAAGATTTGTGAACAAACTAGGCCTAAGACTAAAACCAATGACACAGGCAAGGATTAAGCTTTTCCCCTTTCTACTATTTGACTTTCTGAAGGATATAGCGTATTTCAATTCAGCTCTAACATAGAAACCATTATGGACCATGTAGTAGAAATCTGGCTACATGCTAACTGTACTAACTAGCAGTTCTAAGCCCTGATTTTTCTATGAAAACATAAATTACATAAAACATAAAATATGAGTACAATACACATGTGCCAGAGACCTTGGAATGTATTTCCAATGATGTCCATTGTTCCCTGTTGTATTTCGAGTCTATAGTGACTTCATAAAGTGGTGATTTTATGTGTATCCTCATTGTTAGGCCCAATAGAATAACAGAATACCACCGCTGAAATTCTGCTGTTCATTGCTGTTCAGAATAACATCGCTGAAACTTTTCATTTGCTAAAAATCAGATCCTGCACAAATTTGGTCATCCACGCTTAAAATACTGAATTGGTTAAGTGATGAGTCAGATAAAGCTGAATTTAAAAACAAAATAGTTGCACTGTGTTGTAATATCTTTGGATGAGAACATGTAGCTGATATTTTGAATCAGATTCTCAGTGGGCATACATCTGCACACCATCACTGCCTTTAGATAAGTGTTTGCATCCACACGCTGATCCTGACCCTTTTGAATGTTTTGCACTTTCTATTCCATCATCTGTGTGCACCAGACAGTTTAGCTGATATTGCTTGCAATTCAAATTTTATTATGGAAAGTTACTAATTCCATTTTTAAATTGCAAGTATTAGTGTGATGAGCTATAGCTTGAAAAACTGCAACTAAGGTGTAGGCTACCACACATTATATAAATGAAAGAAATCAGTGAACCCATTATGATTTAAACTTGCAGGTGATCTGTCCCTTCAGCTGATCTGACCAAAAGCTATCACAACACTGATGAAAAATCGAATTTTACCTTGCCAAAAAACAATATTCTAACCACAGTACCTAGTAGATAGTGTAGGGTTTGAAATTTCAGCACGCTGCATAGAACAAAGGCAGGTAAATGTCTTTTAATAAATGCTGAAATATTTCAGCACACCTATTTGGTCAAAATAAGTTATTTCATCATTTCCAAATGCAGACACTTGAGAACTGGTGCTGGTAGACCTAGATGTAAACAATCATATTTCTGGTTGCATCATCAGTAATCTCTGCTTCCTTTTGAGCTGCTGTTGATTTGAGTTGTTGTGTTCTTCCCATTCTCTTGTGTAGCCCCTGCCCTGTGACTGAATGACATTGTTCTTTTCTCTGTGGCCTGACATTTTCCAGGTGGAGGGGAGGAAAACCTTCCACTTTGAGTTTTCCCGAAGTAAAATTCAAAATATTCTCCTTTAATTTCACTTAGAAAATACTTGGTTTGAAGGAGTCTTTTACCCTCAGCTGACTACTTTCAATTTAGTCATTTAGCTTGTTACTTAACCAAACCAATCCTTGGAGACCCTTTTATATTTAGTTTTGGTGAAACACAGGAAAATCAAAACCAAATAAAAATATATTGGTTGTACTGCAATAAAAACATTCCTAGGACCTATATTTCACTTAGATCCATCAAAATCTATGCAGTTCATTTATTTTTCATTTCCATTTTATTTAGCAAATTCTACAGGAAATGTTCAAAATGTTATGACTATGGTAAACAGAAAAAAATAAAAACACAAAAATCATATAAAGCATAGAACACAACTGTTCTTCACTTAATTTTTAACAATAGTTGCTGGTATATGTAGGCATTAAAATTTTTTCTACTGCATTAAGATATGTTTTGGGGGTTTTTTTTGTTTGTTTGTTTGTTTTAAATTATGCTAAACATTTTGGAAAAAAAAATGTATATTTTACAGTAGCTGGTAAAATATGCTGTACAAGTAGTTGTCAAAACCTTGCCTCCTGATCAATTTATATCAGTTTGAAGTTACCATCAACTATGATGAAAAGGAACATGTAGAACATAAGCAGGTTTCCAGCTTACATAGGAAGTTATCACCTATCTGGCAGAGTGAAGACCACTGGGGAATTATCCTTTCAGGTTTTGTGTTTTATTTTGAGCCACGTCAGCCAGAGCTAGGACAGGTGATCAGGGCACCTACTCGGTCTTTTTTTTCCCTGACTCTACCTGCTCAAGCATCAGCTCCCTCAAGCGCGTGATCTTCTCTCCATCCTCTGGATGGTTCAAGATGTACTCTTTGATAAAGAATGCCTATGCAGGAAACAATAACATTATATAAATCACATAAAGTGAATTAAAATATATCACACCATTTTTAAAATGCTATTTTCAAAACAAAAGCACCTACTACTTTCTATTGCAGCAGAAGATATTAAAACATGTAAAAATTAATTATTCACCTCCACCCTGTTGGAGAGTACAGGCAACTAAAGTGGAACCATTCTTGAAGAGGAATTCGCCAATAGTTTAACATTCAGGACAGATCCTGAATCCAATCTGGAAACTTGCAAATCAGAGACGAAAGAACTCAAAGGTCACCTGAATGAAAAACCTCTTCTCCGTTAACTGTAGTGCAGGCGTTTCAATAATTATACAGAGCTAGATTTTTCCTGCCTTTTCCTGTTAGACGCTCCATTATCCTTTAGTTTATACTGGATACAAGGACATCTTAAGAACTATGTGGAATTTTAAGCTAATGTATTAGAAGTATAACAGTATTTTCTTACTCACTGTTAACATAAACGATGTTTTAAATAATTCTTAATGACATTGCTTTCAAAAAGCCATACATCCCAGGAGTGTCCATGAGCACACTTGTCTTTCCATCCTGTCTCCAATGCTCAAATTGTATCAGCCATAACATCCTGGGGCATTTTACCCTCCAGCAATGGCCTGGATACAGCAATCCCCTTTTTGTTCATGGCCACATCTTTCTTACCATGGCATCTATCTTACCATGCAAGAACATTTACAGCATTTCTTGACTTGATTTTGTGAAGAAAACTCCAAACTTTCTCAGACTGCATTTGTCACAAGAGTTCTCTTGTAGACAGCTACTTGTACTTAGACATCGTTTTACACCCATACAGCTGAAGGGGTAACACCGGTTACTTTGTGCTGTGCTTTCCACTTGCCTTAGTGTTTCTCTCAAACACCTCTTACAAGATCCTTCATCCATCTTCACCTGCTAAATCTTTGCCACACGTAATCACTTGTAAATAAGAGGTAGGAGGGGATCTGGAGATAAGTATATCATGATTCAGCTTCCAACTCTGCAGTGAAAAACACTTATTTCATCTAGTCTAATATTTCATCTAGTTTAGATCAATAGACTTACAAGACTTCATGTTCAAACACTAAGAAGGAGCCCTCTGATATTTCGCTAAAATCCCGAATTTCTCCAACTGGTGGTATTTTCCTCTACAAGCTTAGTGTTCTTTCAGTACCAAGCATGCGGCACACCAGTAGTTTTCAGCTGAGAATTATACAGATCTATAATATGACTCAGAGATGTAAAAATGCTGAAAGAAGTATATTCTATAGCAGAAATGACAGCGTGAGGGGTGCTCATGGGCACAAAGAATGATTCCTGATTTTCCAGCAGTGTTCAGATAAAGTCATTGGCTCAACCTATTAGCATTTTTAGCATACATATAGGTACTGCATGATAACCATCATGTCTCTAGGTCTTGGGATCTGCTCTTGTACTGAAACCTGAGGAAGACACAGCTGCAGTAGCACCTGCAATATCAGCAAAAGGGATGGATAGCTGGAGATGATTGCTTTTTATCCAAGCAGGAGGAGGGGGAAAAAAAGAAGAAAAAATAAAAGGAAAAAAAAAGGAGGGACTCACGAAGGCAGTAGCTGGCCAAAAAATGTGTTTGCTGAGTATTACACCTCAAGTTGAGAAGCTATGGGAAGGGAAGGAGGGTATCACTAGAGACATGGTCATGCTTACCTCAGAGCACAAGCTGATGGAGTTCTCAGCTTTGTACGGGACAGAAGGCTAAAGCAAGTGAAACAGAGGGGTAAAGAGAAGCACTTGCAGAGAAAAGGAACACATGGCAGGAAGAAAGGAGATAAGAAAGGAGATAATAAAACTCTCTATTTCAGGAGACTGAAAAGAGGACATGCGAAGAGAATGAAGCTGAAATAGAAAAAAAATAAAATAAAAAAAGGTAACTCACAGCTATTGGTATGAATTTGATGCTTACAACACAGAACAGGACATAAATGTTTCTAGACAAAAACACACAAAAGCAAAAGGAACAGGAGGGAAATAAAAGAACTTTAAAGAGAGATCCAGAATTGCAGCAGAGAGCAGCAGAATGAGAGGAGCGCGCAACAACCTTTGATTCACTCGTGAAGAGCAGAGGCCCGAGCACACTGAGACGTGGGTAACTCCAGCAGAGCCAGCTCTGACCTGACCACGCTGCTCCGGGGAGGCCTTTGGGGCACCCTCCTGCAAAGCCGCTTTGCTGCTCTCGTGTAAAGGCAGCCGGGAAGCATCAAACACGTCAGAGCTCGGCCCATGTCCCACAGCTTTCATATTGCTGCTGCATGGCCGACAGAGACCCCACTACCACAGCATACCTGATGGTCTGTAGTTTAATTTAGATGAAGTTCTATCAAATTTAACACTGTAGAGCAAATGCTGAATCTTGCAATGAATTTTACCTTTGAGACATTGGACACAACTTTATTCAACTTCACTTAAATTTCAATGGAAAAGCAACAACCAGGCTCAAGGACAGCAAGCTGGGCTAGCAAAAAAAATACTCCTCTTTTTACTGTATCAAAATTACTTTGTGGAAACAGAGCACCCCAAATATGCAAGCTATTTTTAGAGTGATTCAAAGATTACAATAATCAGCAATAACTTTTCAGCACAAGCTTAGCATTGGGGATGGAAGACTAGATATTTCTTAATTATACACATTAATTCTCGCTAGACTTTTCCAGCAAACAGCTTTACTCAAAAATCTTGGAGAAGAAAGAAACAAAAAGAAGATTTATAAGAATGATTCTATGAGATAACCCCTTTGTGTTAAGAATTAATTGTGTTAAGAATTAAATCTCCTAGAATGTCAGCGCACAATAGGAAATGGCTGCTTAGCCAGAGCAATCTTCTGGCCTAAAAAGAAACTGAAGAAATGTTAAAATAAAAAGGAGGCAGGGAGGGGAAAATAAAGATAATTGTAATTATATTGTTGTAAGATTTCACAGAAAAAAAATAAATCACTGTCCAATAAAGGTAAAGGAAACTGTCAATACGTCGATACGCTTCTCATTTGAGTAATCTTATTATAAAATCTGTGGCAGAACAGCTTTAATAATAAACATATTTAACATGACCTCACACAATACTGCAGTAAAGGAAATAATGTATCATTAAGAATATTACTGATGTAGTAGCGTGTCCTCAATTCACATAGCATGTTCTGTACAAAGAAAGAATCAGAGACTTTAAAATAGATTTTAATAAATGTATTCTAAATAAATTTCTTACCTCTTGGTATCTAGCAACTCCACCATTAACTGCTGCATCAATTACTCCATTTAGACACATTGTGAGAGGGTTAATATTTTGCATCTGTCGAGTTTGACATTGACTAATCAGTGTCCTCAGCTGCTGGTTCTTATTTTCTAAGACTTCAATAGCATTCTCAAGAGGACTCATTTCTACCTGAAAGGGGAGTAAGGAGCATTGCAAACATGTTTAATCTTCAGTTAAATTACAAGATTTATTAAAGGCAGTTTTATTGATTTTTTTTAAAAAGAAAGTAAGTTATCCTAGGTTCTAAAATATTAGGGCAGAAAATGGTTTTTCACTTGGGCTACACTCTAAAACATCAGGGAACAGATTTTGTCACATAATCTGATTAGTCTTATCATATAATCAGAGAGCAAAAGAAATAACGTCCCTTTCCTTTTGAATTATCTGACCTCAAGAGATTGCTCAGCCTCTGTAGCAGATTACTCTATAGCAGACTATAGAATACTCTATAGCAGAACACTACTACAGTTCTGTCAGGAAGCAGAATAGCTACGTATGTTGTATTACTGGGCTCAAAACTTGACCAATTATTAAGAGCTCACTAGATAGGAATGCTCCTCAGAGAGCATTTCAGAAGTATTCAAGAGCTTTCTAAGGAAGTAACAAAAAGGAACAGGGAAAAATTACAACGTGTCAGCAGCAGATTGCTGTGTTGGGCCCCACTCCGGCAAGCTCCGCGTGGGCTGCTCTCTCTCGGCCCATGCAGGGAACCAGCAGAGCTCCAGGCAAACACACAGATTCCCACACGGAGCTTATTATAGTAGCCAAGCTTGGAGAGGGCTTCCTTATTGAGAATACTGAAATCTATGTTAAATTTAGAATACCTCTATGTTCTAAGTATTAAATGTTAGAGTTCTTAAGTTTTAAGAAAGCGAGTTGTTGGCAGTAAGTGTTGCCTTTGGCCGCATTCTGACTGCACATTATGGTTCTTAACTTTTTATCTTCAGCTGTTTATATGAATCATAATGGTGTCTACTTGATCATGTTTTTTTTCTAGTTAACAGAAATTAGATAACTCAAAATGTTTTGTAAATAGCCTAGAGGTAGCCAGTTTAAAAATCTGCTCAAAGAAACTAGGTAGGGGTAATAAATCTTAGTCTTTCTCGGATAACATGGAAAAGGAAGCAAATCAAAACGCAATGCTTATTGCAATCAATTCATTTCAAAGATCTTATACTCACTACTTCACGTTTCTCCACTTCAAACCAACGAGATATTCCCGGTAAACTCTGCACCAAGATCAAGGTAGTTCTCTCCACCCACAGACTCTATAATACAAAAAAAATATTTTTTTTTCCAAATTTCTCTTTTAGAAGGAGAGGACTAAGTGCTTGCTGATATCTTAATTTATCTGTATAATTTTCTTAATTATTCCCAGATTTCTTTGTGAATGTCTTTATTTAACTAACAGCACACATACAAAAAAAATCCAAATAGCTACTAAAATGTCTATCCTAGAAGACATTCATTTTTTCGCCCTTACTTTCTAGGACTTACTTACTACTAAGCTTTAATTTTTGCCATTTCTGCTGTCCTTTTTAATGTGGTATTATTCTATACTATATATTGTCCCCTCATCTCCAGAAGTCACTCGCAACTAAATCAGCTTTTCTTATTTGCATCTGAAGATAATAATAGAGAATAGGGAGTTAAGAAGCAGAGGAGCAGTTTAAGGGCAGCAAGAGACCAGCTCTCCAGTGTGAAGGTATTTTGACACTCCAAAATGAACGTCTGATGTGATACTTAAATGTAATAATATCAAACACTGCACTAGCAAGAGGTCTGTAAAAATATACCAACATTACTTTAAGTCAGAATAAAGTTTCACTCAATACGCATTTTAGATCTTATAAAGCTTTAATTGGGGGACAGTAGTGATTTAATTAAGCTAATTTGTTATATTTATCTTTTGCTTTATAATAATAGTATCTATGGGATAATTAACTTCATGTGTCTGAATACCAGGATATATAACAGGTCTTTCAAACTGTAAGTGGTCAATGAAGAAATATCTTTGATTATCTGCATGCATGTATGTAGTGTATCAGAATTAGAACTATACATTAAAAGTGTAAGATGAATTTTCAGTTTTATTAGGAGAAATGTAAGTCATTTATGCACTAGGGAGGAATTACTGCTTTACTCTGAGAGCAAGTCCAAGGTCAGAAGCAACTTGTGGTCTGGATGCCACAGCAACAGAACAGTATGCTGTAGTTCAGTCAAAACCGCCTCTCCCTCACTCTAGGGAGAGATAATCTTGGACTATTGTATCTACACCCCATGTTACTTCCTCAGCAGTTCTGTGTCAGCCACTTTAGCAACTTTTCTGAAGGCTCTTCTGCTCTCTCTAAGCTCTTCTTCCTTCTATAGACAGTCGATGCAAAAACTAGCATGTACATCTCCTATTTCCATAGGAAAAGGCTTTCCTGTCTCCTGTGTATTTTCCTTACTACTTTAATTACAATGAGAAGTAAAATAGTTAAGCCTGGCCTATTTGTCACAAATTTGTTATACTCTACCTAGCTAAATAACACAACTGTAAGTGAAGTTACAAATAAGCCCTTAAGTCCAGCAGTTTAGGAAAGCGTGTGGTGACTTTACCTTGAACTCATTCTCCTTGTCCTTGGTGCCTTTGTGAAATGGCCTGTCGTATCGGAATCTCCAAATATGATTCACTTTGTAGAAGCTCTTGATGTTATCTGGAATGCCATCTCTCTGCAGGACTTCCTGGTTTTCAGGAATTGGTGTCACTGCATAAATCTGCAAATCTACATGTAAAGAGTTAAGGCTACCCACCTCATTCAAACTAGCAAAGCATACACACTCCTGAGGCATGGCAGAATAAAAACCTCTTTAAAAGGAATCCATCATTAAAATCTCCTAAACTATTAATAGCTCAGGAAAGGAAACTGGGAAACAGATTTTTTGATGAGCTAGGATTTCTTTGTACTGTTTGGTTGAAAAAATTATATTTATTTTTGAAAAAAACTATTTCAATGGGATTATACATGAAATAAAAGATTGAATGAAATATACTTTAGCAGTAAGAACGTTACACTAACATTATATTATATTTTAGGAATTCGAAATATTGTAATTGATCTGACACACTATTATCATAGCTGTCATAGTTCTGCAAGTAATTTTGTTTAAAGTAAGAATCTTAATAATCTATCAGGGAATTTTTAAATAAAACAATTACATACAAAAAAATCCAAACCAAACTGAGTGTCTGGGACAAATGATGGGGAAATTCTGCCCTACCACGTATTCCAACGGCGGCACATTGTGAGTGATACTGGCTACAGTACCAGGCTTTCAGAACCTAGGCTTTCTGAAGCAGGAAAGGCAACCACAGAGCTGGGCTTTGTGATTATGTGGATACATTGTGCTTCTGCCTGAAAGATGGTCTCGTCGGGCTGATTAGCATGTTGCATAGCAATGGCGTGTGGGAACTCATTCAACATGCGCTGCTGGAAGGCCTCCAGCCTCTCGTAGTCATGTCCTCGGCAAACAAACTCCTTATTCTGGGGGGGAAAAAAAGAGAGAGCAAGTTATGTGAAAATAATTGGGGGTCATTAATTAGATTCAAAGGCATGCACTTAAATGAAGACTTTCTGAGTAATTCTCATTAAAGGGAAAAAGTAAGAAAAAAGGCAAGGATGAAAAGAAATCTAAAAAAAGAAAAAAAGGTCAGTTAGAAGAAAAAGGAAATTCTATCATTTGAAATATATTTCATTCAAAAATCGCTGGAAAAATCAAATGGTTATGCTTTTCTTTAATAAAAATATGAAGAGAAAAAACAACCAATCATTTCAAAAAATAGTTAAATGTATATATTTTAGAAAATTCTAAAAAGCCATTACTGATGCCTTCTTTCTGAAGCAGGTTTAGAAAGAAACAGCAGTTGTCCTTAGAGTATCTTAACAACAGAGAGAAGCAGCATTGCCCTCTGCGCACCTGGACTTTCATGGGAACTGCTCTAAGAAATCACCTGCAACTCTCCTGTTACACAACTACAAAGTACATTTTGAAAGCTTCCTTCTGCAAAAGTGGCACTGCTTCTGTAGCAAACACAGGTAAGTTCTTTAAAAGAATAATAAGTTGCCTTCCACAGAAAAAAAGAAAAAAATTAGTCATATTCAGTAAGTTTTGGGGGGATCTTTGTGCTGCAGACATAACTGTTCATTAGGAGTGCTATGTACTATGAACCTACTAGGAAAGTGCATATATATTTCCTGAGGCATAAATAGTGAAACACTTAGAGGTTGCTAAATAGTGCACTACTGTGTAGACTTTATCTAACACTTTTATTGCATCAGCTGACAATTTTTTAGGATCCTAAATATGAAATTATTTCTAGTCAACATTTTCCAATCACTTTTTAAAAATTATTTTTAAAAGTATTAAGTACACTGACAATTGATGAAACTCTGCGTGTTGATTTTTAAACTGTTTTTAAACAGTTTTTAAAACTTGGGAACCTTATTTGCTTGAATTTCTGCCTGTCCTATTGCTAAAGGGACAACTGTCTTCTGAGCAGCCACCAGCAGAAACAAAACAGGACAAGGGGAACAAGCTACCACTGAAAGATGGTGGTTTGGTGTAGGTGCAGCATTTCCAGGACTAACATGAATCTTATGTTTATGAAGTCTACACCTTTTTCTCCATTATTCCTCCATTATTCAGGAAAGCCACTTTCTCCTCCACCCTGAAAACAGAACTAGATTTGATTAGTTACCACAATAAATTTCCCATGTCTCATCTGAGAAGAGCTTGTATATGGTATAATCAAATTCTCAAGTAGGTAGAATGATAACAAATGATAATGTGAAGTGCAAAATTATTCCAATATGTTTAGATTCAAATCACTCACTCTCAAAAAAAATGGAAACTTTTTCCCATAAAATCCAACTCTGAAGAACTCTGGTTCCAAACGCTGTTGATCCATAATTTTATCATACAAAGAGGCTTCCATCATCTGGGTAAGATTGAGAAGAAATGCAAATAATTTCAAAACTTATTTTTACTTTAAGCTGTTACAGAAAGGGACATTGCTCCACACCACTGCAACTGCAGTGAATCTGAGTACCAGTAAGAAGCACAAGTCTCTAGTAGTTCAGAATAAACATTCATACCTACTACTGACTTTAAAACTCACAAGTATTTATAAAGGAACTTTAACTATGAAACACTTACATTAGCAGGGCGAAAGATTAATGACAATAAGCATAGTTCTTTAATGATAAATGGAAGAAGTAAAAACACCAGACGCAACTTGAAACAGATGACCCAATAATCTGCTAATCATTCAAATACGTGGCAGAAATATCATAGTTTAGTAAGCAAAGCCAGACTTTGATGGAACCATATCCAGAGAGAGCTGCATATTCAGATCTCATAAGACGCCAATGAATAGAAGTGTCTAATTTGTTCAAGTGCCTTTAGAAATCCCACAATAGTGATTATGTGAAAGTTATTTTTCTTCAGTACATCCTGCGTTTATTTCACTTAAAACACTGACACAAAGTAAAAGTCAAAGTCCCCTTTTTGTAGTGATAAATTTTCAGCAAAACATTCTTTGTTAGCATTTTTGTACTAATGGTAGTAGTGATACATTTAAATTGCAATGAGAAATCCTCCCCTTCCCTTTTGCTTTTCCACACATTTCCTTTGTAAAACAGATTAACAGCAGTGGCATGTTACTAGTAGAAAGATATTTACTACTTCAAACATATAATACGTTAAGTACAATTAATTAAGCATGTATAAGCAAATTCTCTTTTCTTATTCACAGGCCAACAGTCAGTTTACTTGTGCTTATATTGACTGAGAGATCTAAATATACCCGGAGTAAGCAGATCACTGACAGGGAGTACTGCTCCCTGTAGCCTGTGCTGAGAACTTTGCATCATGCTGTTAAGCAGCTCTGGATTAAGTATAGATCAGCCAGTATCCACAGCAAACATCCTCCATGCAGGAAAAATAAAATAAACTAAAGGCAGTTGTAATATATAAAACTGAATCCATCAAATAGAGGCAAACACAAGAGAAGGTTGGATTCTCTTTGAAATACAATAACAGGAGGAAGAAATAAAGCAGCAATGCTTAGAGCTCTAAAAATGACAGAGAAAGAAGACAGTGTCAGAAAATGTTTGGTTTTGTTAGATGATTTTAAATAGAACGCATTTTCATGTAATGAAGAGAACAAAGACTCATAAAGTCATGCTTTGTTTGTTTGCAAATTGTTTCTTCACAATTATAATTGCAATGTAATTGTCTACATAAATGCAATTATAATTGCAAAAGCACGTCACTGCTCCTAGGAAAGGATTGTGCAGAGCATGTTTCCTGGATAAACCAGAGAAATAAAAGAAAGTGAACTCAGACACAAAATTCTTGTGCATGTGCATGCACACAGAAGGGGTACTGTACAGGACAAACATAGCAATACCATTTTCTATTTTTCTTCAAAAAGCTCGGACTGTTTTTATAACCTTTGTTACAGGAAACAAATACAAGTAAAAGAAAGGGTGGAAAAACCAAATCTAAGGACTAAAACTTATTTTTCTAAGTAATATTTCAGAATCCAGATTAAAAAAAAAAAAAAAGGCAAGTTTGGAACGTCTGAATGATGACAAAGCACTCAGGTACATTACCCTCATCTTGCTGAGGTTTCTGTAGTCATAGTAGCCCTCATATTGTTCAGCAATTTTCCTGCATAAAATAATGCCGTTTTCCCAACACTGCAAGCAAGTCAGTAAAAGGTGTTCAGTAAGTTCACAGCAACTGTTCAGGAATTCATGATCTAAAGTCTGTTCTTTCTACACTGACAAAACATTTGCAGTACCTGAAAATACTTAACCATACTGTCCACTAAACACATTGATAGCTGCTGATTAATACTGATGCGTACCCTGAAGGATCAAAAATACATTTAGAGACCTAATAAATGATTCTCACAAAATAGGACTATCACTGCAAGGTAGTTACTACAAGGATGATGATGCACGTCTCCTTTGATACAACATACAAGATAGATTCAACAGAGTACGAACTTTACCTTTAAAATGTATTCTTAACATAACCTCGGTTTTCATAGAAACATTCTGATTGGAAAATATTTTATTGTACCACACAATTTAAAATCTATAAGGCAGTTTCTGACAAAACTAATGATAACATCAGTTTCATTACATTTATAAGGCATATATGACTCAGCTACACAAAATTGGAATGAATCGCTTGTTTATTGGCAAAGGACGTATAAAATTTTAGACTACGAGATAATTATTCCAGCTTAAATCAGAATTATTTTTCTTAGAGAGGACAAAGAACTCCTGTAAACATGATACCCCTTTTCCCCTAGCAAAAAAAAACACATCCTTTTTAAAGATACTTCAGTTGCCAAAAGATACAATGTAATTTAACAGATATAGATATAATCCTCATAAGGTACCTGAATTTTATCCCCCACTCAGTCAACTTTGTGAATTCAATAAGTTTCTTTCCTTATATAATTTTCATCACCATTAAAGCTGGGAGAAATTGTGCTATCTTTTGTCTAGTGTTTTGACATGTACAAAGAGAATTGCTACGTAAGTGCAAATTATTCTCAGATATAAGTGTACGATATTTGTAGGACAAAAAGAGGGGATTAGAAAGCACCTACTACTTAGGTGGTAAGCAGTAGGTAGTGACTTCGGTCGCTAAGTACTTAAGTAACTGCTTAATCAGGCAGTGACAAACACTGCCCTAGCAAAGGAAAAAGAAAGCCACGCCACTGTCCTAAAATTACTCAGAGTCACGGTAGAGTTGACAATACTGCTTTACCTTTCCCCTGTCAAAATTTTGAATGATGGTCAGATGGAGATACTCCTTACGCTGCCACTCCGTCTGCATGGGATAGTTCAGGAATTCCCTCAGAGGCCGATCGGACCATTCCAACAGCTCGTCGTAGAGCAACAGCGTGTAGGCAGCCTCTGCAAGGCAAGTTGTGGCACGGGGCACATGACCATGAAACAAATAAAACTGCCAAATACAGTAAGTAGAAACGCGAATACTCATGAAGAGATGCACCTTTTTATTAGGTTTTACTTCCAGTATAAAATAGAAATGGTAGATCTGTTTTTGGATGGAATTTCCAGAATATGAGGAACATCATTAAAGAAATAGAGAAAGAGGATAGAAGGGACTAGAGGACACAGTGCAAAATTGTTTAGGGATGGCAGTGAAATAGAGTTGTGTCTGTGCTTAATAGATCCCACTCTTTCCAGAAGTGAAATAAATCCCTTACAACTGAGCCCTCACATTCTTCTACTATAGAAAATAACTGACAAGTACACAAGGAATCAAACCTACCGCGGGTGACCAGTAAGAGAACACTGCAGTAATCCTTAGATCACATTTGGTAAGAATTATCCAGTTACATATTTTTTTTAACTTAATTTAAAAATTCCTCCAAAATTGTACAATAAAACTAACATTAGAGGAACTTCTCAGCTGTAAAGTCAATCATCAGCCAGTGAAGGAATACCAGAATTAATACCAGTTGTGACAGCTCAAGCTGGCTCACGGCGCGGCTGCATTTTATGGTCTTGCAAGTTAAGTGACCACAGACTGTTTCTCTGCTCACAGGACACTGCATGATTCAGTGCTAAGGATGGGCCATGCTCTGGAGATGTGTTGTGTTGGAAGAAGTTGCCTACTCGGCTTATTTTATTGAAGGCTTTGGAGGTTGCACATAAAGCAGAAGATAAGTATAATGTTGTAATGGAGCTTTCATGCTGAATTTTCCCCTAGATAACAATATTCCGCTCCTCACTCTGCCATGTGAGTTCCTCTAAGTCCGTTGCGTTAAACCAGAGTACAGAGGTTTTTCAAACTGTCAAGTGTAAAAGACACTTTTTATGTGTCCAGTTTAAAAACCTGTGGATGAAAAATTACTGCTTCAGCCGAAGTTTGTGGAGAATGTGCTCTGAACACAGAATGCTATAAAATGCTAAGCAGGGTGCAAAATGAGCTCACAGCAAATAAAGTTATTTCAAAAAAATACTTCAAATCAAATCTCTGCATGCCTTTGGTGGAGACACGAAGATGAATATTATGCAACTCTCAATCAGAAGGGTTAGACTCATGGGAGACATAAAGACAAGGGACTACATGATATAAAGGAGAAATACCCAGAATGACTGCTCAGCTGGTGAGCACAGCACTATCCGAGGGCCAAATGAGAAAAAACACAATCAGCTCACATAATGAAACCCTGCACTATGATATACACGTGCAAAGGGGAGAAGTTGAAGTTGTGCAGATAATCTGAAGGTTAGCATCACATAATTTTCAGACTCTGACTGGATAATGTCATCGCTTCAAGCTACAATTTTAGATTCAAAATCTGCATGTTTGCACATCGGTATTTCTTTCATTGAGTTAAATCATTCAAGCCTGTAGATCTAGCAGATTTTCCTGACATTTTCTTTGTTATTTCTTATATTTAAGGTTGTCATAAAAGTATATGAAATGTATATAAAACAAGAACGGCAGAGCGGACAAAAGATCTCTCTACCCAGCAGTAGCCAATGTAATAAATAACATAACGACAGGGCTAGGAGAAGCAACTATTGGTTATGCATCAAAAGAACATTAGGAGAGAAATAAAGTTGTCATGTGATGTGGGAAATTCAATTTATATAGAAAGATTCAAAAAAACAGGCACTCCCAAGATTGTGTAACAGAAATATTCTCCTTGCAACCTGCAGGTAACTGAGAACATGCACAGGGAACTAGTATATAAGGACTATGTTTCATCCTCAGGGGAGGTAAAATTCATAGCTGTAACTGAGTGCTGGGTGAAGAAAGATGGGAAGCTAGGTTTTATATTGCAAAAGCAGCCCATTTTTCACCAGAGAATTATTAGAAGCAGTCTGGTAAATCATACCATGAAAAGAGAGAAAATAAAATTATTTTAAGGGCAAGCTGGCTTTGTCCCTAGGTTGAACCAATATAGTTCATGAAATAGAGCTACACCATGCAGGAATGCTGGTAAGGTAACAATTTTTTTTCCTATCACCAGTTACTTGATATTCGTCAATTTTCTGAAAGTTTGTTCTGTTATCACTGACAAAACAGTAATATTGATAAGGCAAGAGAAGCGAGTATATGAATCTGTTTTCTAGCAGAAAGGCTGTCTCTATTCTTTTGCCATGGGTGGGGGCCAATCTGTCTTTAAGGCTCTCATGGCAAAAAAATGTAAGTCATAGGATCTGTCATGGCAAAGAATGGAAAAATCACACATGTTACTAATAAATACTTGGGAAACAATACCCTGGAGATAACATTTTGAGCAAGTGTTTAAAATCAGAATGAATAGTAATAGAAGATTTAAAACTAAGGTTCTCATCAATGCTGAAAGATAAACTAAGTCATATTAGCAGCCAGTGTGGAAAGAGAGCTCAGCATCGCTCAGAAAGTTAGAAAGAACTATTAAATAAAATCAGGAAAGTTTACTATTCCTATCACAAAAACCAGCTGTGACAGATACTGATACTAAAACCCGTGTGATTCACTAAAGACAGATCATATGAGGAAATGAAAATTCTTTCTCTGGATTTCTCTAGTTTAGAGTTGACATCCATGGACAGCAAAGAGAAATGTGGGAATTTCAAGCACAGGATTTTTCTATTGTACTTTAGAAAAAGCAGGGTATAAGGAAATTCCTTGTGGGCATTATCTACCATAAGCCTAGCTACTACTGTGCACTAGTTAACAGATCCACTTCCAAGAAGGAAGGTATGTTGAAGGGATTCTGAACACATGCAGTTGCTTTTGTACTCACAGGGGAAAGGATGGAGGTATTACAAGGTAAGTTAAACATTTTCGCAACCACAGTTTGTTTAATTTAAACAGACAGTGACTTTTATACACTTTAGCAATTCTTGATAGCATGCAGTTACCCAAAAGAAGCTCACCCCATGCTGGATGAACAAAAGACATGCACATTAGCATCTTTTTGCTTCTTTAAGCAATAATACACCAAGTAGTACTAGATAACGGTGAAGTAGTATTTGACTGCAAATGTGGTATGCCATGATTCAAAAAGACATCAAAGTGCTATATTGGTTAAGACTTTCAGGGTCTGTGTCTCATCATAATAAGGATCTTTCTTTTCTTTTTATTTAAACATAAAAGTTTAGGTTCTGAAACAGCTACGGAGAGGAAGCGCACCAAGCAGTTAACCGTCAGCACTGCAAAAAGGTATGTGGGCTCAGACACTCCCGAGCTGACTTAAGAGCTTCCTTTAAACTTCATTCTTCCTGGGTGACCATATGCCAGCCTTATTGCCAGCCTATAGCAGTAGTAGTCATTTACATTCAGCATGGTCGAGCAAGCAGTAGAGAAGTGGGGCTGAAATGAAGATGGGTGGGTGAGTGGGAGAGAGTGAGTGTGAGTGAGAAACTGAGCAAGGAGATTTAGCTGTTGCCTCAGCCTGGATGTCCTCCTCAGAGTTACAGTTTTGCGAAAGAATATAAATTACGGTATAGTTCTATATACTTTTAATAAATTGCATTCAATTACCTGTAAAGTTTTGTGCTTTCAAATGCAGGTCATAGAGCTTATGAATATAGCGAATATACATCTCTTCTTTGTTCAGTTCAGTCTTGTAAAAGTTCTGCAATAAAATTGAATTTAGTAATAAAATGTAGTAGGCAATTTATGATAACGATTATACAATACATTAAATATACCATTGTAAAAATACATATATGTATTTGAAAGCTTCACATGTACCAAGGCATTCCAAGGAATTTCAATGATAGCCACATTCAATTTTCTGTAGACCAGGCAACGTGCTCTCCTGAATGTTCTTGTCTTTCCTTTTTTTTTTTTTTTTTTTTAAAAAAATTTTCCATGGGATGTAAGTGGGAGAACCTGACAGAACTAAAACCAGGCCGGTCTTTTTTTGTATCTCCTTCGCCATCCAAAAATTGTGCTCCCTGGCCTTACTGAGGCCAATTGACATCTTCTGTATTGTCTTAAAATCTGACTTTTGAGTTCATGTTTTAACAAAATGTCTACTGAATGGTATGCTTATTCTTTCTTCTGTCATAGCAAAACACCAGAAGGACTTTGGCAGCATTACAAAGAACTATTCAGCATCGCAAACAGCATAAATCTGAATGATTTCTGAATGAAAGATATGATTTCTTCAGCCCTAATTGATTCTCATAAAAGTAGTAATTGATGCATAAATTTTGCATGCCATGACTGAGATATATATAATTTGCATTCTAAAATCATATCCAAGGCTACAGAACAAAATTTCTAAAAGGGGTTAAAGATTTCTGGATGTGTAACTGCTAATGGTCTTTGTATTAATTAAAAACTGGATGCAACATTAACACTTTTCGTTCAAAACATTCACTATGTATTTGCAGGCCTTAAGCTGAAGTATGAAGAAGTTACAGGCAGAGGAATAGAACTCTGTAGTGCTGTCAAATGTTGTCATGCTCAGGATGGCCATACAGCTAGTCCTCCAGCTGGCAATGCTATCTTTCAGAGATACCCTGCTTTGGGTCATAGAAATGTACAGGAAACACAAGCACTGTTCTTCCTTAGCAATTAACAACTTGTTTATGTTGTATAATACAGGTCATTTAATATCTAGGTCTTCAGGCAAATAGCCAGAACGTTTCCTCTTTCAGAAAGCATTCTTAATCCCTGCCACTGTTTCCTAAATCGTGAGTTATCAACAGGAAGAAGACTGAGAGAAGCATTATGAAAGCATCATAATAAAAACATAAAATTAGAAACGTTACACCTTACCAGAAACAGTATTTTTATAATTGACTTAAACGACTATATCAATAGCTCTGTAACAGCTCTGTATGGTGGCCCCTTTAGGCCACCATATGCCTTTGTAATCCAAGAATTTCTGTTTTCCTCCCACAGTGCATACACGAGGAACTGCTGCTTCTATTTAGAGAAGAAAATGAAAGGATATCTGCATATATGTTCATTTTTACCTGTCCGAAAATAGCATAATCTGCAATGCAGAAGTCTAGGAAATCAGGCTTAAAGAAACAGGCAAATGCAGCACTAAAGGAGGCTTCACGGCTATTCCCCCTGGCACCTGCCCAAGGCTAAGGCAGACAGCCCAGCTGGTTCTTCTTTGAAGCTCAGTTCTGACGAAGCCCAACTGGTCTGCAGGGCAGAGCACAGCAAGGCCATCCAGGCACAGCCCAGGAGATCACCGTGTTAACAGAGCGCTAAGGTGTCATGTGTTTTTTCAACAAGCTATTTCAAGACATAAAGCATAACTGCTAACACAAAGAACGAACTCTCCAGAAGGCCGGGTCACTTGAAGAGTTGACTTTTATGAATGGGGAGTTTTTCCTAAGGAAACACACAGCCTGAGAGCCAATATTCAAGCAGGCAATGAAAACATTTTACCTAATTGTCATCATGTCATACAAGAGTGCAAAGCACCAGAGAAAAATCTCCACAGATTTATATGATTTTATGGTAATAGAAGTGAAATACCAATTAAATGTCAAGCAACAATGAGGACCAAGAAAGCCTGATAGAAACTCCTAGATGAATTTCTAAAACGTACTCAAAATACTTTTTAATATTTTGGTATAGTTCTGTGATGACAAGAGTTCTTTCATTAGAAATGCAGTTAGGTGATTCTTATGCATAAGGAACTGATTCCATTAGACACCTCTACGCCAGCTTTTCCACAGAAGCATTACTGATATGAAACCAACCCCAAGTGATCCTGAGGGTGAGAAAGTAGGATTATCTTACTTTCCACCTTCATCTAAGTCACTGCTGCTACAGACAGAAAGCCTATAACTATATGGCTATGTGGTATGGCTAATACTATTCCTATTTCAAGAGCACTCCTTTCTGAATGAAGAGATCTTTGATTTTGTTATATATAACTGCTACTTACAAATGATACCAAATTGTTCCACTGACATTAAAAAAAAGAAGAAAAAAAAAAGGCAGAATTAAAAGTCAGCTTATTTTGATTTTCCTCAGGGCTAAAAATACAGCTTTCTAAAAATCATCATCCTAAAAATTGAAACTTTTCAAGGTTAATGAAAATCAACAAGCTTGTCAGTGGAAATTGGGCTAGAACCAAATTACATCTTCTAAACAAAAATAACTTTTTGCACACATGGCTATAATGGTGCTAGTATTATAGGAGGAGCTCCTCAATAGCTTTTCTGGCTCTTATATCAGGTATAGAATAGATAGCCTACAGTTTTCAGAAGGTACATGCACATTGTAAGAGCTGACCATAGCTAATTATTGAAGATGCCAGGAAAACAGAGAAACTGTGCATGTTTTGTGGTGTATTCAGAAAGGGAAAATATTTGTTTAATGAACTCAGAGACTGATCAAGTTTAGAAGAAACTTTGGTAAAATTTACCTGGTAAGAAGAGAGGCAAATTGGATAAAAGGATTTTAGAGATTTCTCAGAGCCCAAGTATAAATTGCCAGGAGACACTACCTCTCAAGTGCATCAAATCCTTCCTTAAAAAGCTATCAAAGATCCTAGCTGCAGCACTATTCTATCAGCTTCCACTCACATTCTGTTGAGAAGCAGGTTCTCATCCCAATAGACAGTGGTAAACTAGAGAATCCTCAAGTAGCATCAAAAAGAGGAAGAAAAAGTATTATACAAACCAAAAGGCTAACAGTGCAGCCAATCTTTTTACCATCCACTTCTCCCATTTTCATGCAGTCCCTAAAACAGAAAGCAGTGAGAGTCAAAAGCTCCATAAAGAAAAGCATAAAGTTTATTCCCTTAACATGAAGAACACCACAAAAAACAGACATACTTAGCTCAGCAAGCTAACTGAAACAACTTAAAGATTCTTGAATATATGAAACAAACAACCTAGTTTGTCTCAAACACTTTTGTAGCAACTAGATGCTATAAACACTTCTTTTTGCGTGTGTGAAAAACATTGGATTGACAGCCCTGAAGGTTGCAATCCCAGTGATCTTCCAAGGGTAGCAGCACTGCAAGGCGTCCAGAAGTTAAGAGCTCAGTCTCTCTGTAAACAAAACAGCTCCCCTCTCAAACTAATAGCAAAGATATCAATTGTAGTACCAGGTTTTACCATGTATCCCCACAGGATGAGGGAAGAAATAACCCTCGAGCTCTAGAAAGTGCTACCACTGGCTGCAACAACAAGGATACACTGAAGGTTCCACACAGACTTTACAAATAAGGAAGAAATATCTCCCATTCAGAAAAACCAGGTAGGTCTCTTCTTTCCCTCTTCTTTGTTTGTGTGTTACAGTCAGATGCCAGCTCCTACCCAGGTGTCATATCTCGGTGTACATAACCTAGTCTGTAGGATGACACTCGTACTAAGCATGATTGACACAGCAATAAGAATTTTACTTATTCTGTAAGACAACTGTTAGGTGATTAATATCGAGCACTGTGACTTCAGAGAGATTGGAATCACCAACCTACTGTTTAAAATTCCTATACTCCTGGTAGGAAACCAAGCCACTGAATATTCATACAATTGTTTTCCTCCAGCTTGCCCACCTTCCTGCCAACTAAGCAGCTGTGGTCAGAGATCCTGAGCACGTACAGCTGATCTGCCCATGTGCAGTTGCCATTCGCATAAGATCAGCAGGTTTTTCTCCTAATATTTCAAAGATCACAACCCTGCTTACCAGGTGTGTGACACTCACCTGTAGTCCAGTAACCTTTCCATCAGGCGAGTCACAGTGGCGATCAATGAAACGCCACTTTCTCTCCATGTTTCCCGCTCAATTTTCTTCAGTAGACTGGAGAAAAAGAAAAAAACAGAATAATTTCACATTTATTTTTAACTGTCACTATGACAACCACTCCACTTTCACCAGTACCTTAATACCTTAGCAACAGTTACCTTCAACAGATTTTCCTTTACAAACACCCTCCCAAGAAGCATAATTTGCAAAGGATGTCTTACCTAGGATAAGGACCAAAAAGTGGAATTCTAGTCCAGGAAGCATTGACAAAACAGATTATTTTTATGTTAGCCGTATCAGGTTAATATATATCAAACACCCATTTTTCAAAATATTCCAAAGATGTAACAGAGCCCTTTATTAAAATTTATCTATTAATTTCATGGTGGTACCTTAGAAAAGAGGGAGTTGGTAGATGTACCTAGAAAATAATTTTTATCAATTCAAAATACCTTCTCAATGGGACCTCAAGCTTTTTAACCGCCTTAGCTCTACTATTTCAGCACCCATGAAATTTAATGGCAAAATGATTAAGAAGATAACTCCTCCCAAACTTTCAGTTAGTATTTCCTTCACAGAGCATACTATCATACGTGGTAAATTCTATCAGCTGTACAACTAATGTAAATTCAGGTTACCTGCTGAAGTGAAAATAAATTTTAAAATGGTATTGTGAATGGTGCTGGCAGTAAAATTATAGGTAATCTCTTTCCATTAAAGGATTTTCATCCTTTATGCTTATGTTTAGCAAATATTATTCATTTGGGGTCATGTTTCTCACATTCCTTCTCTGCCAGAAAATGCATGTGGAAACATGTTACTTTTACGCCTTGACGCAGGACCTCAGATGTATGACAGGCCCCTGGAGTTATTTTGGCAGCTCCCCTGAAAATCCATTCAGGTATGATTTACTTAGTCTCTGAAAACTGCCATATCCTTACGTTTAGCAGAGCTTTGAGAGATTTGTTAATAAACCTTCTGCCTTCAATGGGCAAGCTATCAGCTCCACGACCTTCCTCTGTCCTGAGCATGTTCAGTCCCATAAAACTCCTCCATAAAGCTCCAGCCCTGCTTGGCTCCATACAGCAGGTGTTGTGCAACTCTCTCAACCTGTTGGACCCACATGAAGCTGGAAGCAGGGGGGAACCACTGACTGATCTTCATTCTATATTTTCATCACAGAGATCTTGGGCTCGCTTCTCCATTTCAGGTGCATCCAGGTGTGTATCCCTCATTTTCAATGATGGAGTTCCTGTCATTGCTAGGAGAGCCAGATAAGGACCCCATCCTCATCTGAGGCTGAAACATTAATCTAGCATCTCTGCTTACCATACAGAATGCACAGACTCAATTTGCTTTTAACCTGCTGACGTTCCTTTCAAAGCAAGTTTTTGGATCTAACAAAGGGCTGCGACTGTTACATTATTAAGCACTGATTACTGCACTGCTTTTTCCTTTCTAATGCTTTTCAAGCCCGTGTTACACAGGGGTATTTCAAACTGAAGTCATCAAAATAATTACCTACCGTTCCCACAGAAAAGTGGCACAAGTTTGACTTCTCTCTTAAAACAGATGGGTTTCATCTGTGCTTGAGTTATACAGATTCTTTTTGAAATACATGATCATATTCATTATAAGCATAATTTCTACAAATGGGTGGTGTAGAAGTACTTATTTAAACTGACATCCATTTCTTCAGTTGGACAATTTTATAACCTGCTTTCTGACACCTGCATCCCCCTCTCTGTCAGGCACCAGAGCATAGAGCAACACTCAGAGCAAAAGGGCTACACAGATATATATTCCCTGGCTTCCTCAGGGCAATATGTAGACAGAATTGGAAAGAAATGACTGGCATTAAAGCTAAGCTTTCTTCCTCTCCATCGCACTCTGCGTGAATTTGTGCACATACTTTGTTTTATACCCCTGTGGGATCCCTTTTCCTACATCTATTTACTTTCCAAACACAGCAGCTTCCCCAAAGCACACATGAACACAGACGCACTTCCTCCTTGTCCATGCTGTGCCTGCTCCCATCACACGACTCCTGCTCGTCCCAAGTCCCAAAGCTCAGCCAAGATACCGTGTCAGACAAAGGACTAAGCAGGATAAATGACACGGAGCAAAAGGCACTAATGAAAGTGCCCAACAGCTGGGCTGACCTCAACGTTTTTTCTTCCTTTTTTAATTTTGGGTTCTTAAGAATAAGAGACTGAGGACCAAGAGAATCGGATTTGTCTTGGAAAGAGCTTCTGCCAGGCTCAGCACCATACCCAGGCAACTAAACTGTGTAGTAAGTCCAACATGAATGGACATCCCCAAGTCACAGAGTTATTCAGACCACTGACTCACAAGCACTTATCCCTAGGGGGGATCCACCTAGATTCCCTTCTGGAGTACAAAGTCCTTCAGATAGCTCACCAGTGCCAGAGGCTCCCTCATCTGAGCAGATAAGGGAAAGTCAAACTCACGCTGCAATTCAGAGATGAGTGAGGAGCTACCCAAAACCCACACAAATTTTCAGAAGGGCTCTGAAAGACTCAGCCCAGACAGCACCTCTAACAGCCAGGCAGCTAGGGGAAGGAATCAGTCAGGCAGCTCGGGGAAGGAATAAAAAAAAAAAAAAGGGAGAGATACCTGTCGCCATTCTTATGGCTGTAGAACTCAATCAAGGTAGAGCCAGTTGTTAAGCACCTGCTCACCTTGAATGTCAGCTCCAGTTTCCTAAAGAGAAGCCTTGCTCCTAAAAGAGCAGCCAGCAGGCTTCCAGGCCAGGTTTGGTGCTGCAGTAATGTGGCCACCTGCCCTCCAAACCTGAAATGACTTGTCTTATGCCAAACTCAAACACGGCTACGGAAGTAAAAAAACTGCCAGCAACCATCTGTGTCTTCATTTCAAAGATTTTGCTCTATCCACCAACTGTTTAATAGAATAAAAGCACTCTTTTCCTCGTGCTAATTAACTCAGAAATTCAGTCTCAGGGGTATAATGTAAGTATAAGCCAGGACATCTTTCACACCAGGATCACATCAGGAAGCAATTACAAGTAGCTCTTCATTGGCCTCACGAGCTAAGGGCTGGTGGTCATGCTCAGGTCTCCTGGGAAGACACTGACTCAGGAGCAGCAGCCGCCAGCCCTCCCTTTCTCCCCCTGACCCGTTCATCTGGTAAGGCCAATTTCCTCAGAAGCAGTGCCTTCTAAGCACATACCAGTTTAGCTAAGTCCAGAGACACCTGTAATCTATCCCCGCAAAGAGATGATGTTCAAAGGTAGTGAGTTACTCTAGGAAAAGACTCCTAATAAAGAAAGACCAAGTATTACAGGAAGTCCCACACCCCGTGTACCCCGTGCAGGTGTGCGCACCGCTCAGCTCCCGGCCGTGCCCCCCGGGCGCAGCACCGCGGCAGCGGGTGCCCGGCTCACACTGCTGCCCACCGCGCCGGCCTCGGCGCCACGGTCCTGCTGCCCCCCGCACGGACACGCGCCGGCAGCACCGCAGCCCACGCAGCCCTGCTGGGCCTGCACACCGTGCCGAGGCACCGACCCCACGAATTCAGCTCCCCAGACTGCCCACCCTGTTTTTAAGCATTTCTCTTCACCCACCCTGTGACACTCTGTAGCCCTCCATTTTACATTAGTGTCTTCCCAGGCTCTCAGGCTGGAAGTTGTTACATATTGAGTGAAACCAGAGTTAGATTAAAAACTAATGATAAGTACGAATTCTTCCTGAGCTGGAAGCATACTGAGCAGTTATTCTGAAATTTGCCAAAGAGTTTTGTTACAACTTCAGGTACATCAGAACTGAAACAAAAAGTACACTGACGCTGAGGTACTTTGCAATTAAAATTACAAGGAAATATCTTCAGTCTCTTAAATCTAATTCAAAAACTTTTTAAAAAAATGAGAACCATGTTTCACCCCAATATGCTTTCTTATAAAATTACAAGTTATTTCAAACAGTGATTGCCATTGTAATCTGTTTTTTCTTTTTTGCACATGGCAATGCATCTAGATTTCATAATTTTACAATTATAACTTCTGCCTTAATGATTTAATTTTGAAGATAGAATACTATAATTTTGAAAATTTCTAACCACTTTTGTTTCCATAAGTGATAAATGTTTAAAAATTCTCTTTTTTTTTCTCCACTCAATACATCTACTGATTATTATGCATTTGTCATTCGCAGACACTGTGATCTGAATGCAGTTATTTAAGCACAGAGCTACAACACAGTCTTTAAATAAGAGGGAATGGTTAAGAAGCCATATAAGCAGGAAAAAAAATCAAGTGTTTAGTAATATTAAATAATACATAGGGCTGGAACCCTGAGGAGGAGTAATATACCTCTTGTTATATGCACTAGAGACAAATTATATCTTCCACATAGCTGGAATTAAACTCAGAGTAACAACAAAGGAGACGGAGGTCAGTAGTTATACTGGATCTGCACTCTGTGACAGTCATTTACTTTGATCAGTGGCATCAATTATGGGCAACCTTAGGCACTTCACTATTGCTGGCTTTGGCTATTTGCTTTCAATAAGATTTCATTTATTAAAATACAGTATATGCTTAATAATTTATAAAATAATAAGAAATAATCTCACCAGAATAAATAAAATTGCATATATCCATCAAGATATCAACAAGTGACCTCACACAGAGGAGGTAAATTTCTGTTGACAATGTAAAATCTCTTACTAAATAGCTGTTTGGTATATTCTCATGCCATATTCTTAAAATATCAGATTTGTGCTCTGTCTGCACCCTGTGCAACTATGAAACATCTTTCTGATTTTAAAATTAGTAGGTGGAAAAAGCGGTATTTTTGTGATATATATAGCATTTCCCTGTTATAGCTAGATCTAAGAATCACTTACAGGTACAGAACCTTACGATATTAATATTCCTCAGATTTTCAGAAAAAAAAAAGACAAAAAAAGATTCACAATTGTTTTAAGCATTACCTCTCTACATCGACATCAGCATCTAACACCCCTAACTGAATCCAACGATTTAATGAAAAATAAACATATTACTCACATACTGTTGAAGAGCTCTCTGTACGTTTCATCACCTTTACCTTCTGACATTAGGCTGTCCAGTTTGTCAATCAGTTTTGCTTCCACCTGCAACATATACGTGTATAAGTAGACAGCTTCTCTTTTCTTTAATTAGATTGGATAAAATTGAGGAAGGATTTAATTTTTTTCTGCAGGAGATTTTGTTGAGAGCAGTTCTTAAAATTTCTGGCCAGTCACGTAAATTTGATGATAGGTCACTTGATCTCTTTGAAACTGTTATCAAACCCAAGGAGATTGTGGGGGGAGCTAATTTGAAAGGAGCAACGTGACTATAAAACTACAGGCTGAGTAGCATTTGCTGCTGCTAAGGCAGCTATCTATTTATGGAGTCAGACAAAAAAGCACACAGACCAAATAAATTGCCTGAATTCTCACTGCAGGGCTGTAAGCACAAGGCGTTTTCTTAGATTTCAATAAATATCCCATACACCTCACACTTTAAATTTGTAGATTAAATGTAAAAAGGTCTTTATTCTCCAGAACATTTGGGGTTTCAGATTTACTTTCCTGACCTTCCTTACCAGCCCATGTACTTGAAATTAATTTCACTGGATTTACATGCTAGCTATGAAAGAAACTTACAGAACACATCTGATGGCTAGTGACTACTTTGATGCATATTTTTAATTGTATTTTTGATAAAATAAACACATACAGATGAGGCTACCCTGCGTGTTACTGCTTCAAACCTCTTTTTTACCAATATTGTATTAGTAATAAAACATCTAGGGCAGAAATCAAAATTGTCATCAATATATTCTCTTAGTGAATAAATCCATTATAATTTACATTTAAATCTAAGCTTAACAGACAGAGAAGCAAAACAGGTAGATTCTTTTTTTCTCCCTCCTTAACATCCCTATGGTGATTTTAAAAATAAGCTAATATATTGATAGTGAAAAAGCACCTATTTACATCACATACATTCCTCCATTCCTATACTTTGTTTTGTGTTTCAGATACAGCTCTCACTCCAAGTGTTATGATTGCCTGAGACTAATTCAAATCCTTCTGCTTTCCTTCATTTGAAGCAGCAGGAAGGAGGGTACTGAGAAAAGGCTTGAGGCAGTCTGGAAGAACCAAGTAGGAGCTGCAGGAGCAGATGGCACATTTGGTAGTTCCTTCCTAGCTTGTTAAGAAGGTGTTTCAGCAGCAAGAATAGTCAGATCCTTTCAGAAGAACATTCCTCTGAACAATCTTTTGATTTTTATTTTTTTCCTCTTCATACTAACTAGAAGGGAAGCTATCTGAATCCCTGTCTAACCACTAGTCTCTACTGCTGTAAATGAGAGAATAAAAATGCCACAAAGAAGACAGCCTTGTTGAAGATACCTCAAGTTTTGTTCTTGACTTGAATGGGCCATGGATTGTTCCCTAATTTTAAATTACTCGAATCAAAATATTACACTGGAAAATCTTATTACCCCTGTAGACAGTCAAAAGGGAAAACCCTGGTAATTCCTCTCCCACAGGTGTAAAATCACATCTGCTCTTTCCACACTACTAGTTGGGACCAGCACTCCGAACTATGTGAATTTCAGCCCTGTTTTGTGAAGAGCTTCACATACCTGCTTAAAGTTGCCACTTCGCCTTTGCTCCCAGTCCATCATGTCATGGAAAATGGGAATCATGACATTCCGCAGGTCTGGCTGAGGGATCAAGGTCACTTCTAGGAAGGGGCCAATCAGTGCTGGGATAAAATGAAGCTTGTGCTCCCCTAAAGTGAAAAAGAACATCAACCTGAATATAACCTGGGATTCCTCCTGTGTGCTATCAAGCAATCCAAGAACTTTCCTAAGAAAAAAAATATTGTAAAAGTCTACATTTTTTAGCTCGGGTCCATCAGAGCAGGGCTTATTTCTTAATACAAAAAGCGAAGTGAAAAGCAGCAGACAAGAGGTCAACCTGCAAACATAAGGTCAACCTAATTCACCAGGTTTTATAATGCAATACTGAGTTCAGGAGTGACAGAGTTATTTGTATTTCACATTAGTCTTCCAGGAGGGGAACAAAGAGAAACAAAGCACTATCTTGGCATTTAACTTACTTTTCTCAGGAATGGTTTAATTTCTATGCTCTGCAGCCTTGTGTTTACAAAACGGTTGACTACCTGACATAACACTTTTTTTTTTTTTTTAATAAAGAAAGGTAACTTCGTGGAAATGGAGATGGAAGAACAGGCTTTGCCTGCTGAATAGAGAAGTTACAACTTAAGTGTTCTCAAAAAATTTCAGTGCTAAAACATCTCCCATTAACTCTCCATATTGTACAAAGGAGAAGTCACAAAACTACGTTCCTGTCAGGAAAGGCAGAAATGGCATAAAATAAGGATTGCCCATTCAGTCTTAGTTCTCCAGGCTTAAAAGTACTGAGATCCTCAGAACAGGAGGACTATTAATCCCAATATACTAACTTTCCAAGCTGGGAACTGATTTCCATCCCAGGCTACCTCTGGATGTTGCACTGGCCAGTAACATTTGTCCACCACTCTGTCTGGTGTGTGCATTAGTGCAAAGCAAAAACGGAATTCCTTCCAGTGGAATTCCATTCCCCTGGGATACATATCTGTATCAAAGCCAAGGTGGCTGCACGAGGACCAAGGCTGGAGAAGAATAAACTAAGAGCACGATGTAACGCTGAATAGTGTAGCACCTGCCATGGGAGATCAGCTGCCTGCAATATTTCAAGGTGGACATTTGAGAAAAATTCCACGGTGCCACAGTGCACCCCACAGTCTTCACCACTATGGAAATTCTTCATGGCTCTCTCCCTCCCGGCACGCTGAGTTTCCAGCAGAAAACTGTGACTAGGCAGGTGATCCACACTACGGTCTTCACAGAATCACAGAACGGTTGAGGTTGGAAGGGACCTCTAGAGATCATCTAGTCCAACCCCCCTGCTCCAGCAGGGACACCTAGAGCATGTGGCACAGGGTGGCATCCAGGCGGGTTTGGGAGATCTCCAGAGAAGGAGACTCCACAACCTCTCTGGGCAGCCTGTTCCAGGGCTCTGTCACCCTCACAGGAAAGAAGTTCCTCCTCACACGTAGGACAGAGATGGATCTTAGGAGTAGATACCTGATACGCCAGTTCAGAAAAACTCTTCGTATCCAAGTAACTTAAGAGTATGGATGTCTTAAAGTCTCTAATCAATAGTAAGTACTGTAACTCAGTAGTATATGCTACATAACAAGGGTCAACAGCAAATCAATAAGCAAATACTAATATTAATACTTATTTCTTTGAAGATTCCTTCTAGTACATGCTGATCAGAAAGTCCACTTTTCTACAACTACGTATCAGGGAAAAAGATTTATAGAACTGAGGTGACAGTATCTTAGCAACCGCTGACAATCTTAATATCTTTAATGAACCCTTTAATTACGTGAACTAATGAAATAAAATCTGAATGAGTTGAAATATAAAGATGATAAATATGGTGTCCAAATCTTCTGCAGAGTTTTGATTTTGTTCCTAAACAATATTTAATTGCATTTTCCTGAGGTTTATACTTTCATTTTTCACAATTTCTGTTTATAAATATAAAAATGTTCCTAAATTTAGACCAAGACATGTATTTTTTCTCTTGTTGTCCATTTATATATCATTCACCAGTTTATTTATCTCCTTATATTTTTAGTACAACTGTGGTTCCCTGGAAGATTTTGATACAAATCCAGCATCTCAAAAGAGCTTCAGAACTAAGATATATGTCTGCTGCTTAAATTGTTTGTCAACAGATTTAGAATTGTGAACATAAGTATTTTTCCCCTTCTCCAACACAATAACTCTACCCCCAAAGAGTCATTCTTTCTACTCTAATTTTGTATTGCAGAGTTGTTTCCGTTCTCTTTAAAAAAATATGGATAGGTCAAATAATACAGTATCAGGGCTTAGAAAACTTGGGTTAGCCATAAAGGAGGGAACTGCAATGAGTAGGGGTTTTCCTAAGCTTGAATCAAGGCTTCATGAGAACTTCATTAACTCCTCTGTTATTAGCAAGTGCATTTAATAGCTGAAATAATCTTTTTTTTTCACTTTTGAGCTACCATGTGAATTGTTTTATTTCTTACCTAGATTTTGCCACATGCTGAAGATTTCACATCCCATTGTTACCCGCATATCACCATATCTATAAGACATTTAAAAATAAAGCAAAACAGCTTAACATTAACACAATCAAGGCCATGTACGATTCTGCAACATCATGAAAACATACATATTATTTGTAATGCATAAAAAGCTATGCCCAAACTCATGTTCCAAGTTTTTGCTATTTTGCCCAGCTAAGAAAGAATTTCTAAACTCAGGTGCATTTGCAGTATTGTCAAATACTTTAAGTATTAGCTCTTTCTAAACATTACATATCAGTAATACAACTATGTGGCAACAATTATGGTCTGTAGCATTTTTTCTCTAGGTTTCTCTCTAAGAACAAATTATTTCCTTTAGCTTAAATACAATTATTTCACACAGAATATGTAGTGCCTGGTAGAAATAACCAAACTGGCCTGACTTAACTAATACATGCAAGGGAAATTAGTGTTGGCACTGCTACAGCATGGCTATTTTATTGCCAATATCTGAACAAGTTTGAACTTGACAAAAGGTGCTGCCAGCTCTGAAGACTCATACAAAGGGCCAGAACCAACATTTAGCCAAGTTAGAGGAAATATTGCCACTGTGATCTTCTGATAGACCTTTAAGCAATCTGCCTTGAATTCTGACAAACATTTGATCTATGAGCGTCTTCTGGAAGCTGACAGCAATACTTACTTTTCCAAAACCTTTTTTTTCTTGGAAGGTGTGAACATCTCCAGTTGCAGACATAACTGGTTTATAAAAATGACAGCAAGAAAAAAGTAGGAATCCCATATCTAAAATAAGCACATAGCATTTGGTTATTACATTCTTAGTGCTATCATTTCAAGATCACTCAAGATGCAAATTTTCAAATCACATCAGTTGTTTCAGCCTTGGCTAATAAAACTATCTGTTTTTGACTAAATTTCTTTGCATATAAATATTCTTTTCACAAACACCAAAATGTTCAGTAAAAATGCATCTATTTTACATCATCTATATTTCCTAAATTTAAAGGTATCAGTGTCCCAGGTTTTCTTTTTTCATCCTGCAGAGCCAAAGACCAGATAGAAAACCTGACCTTCTAAACTGAAAACAAGTTTTTGGAATATTTAAGTAGAGAATCGCAGTTACATATAACATTATTTGCAAGTTTCTTGGCAGTTTTCACTGGACAAAACCAAAAAAAAGTATTGTGAATTTGTTAATATACTGGAAATATCCAGGATGTTTGTGTCAATGTTTTTAGCATCAAATGATGAGTCTTGTAAGTAGAACTTTCTCTGTTAAAAGATTATCTATAAAAATACATGTTAATATTAATTGAATTTATCCTCCACTGGTGCAGGAGGGCAAAAGTAGCCCTTTTTAGGGGGGCCCCTATCCCAAACACTGCAGTTCTGCTTTGCTAAGCAAGTTTACAGAGCACAGATGCTTGGTCTACTTGTAATTCCTTCATCGGCTTTAGGCTCGGAGCTGGCAGAGCTTCCTAACGCACAGGTTCCTTATTTCCAATTGTGCCTGACAAAAAAGTCTCCCTGCCTCCCAATCTCTCCAACAGCCTGGTTTTACAGGGAATGTGAGCAACCGGTGCTCTGCTGGAAGTCAACAGAAGCTCCCTAGTTCCTCCAAAAAGGAAAATCTGCAATTTTTAAAATGAAGACACTGGACTAAGGCCTCTGTCTCTAGTTGGGCACAATACCCATTCTGGCTTCCACTGTGACAAGGATTTTCAGAGTGAGTCCTAGGTCTTCTCATTTGAAGGCTAAAGGCCTGATTCTGTACTTGCTGTAGATGCCTCCCTGTAAGAGGTACTCAATAATAGACAAATAGAACTACATTCACCATGAAGTGTCATAATTTTCTGATTTTATTTATTCAGCACATAAATTGAGAGTACTTCAAAATAAAGCAAAACTATAGTTAAGATATATTTGCTGTTGAGTCAAAAATTCAATTATTTTTGTTTTCTGAGCTATCCCCAAAATAAGAGATAAATATTATTTTTTTCTGTAACCAAGAACATTAGTATACAAAATCCCTGAGTAAGTAGCCCACCACAGTTAACTGAAATATCAAAATGAAAAATAAAAAGAAATAAAAAAAAATAAGTCGATGTTGTATGAGAAAGTTTAAATTCTGAGCACATGGAATTGCTGAAGTCTACATTCTAGCTGCTAGATGCTGGAACTAAGACTAACAACATGCTATCAAGACACAGGATGATGTAACAGCTATCATTGCATTTCTCTTACATTAGACACATTTACACTACCTTGTAATCAAAGTTCTCATTTAAGAAGTTTTTGCGAAGGGCATCTGAAAGGTACAAGACTGTTGTAATGATAACACTGGGAAGAAAAAAAAAAAGACAGCATTTCTCATTAGGTGGAAATTCATAATTATTAGTCAAAAGAGCTAGTCAATTTTCCAATAAAGACATAAACATACCATGTCTTGTGACAATAAATTCTGTACTTAGACAAACAAATCAGCTAATGTACAGATTAGCTGACAACACGTGGGCTGGGAGAGTGCCAGAGGATATGTTGTCATGGAATGAGATGTAAATAAACCAATGGACCGAGTGTAACAATATGAAATCATTGGTTTTGACCCAGAAACTTACTCTTACCCGCAACAGAGACTAAAATTGGGTAGGGAGCAAACATGGCTATGGTTGCGGGTTCTCTTTCCCCCCTTACTTCCGTAGATCCTGTTAAAAACACGCACACACAACACACCAGCAAGAGCACAGATGGATCCAGTACAGTATCCACATTCCAAGCTGCTTCCCAGCCAACAATTTGAAAACAACAACAAAATTTATTTAAAATCCATGTGACTGTCACACTGGAAAAACACTGAGTTGGTGGGGAAACTTCTTTTTACCATCTGTCACAAGTTTGCTCAGGCCATTGGCTTAGAATACAAAGCCCCTGCTTTTAGCTACTAAATTGTTCTGGGCACATACAGAGAAGGACACTTCTAACAGGGTGGCTTTTCTTTTGCATGAAAAAGTACAATAATCACTTCAGTATTTTTGCCATATTTTCAAGTAAATCTCTCCATAAGAAGCTGTTTGAAAGCAAACAAATAAACAAACAAACAAAAAACAACCAAAAAGAAAAGGAAGAAGCCCCCAAAGTTCAGCAACCAGTTTGTTACTTGGACAGTGAGCGCTCTGACAACCTGGCTTTTGAATAGGTACCTAATTGAATCACATTAGATTCTCACTTGATTCTTTGCTATTGAGAATTAAATTTTCCCAAGCACAGAGATGTTCAAAGAGAAAAAAAGCTTCTGGCTTTTAAAAAATAAAGGAGCCTATATTCACATGTATGAATATATACACCATTGTACATATAGGTGCATTAAAAGGTGCATAAGCTTATACATACAGCTGTAACTATGTATCTATATGCTTTTTGTGACAGACTGAAGTGCACAGAAGCATTTTTACAAGCTCAGTTGTTAGCAATGTTTTGTATTACATAAAAGCAAGAATTTTTATTCACTGTAGGAGTCTCGAACTCCCACAACCTGGGAGCTAACAGAGCTCTTCAAAGCAACCATAATGATGATACCAATGCTAATTTAATGTCTTTCCTTACCATGCATTGTGTTTGAACTGATTTTTTAAAAAGCAGTAACAATAATAATAATAATAATAATTTAATTGTTATTGAAATAGGTTACCAAAAGGATTTTCAATTTAAAGTTATTATGCCCAGCAGTCAGAAGGTGCATTTGAAATTTTGACACTGTATAGCAAATCTTTCTTTACAGATCAATTATTTTACAACAAATATGCATACAGTTATTTTGTACACTTATAAATTTCAAATTGAGAATTGGATGATCTAGTCCTCTATCATTCAACAAAATTGCCAAAAGATATAGATTCATAGCGAGACAAAAGGCTTGATCTTTACAACGAAATTAAAAAATGAAAACTAGCAAGAGCAGTGGCAAATTAGCTCATTGTTGAATAATACATAGGTAGAGCACGTATCAATGTCAAACCTTTGCTCAGCAATAGGAATCTCACCTCACCTTCTGCCATCGTGCTTGTTACTGAAACCTGATATATCCAGAGTTCAGTGGAGTCTGTTAAATGCTCTCAAAAACGTCAGTCAATCAAAGCCCTAGACAAGCAATTCTTTTCTAAGCTTATGGCAATTAAGCAAGTGACCATTCCATGGTTATTTTCTGTTGTGAGAGACATTATCAAGGTGTTATCTAGAAGCTTCTGACATATTAAAAAATTTTATTATAAAATTTTGGTATTTTCGTATAAATTTTCTACCTTGACAGAGGTAATTACCGGATTATACCCTTGCTAGGACTCATCGCTCCCCTAGCTTCAAGCAGGTCAAACCTCTCTGTCTGTAAACACTAGACAGTTTGATTTTTTATAACACTCTGGGGAAGTGGAAGAGAAAAGACAGTCCTGCAGGTGACATGACTCCTGTGATGAGCACAGCTCCCAAGGCACACTCTTGAGCAGCTACGTAAGAGCAGCTACTGTTTCTCTGGTTGAAGCCTTGACAGCTGAGAGTCACCCAACCCAGGAAATACAATAGTCATTTGATTCCTGAGAAAGAAGAATTAGAAGAGATACAGATTCTTAAGGGAATTATATGATAATGTTCTTAAAAACATGGGCTAGATCTTGAAGTTTTTCCTTTTAAACACATATTGCACTGTACTGAAGCATTCGGGCTTGCATATGAGCAAAGCCAGAGGTGAACGGCTCCCAGGCACTTTGGTATTTAGTGTAGGCAATGGCCTCTCGTGTCACCCTGCCTCTAAGGCCATTCCTGTTGCACTACAAAGATTCTGGGCTGGAAAAATGCAAGCAAAGCTACTACTTTGTGGCTCTTGACTTTCTCAGGGAAGCTGAGCAAGGCAGCAACTGAAATGGGAGTGGGGGAAACAAGTGAAAGAAGGAAATCCCCATTCAGAAATGGAGCTCCAAAAAATTAGTGCTCTACAGCTGAGTGAAGTGGATTTCTTTTTTCTGCTGTCTCAAAAAGATTCAGAAACAAAGCCATTGGCAGGTACTGTAGAAATGATGGCTCTTCAGCTTCACACCACTACTTTTTAGTAGCCAGAATGCCTGGCCAAAACCCTGTTTGATAGCAAAACAGGATTTGCTCCATTAATATGTCTAAGAACGTATCCCTAGCAAAGTAAATTAACAAATCCTGGATTGATAAAGACCTGTTCACATCCCATATCGATTTACATTCAACTGACTGTTAACTGATAGGCAGAAACTGGTAGTGACTGTTACTGAGAATCGGCCAGTGCCATATGCCTGACAGAACTGCATGTACAACCAATCCCTTAGACGGCCACAAACAACATTAAGAAGGGAGATGTTTGATGCTAAGCAAAATACTAACCAAGGTAAACACTCTTTTTGTTGAGCTTAAGAAATCACCTCTAGCATATGTGAGCATCACCAGCCTGAGAACCACGTGCCAAGGTCGTTCCTACATCTTCATTTTGTACATGTAAGCTGTTGCTGAGCCATCTGCCAAGCCAGCTGTTTCTGGACGATGTCACACTTTTTAGATGATATATTTAGTCTAAGAGTTCTTGTGTTTTTCCTCTTTCCTGTATTTCTCAATTTATTTCTTAAGCATGACTACCACATATGTGGTTTCTTTCATCAGCCATACTTTCTTTAATATCATACATAAAAAAAAATCACTTCCATTATTCGGTTATTTACATTTTTGTTGGAATTCAAAGTTGGTGGGATTAGCCGCATTAAATAAGGTAATAAAGGTGAGTAAAATAATGTACTTTCTTAAGTCATGACGAAGTTTGAACAAATACTATAATGCCTGTATGTTCACACATGGATACAGTTCGGCCCAAAACCCAGTGATGTGTTACATCTTATCAGGCACCGCTAAGAGCACCAGGAAAGCTCAGGCCAGTTGTGAACACTGCATTCCTAGGTCTGTGCCCAACACAGTCCCCTTCCCTCGCTCACACCAAATGTTTATCTACTTTTCAGGTAGCTTATCTGATCAAAAACTAAGCCTACAGTAACTGGTGATATAGGCAAAATCTGATTTAATAGTTTAATTAACTATTAAACTATTAACACTACAGCTATAGTGACTTTCCAGAAAATCTGGGAACTTGTTCTGTAAAAATAAGGAGCGAACAAAAAGAACAGCTCAAAGGCAGATAAATAACACCTGCTCATGCTCTGAGATGCAGAGCCCCACATTACTGTTGCTTGTGCTGTACCTGATTTGTGTTTGTTGACTTTGTGATATTTCTGACAAGCACTGAATTAACAAAAATGCTAAAACACTGTTAATGTTCTCTTAGCAGATAGATATTTTTTTCTTGAGAGCAAACAGATCTTTACCAACTCAGTATTTCAACAGATTTGGATGAAGTTCTGTTGAGACTTGTCATTTGCTACTTGGAAAACAAAGCTGTTGATGATTAGCATCTTCTTTTTGTAAAAGTATTCAGTATTTCAGTGGTTACTGAAAATCAGAGGAGAAACAGGTACAGATTATATTACTGATTCGTTGTATAAAATAAGTCCAGTGTTCTTAAATGGAAAGCAGCATTCAAAAATTAAAAACTACCACATTTTGCATTTTAATTCCCTACACCATATAATTGTATCTATTTACATAATGACCTTTACTTTTTCTTTTTTTTTTTTTTTAATTACCATTAGAAAGTGTCTTACTTGTTTGCCACCAAACGCATCACTGTCCAGTCTTTTGGAAACATCTCTGGTCGTATCAGTATCCGAAATACAGTGAAAATCTGAAGCAGGAAATCCTATATAAGGAAAAGACAGTCTTATGCCTTTGCAGGTTGGAAAGAGAAATGAACTTTAAAAATACATTAACTAGAGATAAAAATATGATGATAGAAGTAGCAGAATTGCTACTATTTTTTCTACATAGATACACCCCTGAATATTTTATCATTTTTCCCTCCCAAAGGCTGCCGATAGTGGGTTTTTTTTTGTAAAAAGAAGAAAATAATTTAATGTGCTACTTGCTTGACAGCAATGAATAAGAGAAATGTCAAAGATACATTTAGTTTCCACCCATACACTTCCACAAATGTGATCCTGAGAAAAATTTGCAAATCAAAGAGGCACTTTACAAACACTACGTATTTTCAAATATCTCTTTAATCATGCCTGGCTTTCATCAGAGTCAAGGTTTCTTCCAAAAGCATCATTATTTGGTGGGAAGGAGAGAGCCTAAGGATGATTTCCTCAACGGCTTGGCACAGACCAGGGAAGTTGATAGCAATGTGTGGACTCCTGAGCTCCAGTGCCAGCAGCCTGGCTACACGCAGGTCACTCACTCAACCACTCTGCATCATTTGTGAATCCATAAAACCAGCAAACGCATGTGAGCTACTCTGAATGTGGAAAGCACCGAGCATTAAGAGCTGAGCATTAGCATTCTCTCTCGTGACAGTTTACTCACCAATAAATAACTGAATTAAACAATGTCTCTCTATACAGATCAAGATATTTTTGATAACTAAATTTACAGTAAGGGTAATATTTCTGGTGGTCCATTTTAATAAAAAAAATACAACTTTATACAAAATTAAGTAAAATGTAGCCTTTCACATCATGAAAAGCATGATGCTGTAATTCACTGAACATAATCAATGTTGCATCTGACTGAAATATTCCTAGTTGATTCTGCTCACATCACTGGTGTCGAGTTAGCCCTAAACACATTTTAGATGAAGATACAACCAGAGGATACCAAGTAAGTTTGAACATCAAAATACATTCTCAAGTGCATATATTGAAGTGTAAATGACGGGCATTGCACAACAGATGTCTTTCATTAGAAAATCACTGTAAAGGGGGAAGAATACAGGCGCTAGGAATGGCATCTGAGATCCCAGCACCCACCCACTGGAGATTACATAAAAAGAGACAACCTGTTTTTTGAGTGAGATGCCAAGAAGTTCTCTGTATCAGAGTATAAACAATATTTGCTCTAGATAAAGCAGTATCTGAACATAGGTGACTAGCTTGACATGTAAATAAGTAGCTCCACAAGACTTACTCCTGACTGGAATTTCCTACAGCTTTGTGTCTTGAGGTTGAACTCCAACACTTTCATCTGCCCCTTATTTTGCGTAGGAGCTAGATCTCCCTTCCCAGCGCTCGAATCTCCGCAGCTCTGGGCTATAATTGCAACAATATCGGCATGCCCCAAATTCTGCTGCCCCCCTGCTCACAGGAACACCCCCAGCTTTCCCACATCCCATTTCCATCCTGTCTCTGGTCCAGAAGCACAGCGTGATGCTGCTGGTGGGGAGCTCACTGCCTGACTGGCTGCTGACCTGCAGGGACCAGCTGTTGGGAAGCCAAACAAGTGGTTTAAGGGCCCTCTGCAAATCCAAGGGCCCTTAATCGTGGTTGTAAAACTGCCTGCCTTTGAGGCCTACAGCCTCAAACCTCTCTGAAATTCATTGCCTTATTCAGAAAATGCTAAGGAAAGAATGATACAGAGAACATATATGCTTCACTTCTGAGGCATCTAGGCTAAAAAAAAAAGAATAAACTCCTTATTCTGAGTAATCATTGAAACAAAGCAAGTGTCAAAACTTGTATTAGATTTTGAAATACAAGGCTATTTTTTTTGATTTTTAATAGGAAAATCCAAAAAAAGTGTTGTCAATTCACAGTAAATGACAACAAAAACACAAAAACATTGAAAAAACCCAAGTCAGTAAGTTGGATGTTCCATTTTTAAAGTAAATGTGTCAAAACCATACAAACAATGGAATAGTTGAGTGCTAAACTATAACTGAAATAAACAGATAAAGCATAAACATCTCTGGAAATGCAGAGTCAGATGTAAGATTTGCAAGATACACATTTACAAAGCTTCTATTAGCAGAATTAAAACATAAGTAACTTATTTTTCATGATACAGCTTTTGTATATCTGATGTCTTATTTCTCCAGAAATCTATGATAAAAATGAAAATAGCAAAACATTGAAATGCCAGTTGACTGATCTGATACTGTGTTATTAATGTGCTAGTATGCATTCATATGCCAGAACTACTCATCTATATTCAGTGCCAATATTCAATGTCAAGAGGAATAACCTTGTAATTGTTCTATAGCAATTCCAAGATACCTTTTGATCAGTAGTACAATGCCTGGGATTTTGCATGACGGAACTGCTCTTTTTGTTTCATGGTTGATATATTCTAAAGTCTTTGCAAGACATTACTATGAAGTACCAGTCATGGTAAATCAGTTTTCTAAGTGTATTTTGAACTGTTTCTTTTGCAATAAAGTATTGTCTTTCACCGTAGTATCTGCTCTGCTGAACACATCATAATGATTTGGTAACAGATTTTAAAGATTTTAACATTTAAAGACGTTTTTGCCAGCACTATAAGTGAACTAACATTTGGTTGGTTGAGTACAGCCATAATTAAAGCCTCATATGCCTTCAGTCTTAAGAGATGGCAGGGGAATAATTATATCATTTTGCCTCCTCCAGGCAGCTAAATACCGTGTCTTAATATTCCTACCTTGTGTCCATAAACTCTAGCAGTATATTACACTACTCGTAACATCACATAGACTGAAGAGTACTTCAGTACTCAATTTATATAAAATATATTTACTAAAAGATTACTAAAAGGTTATTTGTGGTGTATTTTGTGGCAAGCAAAAAGAGCTTTAAATAATAAGCTTTAAAATAATACCCAAAGATAAACAAAAACATAAGCATTTTAAATTACTGAGCCATTAAATCCAGTGTATCAAAAAGGGAGTGAAACACAGTCTCTGGGGCTAGCACTCGGCCATGAACCCCTGTCATTTCTTTCTTACTTTATGATGGACACTTCTGCAGTATTGTGTCCAGTTCTGGGCTCCACAGTATAAGAGGGATGTGGAGCTGCTGGAGAGAGTCCAGCGCAGGGCCACAAGGATGATCAGGGGCCTGGAACATCTGCCCTACGAGGAGAGGCTGAGAGAGCTGGGCCTGTTCAGCCTGGAGAAGAGAAGGCTGAGAGGGGAACTTAAGAAAAAATTTCTTAACAGTGAGGGTGACAGAACACTGGAACAGGCTGCCCAGAGAGGTTGTGGAGTCTCCTTCTCTGGAGATCTTCAAAACCCACTTGGACACAGTCCTGTGCCACATGCTCTAGGTGACCCTGCGTGTGCAGGGGAGTTGGACTAGATGACCTGTAGAGGTCCCTTCCAACTTTAAGCATTCTGTGATCTATGATTTGCATGTTTTAAAATATAAAATGCTTTTTATGTCTTCTCTGGTGTGAAAAATCTGAATCTGTTGAAGAACTGACTAAAATAAAAACAGTCACCATGTCAATTACTAAAACTAAAAATGTATTTACAAAATAGAGGAGATGATATTTCTATAAACAACCACATTTTTAAAGCATCACTCAGAATCATGTCAGAAAACATGTGCAGATATAAATGGCATTTTTCAGTTGATACCATTCCTTTAAACTCTCTATTGTGCTACACTGTGATTAACGAGTTGGAAAGAGTCTTAATAGTTTTGGCATAGATTGTTTAAGAAAAAAATATAACTGCAAATTTATTTTGATAGGATGAATTGCAACTTTCATTCCCTTCTTACAAGTACTTACATGAGCGTTTTATATTTGCACTAGCCACAAGAAAACTAGCCACAAGAAAAACTGGCAATTTTGTCAGTCTCTAAAAACACCTCTGCCAAATATGCCTCATCACAGATATTTACACCTTTTGAATCTTGATATGTTCAAGCTGATGATGTTTCCTAAGGAGGATTAAAGCAGTGTAACACACCAAATAAATTTCACAGCTGGCAAAGAAAGCAGTAGGGTCCATTTACGTAGTCTAAGACATATGCAGTCATCTTGCATGAATAACATTAGCAGTGTCAACCTAACCAGCCCTCCTTTTCCTTCTTGCTTTCAGCTACATATTTCAGTGGTATTTGGTATTTACAAATGAGGAGGAAATAGACTATTTATTCTTCTATTTCAGAGTCACAAGAGAAGAAATACTGAGTTAATTTGGATCAAATCTACTGCCACTGAATGACTGGTAAAGCTGTGGCTCTACTAATGAGAGCAGGATGGGAAGAGCAGACTCTGGACTTGATTTCTTAAGATTTATATTTTGATAGCTGATAGCACTGGCTACAGCTACTTCCTATGGGTCTGTATAAAATAGCAGGGTGTGTGTTCTGGAGAATACAAATTTAAATCAAACACCAATCAAGCAATAATTCTAGAGATTCTCATGTTCTGGAATCAGAAAGCTTGAAAAAACAACAAAGTATTTCATAAATATATTCAACAAATGCAGCAAATACCAAAATTTAAACCTATGAACTTACATCTACTCAGAATTTAAATAAGGAAAGCATTTCAAGTAAAATTGTCCAGTTCCACAGCCTCTATTAAAAATTTTCCAAGTATAACCATTATACTAGGTGAAAACAGATGTTGCAGTTCTAGTTGAAAAAAAAAATCTATATAACTCCTAGGTAGCATTCCTGATTCATGACAGAGAAATTCTCAGAAATATTTTGTCTCTTTCAAACTCAACATGACCATCTCACTGCAAAGAAAAGACACTCTTGAATGGTACTCTCTCTCAGAATAGCTTGAAATGGCTAACAGAAATCTAATAAAAATTAATGACTAGACTTAGTTCATAACATTTCAGTACATAACATTATGGTACAAAAGCTTATTAAATGGTAATTTAAGACATTAAAAACACATTAACACACTAGGACATCATGACTCTCCTACTTAGGCTTTCTGGCTGAACAGTGGGCATAAGTGAGCACTGAGCAATCCTTGCATGGGTCAAATGTCGTCCTATCAAGATTTCATGGAAGTCTTAAAGCAGGAAGCCTTAAAACAAACACAATTCCCCTCTTCCCCCCTTTTTAATCCATCCCTGATGCAAAATGCATTGAAAAAAATGCTTTAGCCCTATGAACATGACAACTCCATCCATGAGATTGGCAGAAGGTGCCCTAATACAGTCTGGCAGTTCCTCTCTCCCATGACTGTGCTGGGAAGAGCCTGCATGAGGTGACAGGTTGTCCTGCCAGTGGTCTTGCCACACAGTTAGTAAGTTCATGTGATAGCACATGGACTACTGCCATGAATCCTCAACTCATATTTGCCTAAACATTTTCACAGAGCTTAAGGCACGAGCAATAATGATTTTCATTCTCTATCGGGAGAAAGGTTTCCAATTCAATTAAGCACACAGGTATTACAAGGCAGATTCAAACACTGTGACCACAAGCGATGTGATCACTTTTTCCTGTAACTCTAATTCAGTGAGACCTGCAATCTAAGGACTGCACTTAATGGGAAAGTATTCCCATTGCACAGCCTTCAGTACTTCATAGATTTGCAGGTAAAAGCTTATACTTTCCAACTACGAAAATAAAACAGGATGTTCTCCAAGGATGGTTTGTCTGGGTTTCAGACAAACTGTAATAGGCAGAGCTAGTTTGTGCCTGATGTTGTGACTAAGAGAGCAAATAAGAGCACTGCTTCTATAGCTAACATGGATCAAGGCTGCACACAAGTTACTAATGTTTCTATAACCTGGAATGCTCAGAAATATGGTATAAAGACAGAATAATATCAAATTGACACCCAAATCCTGTTGAATTGCATTTGATTGTGCACTGCAACACATCCCATTGTAAATACATTATCATGGTTTTCTCCATTACTTAGACTGTCCCTAGTTCAGAAAATGGAGTGAGTTTGCTGAACACTTATTTCAAGTCATGTATTTGCCATTGCCATCTATCATACTAAAAATAAAAAACTGGCTGACAGGAAGAATCAGGAAAAAATACTTTACCTTAGATGGATATCTTAAAAAGGTTTTGTGGCTAAGCTTATGGCTTTAAAGCAATTACACAGCCCTCCTCTCCTATTTTATTGGGTCTTAGTGTGGCAGCAAGGGAACTGTAGCCCCACCATAACAGTCTGTCTGAATAAACACAAAATGTTGTGTAAAAACGAGTTAATCTGAAAAACAGATTGCATTTAAATACTGATGTGTTTCATCAAAACTGAGACAGACAAAGAGGAAATAAATGAGACCTGAACATGTTTGAAGACATTTCTGTTACTCACCCTCAGATCTTCCTTTGTGCTGAAGCTGTCAAGAAGCTGTTGGTAATGTCTATCCGTCATTTGCCGTAACAGTGACAGCAAACAGGAGACAAACTCCCCCTGGGTCACACAGGCCAAGAACACAAGTCTTACTCACTACACTCAGATGCATAAGACAAATTCATAAGCATTTAAAAATAATCAGCAAATGCAAAGGAAATTAATGCTACAATTATGAAACACTATTTGTTAGACTCTATATGCAGTGACAATAAATTAACTTAGGTCTGAGTTTCTCATGTAAAGAAATACTTTTCCTCAAACTCAGTTTTTTTTCACTCAGCAAAATTTTGTTGAAGTAGCTCCAGAAGAGCTAAAACACCCCAAAACTGGCTTTTCCCTTATATTTGTATTTAAACTGGCTAGTTAATGGACCGCAAAAATTACCATATCTTAGTCAATCCAGTTTTGAAAAATATATATATAAAAAAAAAATATTCTGCAACAGCTCTCGGAAGAATACTATTGTTTCTCCAATAGGGAAGAAATTACTGCAGTGAGCTGGGAATTTTTCAAAGCATTTTTTCACCTAACAGAAAAACGATACCTGTCAAAAAAGCAAATTCATATACAGGACCAACTTGACCAACTTTGAAAAAGTTTTGATTAAAACAGTTTTCTTGGGTTCACAGTGGAATTTCTCATTAAAATGTACATAGAGAAAATGAAGCTGAACTTAACTATAGAGACACTGCGCTTCCCACTGCACTGACTCCTGGATGTGCACTCCACCATGCCCCTAACTCCAGGGCTGAGGCACTGCAGGGTCCTGCCTGCTTTTCCTGAGGGATTTACTCTAGGAACTGTTACAAGGATCTCTCCCTGCCCACACAGATGCCGTTTCTGTCCAGGCTGTCCTTCAAACAGCATGGGATTCAGAAACAAACAAAAAATGAGCAGGGTACTACACTAGGTATAGTAGAAGAGTAAAAATATATGTATTATATAAAAAAAGCTTTTCTATTATTGTTGACAGGTCAGCTTTCAAATAGTACAAACTTCAGGTGAATTGTTAACTGACTACCAAATCCAGGCTTTGAACTCCAAATCAGGTAACTATATGGGCAGCTGATTTTAAAAGTAATAATGCATGTCCAGGTGCATTTATTGAACTCTGCATGAAAATGTGTTTTCTAAGACTTCTGCCAGTGCCAGCCGGGGGATATATGAATAATGCATGAAAGCAAACTCCACAAACATCACCACCTTGAGAAAATCAGTGAGGATCAGATTCCAGTGCTGTAAGTGGAACAAGGAGTACAGTCAGTTCACTCAGGCAGACTTCTGAAGTAATTTTGTGTGCCTCATTTAAGGATCATGATAATCATTAAAACACAAGGAGATGGCAACTTCATTGAAATTCAGGGAACTTCTGAGAGATCAAACTTCCAAGATTGAAAAATCAACAAAGTTTTGCTCTAACTATCTTACTTCTTGGTAACATCCTATATACAAATGCATTTTCCTAAGTAAAATCTAAGTCCTAAATCACTGATATCCTAGAAGAATTAAAATAGAACTCTCCTTCTATTTTATCTTCCTTCTATTGCATCCAGTCTCTCTGGACTTCTATTAGAAGTCCAATTTTTGCTAGTGCAAGCACTGTGGCACTGACCCCTTGAAGATCCACTCTGTTGTTGGGCACTCACTTTCAAGTCTCACACTCATCTTTATCAAGAATCTTCAGGGCAAGCAGCAAGGGTGCTGAGACACCCAAACTACCTGATATGAGAGACCAGCACCCTCATGGACAGCCTGAGGCTGAGTGATTATCCTACTGCTTTATAAATTCTGTGGGGAAAAACATGACATATTCACCTAGAAAATCACACTGAGATGAGCTGGGTACTACTTACAGGAGTAAACTGAGATCTGATGAAAGCAAGTATGACAATGGCAAGTATGAACTGCCATGAGCACATCTACATCTCTCAGAGAATATTTTATGGTACATGGAGCTTGAATTAATGGTACCGTACTGGAGCAGAACTGCTGTACTCACATTGGGGACTTTATTATACTTTATTATACTTGCTCTACAAAGAGTTGCAAGACTCGGGCTCAGTGTGTTGCCATAAGCCCATCCTGCATGATGTTTCCACATAAATGTATATAATTGCCTTATGCTGTGCTGTGAGTCACTTCCACATTAAGCATTCTGTGAGAAGCCTGTGGTGATGATGACATGGCTTTTCTGATGCATAAAAAGCAAGTTTGCAACTTGAAATTTCAGAATCTACCTTTTTGACAGGGTGAGAGAATTAGACTATCACGGTGTTTTATGAAATCTTAATCTGCAAGCAAGTAGATATCTCAAAAGATACCAATAAGATCAGAGGTTTGCTACAATAACAGATTTTTTTTGCCTTGTATACAGAGTACACTTCTAATTTTGCAATTTCAAAAAAGAAGAAAAATTCAAACTCTCGGATGCACAGTTTTAATGAGTTACAGTGACTAAAGCCTGGTGTTAGCCTATTACAAAGCATGGTTAGATGGGTAAACACTCCAAAAATGTTTGCTTTCTGTGGGATAAAGCAAAATAAAATCCACAGGCATTAAATATTTTTTGAAATGTCTGATCTCAGAGGAAACTCTGCTTTCAAAAGTTACCATCTATTCATTAGCAAAAAAGGGTACAGTGTAAAATCAGGTGATTAATCAAAAAGCATATAATGAGAGGGCAAATGAAAAGGCATAGTGCTTTCTCTTCACAAAATGTTACTCCCTCACCTCAAATTTGAATCACATCTTGTTATTTGCCTCTAGAAGGCAAACTGGGAACTTTGCTGCAATAAAGTACCACTTTCTCCACTTGTTTCAATGTTGATCATGGATTTTCCTACTGACTGCATTTCAACTTCCTAATTTGCAAGAGATGTTTTATTGTGCTGAGCAAAAGATCTTTTATTAATCTGGTAAATCTGGCCTCTACGCTTCAGTTCATGCCACAGAAATTAAGCTCAAATGGTCAGCCCAAATACAGAAATGTCATTCTAGCAATAAATTTGGATTTGGATAGGTTAGCAGCCTTTATTCTGCAGGAAGTTGTTTTATTGGGTAAAAATGTGTACATATGAGGATGTAAAATGTTACTGGTAGATATTCTCCCATTTTTAATTCAAATTTAAATTTAAAAAGAGTTTCAGAAAGTTACTAAATTGTTAACAAAGGAGACTTAATGAAATTGTTACTAATCTGAAAGTGTTAAAAGGAATTTTACCTCTTTTTTATCACAATAAATTTATATCACAATTTAAAAATAAATGTAACGAAAAAATATTATTATTTTCATGGAAAATTAAAATGCAAGTTGTTCTTTATTCTCCTCAATTCTCTGCTTTAGAAGAAACCTAACATTGTGAATTACAGTACAGAGGCAATACCAGCATTCCTGCCAGCCACTACTGCTGAGTTATTATAAGGAACTCACAGTCACATCTTGAAACTGGAGGCGCAGAGCAGAACCTGATGGTTGAGGTCGGCTGGTGATCTCGAGTATGGTCCTCAGCAAAATATCCAGCAGGCTGTTTACAATCACATCTATTTCTTCCAGGACAGATTTTTCCTGAAATAATAAATGAAATCTTTCAGATTTTGAAATAACAAGATGACCACAAGCAGAATTTCCTTTGATATGGTTTTAGAAACAAATAATTACTATTTTTGTTATTAATGTTTCAGTTGAGAAACAAAGGCCATTCTCGAATTAAGATATACTTTTAATTTTATTGAATTTATGTAACAGTTTTTGATTAATTACACGATATTGAAATATGGAAGACAACTATGAGGACGAATTTGAATATACAACCATTCCTCACATAACATAATTATATTTTCAAAAAAGGCAGTAAATAATATACAAGGGTTGTTCAGTGAAAATTTTTACAGGTAACGCCCTAGAGTTTTAGGGGGGGAAATTGCCAAGAGAGCTTTAAAGTCCAAAATGCTGAATTCTGTTTTCGCACTTGGAAACATCACCAGAAACACGCCAATGGTGCTCAACCTCCAAGATCTCCTCCAGCTGTAAGCACCAGCTACCTCATCTGAGTAGCACAGACTAGTAACCTAGGCCGGGCTACGACTGCTTGCACACAATATTAATACAAAGGAACCAAAATGTCCATCAGCAAAAAACACAGTCCCTTAGTTACATGCAAGAAAACACTTGGTAAAGTCAAACTGTAAAATTACTTTTGCTTTTTAAATCAAACATGTTTCCTCGCTTCAGCACCGCATTCAGTTTCCATGACAGCAGACGGCACCATCTCAATCTGAGCAGTTTTATCCATTAACTTAAGATGAGATTTTTTTACAGAAAGAAACACTTCCCCCTGTAATCAAACACACACTGCCAAGCTAACACTCAGCTGACAAACAGAATCACATGACTTTGCTGACATCCAGCTGTAGGAACGAGATTTCTTTCTGCTTCCTACATACCCAAAGCATATGATAAGTAACAAAATTCAGAATTCCTCTTTAGATTCAAAAGGAGTCTGGTATCAAGGCTGTGGTGCCTGTTACTTTTTCTACTATCAAACAACTGTAAAACATTGCTACTTAACGAAGTAGCATGGGTAGTGTTCAGTGTATTTGGGAAGAAGTCAGCATGGATGGACTCTTGTACCAAATGATTGCGTTAATGGCCAACCAAAAAAAACACCTGTAATCTTCAAAGCTGTTTGTGAATTCATTTGTTTAGTCAAGCTATTTTGGTCATACAGGAAGACAGGAAGTTCTGAGCCGATCCACAAAATATCAGGCGTTATATATGCGAATGTCATCAGCTTGCTCATCCTGTCAGCTATTCTACTGAAGAGCAGTATCTGCATACCCTGCACACTAGAGAGAGTTTTACATAGGCACCAATCTGATAGTGTGCACATCTCTGGCATTCATGTCCAGAACAACTCAGTCACCCCGAATGAAAGACCTCCTGAAACTGAGATCACACATACAAGTCTCCTCCAACCCCAAACCACACCTATGCTTTATCACTTGTCACTTTATCTCGTAATGAAGTAATATTAATCCAAGAGCAGCCTCCTGTGGCAAGTTTGTGGGGCCTTATCTATATCATTGACTTTGCTGATTTGAATTGCTAACAGCAGGATGAAATCAAGAAACAGAACAGTTTCTACCAATGCATTACCATGCAAAGTACACCGACCTTGATTTGCTAGTACTGCACCAATTACATGCAAAGTTATTTGGCTTCGTTTCCTTTTGCCTGATCAAACTTTGTCATCTTCATATCTACGATACACCTACCTAGGCTAGCCCTCATACGTAGCATCCATAGAAGAATTTACAAATACAAGCGCGGGAAGCAGGCCACAAGGATTATCAACACCCCAGTAGGACCCTTCCTTGCAGTGCTTGTATTAATCCACTCTTTGGTGTTTCTTTGGTGTACAAAACAACACAAAGCCTGACAGCCCAGTCCTTCGAAGACAATGCCCAAATAGCTTTGAACAAAACTGACAGGCAATAATTCAATATTATGCAGGACACAAACCCACCCCAGATGATCACTCTCTCTAAATCCCTCTGCAGATTCCTCTCTGTTGTGTCCCTCCACAACTACAGAACACCATGGCCTTCCAAAATCCCTTCGTTTTCCGAGTATTCAAGATAAGAACTACACCGTCTCCCACTCAGACAGCAAGTTTCTCCAACACCTCCTTCATTTGTGTGTATCCTCCAACTCAAGCCCTTCCTCTGTTACATATTCTAAATGTCACCAAGCAGCAATTCACGGAAGGCAGTAGCTAAGCCAAGCTACTAAAACTGAAGGCCAAGAACTGAAGGGGTATCCTAGCTATTCAGTGGAAAAACACTGCTCACCAACAGCATCTTTGCAGTTCTCTACATTATAACACAGGGAATAGCCTCCTTCTGAGCTTTCACATCTCAAAAATTGAACGCCTGAAAAAGTCTTGTATATTACATTACAGTATTTCAGACCTATCAATTCCTCTAGCTTTCTCCCCAAGAAGAGAAACAAGGAACTTCCACGTAAGACTCAGAGAGAGTCAAGGCTTGGCAGAACACAACGTGCTACAATTAAAATATTCCTTCATAAAAAAAAAAATAAAGCTGATGAGAAATCGAATTGATGTGCTCATGGAGAATTGATGCATAGAAGACTCCTCAAAATGCTTTTCTTGGTTAAAGTCCAGTTTATGTCATTACTGGAAGCCATATAAAGTTCAACACCTTGGTGACAAGACATGATGTTTACTTACCGAGCTGTTCTTCTTGATGAGGCAAAATATGTTGCTAAGGATACGTGCGCACATTATAAGGTCCTTCTGCTCTTGTAAATGCATGTGGAGATGATGTAAAACTACTGGAAGAAGGATATATCGAGAATCTGGAATAAACGAAAAAAATTCTGAGTAGGATCTTCTCACAGAATCATTTCATCTTAATGTAGACATACAAATGCGTCTTCTGTCCAAACCTGTATTTCTGACAAGCAAATGTTTCTACTTGCTTTAATGAGAAGCTTTTACTTCAAAATCATATTATTCTAAAAATAAAAAGAAATACTTGAAGAATGAGCAATATTCAGAAAAGCAGCATATCATACAGGCAAACACCACTGTATGGATTTTTTACATATGATTAAAATTATATATTTATTGAAGTACTAACACAATAATCCTTAAATTCAAAATAATGGGTAATTATTCTCTGGTGCTCCTTAATCCTTTGCAAGCCGAGGTCACAAAGGACATCACTATGATGTACCATTATTCTGCAAATGAGTTCCAATTTACAGGCCACAAGTACTTCCAGATTTCTTCTGGGATTATTTTTTCCAAGATTTCCCTAGCCCATATGAGAAATTTAGATCTCTGCTGTCCACATGATTAATTTGCTTTTTCTTTAAAAAACATTTTTTATAAGCACAAATCTTTAAAATGTTACTTTCAGTTCTGTATTCTCTCAGAATCATATGATGAAAGAATTACACTAACAGGCTGTATTTTCTCACCTCTTTTTGTAATTAATGAAAATATTAAATAAGAAGAGTCCTTAAACTTGCAATGCCACATTAAACATCTATTTAAAATCTGATAAATTGAATGTGCTTTTTTTTCCATTTTATTGTTGCTTTTACAATTTTTCCGTAATTAAGAAATAATGTTCTCATTTAGATCTACTTGAATCTCTGTTATAACTTTAAAGATTATTACATGCTACATTATCTAGATATATCGCCTCTATTACAGTTCTTTTGTTCACTAATATCCTAATAGCCATCTAATTTTCCTAATTTTCTAAAAATTGAGTTCATCTAGCATAAAAACTACTCTTTTAAAATCATTTGGCCAACCATGCTTTGTTCTTGGCTTAGTCTTTGCATAAAAACTTTTTTTTCCCTCTATTTTTCCTGGGGAAAAAAAATATATATATATATAATATATCGTGACATCTCATTTTTCGAACATTTCTTTTATTTGCTGAAATACAGCACCGGTCTTGTTCTTTTTAACTCTATTCCCTGTTGTCATAATCTAATCACTGAAGACCAACTGTAAAGAGAAGCTGGTCTATACACATGGTTGAAATATCTTATTTCCCTCCCAAAATCTTGTGGCTCTTTTTTCAATGATTGTTTCATGCTTATTATCTAAGTAGTAGTTTCTTTAGTCTCCTGCTGAAGAAAAATGTAAACAAAGGCTGTATGACAACAGTCAAATAAAACCCCTTCAGTGAATCTAAAACGAGCGGTATTTAAACCCCAAACTGGGAAGGAAATAACCTCTGTACAGTTGCTGCTTCCTTTTGCAAGTGCCTCTGCAAGTTTGCATCCAGTTGGGCCTCAGAGTCCCTGTGTGCCTGTAGCACTGCAGATGAAGAGCAGCAGTTTCTACCAAACTAGAAGGGAATTTTTATCTCCTCATAACCTAGAGACACAGGCAAGCGTAGCCCCAAGCAGTTTTGGTAAGTAGAGCACGCACAGGTGACACTGCCCATCCCTGCAAGACCTGCAGTCTCAGAAAGGAAGCGGCCAACACGACGGCTGAGGGGCAGATACATGTTTATGACAGTGCCCAGTTCTCACCCCAGTTGCCAAATCTGTTTATTGGTTACTGATAGATGAAAAAAAAAAAAAAAGTCTGCAGCTGAGGCCAAAAACACAGGAGTCCCCATTTCTATAAAAATAGAAGAGCTAACATCGAGGCTAGAGGCAGGCTGCTCCATCCCTGCTTTATTCACGCCTTAGGAGGATCGAATTCTTGTCTAACTAGTAACCCAGCTTCTGCAGAAGAGATGAAGGGCTCACTGTGGAAAACAGCCTGCAGGTTTCTAGTTTCAGCAGTCTTCTGGGAGGCAGGAGATATGAATCTGTATATATGCCCAGAGCACTGTTACTCAGTAAATGTTCGAATCATCCTGCTACACCTCAAATCCGCTACACCAGAACGTGAGGAAAACCCGTCGCAGCCCCGTGCTACGGTGTTTCTTCTTGGTTAACTTGGTTAGCCAAGGTTTCTTCCTGGTTAGCTCAGCTCATCTTGAGGAGCACATGGGCTCAGAGCCCCATCTCCTGAGGTCCTCAGCACTCTTGAGGTACGGCATGAGGAACCCCATTTAGAAGAGCAGGGAAAGCACGGGGCTCGTCAATGACCAACTCCTTCACATGATCTGGCTTAAACTGTCCATGGTGTAACTGAGCATCCTCATTGAAATACTCCAAGTATCCAATTTTTTGCAAAAATGAGCTTGTTTATCCAAGACCAAGTGGATTAACAAAAACCATGTTACAGCAATTTGCAACTACACCTGGGAAAGAACAGGGTCATTCACTGAATTAGCCACCTTGCAAAACACAGCACTGGATATACTCCTTATAAATCCTTAATCTAAATACCTGTCTTGATCTGAAGAGGATAGTAGACATCACCACGGAGCCAAACACAGGACTACATGAAAAAATTCAGAGAAAACAGTGTTTAACGCTTGCCTCAAGTTTCTCTTTTTGGAATGGTGCAATAATTATAAGTCTAGCCATCAGTCACTGTCCTAATTTTTCTTCTGTGCAAGAAGCCAAATTAGCTGACTGTTTAAAATGCTAATGCTTGCCTTTACAAATATTATACACGAATAGAAAAAAAAAATCATGACATTGAGTTTTCAAGCACATGTCTGGCATAATTAAAAAGAAAGACTAGTCTGGCCAATCCTCATAATTTCCCTATGCAAGCTACATTAACATTAAACATTTAACCAACAGCACAAATTCCCATCTTGCTTTCTAGTCAGCAAAGAAATAAGTGCACACATAAAATTGGTCAAAATGGCCATGGAAAAGGAATTCTGTTATTTGGACATCGTAAGTGAAGTGACTCCTTGGACAGTAAGAAACAAGAAAGTTGCTTTTATTTCTGATAGCCTTACTTGGACAGTTTATGTTTGCTTGTGTGGAAGAACGACCTGATTCCAGGGAGGTAGAAGGAGAACACAATGGAGCCAACCGGGTGAAGACAAGTGACCAGTTGTCACGGCAATTTCAAAATCAAATGTGCTTGTTCTATGACGTGCATGAACGTTTTCAGAGAAGTCATTTTCTCATCTTAATGAAGATTCTCATTTTAATGAATTTTCACTTTTTAAAAAAAGGAATTGTCCATAGTGATAAAGAAAAAAAGATATGGTTGAGAAATTTGTCTCCACCATCCAAAATAAGAGACACAGAGGTTAAGCAATATTTCCAAAGCTTTTGCAAAATATTTTCTGTTCTCCATTTTTTGAAAATTTACTTATTTTATATATACAAATTTACATATCAGAGGTGTTGAAATAAGCACACAAATCTCTCTGAGGAGCAATGTACCTGATTGGGGGTGAGAAACGAAGAAATTAAGAATTAATCTGAAAAAATGACCAGAGTACTACTTCAGAAATAAATCAATATATAAAATCCTTATGCCTCGAAATGTTTTGCTTTTTTTTTTTGAAATCTGTGTTAATATATGAGGTTTAAATTAGTACTTGAATGTATTTTAACTAAATTTAGTTCAGGATTTGTATCAACTTCTTTCAATAATGATTGCCCAACATGTAACAACATTCATTCTGTGAGGTACAAGACATCAAATTATTCTTATTTCAGTTCTATATTCAGTTCTAAATGACTACAGAAACATAGTTTCTTATCATTATAGGAGACAGGTAGCTAGTGGCTGCTTGCATCTTTTAACATGTCTGTAGTTCTGACCCATAGCAAAAGCTTTAGTAAAATTGCAGAAATACAAACAGATTCAAGGTGAAATCCTATCCACTTAGGCCTCCAAATACCATATATTGCTGAGTGGAGATTCTCTACAGAGAGGCACACAGAGACCAGGAAAGGCATCCTAATGCATCTAAAATTGAACTAAAACATCTGTGCTTGGGCTCCTTAATCATCCCCTCATCTGATATTTCTGTTTTTTAACAAATACCAAATATATCTCCTGATTTCAGCAACACACAGTTCGTGTCAGCTGATTTCTACAGCAGTAGGAGCTGCAGCAGTAGGAGCAGTAGGAGTTGTTTCAAGAACTGCATTAGTTTTTAAGCCTGGGCATCATAAAATGTCTACAACTCCGATGTTACAATAATATCACTTTCTTCAAAGCTCCAGAAAGCAGAAAAGGTTGTCTAAGTGCCCCCCAATTTTTAATTTTTAGAAGTTTGAATAGTGGTTCACTGCCTTCCACCTAGCCTGCAGAGGTTAGCTGGAATTGCAGCTCGAAGTGTCCCCCATCTTCATCTGTAAGGCAGAATGTAATTATTTTCAGAGCAGCAAGTCTCAGTTTTATGTTAGGATGTATGTTAACACTGAGCATGAGCATGGCTTAGTGCAGTATGTGTTTTCCCGAGAGGTTTTTAAAAGGTCTTCCTTCCCTCTAGGAACAGACTGAGGCAAAGTCTGTTATTATTATCGCTATTTATTTTAAAACACTAGGGGCAAAGAAAGCAAGAAACTGAGCTCCCCACGACCTCTGAGCTTAATGGTAACTGAAATTACACTGTACGAGATGTTTGCAAGCATTTGTCCTAAGCTTCATATCACGGACAACCTACGTTATTGCCTGATACCTTCCACATGAATTACCCTGTGGAGTGAGAAATTTTATATTCCATTTGTGTACAACCACCTCCATGTGAAACTTACCACCAAACCGTCGTTGCTTTTGGAGTTGAAACCAACTCCCAGGGCTTCTTAATAATAAAGCTGGATTTAAACAACAAGCTAACACTTTTACAAAAGAAAGCAAAATTTATCATACAGCTGAGCAGCAGATTTACAGTTCCAAGAAACCCCCAACACTTTTTTTTTTAAATGTCCATTTACATGGCATTCTGTTATGCAATTATTTTCAGTCATTTGGATCCTCCAGTTAGGATGACTGAACCAGGAGAAGAGGAGGAAAATAGAGATGCACCTAAACCCATCTTCATGTTATCTGATCCTGAAGTAGCTTGGAAAATGGAAAACATGAGTCAGAGCATCCTTAGGATTGCTCCATTAATATCTTATTACCCATGCAGAGCATCAAAGGTTCGATCCATCTGCTGTGGGCAGAGCTGGTTCTGGAAGGGCAGTGTGGAAGCTTAGGAAGAAAAGAGGAAGCTGCTTTCACAACCACATCAGAGCAAAGCAGCCAAATTACCACAAGCATTTAGATATTTCTTGACCATTTTCTTGAGCTCATGCTTTTACTGTAAGCATTACGCATTTAAAAAGTAATATCTTAAGATCTTCTCGTTTCTGCTAAAGCATGTTAAAATACCCGATGACTTTGTTGGCCTTCATCAGTGTAATGGGCTTATCATGACTGTCTGTCATTTCTCTCCCTTAAAATTGAAACAGGAGTGTCAGGGCCACCACCACACAGCCATTTCTTCTGTTTCACATAGCAGACAACTATACTGCTATATACTGCACACACCAAGTATCACCCGCATCTCTCCCCAGGGAATCTTTCCATTCTCTCCAGTATACGATTATCTTTTAGCCTTTATGTAGTTTTTTTTTATGTGACGGTGAGAAAATAGAGGATCAAGAGTGTTGAGCTGCTAACAGTTACACAGATAAAACTTTCTTCTCAGAGAAGAAAAAAAAATGTTCTGAATTAGTAAAGTTTTGTCCTTTATAATTACATTCACAGGCATATTGCCACAGGCATATTGCCAGCAGTGGATCAAAACTACAGTTTTACAAAAATTAACCTTAAAAATAATAAAATCACAAAATTAATTAACTATTCCCATAAAATATGATAAACTGCCCACACAGAAATATGCTTCAAGGCTGTTACTTAGGAAGCACTAGAATGCTAGGCATTATTGCCTTTAGTATCTGATGACTTGCTTCTCAAGCATACAATTAAAGCTCCCCAAGTGCAGGCAGTCCCAAGTGATCTACCTGGGTTAGTGTATAAGTGGCTCTCCACTGTTTTCCCAATGCTCTGAAGCTTCACAGCCTGAAGAGCTTCATCCCCATGCATGATGGTCGGCAGGCTGCCCAGAGCGTCGTGAACCAAGTTTGCCACCTCTCTTACATCAAAGAGCTTCAAAAGTTCAGAGTACACAGATGGGAATGAGCTGAGAAATACAGCCTAGAGGAAAAGGGAAAAAACAAGCCAGTCAGATATTTCAATATAGCTTTGACATTTGCAAAATTTAAATAACTGCAGAAATGTAAATAACTGCAACAAAATGTCTATTTTTACGTTTCAAGGGCTGTTGGTAGCATTAAAATCGGTCAGACTTAAGATGTAACATCCTTTAGTGGGCTCACACCAGTGTCTATTTTGCTTTAAACATTATTTAATGACTATTCATTTTGCTCATGACAGAATGGAAGTAAAAAGCTCCACTTAGAACAAATATATTTACTATTTTCATATGCCTCATGATCTATGTATGAGAGGAGTTTTTCAGAGGATAACAGAAGCCACTTGACACCAGAACATGATTTGAGGGATTTGTTTAATGCTTTAAGATAAGGAAAAACAACTTCCCATTGTTCATTAAAAATGAATGTGGAGACAAAGCACTGAACATGCACAGAAAAGTTTCTTTGGATTTTTCTTCTATGCGATTTTGCTGTAAACATCTCACACCTGAGTGAAATGTGTTCGAGGGAAATCAGATAGAAGAATTTCTCCTGCTCTCTCTGCTTTTCCATTTCTTGGAAGAGCAATTTTATAGTGGGCTTAAGAAACAAATAACTTTCAACAGGTTGCAAGCAGCCACTAGGGAAATGGGTTAGGGAGACGGGGCAAAGCAAAGGAGGGAGAATGATGACTCACAGACTTGGTGAACTTTGCAGAACTTTTAACAGAGAGAAGTATTTCTTATGTGTTTTGCCTCTGCCCTTCAGGATGGACTGGGCAATTTTAGCAGCCTGGATTTAAATAAAGACACTAGCCGAGTACTAACACAGAGTTCAGTGAGATTTACAAAAAACATTCAGGCTGAGAAAGCCTTTCTGTTGGGTTGAATTTTCCAGTTCATATGTAGTTAAACCAAGATGTAAAATGACCAAAACGGAGTTTTTTTTTTTTTTTTTTTTTTTTTTTTTTTTTTGTATTCAGCAAGTCTGGCATGTCTGGAATTCACTGGAATTACCAAAAATGTGGTGAGAACCATTTATAATTCAAAAGCAAACATCCCTGGCAAAGATAATCCTAAAACTAATATTTAGACCCGGTGGTATGAAAAATTCACACTATAGGACAAAGGTATGAGGACGAGCTGAAAATGTCATTTTGTTGTAAAGAATCACATTTTCTTTCTTGGGCAATAGAAGTAAGGGCCTGGACACATTTTCCAGTGCATGTGGAAAGCAGTAAGAAAGCATTCCTGAAAACTTACTTGCAGTTGGGATAAAGCACTAGCCCCTTTGCTTTCCTGGGAGAGGAAGAAGCGCACGGACATAAGCAGCTCTTGGATGCAGCAGCGGAATTCCTCCTCATTTTGTCCACCAGTGGCAATAGAGAATAACCTTCGAGACTGAACTATGTATTTAAATATGTACTCCTGGGCCTGCAAGTGTCAATAGCAAAGATAACTCCCCAAAATGAAGCAGACATCTTTAAAAAGAACTATGATTATACTACTCAAGTAATGTCAACCATCTGAACCATGGTACTTTATTTTTGCCAAACCATTCAAAACCTTTCAAAACTACATTCTTAAAAATGCTTTTCAGTGGCATTTTGGAATCTCCATACACACACAAAAAAACCCAACCCACTTTATTTAACATATGGTAAACTGCAAAATCTCTGCTCCCCCTGTTCCTTTTCCTTTTCTCCCCTCTCCTTAACGTCTCTGACACGTTTTTGGCTACAGAAGCAATATTGCTAAGGCATGTAAGGCCAATAAAAGTAAGTTTAGGCAGCCTTTGGACTTTCTTGAACTTCATCTATTAAGAAGCGATTTTGTTTCAGCTGTTAACCAGGTAACAACAAAAAAAGCTTAGTTTAAGTTGCAAAACTGATCAGAGTAAATTAAATACACAGCCATTTCTTGGTAGTGAAAGTCAGCTAACAGCAGCACAGAAAGCACAGGAAGAAGACTTCATGCTGGCATTTTATTTCCCTTATCTCCTATCCCAAAGGGGACTACTCTTTTGTGCAGATCAGCTTGTCTTTGCACTGTGCTCCACTGATGGGGCAAAACAGGTGAAAAGGTGCAAGCAAGTCTCCATTTTCCACAGACCTCCCTGTCATCAGGATTAAACCATTAAGTCAGTGTGCTGGCTGCACCTAGACTCACAGCTGTGTCAGACAATACTACCAGAGTAATCGAGTTTTGATTTTTTTTTAGAAATCCTAATCATGTATACCCTCATTCATTAAGGAACGTACTGATTCAGACTCTAGTGGTAGTAAGTTCCACTGATCAATTTTGACAAAAGAGGAAGACAAATAAAATGCAATAAAAAGTATGTAATTCCTTAGAATTAATATTACAATTCCATCACTTATACCTACTGTATTACACTTCCTAGTATCAATCTGCTAGTCTCATACAAATATATCATATGCATAGTTGTCAATCACCTTTAGTACTTCCTGTATGTGTTCTTGGAGCTCCACTTCAGTGACCCGATCAATATGCCACTTAAGGACTTTTATAAGATCTCTAGAATATCAAAAAATTTTAGAATATAAAGGTGGAAAAAGAGATAACAACATTTAAAATGCAAACATCTTATATAAATAAGAAACACTCAAAAATAGAATTTAAATGGCAATGTTTTGATAGTAACAACAAGCCCATAACACATCTCATGGTCAATCTGCTGTAATATTACATAACGGTCCTCTAATGAACAGTAAATAATTGTAATAACATCAGCATTACATACGCACTAGAATGATTTCAACAGGACAGCAAAGTTAAGCTAAGCAAGAGTCTCTGCCAGGTGGGCACACCCCCGCTATTCCATGAATTAGCTTGTTAGACTTACTAAATCACATTGGATAAAATGCATTTTTTTTAGCAAGTAATAAATAAAGAGAGTAGGTAGGGGTTAAGTGATGCTTATGAGTGCACTGCACAGACAGCAAACAAGTGCAGCGAATGATGCTAAGGCTCCTGTGTTGCTCAAAGTCATTCAGGTAAAGAAAGCCATTGATATACAAATTAAGTCAACACTAGAGCTTTAGCAAATAATCTTTCTGTTACTTTTGTTTGCTTCTTTCTTTTTTAATGGCCTCAATCTGGGCCATTCATATAACTGTAGCATTTTACTTTTCATATTGTAGTTCAATTTAATACAACAATTGCTTCTGTTTAGTACCATATTGATCAATATTCAAATCAGTCAGAAAAAATACAGACTTTACCTGTATGCAAGTGCACCTGCAAAGTGACTTTCAATGTAAGTGTCCATTACTGGTTTAAAATGGTGAAACTTGCTGTCCTGCAGCAAATTTATTATGTGAACCTACAAGAGAAGACATTTAAAAAAAGAAATAGTTTTTTTCATTGAATTCTGAAATATTCAGAATATTTTTACTCATAACCACAAATTGAAACTCACCAAACAATCAAATACTTTTGATCCATATTTTTGAGAATTTTCATCTAAAATCCCAAATAAAGTATCTAATGTATCTTGAAGAAACTGAATAGAAAAGAAACAGACTGTTATTAAATATGTATTTTTAACCAGCAAGTAAATTATTTCTTTATATACTGCTTAAAGCCAAAGTGAAGGAAAGAAAGAATGCTACACACCTTCACTATTTCTGAACCATCAATTTCTTTCAGTTTTGAGAGGCAACCTGCAATTTTGTCCGGGTGGGTTCTCCATTTCAGAAGGTCAAGCATATCTCCTGCCAAAACAAAGGCAAGATTAAAGCTGGAAGTAAAGCAGAATTTAAGATTTTAAATTCTACTATTACAACCAACTCAGCAAAACTTGGCTTCACCAAAACAAGAGGAAACATCTCAAGAATTGCAGTAAAATGATCTGCCAACGAAAAATTCCCACTTTATCCTATAATGGCTCCACCAATAGGGACACGAAAACATGACACACGGTCATTAAAATCAGTCTCCTCCAGTAGCCATATCGTGCAGTTTTGCTCCGATTTGTCAGCTGTCACCTTCAGAGAAGTCAGTATTTTGTGGTCTGTATCCCCACGGGAGGATACCCTCCAGAGTCTCGCTCATCTGATGGCCAGAAACAACCCCCTAGTTACCAGCTCACAGGTAGTCACGTTTTTACGCCAACATCTTCCAGCATATTTTTAGAGAAAAAAAACATCATTCTTTTAAGGTTATTTTTTTTTAAAAAAAGCATGTAAACATAATTAGCACATCATACATCTGCTGTAAAGAGCTGCCATGTGTGTTACAGAATGATAGTTTTTGAGACTGAGTTCCAATGGCGTGGTACAAACGCTTCTTTCTCCTTTTTCCCCCACTGCTCAGCCCCTTGCTATGGTAGAACCTCCAACCAGCCTTCTGCATTTTATTATCCTGCATTACAATCTAATTCTTCTTTTCTTATTGTCCCCTCAAGGTCACCTCATTCTGCCTTTGAGCCTCTTTGAGCCTCACTCTCAAGTGAGGAGCCCTCTCAACTAGATACCAACAAACTTCACGAACCTACATCTGACATTCCCCCCTCCCAAAGCCCCCAGATCAATCCCAGAGTTAATTCTTCAGATTTCACAGTTTGCCTTCCTTCAGGGGGTCCCTTTACAGCATGACCTACTGTTTTCCTTTTAGTCAGTTATTTATGGGTTTTAAAATTCTTATTCTAATCTGTATCTATTCTAATTTCCCATGTGGTGTGTTACTGAACTCCAGATGGTTCAGATCTGCTACATTTCCTCTGAATAATACTTAAAAAAAAGTAAAAAAGGGTAAGAGAAAGGTTAAGGTGTTTATTCTGGCATGATAAGCTTTTGATAAATCCATCCTGGATTTTGAAGCATGTTCCATTTCGCTGCATGTCCATAAAAATCCTGTCACTCACACTGTCTTGTAAATATTTGCACAAAACTGATTAGACGGTGATGGCTGAGATACCATTTCTGCTTTTCCTCCTTTCTTAACTATAAGTCCTAGACTTGTTACTCCTGAGTCAAGTAATACATCTCTCTGCTTCACAGATACAATAAAAACCTTGCTGTATGTCTGGGAATATCACGTCCCACACCATTCATTATTAAAAAAACAACCCTGCAAATCTCAGCTTGACTTTTGGCAGTTTTCACTTTTGCCCGACACTAGCTCAACTCCAACCCGTTGCTGTTAATTTTCTCTCCTCCACTGTAGACGCTCACTGCAGACTCCTACCATGTTTCATACACTACCCATTGGAGCAGGTCTGCAGCAATTCCTGCAAGTCGTATTCTGAGCACAGAAGCTCCACACATATTTGAACCTCTGCATTAAATAAATCCCAAAGCTCCTTTGCATTCAAGTTGGCTCCTTCCATATTTCACTAGTCAGCTTTTCAGAACATCTCAGTGCCTGACCACTCTTTCTCAAAAAAGAAAATCTTAAAAACAACAGTCCAACCCTTTAATCAGTTTAAACTGAAACACTGACAAATTGATCACTGTCCCAAACCATTTCTTCTGAAATGTACTTAGGATACTAAGTACATATTAGCAATATAATAATAGCAATACTAATTGTGTCCTGCACAAATTGTTTTCATGCATTTATAGCTTTATTGTTGTTTTCTTTTACACTGCCCTAATATGGAATGCTCTGGACTAAATACACTAAGCAAGTACCCTACGATCCCATGTCTGTGTCAGAGACAGATACCCCTTAAAAGATTATGGTTAAATTACAGATCTCTTTATTCCTCCTACCAGGAATTTTGAAAAAACAAGGGCTACCAATTCCTAATGAAATCTATTTGTGTTTTGGATAGTTAAATAGACTTTGACACTGGCTTCTGTTTAAGCTTCAAGTCATGGAGAATGGAAACTAGCTTAATCCATCAGTCCACAGTAGGAAATACATCTTTCCAGGTTTGCTGGAAAAAGCTCGTGGTAGAGTTTTCACTGAGCATTAGGGATTTGTTGGGGGATTAAAAAGAGAAAAAGAAAGTAAATGTAAAATACTCACTTCAAAGCACTTATTTAAAGGAAAATGTAGAGAAGGAAAGACACTGCTGACACAGTGTTAGCAAACAGCCCAATCACAGACGACATGAATAGAACATCTGACATATGAACCTCATGGAAAAGGGATAGCAAAGTGTCAGATATTAAAAGAAATAAGAATATAAAGCTGTCCTCAAAAACTGGCCCACTAGAAATGAATGATTTTGGAAGACAGAAGAAGACAATGCTGCTGATAATCTTTGTCAAAGAAATATATATATATGTATTTTTCAAATGCCTTCTCTTTATCATGATTTAATTTATACTTTAAAAATAGGGCACAATACAGCTCAAACAAAGCACCTTCTCCAAGGCATTCATTTAAATCATGTGCATAAGGAAAAGAGTTTGCGATTTACTTTCTCATTGTCTCTCCTACCTTCTGAGCCACCCCTATTGCCCTTCTACAGGCAGGACTATGGCACTGCACATGGAAAAGCCCAATTCCTAGAGGGAAAGCCGGGGAGCCCATTCCCACAGGGAGCTTCTTCCCGGGGTTCCCTGCGCTCCCCCAGGTCACACCGTGGCCCTGAGACAGAGCTGCTGCCCTGCACGTTGCTCTGCTGCTGAACTTGCTGGGTATTTTGAACCTGGTGCTTTCGGGGCACGTGCTGACTGGCACTGAGAGCTGGGGGATGCCAGCTTGCTAAAATGGCCCAGTCTGCTGGATGGATCTGGAGTACTTAGCAGGCAGACTCCTAAAACTCAAAACCTGAAGTTGAAATAAATAAGACTCTGTTGATCCTCAGTGGAAAATAATAGTATGTTTTTCTCCTGTGCTCCCTCTCTTTATTTTTATTTTTTAAGATAACAAAACGCAGCTAACTAAGAAGCAGAAAAGCTTTTTGTTTTGTTTTGTTAGCATTATCTGAGCATTATCCAGGAACTGAGGTAAAGTTAAGGGGAGGATAACTGGCAGACAGCCTAAACAGTGCTGTCCTGACAGCACAGATTCCTGTCGGAAGCCCTCTGCAAGCCCTGGTTTTCCAGAATTACTTCCAAAGCATCCAGGGCAAGGAAGTTAGGGATCCCAATACCGGGAGACCACCTTCTTACCCCACGTGCATGAGAGCTGATGGCAAAGAGCTGCAGGAGTGAACAAAAGGAGGACACTTGAGTTGCTCACCCCGGTTACCCTAGCCCAGCTCAGGGACAGGCTGCACACATCTGGCCTGCGGTGTTGCCACCCCAGCCAGAACAATGTCATCGCTTGTGATCTTCAAGCTGGACCTTGCTGTTTGCAGTCACATGTAGATTTTTGACAACTTTAGCAAAATCTCTTAACTTAAAAAACAATTACCAAAAATAATCACCAATATTCATACATACAGATACAAGTGCGTACTAAATAGAAGTATACATATAAAGATCTTTTTAATCCTCCAATTTTTAATAAATATCCTGCATCCTTCCAGGGATAACTGAAGTAATGCTCACATGACCAAACAGCCACATGCTTTGTTCTACATTCATTTCCTGAGCATGCAACAGAATTTGGCAGATTTTCACTTAAAAGAACGGGGATTTGGAAACTCACCAAGATGAACTTCCCAAAGATCCTTGGAGAAACTATGAGCCTGTCTATTGAAAATATTTCCACCCTCTGAAGTACTGCTGAAATAACTGTCAACTCTTTCAGAGCTGAAAAGGGGATCAATATTATTCAGATATTCTACACCCTCTTACTCTGTATGTGGTAAAGAAATACATTTTTAATGCCCTCGCACATCGATTTATACCAAGTATTAAATAATTCCTGAACTGCCAATAGAAATTAATGGTTTGAAATTCCTATAATCAGAGTCAAAAAAAAACTTAATTTTGGGGTCTGCATCAGTGAGCTGCTAAATTTCTGGGCAGCCCTTTTGTGCACACACAACTCCCAGTACATTCATGTCATTTCCTACATCAAGGCAAATTTAGCCTATGATTGCCTATTAGCATTTTTGCTGAAAATCTTTAATTGATTAATTTTTACTACTTGAAAGTTAATTGCTGCGGGACTACAGAATGGATGCACATAGAGAAAGAGACCACTTACTACCAGCCCGTAGTTCTACTTTGGAAACTTACTACTAAATGGTGAAAATTAAGACAACTATTTCCATTTAAAAATCTCTCTGGTTGCTATTAAACACCTACAATTAAATTGTGAGTAATTGGCAATTTTATCCCTATTCAACTTCATCAATAAAGATAAAAAGGGAAAAGACACAGTTGTTTCACATCGGAGATAGATGATCAATTTCCTAAAACTGTGATAAACAGCTGAGAAGAAATATTATGAAACCACAAGGCTATCAAAGAATGGTCAGAAACACATAAACAAGCAAATATGCAAGATTGGGAAGTTTCTAGAAAACTGTTTCAGTTATTAACTAACTGTACCTAGTACAGCAAACAAATAAGACTAAGAATTTTATACAGAGCAAATGTAAAGAACTCAAATGCACATATAGTTGTTATCTCAAATTCTTTAGATCAAGTGGATCAGACTGTTTTTATCATTCAGAAATAGTAAACATTTGCTGACTTAGAAGAAGAGAAATGATACAACAGAAAAGCAATATATACCAAATTAAAACAGAAGTGCCACAGGCTAAAGCCTGCAATAAACACTTTCTAAAAACTCCGAAACAGATTAAGAGGCTTTGCAGAGCAGCTGCGTTTTGATAGTTGATTCCAAAAGTGCTGTATTTGATTCAAATATCATGTTAATTTTAAAAGCATTTTTGAGCTACTTAAAATCAGTGGTTCATCATGTTACACTGGTTTCCATCTGGATAACAATAATTAGGAAACAAAAATCAGGTTGTAAAACTGACACAATGTAAGGTTTTTTTGTTTTTTTTTTTTGAGTATATCTATGCATATTTAGCACGGAAAAGGCTACCTATCACATTCATTGCATGTATCATGTTTTAAATATTCAGCCTATCTTACCGTTTTGTGTGAGTTTGGTGGAGCAGAGAAAGGACGTAATCCAGAAGGACTCTTTAGTGGTTTTTACTGCTTGGCTGTTGTGTCCTAGGAAAATTCCCTTTGAAAAGGGAAGCTTGAGGTAGCGACTAGAATCCTGAAGGTTTGTGTTTTCTTCACACTGTGAAAACAAACCAGTGCAAAATCACTGCACTACATAAAAAGGAAAGACCAGATCCCTAACTATATGAATTATTCCTGTTTCTTTGACAATAAATGAGGGAAGACAATTTTCATTATGGGAAGACCTTATACAAATGAATTCTGGCATGCCAAATCTGACAGATAAAATTTCTGTTTAAAAGAGAGTAGACACAAGTTTGCATTGTGTTTCTTGTATTTCTTGATGATTGCATTGTTTAAAAAGAAAAGGAAATTTCAAGACTTTCATGCTTCATAATGTATTCAGCAAGTCTTATGACTAGGTTTAAACATATGTAAAAAGAAGAACAGACTTAAAGATTAGGTAATGTACCAGAGATCTGGTAGTTAAATATTTTTAACCCAGAAAAAGTAATATCAAGCTATCATCTTAAACATATACACAGATCATGGAGTACTTTATCAGCATAAAGCCTAACATGCAAAATATACATATTTTACATGTCTTTCCAATTTTTATTCTCCTTTTGCATAAGAACTAAACCATTGTTATGAAGACTATCCCCTAGCGACAAAATGAGTCAGCACATTCTCTAACTAAAAATATTCTTGTTTCAGATGGGAAAATCAGATCAAGTTTTCATATGCATAAACAAATTAAGCTCATTTTCTCATTAATGGAAACTGCTTTTTCATCTTTGCTTTTAGATTGTAGTTTTGTATTTGATATGAAAATCTAATAATTTTGCATAGGTTACATCAAATGAGTAGCTGCCAATTTTGGTGTTAAAATTAGCATTTAATTGGGAGCATATCAAAATCCTGTAAAAAAGGTAATTGTTAAATGTAAGCAAGAAAAGAAATTCTGTAGAACTATAGTTCTGGTTAGTTCTGTGAAACTAACTGTACAAAAAGATGCCATGGGGTGGATGCCCAGGAGCGACAAAGGAGAAGGGCTTGCTTGTTTTTCCACCTTCAGCAATTTGTTGGTGGATAGTAGAAGAGGCACTTTAACACACTTCACATGTTTTAACTGATCTTAGCTTTGTGAAATTCACTGTGAATATAGTGTACTATATTAGCACTTCACAAGTACAAGCAACCACTGCACTGCATTCCTAGATTCAACCGCAATTTTAACAAGATCCATAATATTAAACAACTAGCAAAGGATAATTTTAGTAGTGACAAGATTATCACTCATTTGGCAAGCAATATAGACTGCCTCAGCCTAGCGCTTCTGGGTCTTTGCAGTAAGTTCCAGAGGAATCATTACTGTTAATGATCTCTAATTCAAATTACCTTGTGCACAATGAGTTCATGGGTGCCATCTGGCAGCGTCCTCCCATTTTCCTGCATCAGGGGCACGAAAGAAAAGCCAAACAACTTCTTCTCACCCTTTTCTTTTGCTGAAATATGCAGGTCAGAAACAGTATTTACAGTTGACATTATGTGTTTTAGACAAAGTGAATGGATATAATGCAGGCTAAGAAATATACTGGAAGCTAGTTGAACTAGTCAAACCAAGAACATCTTAAATCTCTTTTTATGCTTCTTTACAAGTAAAACAAATCCCAAGATTAATAAATTAATAAATAGATTAATAATAAAAATGGATTAATAAATAAATTATTGAGGTAGTTTTGCCAGTTTTTCTTCAGACTGATGCCAATTGCAAGATAGGTAGAAGTAAGACACAGTAGATAGGCCAAGTTAAAACCTTGCATCTGATACCCTCATTCTAGGAAATAGAGCACCTGACTCTTGAGAAAAATTACTGGAAGTCAACACCTTCCCCTTAGGCTTTTGTCACACATGGAGCTTATTCACAGAGCTAGTGTTTTTTCTCATACTACTAATCATGAACAAAAATGGCAAATAAACTTGAATGCAAAAGGTGTGGGTGACATTTTTCAGGCTAGTTGGCAGCCAGGATCCTTCATAGAGACTGTTCACAATGGAAAACTCACAGTTCTTCCAAACTACACCTTATTACAGGCCTCCTGACAAACTGGCCATCTGTACCCAGGGATTGTCTGTTCACAGCTCACAGAATCAGGCTTTAAATGAGATTTAAGAAGTAATAATACATACAAATGAGCAAAGAAAAATCTTACAGATTTCAGGATCTCTAGGAAGTGGCTATGAGAAAGACAAAGGGAGGCGAGTACCAAGAATAGGTATAACCATAGCATGACCAGATACTACACTTTATTATGTTGGAAAGCCTTCTGTTCTTCTACAATAGTTCTAAAAAGAATTCTAAATTGCAAAAAAAAAAAAACAGTATTTTTATGCCTGCAATTGAGATAGAGCCCACATGCTCTCGTGTGAGAATATTTTTGGCACATATATCTCAACTGGCTGATACTTGTCCTGTACTTGACCTAGCAGGAAAAAAACAACCCTTAGCCATCTTGCATTGTTTCTTGATGCAAATAAATCTATCTTTAGTTTTCCTAGTTCTCCTGTAATCCTGTGAACGCTTGTCAAAGCAAGGTCTGCTCTCCCTGCAGTGCTTTATGTCAGCTTAGTTAGTTTTCATGTGCAAGGCTCCCTTGAAGTCATTTGCTTTTTCTGACAAGGCAAGAACTGCTGCACAAATAGCTTAATCTGCCTGTTTCTGAAGTGCAACGACTCTTCTGCCCCACATCTCTCAGTTACAGTTGCTACTTTGGAGGTTTAGCAGATGCTCATGGTTATGATACTAGCTAGAGAAAAGACTTTTTTTTGAGGCTTTAGTTGCATTGAAAGAATGCAACAAGAGCAAGCTTTCAGTTTACATCTTAAAACTTGCTTCATGAAGCATCTGAAGTAGTGAAAGAGTTGTAAATTTAGTGTGTCTCTTCTGTCTTTATATATTTTGGAAGTATTTATCCCAGTATTTGTCACACTAGACCGCACTATGCCATGGTATTTGTAGGACCAACATTTATAGAGGAAAACATGTTCTACTTCCAGAAGAGATTTTCAGATCATCTCCTCTAATGGTTTCTGTTATCTCACTGTAAGTTCCAAAGCAGTCTTCTGGAATTACTTAATAATTACTGCAGAAAAATAATAAAGGCTTCAAACTGTAGCCTTAGCAATGTGTAGAGATCCAAAGGACTGCGACACAGCCTATCCAACACGAGAAAAAAGCCATTTTGTGTGCTATCCTCTATAGCAGCTCCTCCCCACCAGTTTCTGTTTTAGGTCAGTCTCAGACTACACTGCACTTTTGTTTTCAAATTAAGCATCTACCTCCGCAGACACGGCTGAAAAGGCTATTAATAGCATTTATGCACTTTACATGGAGTCTTGATTCTGGTGTCTAAGTTAAGGGCTACTGGCATGGTAGAGAAAACAAAACAGTAGCAAAAAGATCCAGTTTGTACCCCATGGGAAAGACTGCACAAACATACATAGTAAATCCATTTGAAACATGCCATTGTCATCCAAAGATACTGTCACCTGTGTGGGCACCATTTTCCACAAACACAGTGTAAATAATGAAATCTTGCAATATCTGCATCGCCATGAGTCAAGAAAAGCTGAAGTTTAAAAGACATATAGTTTTATCCACCTTTCTGTACTCGGTCAAAAGCATTTGGTACCATGTGTACAAAACCTGTCTTCCACATCTTGCATGCAAAAGATTGATCCAGAACTCAGTATCATTTTTTATCCCAAATCATCTCTAAATTATCTCTAAATTATCAAGAATATTCAGGGCATTTCAGAATGACTGGCTTTTGGCAGGGAGTGGTAAGAGTGTGAAAAAATGCAGTACAAGAGTTACATTAGCTGACTATACTGCATCTACTTCTTCCTTGTGTGGTTTGGTAAACTTATTCCAAGAACCAAGTTTAGATTCTGGTAATTCAACAGGTTCATTCTAAATTTTAATTTTCAATTTTCTTGAAACTGCTTTACAGCCATAACAATGCATATTTCTATTTTAATAAAACTAGACTAGTTTCTCCTGGTATTTAGGCTCTACCGAAACCAAACGTCCACCAGGCAGAGCCGCAAGCCTGAAAAACTGTGTCCTAAAGCCACTGCAGAGGGGGAAGTGTTTGTGCAGCTCTTGGTGTTCGAGACGAGCAGAGGCTGCGGCCACTTACTGGAGCAGTGCCGGAACTCGCAGCGGATGTGCGCCCCTCGGAACTTGTCCACCGGGATAGGGAGCTTCAGCAGCTCGGCCCATCGGGGGCCGTTGTTGTGATACAGCACAAAGGAATGGTACTCGCTGGCTGGGGGCTCTCCTGAGCCAAAGGAGATAAAATCCTGGCAAAGGCAAAAACAGTGCTTAAAGATGAAAGGACTGGTGCGTTTTCCTGGCAAGACGTCACCAAGACTATTTACTAAGTGCTATATGTGGTATAATGCTATGTATTCTAAAACCCATAAAAATACTAGCACTTTGCTAATATTTGCTGGTTAGAAAAAATAGCAAAAATCATCAACACAGAGGAGAATCACAGGATTATTTAAGAAAAATTGTGTCAGGAAGGTTTAAACAACAAATATGATGTGGTGGCCCCAGATACAGAACGGTCCTTCGCGCCTCATCCCCAGACTTTCCAAATAAAAAGTGAAAAGAGACCACATCAGGTCCCCAAGACTTACAGTCATCTACGATATGCCTGTAACCCCTGTGGTGTTAGTATTGCTCCCCAGCATGCACAAACCGAGCAATCTGAATGTCCTGAGTGGGAACACGCACAGTGCTGCCTGCCTTAGGCACATCCCTAACGGCTGCATCACGGAGAGCAGAGCAATCCCAGTGTCTTGGGAACACCTATCAATTCCCTATTGATAGGCAAAACATACTTCTGCTGTAGCTTTTCTTCTGAGAATTATGAATTATTAGCTTTGCATTTTTCTATCTTTGCTATATACATACAATACATACATGTGTATGTAGGCATATATGTGTGTGTGGGTGTGAACATAGATATTACATGTCACACACAGACATGACATGAATTTACACACGCAGTCTCACTTTACAGAGTTACACACACACAGAATGAAGTCCGGATTATCCATGTCAGCAAATGGTGTCACTCAGAACCTACAGAAGAAGTCCTTTTAAATAAGAAAAACAACTTGATGCTAAAGAAACATGGAAGAGGTTGAGGGTGAACAGAAATATTTCGGTGCAAAAAAAAATCTGAGAAATAGTGATCTTCTCATGCCAAAATAAAATGCAAAGTGAACAATGCCTACTAGTTAGCTATCAGCAGCAGCAACCATCAAACCTGGAGAAAGGAAGGAACACGATCTTATCTTTTTATTACCCCATCCTGGTAATTATTGCATCAAAGAACTCTGATTTATTAAAACCAGCCAACAAATGGAAAATGATTGAAATGTGGGGCATGAGAAAATGCACATTTTTACTAAAAAAGTTAATATCAAATCAAAGCTTTCCAAAAATTGATCTTGATTCAACATTTTCCAGCATTTTAATGGGAACATTACTTTTTGGGTTGGTGCTTGCAGCTGTTTTTCTGAATCACATAATTGATACCAGAATTAAAACAAACATGCTTTTTGTAAAGATCCTAAGCAAAAGTGTAAATACGTTGAATATTTAAAGACAACAAGAGATAAACATGACCACAACCTTACCAAAGCATTTTCTTACTCCTTGAGCAATATTAAGGATACTGATTTACTTATAAAAATATTGATTTACATATTGATACTTACAATATTGATTTACTTATGTAAATGTATATCAAAATTAATTAAATACACAGATACCTTTAAAATTTGACCACTGCTGTCCACAACATGCATTGTCACTTCCACGTTTCTTGCTACACTTTTTCCTCCTTTCTCAAATTCTCCTCTTTCTACAGTGATATATAAATCATTCCTCATTTCACCTATAAAAAAAGGCATGTAAGTTGCTGACTTTTTTCTTTTAATCTCATCATTTTATAACTTTTTAAGACATAGCTTAAAATGCAGGAAAAAAAGAATGTCAATACTTCCAAATCCAAAAGGGAAGACCTGAAATCTAACTGATTTTAGAAAACAATCTGTAATAGAAGCTCTACTTCCTTAAAGATTAACCTGAATTCTAGAAGCATCTATGATAAATTCAGACATGATATTTACTTATCATAAAGGAATTATTTCCATTTTCCACGGGATCTGACAGAAATGTAACAATATTTTGCACCAGAAATTTCATGACCTAGTACAGATAGAATAGGTATCTAGTACAGACAGATAAAACATTGAAAACATTTTTATTCTTTAATACAACAAACTGTACAGGATTTGAATGAAAAACAAGAAAGGAATCCAAAAGAAAGTAATCCCAGCTTCACAAAACCTAAGCAGATGCATTTTGAGCTCTTAGGAGAAAAAAAAGTTTTACTTTTTAGATGTCAGAAAAAATCAAATAACATGGAAAAAAACACAAAGGAAGAAGATGTGCTTTCATAATTATTGTCTTCTTATTCTCTTAAGAGAATCTGGGCAGAAGTTGTAATCGGGCTGCCAAATATGATAGTTTAGAGAATGTTTTCCTATCTACATTCATTCAGGAAGCTCTACTCCATCTTCAAAGTCTCAGAACAGATCAAGGCATGTGGGTCGTCTTACTGAAGGAGAAGAACAAAACCCAAACCATAAAAGCCAAATTAAGTCAAAGAGGAGAACAAGTCGCTCAAAGTATAGGATAAACAATGGTGTTTTGGAAGGAAACAGATGGCTATAAAAGCGGAAGGGAGATTACAAATAAATCAGAAAATTAATCAAGAAGCAAGCTATCACTTATGTATCAAGGGTACATTCCTGTCTCACAGTATCCGGCAGAGTTGATATCTTGTATTCCCCTCTCCCCCTCAAAATAAATGAACAAACAAACAAACAAAAATAAATAATGCAATTTATTTATTGCTATATCTATGCAATATATGCATATATATAAAATGCAATATATACATGTGTATAATATATGCAATTATATAAACTAACGTTCAAGCTGAAACTAAAGCCAGAAACACATTCTTTTATTTATCTATCTACCTATCTATCTATCTATCTTTTTATTTATTTAAATAATTTGTTTCTGGCTTGAGCATTTGGATTCGTGCTTTCGTATTTGTATATATTTCACTATTGCTTTACAAAACCACTACTTGCAATCTTAACATAGGAAAAACAACTATATTGAATTTGCACAGTTCAGATGATAGTTACAGTGGAAAGCTCAAACCATAAAACCAAGCTCTTCACAAAACTTTAGCACAATATTCATATGCACATACTACAAAGAAAAGCAACATCAGATTAAAAAGTCAATAGGGTTGTAAAAAATGAAGCAAAAAGCTTTAACAGAAAACAAAATTGCTGACTGAAAAGAAAATGGATTTGAGAAGTGAACCTCATTCTGGAAAAGAACATAGAAGGAAAATCCTGATAAGAATTAACAAAAATATAGTTGGGTCCATCTTTTCAGAACTTCTTACCTCTCCAATATTCTGGAATTTTCCTGATCATATACTTGAATGTAGGATACCTATACTCCTTTAAATGATCTTTTTTCGTTTATGTAAACTATAATTACCAGACTACAAGATAATGTAGGTTTTTTCTTTTCTTTTTTTCTTTTCTTTTTCTTTTTTTGTAGGATCTTTGCCTCAACCAGGAGCCCAGAAACACATTTCTCACAGACAGAATCATCTTGTTTCTACTGAGAGGCATTTACAGCCACAAGCAGCACTGAAAGGGAAAGCCGTGCTCAATACCTAATTTCTAAGGAATCTGGTAGACAGATGGTACCTTCAGCAAAAGTATTTGCCCGATTCTAACCGCCTAGTTGCAGGCATACTGAGATTTTTTCTAAAGATTCATGCTAGACCAAATTTGAGGAATTTTTGCAGAAACAGGAAAGGCAAGCCCTAGTTATTTGAGTATATTAGATTTTAATTACTGGTCCAAACCATGCACATGCAATTGAATCTAAATATAAAATATTACAAACCTTTAATCATGGAAAAAAAAAAAAAAAGGAACACACATCATAGAATCATAGAATCATAGAATGCTTAAGGTTGGAAGGGACCTCTAGAGATCATCTAGTCCAACCCCCCTGCACACGCAGGGTCACCTAGAGCACGTGGCACAGGGCGGCATCCAAGCGGGTTTTGAAGATCTCCAGAGAAGGAGACTCCACAACCTCTCTGGGCAGCCTGTTCCAGTGCTCTGTCACCCTCACTGTTAAGAAATTTTTCCTTAAGTTCCTGTGGAACTTTTGATGCTTCCGTTTCTGGCCGTTTCCTCTAGTTCTGTCATGGCCACCACTGAAAAGAGGCCAGCACCATCCTCCTCACTGCCTCCCTTGAGGTACTTACAGACACTGATTAGATCTCCAGCTTCACATTCAGAAATTGCCTTCTTCAACTCTGCTTCAGTGAAAACCTCCAATGTTTATTTTCAGACTAAGGTTTTGTACAGGAATAAGCAAGTGGAAACAATACAGAAAATGACGATCAACTTCAAGCTGACAAGTCTATTTTACCTACAATGATGTTGCATGGCATGAAAGGTCTAGATCTTGTGAAGGAATTTCTTTTAAAAGAAAGTGCAGCTCATTTTGGCCTGTTTAACAGAGGATCTCCATCCTTCAAGTCCTATAGTAACTACAAATAGCCTTAAGATTTCTAAATTCAGCAGGGCTCCAGGGCTCCAGGACTGTGCAGTGAACAGAGGGATGCAGACATTCAAACAGGAGCAGTGTTAGCCAGAATGGACAGGGTCAAACCCATGTCTAGGACTGAGCATGAAGCTTTCTAGATAAGAGGCCTCCATAAAAAATGTGAATGAAAATGTTGTGAGAGTTATACATGCTTTGTGCAGCTAAACCACACAGCGCTCCTGAAATGTGAAGTGCGGTTGTAGACAGAAGCTGGAAAACAGCGAATTTAAAAAGCTATCCACCGCATTTCTGTGTTGTCCGAAACAGGTACCCATCTTAGCACACTTAACTTCTATCCATCATCCCAATAAAAATTGAGGTTAATATGCAACAATCAACCATAGGTAAGATAGATAGAAAGTTGATGCATGTTAGATGTAAGAAGATTAATAATACATTATGGGGGGAAAAAAAAGCTGTAGACCTCAGTGCTTTGACACTACTTGTCCATCACACTATGGTTTTATCGATTTGACTAATCAAAAGCAGATTCCAAATATTTAAAGCCACAGATCAAAATCCTTAGAGGAGCTTCTACTATGAGGTGAGGGCTAAGTTTGAAGCTCCACAGAAGTTGATAAAAGGCCATAAATTTGCAATGATGTGGATGATTGCTCAGTCTTAACTTTCTCATGCAGCACAAGCATTTGCTACACACACTGCAGGGATGTTTGCTGAAGTGAACTTAATTGTATTTGAAAGGTGTTGAATTGAAATATCTGAGCTGCTAAATCAGAGTTTGTACAACACAGACCCAGCAGCACCTGCACCCTCATATGGTCCTGCCAAAGCATGCCAGCTTTTACCTGGCAAAAGCAGCTAGAAAGCACAAGTTGCAGGCTGTGAGAGGAAAAAAAAAAACACATAAAACCAGACCATTCTTGCCTAAAATGTAGATGCAAACAAGGCATGCTACAGCCCCAGGTTTCCAAAAGAAAAAGAAACAGAAGAAGGTGTGGGCAGACTTAATGACTTCAATCCGATGAGCAACAAAGCATCCAAGGGCTGAGCTGGAGTGGAGGACAGAGACCTGCTCAGCATTAATTACAAGAAAGAGGCAATTACCAGGAGGAAGAGGAAAGGCCAATTAAACCAGCAAAACAACTGCAAGACAGATTGCTGGAGGACAAGCTCAGCTAACAGAGGTCAGCCCCGCTGACCTGCCAGCTACAAGACACAATTTTTAAATAACCAAAAAAGAGGCAGGAGTCATTTGAGGGTTGGAGAGGACAGCACCTGCTGAGGAGGCCCATCCTCTCGGCATGGCGCAGGTAAGCAGGCCGCAGGGCCGCGCAGGCCGCAGAGCCGCACCATCCGCCCACCGACTCCTTCCCGCACGGGTGGCAGGCAATCACCACAGTCCAGCAGCCCACGCGCACGCACGGGGCTGCTGCTGGTCACAGGAGGCACCCCCGGCTGCAGCACCCCGTGAAACTGCCTGCAGGGCACCCACAACTGCCCCCAGCTCACAGAGGCCACCAGCGCCGCCTCTGAGCCCCAGGGCATGGGAGCAACGGGTAGAATCACCAGAGAGGAGATCAGGCCAGGAAAAGTGTCCAGAGAAAGGCAGAATACTTCTATGAAAGAATTGTTTGTTCTTTTATCTTTCTACAAATGTTTCTACTTAACCTACCTGTAAGAATAGCGGTCCTTTATCACAAAACTGCTTTTGAACACATGCTGGGGGAGTTGTGAGTTGCAGTTGCTGCACAGACATGACGACGACAGAGGTAGTATAACAAATTCTCCTATTCCGATCACATTTAGAACTGAAACATTTCGTGTAGCATATTAACATGGAATAAAGCTTTCAAGCTGAAGATAGCTATCAAAGGCAGATCAAAGGCAGCTGTCTTCATTAGAAAGAAAAAGGCAGCATCATTTGCCAGCCATCCTCAAGGAAGCTTTACAGAGAAAGAAATTCCACTTTGACTATTTACTACTGTAAGAAAACACATCCTGAATCCACAAATCTAAACTGTCTCTGACAGCAGCAGCTAATTTAAAAATAATTATGCACAAGTCAGTAGGAGTGTTTGATGGCAGCTACCATCTGAAAGCTTTGTTCAGAACTACAGATGCTTCTGATCTAACAGGAGCAGAAAGCTTTATTCTGCTTACAGAAAGTTCCTGCTAATCCTCATTTCTGTAAAACACAAGGTAACAAGTTGCTCTGTTTGATAACCTAAATGCAACTTCAACAGCTCTCAAGTTCAGTTGCAGAGACTGAGCATTTCTGAACACAGCACAGATGAAAAGGTTTTATTCAGCCTCTAAACCTTGTGGATACAATATGACTTAGAGCAAATGGATTGTGGAATGGGGCAATGTGTAACTCTTATCAGCAAGAGGATCTCAAACAAAACAAAACAAAACAGACCAACAACAACAAAAACACATCTCAGGTGATTCTAACTTGCAGAGAAGGCTGGGGATCTTTAGCCCACCCTGACACCAAGACCTCAAATAAATATATTCAATGTCTCACTGAAAACCAGGATATTAATATTGATGCTGATCCAACAAGCAAACAAACTTTGGAAGGAAAAAGAGTAGGACTGGAAAATCTTCCACTCTCTTTTCAGCCCACTTGACTTGTAAAAGGACAGTGAAAGGTCTCATGAGAAAAAAAAAGAAACAGGAGGAACACGGCGGAAGAGTTCAAATCAAAAATAGGTGGTCCCTTATCTGGGAAAGGCAGCAGTGAGTACCAGGTAATGAAATAGTGTGTAGATTAAATTTTAATAAGTTAGATGACAAGCTGCTGCTGTAGTCACAATCTGGAGGCTGGATAAGAATCCTAAAGGACACTTTAACTATCAAAATATGTGTTGCATTAATAATAGTAATACTTACTGAAAAGAAAAAAGGATCAAGTCCTAGAATAACCTACCAATACTTAGTCCCTTTCTGATGCCTTTCTGGCAATAGAAACTTTTTCCTTCTAACATATCAAGGATTTCAAAGTCAAACTACACAGTTGTATTTAATTTAAAAAGAAAAAAAAAAGGTGAAAATCATAATGCAGAAGGATCCAAAAGAGGAAGATCTTTAAGGAGATCACTTCAGGAATATACAGACACATTATATTTCACAAGGAATTTAATCACTTTAGTAGGTGAAATCCCACTGCTGAAAATATCTCTTCTTCCGTTGTCATTATAGAAGATACCAAAGGAGTGCCTGGCTGCTTCTCTGTGAATGTCTTCTGGAAGGGAGTACATCTGAAGCTCACTACGGATGCTGGGGATAGCTCCAAGGAAGAGGGCGAAGCTCGCTGCCATGCGTGAAGCTGGCAGGGAGCGTCTGTGTCAGATGGCGCAGCCGTGACGAGCAGCTCTCTGGTGAGCTCCTCCTCGCCAAAGGGCCACCAGGCGACTGCACAGGGCCCTGCAAGAGGGATTCTCAAACGGCAACACTTCTACATCTCATACAGCACGTAGATTTACCGTGTGAGACCCATGTGTTCTGCAATTCCTTCTTGGGGTTCCCTTTAAAGCAAACTGATTTGAACAAATAGGGAATAAAGGATTTACAAATGCTTTACCTGTTGATTGTCAATAAATCATTTTCAACAGAATTTTGAGAGACCATTTTAAAAAGCAGAAGCATTCACTTGTTGGCTAATGCTACTTACCTTTGTAAATCAGCAAAGACAGACTTTCAAGACTACACTTGTGTATGCCTCCCACACACCAGTGCTATATATATATTAAACACTCAACAGAAAACCAGCTTACTCTTCCAAATACTATAAACTGAAGGAGGCCCTTTTCCCCTCCTCTACTTGCAGAAGCTTTAATTGAGGGAAGCTCAGTTACATTACATCATTTCTTCCCTTTGCATTGTCTTCTGTTTTTCCTTCAGTTCGCAATGAATCAAGAAAATAAACAGACATTATGGGAAGGGGAAGGAAAACAATCCACAAGTTTCTTGCACTGGTTTAAGGTACTATGTAGTTAGGCATTACTAACTTTGCTTCCTCCAGCAACTTTTACAAATGGTAATTCCTCTGGTAAAATCAAGGATTTAAAGAAAGTATTAAAATAGGATTTGGATGGCAGAGGATATCCTCAACAGATTACTATACTTTTATGAAAGGTCAAAATTCAGGGTGTCTTTACTTGACAATATTGTTTAAACATATCTTGTGTAACTAACACATGCGGGCAATATTACAGCATGCAATTAAAAACACATATGTTTGCATTCTTGAAAATCAGAAGAGCAAGCAGAGGCAGGTGAAAGTTTACACTGCTTGGACCCCAAAGAGAATGAGGATGGTTAGAAAAATTCTTACCAGTTCTTGTGAGAGAAAAAATGTTTAGATGTCAAAGACACTTTTTTTCCCTCCTAGAATTAACAGTTCTTTACTAAATCCAAAATTACTGGCAACTATGCAGACACAAACACTTAATATGAAGAAAAAAACAGATTGTATAGCTTTCTTTATGTTTTTGCTCTCCAGACTCTTATTATCAGATTTGACTCAAAGCACAGTCTCCCTCTCAAAATCCTATCACTGGAAAGGCCATGTTATTACATGTATAGCATTTTGAAAGATTATTTGTATAGATAAAAAGGCAAAGATTTTAATTTTAATTTCATTTTAAAAGCTCCTGAAAAGGGAAAGTAAGGAGACCAGAGAATGTATTTTTGCATGTGAAAAGAACAAATGCTCATTTAGTAATCCAAATAAAGTAGCAGCAAGTATATTGAATAGCTTTTCAAAGAGAAGATTTTGATGAGAATTACCTGGACAGCTGAAGAAACTCTTTACAATAAACAAACTTAAATGTTGACAGATGCAAAGCAATGCTGATTTGATAGTTATAAAAAGTTACTTTTTCTAAGTATACAAAAGCTTATATGTAACTTGAAAGCACTGCAATATTCTGAGCAGTTCAATCTATCTACTGAATTAGTAGAAATTACTAAAATGCCACAATACTGAGGAAAAAAAATAAACTTTCTTCCCTTCATTTTTTTTTTAATTAAGAATGGAAGGGGTCTGGAAATACTTCATTTCATTGGAGGGATTAACGCTGCAGATTCATGTGCAGCCTTCAGTTACTTTATTTGTTAAGTACTATCACAGGAGAGGTCCAGGATTAGAAACAAGTAACAGCTCTGCCAAGAATGACATGTCAGCATCATAGACTATCTAAAGTGATGTACGAGGAAAACAGCAATCAACACAACACCACTGTACTGACTTCTCAATTCTCTGGCTTCTTCTAATGCTGGAAGAGTATTAATTTGGATGGATAGGAAGAAGGTTTAAAAAAAAAAAAAGTAATTCATGCCCATTTCCAGTGGCAAAAGATGCAAGTTCTATATCCATCTATGAAGAAAAACAATCAAAAGAGAAAAGGGGAACCTTTTCTCTTGGAGGAATGGCTCCTGCCGCCATTTCAGCCCCTAGAGCATATTTCTATGGTTGCCCTTGGAACTTGTTATTACAAGAGTAAACACTTTTTTTTCCCCTCAGGAAGTATCTTATCTATGCCAATAAACACAGAATAAAGTTGTACATTTTTCAGAGAGAGATATGCACACAATTGGTCTGAGAAAGCAGCATGCCAAAATCCACTTGTTTTTTTTAAATAAAAAAGTGCTAAACTGAGCTTGCACAATTCTTAGAAACTGAGTTGAGAAATTCCTCCAAGAGCTGATTACATAGTGTTCTACCATAATGTATTTTTAGCAGGTCAGCACATCACATTATTTCACAACTGGAAAATGAAGGGATAAGAGAGCTATTTACAGAAGTCATAGAAAATTTGATAACACGGAGCATAAGGTCACTAAATCATACATGAATAAATAGTAAATGCAGAAAGGCTTCTGTGCTCAGTGAAAAACTGCTTCCATCATTATCTGCTGTATTATCTACAATATGCACTTGATTTAATAGCTAATCCACAGACAAAATTAGGTAATAAGCTGTAAGATTTCAATTGAAGATGTTCATTACACACATACACACAGAATAATACATACACATTATATATATATATAAAAAATATATGTAATATATAATGCATCATATATATATATAAGCTAAATGGCACATGACTCACTCATCCTTCTAGATACTGCAGTAACATCAGTAGAATATTTCCATGAAGTTCTAAAACAGTTAATTCCTGACCAAGGATGCTGCAGGACAGATGTTTAACTGGCAGTAAGAATGTACAAGAGCATCCTCAGTTGCCAAGTCTCAGGCAGAAGCCCCAGGAAAGCATATATCCAAAGCCAAAGCTAAATTTTAGTACTGAATTTTAAGTGCATATTTAAGACTTCCATGACTTGTGAAGTATCTAAGCTTATGTATTCTTGTCTTAAAACCTTAGTTTATTTCTAATTTATGTATACAGAAAAACAAGACACATCTTTACAACAAGCAAGTAGTCCCTATTAAAAATCTGCAAGTCATGAAGACGATTTATTCATCAGGACGATTTTCAAAGCCAAAGCTTCTCTGAGTTTGGACTCAGAGTGGGAACTAAGCTTCTCCCTGAAATGTGTCTCAGCAACAGCACATCAACATCATCAAGGAAATCTAGTCTGCTTATATAATTTTGCTTTAAAAATATATTGGTCTTATAATTTTCAGCAAACCATTAAACTTTTTCTAAAACTTCATTTCAGGAGGAGGGTTTTAGATGTTGCTGCAATCTATATTCTTGCTCTACTTGCTTATTCGCATTCATACTAAAACATTCTTTCAACCTTCCTTATTGAAGTACTTGCACATTTTCCACAAAACATTATCACAATAAAGTATCTATATCCTTATTACCACCTATAACTACATTTCCAGTATTATTTGTATAAAGGTCGGCAAAATCTATACAGTGGAGTAAAGTCCAGCGAATCCTTATATAAAAAGGTATCATCTCTTAGGAAATGCCCCATAATATTCTGTTGGTTTTATCTTTCTTTAGTTAGAGCTCAGCAATCCTACATTTCATCATCTTCACTTCCGTAAAGTGGGGTTTCATCTCCAAGAAAGACTGCTATGGCTGTATGCCTTCTGCACTGGCACAGTAACTATACACTGCACAGAGCAGTGGGGAGGCAGGCAAGCAGCTTTCTTTAATTTATCTGAAAAAAAACCATATGAAAGGCCCCAGAAAAGTTTTAAGAATTCTTAGAATACAGTATCTCTTTGGCAATAAGCATTAGCAAAGAACTAATGAGAAAAAAAATAGTTTTCAGATGCTTTCCATTTTCTTCTTTTCAACTTACCAGGCATGATAATATTGGAAAAGCCTAGTTTCCTTGTTATGGATACACCATGGGTAAACATAGATGTGTACTCTCTCCTAATTTGCTCTATGTCTCCATGAAGCAATTGAAGAGAAACCGCCAGACCTAAAAATAAAGAGGAAAAAAAACCCAAAAACTAATTAGAGTAAGACAGTCAGGATGACCAAAGTCTGAATATTTCTTTTAAATTGCATGTGCTTATACACGTGTAATCACTCCTGACATAACTGAATTCAAGCAGAGTTCTGAAGTTCTAGGAGGTCACCAACACATCTCAGAGTTTTTGTGTATTAGGAAAGGGTAACAATAACCAGAAATTGATAAATAGTGGAAGAAAACAAGTAACCAAAGAGCATTATTAATTTTTTAGTGTTATGTAACAGAACTACAAAGATACATCGAATTAAAATTATCCTAACAAAGATCTATTGATGCCTTAAGCAGAAAAAAAAATAGAGAAATGTCTATTTAGAGAAGCAGCAATTGGTAGTATTTTATGTTTTCATTTACTTCAACACAATGCTGCCTTGGTTGGTATGCCAAGAAAGAGGCGAATATGAAGTCCCATTAAAATGAATCATTTCACCTTATATATTGTACAAATCATTCATTAAAGATGTAAAAAAAAAGCAAGCTATGAAACCATGTAGATCAATATTTTTCTACTTACAGTATTCAACAATAAACTCATTATAATAATGACAAAACCCACATTTTTTCAATATTCATGAGATATAATCAGTTTTTAATGCTCTTTTTTCTATGTTTGCTGGAAAGCATACAAAATGCAAAATGATGACTGCATAATTATTTTCTAATATTTATTCCTCCAGAACCAAGGAAGAAGAACTTCACCTATCATACCCACAGGATGCAAAATAATTTCAAGCACCATATTTCACTACAGTTGAAATTACACAAACAACAGACATGCTTTTTGGTTATTTCAAATATAATCATGGAAACAAGTGTTAGGATGACTGAGAGATTAATCTTCCCAGACCCTGAAAATCCCTACAGCAGATCACATGCCAACACGCAGAGCAAGGAGTAGAGCAAACTCTTCATGTACATGGAAGAACTGGAGATAAAGACAACTCAGAAGCTTCATAATCCACTTTAATTTAAGCTTAGATAAATAACACACCTATTTGATCAGATTTCCATTCTATTAACACGAAGAACAGCTCAGCTAAATATCTCCAGCTGAGTACATGAACAAAAAAATACCCAGTGGCATCTATTTTAAGTATCCTTTAAAGATGAATGCCATGGACAGTAATTATTTTAGTAGTGGGAATTTGTTCTGTGTTTATCATGTTAAATTTAGGGAGCAGTGACAACTATAGTCAATGTAGACCAAAGAATAAGTGGCCAACTGATGGTTCTGGAGCCTTTCATGGCCTGCAGCTCTCCGTAACAGGTCATAATCCAGGAGAAAACCCAGACTCTATTAGCACAAATGAAAAGTTTTTTATTGCTGGATGGGAGAAGCTACATCTCCCTCCACAGATCCCTACAGCAACTGCATTAGCCTGGCAAGGAAGCAAACACAGCAGCTTTGTTGAGGTTAGGTCACCTTTGTCACCATAGGTCACCTTTGTCCAGGTTAGGTCACAGAAGGGAAGAAAAAAAGTGAGCAATGTGCTTTAAAGCTCTGCTGGAACTTTTGGTTGCTCTTTTTGGGGTTCCAGGCCTACTGCAGAGTCAAAAGGTAGAACCACAAATGATGCTGTATCATCGGCTTTTCCCTGTCTCTCCTGCTGATAAAGAATCATTTGGCCTCCTGCCATCAGCCAGGGTGCCTTGTGCTGTGTCCAAGCCCCCTTTTCCTCTTCTCAGCTTCCAATAATGAAACGAATCAGGGTTCTAGAAGTATTAAATTCCCCAAATCTTCAAACTGAGAAGAGATTAATTTTAACTGTCTTGAATTCTCTCACACTGGTCCTTCCTCAGCGACAGCAAGCTATGCTTCTAATTCTTCACAGTTTCTACCTGCAGCACATTCCAGTTCAAGATTTCTTAGAAAATACGTATTTAGATCCTAGAATCATATTTGTTTGCATATTGCAAACGTTCCTCAAAAAAGTCATTTAACCCCAACACTGAAAGTTTTGCATAAAAGTCACTTAAAATATAACAGGAACAAGACTGGAGATGGACGAAACATAAAATTTCTTATATTGATAATGTATATAAATGCAACTGCATATTCCTACTTGCCCCTATTGCACTGTTTCCTTGGAAATTTAGAAAAGGTTTGTCCTTGTCCCAGACCCAATCAAAGTGAAGAGCACCAACAATCAGATGCTGCACTCTGCCCATGCAATAGTACTGCGCTCTCTAAACATGAAGTTTGCATTCAAGACTTCAAATTCAATTAGTACCAGAGTCTATTCTTGTCTGCTAAGCTCCCTGACCTGCTTGAGGAATTTCATCTGGCTCGAAAGAAGATGAATGTCAAGAGGCTCCTCAATGGCAAAACAGTTTTAACCTGGGAAACAAGCTGCCTGTCATGATGTGAAGTACCTACTCATGCAAGAGAAGAAATGTGTTAGAGCTCTGTGTTTCACAGCATTCATTGTTCAGAAATGAAGAGTCATCATTTCATCTCCACAAGCTTGAAAAAAATCTCTCAGTGAGCATACATAAAAGATGCTTTAGTCATTCACCTAGAGTTTTAATACATCTTTAGACTATATATGATATTTTTATACATATATACACACATACACATGCTTGTATGTGTAGTAGATACATAAATACATATGAAAAACACTCCAACAACAATCCAAACTCTTTAGAATAAACTAATGAAGAATATTTGACAAAAGATAGCAAAACTTAATCAGAAGTAGGAAAAATCTTATGCATTGAAACATTCCGGTCTCCAAGAGAAAAGAGTGAAACTAAAACAGAAGAGAAAGAGAGAAAAGATGCACAGAAAGGCAATCTGAAGAACCTCCAAAGATCAAGGTTTTCTAGTCAACAGTCTTGCAACTGAGGCTCCAGCTGCCAAATGAAAAGGGCATACACATAAATATCGCAATGTGTTAGGCCACACAATGGCCCCAAAGATAAGCGAAAGCGAAAATAAAGGCACAGTTTGCTCCTCGATCATAACATAATTGCTGTTATAAGCCAAAACGAATCTCAAGACAGGTCAAGGTAAATCCAGCTGCAGCCCAGGGGACCCCGAGGCCTGTGCTGTCAGCTAAATACAAAGCCTGTGCCAGCTGCAAACAACGACAACCCCATATTTATGCACCTTTAACATGACAATGCACTTGCTGAAGAAACTAAATGCTTCTCATGACTGAGGAACATCTGAAATACTAGACATGAGGCAGCTCACCAGGACTTCTGCTGAACTTGACAGAGTTCATCATTACTATACAGAGAGAGACTACATTATCTGAGGGACTAAAGCTTGCTGCCTAACTACACATCAAATTAGTTGATGATCAGTTAACTAACATCACTTAAAACTCCATAAAGCAATTCATATTTTCAAGTGGTTGCACATTCAGTTGAACTAAGTACGGATTCCCTTAAACACATTGCAAAATAAAGTGGGATGAAGAAGAAGCAACTAGCTGAAAGACTCCACCTTCCTCACCAAAATTTAAGGAGAATTTTGTGTATCTTTGCAATGTCCAGAAAGCCCCTGATCTCAGTTCTCAGGTGATTATTTTCAAGAGGAAGAACGGAAGTGCTCTGACCTTACTGCTCTAGAAAGCAATGTTACCATCAGAGAGTAATGTAGCAGGGGCCAGTAGCTATTCAGAGAAATGGAAATGATACTCAAGGAAAAGGAATGCAGTCATAAAAAAGAATCGTATATGGAAATCCAAAGGTAACTCATTAATATATCTCTTGTGGATGCATACATTCCACTTCTGACATATAAAAAGGGCAAAATTCCTTTAATTTTAATTTGCCCCCACTTCCGTAATGTGTGTCAACACCAGTTCTCTCTTGTCTCAAGCTCCTGCTATAGACACTATAATTATCAATTATAAACTAATTCCAGAAGAGTTCTGCTTCAGAAAAAATAAAGCCTGTCTGCTGGAATAGATGTGCACAGAAAAAAAACAGAATAGAAAATTATGTAAAATGCCACCCTGCACTGTATCTGACTTTTGCTGGTATGACCGTTGCATCATTTTGAAAGCTGGAGCCTACAAAGTACTTACTTTGCAACAATAACTTTGCCATTTCTTGAGCATTAGGAGCTATATCATAAAAATGAAAATGTCTCTGAATTACTGACACATTTTCTTTAATCAGGTACATAGTCTAGTTTTGTCCCCTCGTACAAAATTGCAATTGTTCCCGCAAACAAAATCTCGCCAGTAATAATTAAAACCCTTTGTGTGAGTGATCATTCTCTATTTGCTCCAGTTTTGAAAATACTGCTTTCAGAAACAGTGGTAGTACTGCCAGCAGACCTGCTTTTTACTATCTGCTTTTTTAAGCACAAGCGATTTCCCACAATTAACTTATACCATAGTTTACCACAGATGAGTTTTATCATTCAGATGAAAGATGATATACCAAAATTGACAAGTTGCTGAATAAGCATTCCATATTTTTCTTAGATCTGTCATTTCACATTAAGACAGCTCTTGAAGTGCATTACTGATTTCTGTATTTAGGTAGGAAGAAGGCAGCAACTGTTCATTACACTTACAGACCACTTATTTGCATTTGCATTTCTGCGGGGAGGAGAAAGTGTTTATATTCAGCTTCTATCTACCGGCGGCACAGAAGCCCAGATCTTATTAAAAAGAAGATGCCTGGCAGCTGCTCAGGAAGCTGACAGGAAAAGCGTAGACAGAATGCTATCCAGCACTGTTTGTATTTTAGGAAAGGTAATAAAATAAGGCATCTGTCCAAACAAAGCAGCCGAAGGCTGCTGAAATGATCCTGAAAGCATACAGGTGTTCAAATTCCGGGCTGTATCTGAAGTTGTAATGGCAAAGACAAAACCAGCAGATTTCCATACTGTTATTGGCAAGCAAAGTTTATATAGCAGTTTAAAATGGATTTGAAAAAAAAAATCATGTAAACTTTGTGAAATTTGGTTGCAGGAAAATCTATGATTAAATCCCACAAATTCCATTTTGAAAATTGAGAGAAACAGAGGCAGATTCAACCCCTGCAGACCTTGTAAGTCGCTTCACTGTGATTACTTTAAATTATCAAAGGAAACTCCAATCTCAATCACATGCATAACTGCAGTACTGAGAAGGCAAATCATCAGTTTTGACCTGATATAAAATGATCCTTAAAGTACCAAAAAAACAGGTTTTTCACTCTTTTCTAAAAGCAAGTTTGAATTTAAGTTAACAAAGTCCTCATCTCCAAGAGCATCTACCACTCATGCTATGTGAAGGGCACACACAGCTAAGTACACTGAAAAACTATCCTGAACTTGATTTTGAGATCCTTTGGGTAAACAGCCAGAACGAGGCAACAAGAGAAGCTCAAACTTCTGTATAAACGTAGAAGATTACATGTGACTCATCACTGAGTCTGCCTTCAAGAATTAATCTTTTCCCAAAATATCACCATTGATATATGCTAGATTAGCCTACACATTTTAGAGATTTGTCTACTCCCTAAATTGGATGAAGTTTTTAACAGGAGACTGTTGAGCAGTATCAGCAACTCCGTATTCGAAGTATTGGAAAAGGAAAAGTTATAAAAACCTCTGGCAAAAATCTGCCCTAAAGCTGACTTTTTCCATACTTCAAAATTATAATTCAAATGGCCTTGAGTAATAATTTATATGTGCAGAATTCTCTATAAATATTTAATCTTTCAGTTTAGCACTTGTTGAGAGCAAAAGGGAATGCCTTAATTCATTGTGTGCTTACAATGAAGCACGAGCACTATTCCTATTTTATATTTATTGCAAATAGCAGCCCTCGGTGCCAACTAATTTTTAAATATATCAGAATAGAATCCCTATAATCTCCTTGTCACAAAATGTAATAAAATATTAAAACTGTCAGATTAATAAATTGTCACTGAACTGCAAGAAATTAGGCAAATGCACTTGCGGTATAAATATAAGTGATGTGTAGACAGAAAATCTCAGAGCAGAACATTGCTGACATCTGTGAACCCTGCTGAGAGCAGGCAGGGGTTCTCTTTGCTGAGCAGAGATGCAAGGGGTGGTCTTACACAATGAAGCACTTGCTCAGGAGTTACTTAAAAGTGATGTATTTAGTTTTGCTCTACTCTTTTCTGTGTACATGAAGAAAGGTGTCCAGGAAGAGGATGGCATGGTGAGGCCCACAGGGCGACACAACACAGCCCCCCAGGCCCTCAGTGACCCCTCTTTGTCCTCATTGCTCCTCACTTCCCTCTAGCCGTGGCTCCCACTCCTCTCTCCACTATCAGCCTACAAGCCCTTTTTGTGCTGACAGGTGTTCCCCTCACACTGACTCACAGGCAGAGGGTCTCCTTGCAACAGCCGAGTGGGGAACAGCTATCTGATAACAACAGCATCAAGCAAACACAGCCACACTAGTTCTTGGGGCCAGAAGATGCTCCCTGGAAGTTACCACTGCTCCATTCTTAAAGATACTGTGCTCTATAAACTCCTTTAGTGAGCTACCAGTTCTCTGCCGTGTTTGATCTCTTGTAGTTTTTCACCCTACTAGTTTTGCACCTTACTGTGCAAAAATGATGCTCCTAAGTGAGATCAGCTCATGGGACCTCTGCAGTTCCCCACCGCAAGGTGAGTAACGACTCTACGTGGACTCTGTTTGGCTTCCCTTTGAGCCAAGTAGTGCAGAATTTAGCTCTGGTGAAACAGGAGACGAAACGGCAGCAGTGCCATCAGTTTCTACCTTCTTGTTTGCAATCTCCAGGAGTACAGCAGAGCACTCCAGCGCGGTGTCAGGACGCGGCTGGAGGAGAGGGAGGGCTGCGGGAAGCCGCAGGCTGCCACAGAACACCCACGACTGCTCCTGTTCAAACACTCCCGCTGCAGACTAGTCTCAGAGCACCTCGAACCCTGCATCTTGACACGGGCCTGCCTACTAGCATCTTTTCTGGCAGAGTTACTAGGCTGACATTTAGGATCGGTTAACACTATCAATCAAAACCGTTAGGGGCACAAGGTGAGGTAACCAGACATTCCCAAACCCGTGGATTTGTTTGCTTGTTTGCTTTGTAGAACTTATTTTGGCCCGGTTGGATTAAGATAACAATATCATGAAATTTGACTTTGAAAGAGTAATCTTGCCAAACTTCAAAGTCAGATCCATTATGAAATTGTTCCTGCTTTGAGCTCAGGTTGGACCACATCACCTCCTGAGGTCCCTTCCAATGCAGCTTATGATATCATGGTAGATGACACCATGAAAAATTTCCCTAATGATGGTTATCTTTATTCCCTCATTACGGGAATCCTGGCAAACATATGGCAAAGACAGGGATCTCTTGACATCCGACTTGCAGTCAGGGCACCATGGATTTGTCCCAATCATTAAGCAGTCTCCTATTATCCTGCATAACTTGGGATGAACTTAAACTCAAATACAAGAGTAAATTAGTGAGGCAAAAGGAGTAGCTTAAGAATCTAACTTTAAACTATAACAATTCAGAGTCTTGACTACCTCTACAAACACAGAACTTTTAGAATAAAATGTGCCACAAATCTAATTCTGCCCAACAGTCTAATTCTGAAAGTCTAATTCTTCAACAGTCTTTAAAGTAAACGGTGTTGAAAGTAAGCTTCTTTAGCTGTCATGTTTATTATTCAACTGGAGAGACATTTTGATAACACTTTTTTTTCATATTCCAATTTCCTTGCAGAAATAAAAACAAATATAAAAAAAAAATTTGCACAGGTATCATGAGAACAAGACAAGAATTATTACACACTGTAAACTATACATCCAAAGAACCTACATGAAGACCAATCTCTCTCTCTCTCTCTCAAAAAAAAATAAAAAAAAATAAAAGCTTGTGGAAAAGCTTGTGGCTAACAGACTTCAGACCATCTCTTTTGCAACTCAGCCACATCCTGGATTTGCCTTAATAGCAGATTCCAGGTTTAGTTCTCGTCTCTGTCATATTCAAGATAGATTTATGTTCCTGCCAACCACTGGATACAACACAATAATTTCCTATTTTATTCTTTTTATGTCCTAAACTGTATACAAGAGGGTATGGTTTATGTAGTTTCCCCAAGAGCTGTAGTTTGACCCCTGTGGAACTACTGAAAATTAACGCTGCCATGGGGTTGAAAGTAAAACAGTTAAAAGAAATGATGCTCGAGTCAAGAATAATAATAGCAATCTCATTTTTTTGAATGAGTCTCTTGTAAATTTCCGTTTAAGTTAACATATAATAAACAGTGTTTCCAGTGAAGTCACAATGTATTTTTGGCATTACTACCACAGAAAACCACACTGTATTCAGCAAACAAGCCATTTGGTTCCATCACCTTATCTAATTCATTCAAAGTGTTCCAAGAAAATGGTACAGGAAAAGATCTCCCCCACCACGCCTGCTATCGTTGTGGAATGTTCTTGGGAGCCAACAAACAGCTGCCTTTGTAACTTCTCACATCAGCAAATGAATCTCTATAGATCTGTAATGATATCGACCTGCTTTGTCTCATCTCTCAAGAACTACTGCATCAGGCACATGTAGCTTTTTTGAGACTTAGAGAAATCTGCCTTCGGCATTTACACATGAGCTTTTCCTGTTTAATGCCACAAAAATTAGTTCTTTACATATACAGATTTAATATGTTTACCACAGAGGTATAGATACAATAGCAATCCTCAAATTTTGCTGCAACATTGTAAGCTGATGATAAATGAAATAATAATAAGCTACATATTGAAAAGGGTCAGATCTACTCATTTTTCCAATACACTTCTTTGACCATAGCCACTGAGGCACCTGAGTGCCTTATAATCCTTAAAGACAGCAAAGGAACTGACATACAATAAAAGCGAAGTTACCTGGATGCCTCTGTGAGCTCCTAAAATTCGATTTATGAAGATGTTTGGTACCTCTAGTACCAAACACAAATGTTTCAGACACCCTTAAAGTAAAACTAAATCACGTACTCTTTCACTCTAAAGGAGTGGGGTAAAAAAAAAGAAGTTGCAGTGACTTTTTTTTTTTTTTTTAAAAAAAAAAGCTCAATAGAGAGCGTGCACATAACACTGGAGAGCAAGGTTTAAATTTTCTCTTCTATTTCTCCTCCTAATAGCAATAGCATGTGTTAGAGGACGTGAATACAGATCACTCTTACCAAAAATCACACGCAGACGTTAGAGCCACTTTCTCTTTCCCCGTGGCATAATGAGTATTTCCTGATTGTATGCAGATCTGAATAGTTGCTGCGAGGAAGTCTGAAACGCGTTAGCGTGCTCACCTGGGACACGTGAGACACACCAAAAATCTTTTTCCAAATCAATCTGAACCAAGGCATTATCTTTCTTTGAAGTACATCTGAAACACTGAAGTACTTATTTTTTATGGTAAGCCCAGTACGGACTTAAACATTCTCTGAAAGAGCACGATCAGGGAAGTCTCAACAGTCAGGTCCAGCATTCCTTCTACCCTCGTGTTTGGGCAGCTAAACCTAGACTGAATCTAGAGGACAGTGACAGTGACAGTGCGAGTACCCTCAGCACACTGGGCTGCTTCCCAGGTCTAAACTTCAAGCAATGGCAAAAATCAAAGGTACCTTAGATGCAGGTGCCCACAAGAAGACCTTGCACCTGATGGCATTTAGAGTCACTACAGTGCAACTTGCTCACAGGCCTGAGTGGGTGATTATGGACAGGGAATAGCGTGCAGAAGCTCTCAGAAGCTCATCACACTACCATTCTTTCCACCATAACATGTTGTATTTAAAGTTTCAAAAGTTGAAATATAAAACCATGCTGTGCCTTAGATAAAAATACAAAGTTGCACTGGTGGCAATTCTTATTAAAAATATCAGAAAAAAAAAACATGGGGGGCTATATAAGAATGTAAAATTGGGGTTCTGTTCTTTGAATTTTACATATTTATTTTTAAATAAAGCCCTCTTTAATGACAATCAGATTTGGCTTTGTTGTTTTGCTCCTTGTCCTAGCATGCACTTCATACCATTTTAAAAACCAACAGGTTCACTGATGGCAGAGTAATTCTCTTGGCAAATGAAACAGCTCTTACATGATCAATAAGAGCCTACCAGGTACTTTGTGCATCAGTGCTGGCTTTAATCTAGAGGAGAGAAAAGCAGCCCACTCGCAATACTGTTCTCCTGCGGTCCCAGGAAAGGCACAGAGCACAGTGTCACACTCATACTTGAAGAGTTAAGATCATCAAGGACGGCCCACGTTGCTACCCTGCGAAGTAACGTTGACACCCGGACGAACCCCGAGTTTTGACACAAAAGCAAGGACTTTGGCAAGCTAATTCTTCACTATCTGAAATACACTGTTGGTGTTGGTAAGGGTTTTGTCATAATAGGCAATGGGCATCTTATTTCTCTGAAATTACTTTTTTTTTTGAATTTTTACATCAGAATTAAAACTACAATGTTTACTACAGCTCTTGCATGTCAAAATTCAGATTATTAAAATTAGAACCAAAGAATGTGCAGAAGTTCTGTAGCAACCTTTATTGCAGCTTTAGTGCAGCAGCTGCATAGCCTGGAACTGCCCCAATTTGAATGAATTGCCAAAGCAGCAAAAAAGCAACAAAACAAAAGCAACCTCCAGCAGCATGGGGGCAGGGAGGGGAGAGAGAAGAACAACTCGGTGTCAGAGAAGCCAGCAACTGTTTTCTGCAACTGCAGGCTAAATTTCACTATCTGTGGTCCTCCAGATACAGACTATAAATGTGTTATCGTACTTGAAAGACTGGCGCAATTAGGTTTGATGTCTATATCAGGATATGAATTTTTCCACAGATTTTTTTTGTTAAAACCAAAGTAGCTAGCCTCTATTTTAAAGGAAAATATTACAGCCAAAGTAGTTTTCACAGTCAGCCTTACTGTAACTCTTACTGACACTAGGTTTGTTTCTGCTATAAATAGTACTTATTTAACAACTAATACAAGCGTAAAGTAACAAATAAAAACACACTACTAAATGCTGCAAAGGCCATAAAATCTCGCCCCCGCAATAATGCCCAGCCACCCACATCAGGCATCCAGGCTCTAGTAAAGCTGATTACCGACGGCAGCCACAAAGGGCAGTGGAGAAGGGGAATTTGACCCACGATTTTGACCCTGCTACAGCTGCTGCTCGGGAGCTCGTTCTGCACACCAGGCTGGCAGAAGCCACCCTCCGTGGGCAGAGCCCATCCACAAGGCTCTCCTCGCCCGCTGCTGCGCGCGCCGCGAGGGGCAAAGGCCTGTCCACAAGCACGAGGCCGCTGCCCCTGCCTGCGCTCACTCTGTGTCTTTCTTCAATCCTGTTTTGGCCCCAAGCAGAGAATAAGATGCCAGAGGTGTGTGCACACGAGCTACGCACTGCGAGCCAGAGCAGGGTGGCTGCATTCGGGGCTCTGGGGGTTGACCACTAAACACAAGAGCACAGTGTGACTGTCAGATTTATATGCAAGACGGTGGCAGTATGTTTGGAGAGCCTTTGCAGGAAGATTTGTGCTTGTTGACATTATGAATTAGCTAACAAACAACTTGGTCTTAAGGATGGGAGATACCAACCGTGGAAACCAAAAATTCTGGAAAACCTTCCGGACTGAACAAGAACTATAGGCCTTAAGGGGACAGAACCCTGAGGATGGGGGAAAGGCCCAGGAGACAGACAACTGCCTGAGGCATTTTTGTTGTTGCTTGTTGATTCATTTCTCAGTCTTGTTTTTAGCCTGACTTAAAAAAAGGCAATTTCCGACATAAAGCAAAATTCTTTTCCTATTTTTGGTTCATATTAACAATGGTTCATCACGAGAAGGAAACAAAAGGCTCTAGTAATGTGACATTTTCTCCTCTTTAGGGGTACTTACAAGATGGCAGACCACACTAATGTGGCTTCCAGACATTTAATTATAGTATAGAAAAAGATAGCAAAGAAAAATACAAATGACACTCCACATGCACTAGTGTAACTACAGCATTTTCCATGAGGTGTCAGCAGAAGTATCTGAACATACTGCTCAGGCCTTACAAGTGTTTCTCCTGGCTGCTAAGCAACTGCAGAGGAATAAGTTTCACATGTGAGATGTAAATAACCTTTCATGGTTTATCTTTGCATTTGCTCACTCCTCTACTTAAAGGGGCCGTACCACTCGCATCCTCTCCCTCCCTCCAACTTCGCAGGCACTGCTGGAATTCTGAGCTCCTTTCCCTCATTGCCTCCCTCCCCTGATAGAGCTTTTTCAAAACGTAACTGAGCTTGAATTATGCCAGGTTCAGTTTTCTGTCCCCTGTAATCCGGAAAAATAATTTGTGTCCCACATGTCTTTCATGTTGAATATTCACATAATTAAGAGTACTCAAATTTATCAGAGGTCTCCTAGGACAGCTGGGTATTTAAGACTGAACTCTTATCTCATGAGAATGGAAAAGGATAAAGGATATATCACAGAGTAAGCACATACTGCGGTGCAAAAGGACATTAATGCTTTTAAGGAGATAATTCGCCACCACAATACATTGCCAACCTCCCCTTTCTCCTAAGTATATTACATATCCTGCCTTTAAGACAGCAAACCCCACCTTTCCTTTACTGTGTATAAGGACCACAAGACACATTACCAGTATAAAATGAGTCTTTTCAGGGCTGATACATGAACAGAAACAACTGTCCTTCAGCAATACAGAGGATAAGCATTTTCATCCTAACATTCAGCACTGGCTAAAACTCTGCCAGATCCCTGGCAGTCGCAAGAATGATTTACACTAATCATACACTATACATATCAAAGACCTGATTCTTCAACTCCTGTTTTTTTAAAAACTCAAGGAGTTCTATTTGAAGCCAGAGAACAACTTAAATGAAAAAAAAACACAGAATGAGACCCTTTGATACGCTATACTTTCAGTTTGCAGTAAAAAGCTTCAAGTGTTGAATCTTAAGTATGTCACATTAATTTCCCAAACAGTGCAGTTATTAGCAAAAGCGCAATGTGAGAGTAGTTTGAACACAATGAGAGGTGCTCACTGGCATCCAGCTGATGGTCAGTCGCACAGTTTAGCATAGCAAACAGCATATTAAGATTTCCACGTTAGCATTAAAAGAGCTACTAGAGGACAGCTTTCCTTCGGTTATTCTCATTCCTCAAAAGCAAGATGCTCTTACCTCTGCTTTGTACCATGAAGGTCAGACTCTATCTGTATGTAATACAGTTATTCTCAGTAAATTAATCAGTCTGAAGTTTTAAATTCCCTGAGACAAGAACACTGAATCAAATCAGCCTTCTGGGTAACTTGCTTAGTTTGAGAGGTACTGCTAGTATAAACTGCCATAAAACGTATGCTTAACATATGTACACAATGATGAATATGAGTTCATTAAATAACTGCATTTTTTGGAATGAAATCAGTGAGGCCAGGTATTCAAATACTAGGCAATGTCAGAACTAAGACTGTGCATATATGCCTTAAGAAAATAATCCTACCCCAACAGCTTTCTTAGTATGTACCTGAGCACGCAATAACAAACACAAGAAAACATTCCCCTTTCTCTCTCAAACCTTTGCCCTAATACACATATTGAATGAAACAAAATATTTTTAAAATATACAACATGAGATTAGGTAGCTAACTGAAAAATGTGTGGAAAATTTTCAGAGACACGTAGGTGAAGTTTGACATCTTCAGCCTCTGTTAGAACTCAAGGCTATTCCAGTATCTGGCTCATTAATGCTCTACAGCACTCAAACAACGGAAACCTCCGTTTTGGCACTCCCTAAATTTAGAAGAAATTATTCACAAATCTACAGCACTAAAATTCTGTCATGTATAAATTTAGAGGTTTTATAAGGTAGAAGTGGGAATTAAAAAAATAAGCCAGAAATGGCATTTCTTGCAAACATATGCATCTCTGTACAAGGACCTAGTAGCTTGAAATCAAGGACCTCACTTGTTATTTAAAATAAACAACATCCTCTGTTAACATTAACAAATGTATTTTAATATTTAATTTACTTTAAAGGAATGCACCTTGCCCGTAAGTTCAAGTTACCTGCTAGTCAGCTGAGGCAAATGGAAGTTATGACTGCAATGCAATGAGCACAATACAGGCCCTGGAGATGGCACGACCAAGAACCTCCATTTAACAGGGCAAACATGTGACAAGTGAAAGAGGCTGCAGATGAACTGGGGAGATTTCTCCTAAGGGGGACGTGCAAATATGCATGAATTGTGCCTGATGCGTCTGGGAGTAGGCCTAGGCTGTTGCTCAGGAGCTGCTGAGCATGCAACATTGATACGATTCAGTGGAAGATCAGAGCTCATTTTAAACTCCTTCCCATAGGCTACACAAGCCAGAAACAGCTAGTACTAGAAGCCCCCCTAGAAGATAAGCTCGACTTGCAATGAAATCCAATGCTGTGTTGGAGCTGAAGAAAGTCTGGAAGGCTTATTGGTAAAGGGCCAACCATGGCTGTAAAGCAGCAGCCCTCAACTGAACTATGCCAATCCTTTGCAGGGACCATTTTTGGAACCATTTATCAGGTATTAAGAGTGTCTGCTATTTCCTTCCTTTATTCTAAGCAAGGAAAGAAGAAGGCACCTCTCATTTCTGTGACAAATTTCAAGTTTCATTTCGGGATGTAGACTCATTTGAATATTAAAATCTAAAATACTAATGATTTTCTTTCTACTAGCCTCAAACTATTTTTATTTCAAGAGAACTAAGATAAAGTTAAAGCATGAAAAATATAGGTTGCATTTAAATTTATTTTGAAAATAGACAGAGTGATGTACAGCTGACTACAGAAGACTCATGGTAATTCCTTAAACATTTAACTCAGCATCTCATTCAGCTGGCCAGTAGGAACCCAGATAACAGACTGGTAGTTCCCTGTGCATTCTTTTCTAAAGTTTAAAATACAATCCCAGTGGCTTGTTTTATTTTCCTGATGACAGTGTAAAGCAGAAGTGTAAATCATCGAGCAGTGCAAATGAGTAATGATCATACAAAAATCTGACCAGCCCTATGTGTAAGCAGAACTCCCAGGCAAAAGCTCAGCTTTATTCAGCTCAGCATAAAGAAGACTTTAAAACTACAAATGCTTTTTTTTTTTTTTTAAGAGAATTCAGGGACATGAAAGGCAATAGGTAACATAAGAATATGCTTTTTTGTATGACAAAAAAATCTTGCTTTCATAGATATTAATCATTCTAAAATAGAGCCACTTCATATACAAGCTGAAAAAAGCCCTAAAATTTTAAATAAAACTGTTGCAACATACTCACCTGCATTAGAGCCTGTCAAGTTGTAACGTGCGTTTAGCTTTTTTATGATGTTTTCATGGATCTGATACCAGTCACTCTCTGTGTTGCACCTACAAAAATGAGAGTATTCTTAAATCTGAAACATGGCTTGCTTCATCACATCTCTAAATAAATCCTCTTCTGTTCAAACTAACAACAATATGGGAGGCAATAAAGTGCCATCAAACTGACTGTCTTGATGCAAAGGCCTAGTAATGAGAGTGCTCTTAACAGGAAAGAAGTACATGATGGGAAGACCTGTTCTGTGTAGAAAGAGCAGGAGAAGGATATGAAGAGTTTTCCTAAGCCCTGAGTGGGGCACAGCCTCCAAACGGAGTCCCTTGTTTAGGCATTTCAAACAGACCGCTCCACAGAACATTCCTTACTACAGTGTGTCCAAGATCAGCAGGAAGTTACATACTCTGTGTTGATACGGCTAGAAAATTGAGCTTTATTCCAGCCTAGCATCAGCCAACATTTACTATTTAATCAACTATTCATTTACAAATCTATTTTTGATTTCTTCATTCTCCTGTACTGTCTTTTATACTTTTGCTATGCCAGTTATATAATCACTTTATTGCATAAAAGTTATAAGCCTGTGTTTTTCTGGAGTCATCAAGTACTTCCAGTAGCTGCTTAGGCAGCACAAGGCATTCAAACTAGTGTTAAAAGCACTTCATGTTGCCATAAAAAGAGAGCTCCAGAAGCTCTTACAAGGATGTGACAAATGCTGAAACATACAAGAAGATTTAAAAGAATGTAGTCCTCTCTTTCATTATTAGCCCACTTAATAAAAAAATCTGTAGAACTAGCTGAAATTTCTAAACTGTGACAAAAAAAAAGAACTGTGGCAAAAAAAGAAAACTCTATCACATTTTTTCAACATAAAAGTGCTACAGCTACTTATTCACCCTGCATTTAAAACCACTGCTGCTGATGTAAACTGACTCAAAGATCTTGTAAAAATTAAAAAGAGACCATTCCTTACATGTATACTTTTAAGACGAGATCATCCTTTGAATCTCCTGCCAGCAAATCTGCAATACTGAGGACAGCGCAGCCAAAGGGCCGTCTGTACTGGACGTTGCAAGCATTTTTCTTTTCTCCAGCTCCCATTCGACCTGCCAAACAAAATATACATTTGATATGGGTAAGTCACAGAACCGCTTCCCTCTGAAACCACAGAAGGGAGGCAGAGAGCAGTGCAAGCCCCGATGAGATGGGTCTGAGCAGACAAACCCAAGAGCACTGCCTGCAAATCTCCTCCCTCTGCCCTGTTCCAAGGACAAAAGATAAAGTGAGGTCACTAAACATGTGCTGACCTTGGAAGGTCTCAGGCCAAAGAAACTCCTCATCCTTCGCATCCTCCACTCAATAGGCAATTCCTTCTAAAACCCAGTGATTCTGAAGCCCCTGTTCATGACACCACCAAATTAAATTCTGAGTTCAGACATGACACGTTACTTAACACTTGATCCTCCTCCCCGTGATCTGTGAGAGGTGTTCTGATTGAGCCATTACAGTTTAGTAATCAAGTGGTGCCTCCAAATGGGCAACTAGCTAACGAGGGGGTGATTAGGAGCTGCAGGGATCAAAAGTAGAGATGAAAGATGGGGAGGAATGATGACAAAGGGCAGAAAAATAAACTATGATAAAGAAAGAAAGAAAGAAAGAAGGCAGTCAAGGAAAACAGAGTTGGAAACAAAGTATTTTTCTTAGCCTTTTCTATTTGATTTAAATACAATTGCTCAATCCTCTCATTGCAATCCTGGCATATGAAACAGCCCTCTTTCTAACCATTTTATTCAATTGCATACTGGCAGCGATGCATCTTTCCCACAAAGTCTTCATTTCTGACAAGAAAAACCTCCGGCTGCGGTTGCTGCGGGACACTGGCCTCCCCCCAGGACTCCCAGGCACCACAGAAGCTCCAAGGGTAATTGCTCTTCTTCACATCACACAGCATATAAATCTGATTTTAACTTTTTAATATTTCAATGATTCACTTATAATCTTGACTGAGAATATATTTGAAAAGCATTCAGTACAAAAAAAAAGTCAACTCTCTATTCTCCCGTGAAACATTTATTCTCTCCAAATTTACTTGCATTACATTAGAGGCTATCAAATTATCTCCCCATCCTTACTAATAAAAACAAAGCACAGTAGCTGGTATTCTGATGAAACACTAAAACAGCATAAAAATGCAAGTAAAAATATTTAAAGCTTTAAAATATTGCTTATTTTGTAGCGAGTTGTTTCTGGAGTCTGCATATATTTGAGCTACTGTATTTCAAACCAATATATTTTTCAAGAACAGCAAAAAATATAGTCAGTACTGCACTGTTACAACTGCAGAGATGCTTTACAGAGAAAATTGAATGTATCTAGGAGTTCACACTTAAAATTTGTTTCAGATCAGTACAGCCCAGACAACTTCTTAAAATAAATATGTAACAAAAAAACACACACTTTTAATCTCTTCAGCTACATTTGAGAGAACATTGTAATTACTTGCACCATCATGGGTTAAAATTCATGTGAGATCTCCTTAACGCTCCTTCTTTTCAGAAGGGTCAGGCAGAAGATGAAATTCATCTGAACAATTTCACATCTAAACATACTCCCCCAGACGTTATATATTAATTTAAAAAGTAGCCAAAACAGCATAGAGAAATTCCAGAGAATTTTGACATCAGGATAGAAGCGTTTTTGTTTCCAAACTTACTCAACAGTCTAACTAGTTCAACAGAGCCCAAAACTGACCTCAAGCAGGGTTTCTTGCTGCCATTGTTTACTGCCCTGCACCTACCAAATGTGAAATTTCTACTCAAGTCTGTAATACCCACCTATTCGGATAATGTGCACAGTGATGTAGATGTCCTTCCTGAGTTCACTGCTACCCAAATCCTGCACAAAATCAGAATTTCATTATTTCTGACCTCTCATTAAAATGTGGCATTTAAAAAGATATTTCCACATTGCTTTCCTGCTAATGAAAGTGATAAATGACTTCACTATTCATTTACACAGCATTAAAAAGTTATCCCTGTAACATTTTAAACTGCAGGTCATGAAAAAATACTCAAAATTAATGTTCTAAAATGTGAACTGGGCTAGAATATACTATAATGAAGCAAAACTGGGCAGTGGAAGGATTCAAAAGACTTACTGTGTGCCTTGAACAACAACAATGCACTAGGGCAAATCCTAGTACACAAAGTACCAAGAATGCTGAAGAAACAATCTTCTGGGTGTAAAAAATGTACAAGAAGGAAAAAGGCTAGACCTCCTCAGGGAAAAAAATGTGCACACTTGCAAGTTTAGAAATGAGGTCCATACATTGCCACAAAAAAAGAAAAATCAAATTTATACTTCAGCCAACCTTTACATTTCATATAGCAATTTCAGAGTTTAGAACAGCACTGAATCAAGTAATAAAATAACTTAATCTACTCAGCATGAAGAAGACTGAGAATGGCAAGAACTCACCACAAAGAGAGAACAGTGTCTTTCAGGCTTTTCTGGACACTTTGGCAAACCATTCCTGTTCAGTCTTAAAAAAAATCTTTCACTGTAAGAAAACAAATATGACATGTTGAACAACACTGCAGCAAATCAGATCTCAGTTTGATCTTATTGCCAGATGTGATCTTCCTCAAGATGCAAAAGAATGAAATAATTCTTTCTAAAGGTTTTACCATTACCAATGCAAATGGGAAAGAACGGTTGGAGAGAGGACACTTGCTTATATATCTAACAAAATCACTACAAACTTGATACAAAATAAAAGATTGATTATAATTTGGAAGAACTATATTTTATATTCTATTACATACATAGTTGTATACAATAAAATCTATTTGTCCTAAAATTGAAATACAAGGTGCAACATGTTGGTATCTATTCTTGATGAACAAATATCAAGACTACCACTCTCAATAATCAGCCAATAGTCTTTTTCAGAGATAGAGGGAAAAATTATCCGAGGGATTTTTTTTTCTACATAAACCTATCAAAATATTTCTCAAGATGACACAGGTTTTACCAGTTTTATGAAAGCCCTGTAACTTCCAGCAGGGTAAACATTTTCAGAATTCTGTTATGCAATCTACTGTAAGCTGTTATAATGCTACAGCCAATACAAATACTGAACCTGATAGTAGAGACATACAGGGAATTCTTACTTTAGAGTAGAAGAGGACACAAGACCCTTTGAAAAATAAATTACTTTATGAAACATTCTTAGTTGATTGTAGGTCTAATATGGACAATTTCTAAGTGAACTTGTCACATTACCCACATTTAATTTGTGAAAAAAAAAACATTTTCCATGTTTTGAATACTTTCCTTCAAGATACACCTCACAGGAAATGTAATAATCTTATTTCTCTAGTGAAAGAAGTGTGGAAGATGAAGCAATGAAGAAGTAATCACAAGATGAGTAGAATCATTGTTACTCTTCATCCTCTTGTCCCCAGTGCCAACTAGCCTGACAGTTGAGTCTCCATGCCCTATGACACTCAAAACAGAAAAAAAAATCCTTTATTGCAACTAATTGTATTCTTTTTCTCCCCATCTCTTCTGCTTATCCCTGAGGCTAAACATGGTTTACTACTCTTCCGTGCCACCCACAGCTTTAAAAATGCAGCTGGAAAATTGCTAGGAATGCAACTGGACGAGATCCAATTCAGTAGAGATGAATTAATTTTTTATTGCACCAACATTCATCTTGCACAAACTCTGGATCAATTGTTCACAGAATGATCCAGGTAAAGAGAGATCTCACGAGGTCTCTGGCGCAACTTCCTGCTCCAAGCAGGGTCAGACCATGTTGGCTCCAGGCTTTATCCAGTTGGGTTTTGCAATTCTCCATCGACAGAGGCTCTCGGCCTCTGTGGACAGCCAGTTCCAACTCCTGATCATCCTTAAGTTTTCCCTTGCATCCAAGAAAGAGCCCGTCTGCTCGTAGATACTGCTGATCACCTCCGTATGAGCCGGGAGGCCAGTGGAGGCCTCCTGCGGGCAGCAGCAGGCGGAGCCGCCTCACAGGGCCGGCGCCACCTCGGCAGCCCTCGCTCCAGGGCCCCGAGGCCTCTTCGTGTCCTGGGGGAGCCAAGGCTGGGCGCAGGACCCTACACGTAGCCTAACGGAGGCCGAGCACAAGGCCACGATCCCTTCCCTTGACATCCCAGCCATGCTCCGGTTGATACGGGAATGAGCTGTTTTGGACATGCCAGCTAGCCAGGGCTGGCTGAACCTATGAGTACGCAGACTTTACTGGGTTTATTTCAAAATATTTGTGTCATCTTCAGCTATGGAACTTTTTCATCGGACGGCAGAAAGGGCAGCAACTAAGAATAGTATAATTACAGTCTTAAATACCTCAAAGTTCATGAAAATGTTATTTTCTCAGAAACACTTGTGTTTTAGGATACAGCTATCTTCTGTGGCTTAGGTCTCCATGGAAACTTTACAACTGAGCTTTTAAAAACATATTCACATAAACATTCTTTAAATCAACAGCAAAACACTATTTTTTTATTTTCAAATGTTTTTTGCCACTTAATTTAGCTATTTCACAAGATAGAAAAATACACTAAAAATTTAAGACCTTTGTATTCAGATCTGTCACAGATTATTGCTTATCAAGCAACAATCAGCAACACAGTACAGCTAAGTTTTTAAGACCTTACTATGCTAAGTACCATGCAAAAAAACAAATATAAAGACAGCCTCTGTTCTAGCAGTATTAATAGAGCTTCGTTGATCTGAAACCAGCAACGCATTTCATACGTGCCAATATATACTTGGCCAATACAAAGCAATCCTGAATTTTACCCTAACGTCAGTCTGCAGAACTGTTTTATAAGTAATCCATGTATCTATAGCACAGGACATTTCAAGTGCATAACTTGCACTTGCAGCAACGATTAGAAATGTTGATTTCACGGTTTCTTGGGAAACCATGAATGATATTTTTCTTTATCTTGCTGTAGATAAGCTGTGCTCATAGTTAACCTCTGAACTGGGAGTGTGTTATATAGTTATTGAAGCCTACATTCTGCAGGAATCAAAGGCACATCCTTTAAAAGCTTTCTACTTGTTATCCACTCGGATAAGAAAATTTCAAGCTCTGCTTATACTCACAGACCATAAGATTATGATTCACAATACAATTAAAGCCAAGGAGATTTCTCATGCCACACAGAAGTGCGCTCATTGGAACAGACATGTAATGGGAATGCAGATCTAAATTCCTCATTTCAACCTGACATCTTTGTGTGACTGAAGCACGGCACTTAGGACAACAAATCAAAAAAAGTCTTAATCCTTGTTTCCTTGTTCCATATTTTGATGTTTCAAGGAAAAATAGAGCATTGGTTACAACTCAGATCGAAACTGTTAGAGTTTAGAGAGTTAGACTGATAAGGTTACATGAGAAAAAAAAATGACATTCAGTATGTGTGTTTATAAACCATTTCAAAGGATTTCTGCAGAGAAAAGCAGGTTAGAAAATGGTTGAGGAAAGTAAACAGGCTTCCTAAAACAGAATAAAGATTTAGAATGGTGGAGATACAAAAGCCCAACTTCAAACATCAGCAAATACTCCAGAGAGTTAAATCTAGGGCTAGGATCTTCTTTCACAGCAGTTTTCTCAGCAGTCACTCACACATACATATATACATGCAATACGCACAGCAGCATCCCAAAGCAGAAATACTTTTCATTTGTGTTAAAACCATTTCATTTTAGCTCAATCTGCACGGAATTTTTATGAGCACCAAACTTGCCACTTAAATATGCCATATACATTTTAACTCTGCTATGTTCAGACTGAAAATAAGGAAATAACTAATGCTGGAGAGATTAATTTAAGCAGGTCAACAAGGGATTTTTGTACTGTAACTTCCCGTGTATTACTGCAGTAACAATGTGTTCCAAATCTGCAGGCTTAACAACTGCTTTTAAAAGGAATGCAACCACAAACTGCTGTATTTTCACAAATGGCAGGAAAGCCTTACCAGTCTAGACAGAGTGTTTGTTCTATGATTTACAAGCACAGTATCAATAATAATAATAATAATAATACAGCCAGATTTGTACCACATGGCACACTCTTGTGGTAAAGCTGTCATCAGATAGTCATATTTCTCAGCAAGGCTTCCAATTTCAGACATTTTTATAATTTTTTTTTATGTAAACATAGCAAGTAATGAGCGACAATAAGGGAATACTGTGACGCCATTCGCCAACTCCAGTCAAGAACACTGGCCATGGAGGCTCAGCGAGGCTCTCCATCGGAGTCCACCACAGTATCACCTAGAGCTAAACCAGCTGCACAAACTCAATGTCAGATGGAGAATGTTGCTCTTGTACTTCATGACAATAAGCACAAAAACGTGCTGCACCATGTTGCAAGTGGTTGAAGGAAACAGATGTAGCCTTAAAGACTACCTGAGTAAGAGTGTCTACATCATGTAGCAGCATAAGCTGTTCCACAAGGCAGCCCCTGGGTCCCTGTGAATTCTATTATGCACTTATGAAAACCACGCCTGATTTCTCACTATAAAATAACCGGTGAAGAGACAGAGACATGGAGAACAGGTATTATAAAATAAGATTATGTGATTTCAGGTGACAATCAAGTCATTGACACTAAATTAAACACAGAAACAAAAAAAAACATTATGATGCTGGACCAAAGCCTATCTTCATGCCTCCTCCCGTCCTCCATGGGTTATCTGTACTGTTCCTGAGGAACCAAGGGAAAGGGAAAATAAGGGAGAGGAAGGTGAAAGGGAAGGGCAAGAAAAATAGTTGCGTGTTTATCTAAGCTGAGATCTCATTTCCCCCCATCTCTTTATTAACTGAAGACAGCATTAGGAAATTAGGTTTTGTGAACACTGTCTACAGTATTTTAGATACTTGCAACTGTATTTTAACTGAAGGGTGGCATTGAGAAGAGCAATAAATTACTTCGGAAACAATTTTCAATTATTTTTAATGAGCTAGAGGAAAGAAATACTGGTTTACAAGATAAAAAAGGCACAATAAAATCTACCATCAGGCATTTAGAACTAGAAAAACAATATATACTAGAAGCTGGAGCGCTCGCTAATAGTGAGCTTAGCCTGCCACCATGGATAAGGGTTTTGCAGCATCGTATTATCAGCACAGAGACCTCCAGATCCTTTAAGCTGAATTACGGGTTTGATTATTATCCTAGTGACTGACTGAGATAACAGCATGGATAGAAACAGATTTGCTGTGTCTTACCCCAAAGATGGAAATCAAACTTGAAGAGGGCAGAACAAACTGGCAGAAGCACCTGGAAACAATAAGATTGAAGAATATTCCCCTCTCTCTCTAACAGCACCTTGAATCCTGTGGATTCATCACTATCTGGGCTTTATAAGAGGTCGCTGTGCCGTTTTGTGCCTTCGTCAGCACCCCTTCGACCGCAGTGTGTCCTCATTAGGATGATTTCTAAGCCCACCTGAGTATCACCAGTGCTGAACACACTTCATCATTACCTGAACCTGCCACCGACATGTCAGGGCTGGAGCACATTCCCCTGTACTAACATCGTGCTGCTTTCTGTGTGCAGCTAAGCTTTTAAGCTGCAATTGGTAAAACACCAGCTACACGACAGGCGCACCTTGCAGTGGCCTCATCAGGGCAATTACCATCCCTGAAGTTATTTCCTGTTAGTTTTTAGTTTTTATGACACAAACATTAAGACAGCAACTCACTAATGGTCATGAGAAACTTAATCCAGACTATACATCTGTCTTGCTTGGGTTGGTTTATTGGTTTTAAACAAGAGTATAGCTACACAAGATCACATCAAAGATCTATATAAACTAGCTTCCCTTCTCCAACAAGTAGGAGATATTTGTGAAAGAGTCTTTATAAGGCAGAGAGATTCTCTTTTTCCCCCACACTGGGTGTTCCTGAGAACAACTGTCCCATGTGATGAAACATTCATAAATAATTTACCTAAATGAAAACTGAAACCTGAGCCTCTTGCTAGCTATCTGATGAGTATTAAGGGTCAGGCTATTATTGTTAGGGTGAGTGGGTCTCTTACTCTGCTTTTGGAGCTCTTTGGCTTTGTAAAAACCAAATGAAAGTGTGGTTAATATGGTAAACCGATCAATAAATCAGAGTTTATTGTTCTGACCTCTGATGTGGAGACTTCCACAGCAGGAAGCACAACTCAGTAATCTCAAGCAAAACAGCATCATTCAGTTGAGCCTCTTGGGGATCCTTTACATTTTCCATCTGGAGCAATTCATCTGCCTGGCACTAAGAAGCCACTTTTTTTCCCCTGATTTCCCTGATCTCTGCTGACTCCTCCTGCTCCAGCATCTCTCCCAGTTCTAGGATGCCCACAGAGGAGAAGCCCCAGGCCTCCTCCTACTACTTTACACACGCATGCCAAGAGAAGGGGGAATGGCATGATGGACTGAATGCATTCCTGCAGACATCTTCTCGCTCTCAAGGAATAACTGGAAACACTGAGGCACGTATTTGGAAGGGCACATATTCAAACACTTGTTTGAAGTCACTGAAAACCCAGAGTTCCCTTTTAAGCTATTTATAAGCGCCCTCCTCCAATCACACTCACAACAAATACATTCTTGCCCACAAAGGTAAATTACCAGGTGTTTTGTCTTAAAGAAAGTAAAAAGTGAAGTAATTAAGTCTATTATTTAAGTATAATAAACTTTTATTTTTCTAAAGCAACTACATTCAGAAGTGTACACACCAAGTAACTTCTCTGACAAGAAATTTCTCTGCCAAACAAGTAAGGATTGTTAAAAAGATCAGTGCCCCTCTGGTGCCAGGGTAACCTTTAAGCTGCTGTCAAGGCCTTTCCCTGCTAAGGTCAGGAACTATCTCCTGAATGAAAAGGGAGTAAACAAAACCAGGCTGTTGTCTCCTCTGTGTTGTTTCTGAGGAGGCACAAGACAGAGCAATAAGAGGCTGAAGTAGAATGCAGGACTCTAAAAACTAGCCTTTTTAATTCCAATATTGCACCATTTAAGCTACTTTCCAAGACCTGTTTTGAACTGCTTTTCCCACCATTCCCCAGAAGTGATTTGTTCTCTTAGCAGTAACTAAGTGAGATAAAATGAAAGATCCGTGTGTCCGGGAACAGCAGTAGTTGCACTTGTGGTATGCAACAAAAGTCCAAAATAACATTTCTAACACAGCACACCTGCCTTGATGATCAAGCTATAGAGAAGCAGAAAGAAGCTCAGATTAACCAACTGCCAGTGCAACACTGAAAACTGCTGCATAAAGGCAGCACAGAGCCGGCTCTGCCAGCTGGCTCCTGTGGGAAGTGCATTCTCCTCCATCTTTCATCTCCCCCTGGTCCTGTCACTGCCATGCAACAACCTCTCTTTCATCCCCTGCCTTGGGGGTCCAAACAATTCTGCCTAAAAAGCTGCTCCCCAAAACACAAGGAGACAAATTCTTCATTACTTTGTGTTCTTGGACAGGACAGAGCAATCTCAGGCTTGAGAATGCTAAGGGAAGTTGTGAAAAAAAAATGTCTTTAAGCATTTTCCTGTCCCCAAATCCTTCCCGATTTGCACAGAATAAGGAGTTGGATGGAAAAAAAAAACAATGTCAGTATTCTTTCTCCCAAAAAAAAGAAAAAAAAAACATAATACAAAGAAATATGTATTTTGATAAACAAAGTTCAGGTTCCAGCTTTCAGCAAATGTTCATATAAATAGATTTGTTTTTAAATAAGAAATAATAAAATTGTTTTAAGGCAATAGTGGAACTAAAATAAGAATGTCAGAAAAAGGTGTAAAAAAAATTAGGTATATGAATGCTGCTAAAGCTGAAACTGACAGTACAAAGGAAGGGGGACTGCTTATGCCTTGACCATAGTCCAAAGAAGACACAGGTTTTAAGTATGCAACCAAAAGCTCACAAAACAGAAAATCTAACACAGCCTGCTTTTGTTGGTCTGCAATAAGCAGCCTGTTCTGTTTGTGCTGCTTAAGAGCCTGTGTTCATTTGAGGGCAGCACAGTCACTCCAAACAAGGTTGTTCAAGGTGATGGGCACAGGAGGATTAACTCGCCAACTTATCTCTGCTCCTCACACAGACGGGGCCAGAGGCATCGATCATTAGCGATAAGACATTCATATCATATTGACACAGACACACTGCATACATCAACAAACAACATCTCACTTAACATCTCTCATCCTCTTTCTGAAGGACTTAAAATTGCCGTATTAATAGCACTGCTATGTGAAAAAAAAAGATAACATTAAGAAAATGGTTAAGAAGAGACTGCTCCACAGGAGCTCTATGTCACATTTGCAGATGCAGGGCACTGCATTTCCCTGTGGTTCAGCAATGGAAAGAGTAGTCAAGCACTGGAACAGGCTGCCCAGGGAAGTCGTGGAGTCATCATCCCTAGCAGTGTTCAAGAAACGTGTAGATGAGGCGCTTAGGGACATGGTGTTGAGGGGTTTATGGTGTTGAGGGGCTTACGGTTGGACTCGATGAAGGTCTTTTCCAACCATAACGATTCTGTGATTCTGTGGGCACAGCACAGGGCACAAGCGCTGCGCGGAGGCGAAGGCCAGCAAAGCAACTGCGACTCGGGCAACTCTGCCATTCCTGCAGACAAGCGCCTGAAGCAGGGCCGGCTCGTCTGAACCAGCACGGGGAACACGCTCAACACCCTCCACTCTTCCTTCATATTGAGCCCCTGAGAGGACAGCTGTCTGCATTTTCAAATTTTGACAAAAAACAGTCAAGATTTCCAAATAAAAGTGCACTAATTTAAATCTGGTCTTGCTGTAGCTACACTGGAAAGGTGAACGCCTCAAAAGAAATTGGGATGTTTGAGTTTTGGAAAGCAGTAATACCTGGTAAATAAATATGGTAATAACAATCTGCACGTTACCTTATTATTTTTATTCAGACTTTCTACAGCACTTATCTAAAGTATTTAAGCTCCTCTGTTCTACAGTTCAAGAGCTGGTAACACAGTTCTCCCCATCAAGACAGGAACACAATTCCCACAAAACTCAGCATTTGGTTTTGCATGTCTAGCACCTAATGAGGATTTTGGAAGAGACTACGTAACACCACTGCAGCCACCTTGTGCGTACCAAATTAACAGCATCTGCAAAGAACTTCTCTTATGTTTGCATACCAAACTGTAAGCTGAAGAATAAGACAAAAGCATTAATATCTAAACAAAAAAAACATACTTCATTAAAATGTATATATGGGTGTGTGTAGGTATATATTTTATATGTATGAGTATGTACACACAGACATGGTGTTCTCTTGAACAATATCTTAAACATAAGCAATTAAAGCCTGGCAATTAATACTTGTCGATTATACAGTTTGAAGACAGCATTATACCTACAAAAACTGAATCACAGAGAAGCTAAGAGACTTAGAGGTATCTGACAAGGTTGAGGCTTATCTTTTCAAGGATAAACCCCAGATTTTTCTTTCTTCTGCTCTTGCCCTATTTATTGCATCATATTTTCTTTATGAAGAGTATATACAGTGATTTACCTACACAAAAGGGTGTTGGTGGTAAGGATTTTTGTGTGTTTTGGGGCTTTTGTTTGTCTTTTTTTTCTTTTGTTTTTTTCAGCAACAGAATAGTCTGATGACTAGAAATAAAGTTAACTAAGTCTCACTCAATAACGTACATTGTCTGGAGAAGAGCTAATTTGTCACATTGCTACTTGCTAAACCAACTCTAATAAAAGCTGATAAGCTAGATCTTTCCAGGATCTCATAAAGAAAAAAAAAATCAATGCATTTTTGATTAAAGGATTGGAGCTCTCGAGCGCTCTGATGTAAATGGGCCCTCTAGCTACACTAAGGTCATCATTGCTGCAACAAACTGCTGCATTGTGACATGAGCACAAGTAGGGCAAAAGTGTGTACGAGCATATGTCTTATTTCTCTGAATAAATCTGCCACTACAACATGTTAATTGTGCAATCTGCTAAAATACGTATCATATACTGCATGTGATTTAACTGCAGGAGAAGAGGTTTGGTCAGTTCATTTTTAGATCATTTTTGTGCTGGTATAAGAAAATATCCCTGAAACAAGCTGAAACATCACCACACTCGTTGCTCTCTAAAAGCAGGGAGCCTAAGAATCTTCATGCTTTGGCTTTACTACACAGAATCTGCCAATAATTTCTTAGCAAGGGAAAATCTCAAAGATTTCCTGAACCTCAAACAACTAATTACAACATAGACTTCTACATTGACAAATACCATGATTCAAAATGCAAGATCTGAATCTTCAAGAATTCAGAACTCAGAATGCACAGAGTGCTGAAGGCGGATGGAACGACAGAGTAAGAAACCACCAAGGAAAACCTCACAGGAAGCATCAAGGGATAACTTGAACTGTTCATTGGTAATTCAAGTGATAACAAGTATTACTGGGCAGTATTACTGAGCAGCTCGGAAGTTAAGTTAGTAAACTCTGCATACAATAAAATGAAATGAGTATGTGCCAATTAAGTAGAAAATGAATGACTTAAAAGTGTAGTCAGCAAATTCATGAGGCTTCTCCTCACAAATTCCTCTCTAAGGTCCTAATTGCTAGAAGTCAGATGTCCAATATTAAGTATGTATATCATTTATGAATCTAGCACCAAGTCTTTCTTTCTTCTCACCAACAACTCTGAATCTCAAACTTTGATGAAATCCAAAGTAGTCACATAAAAAAAAAAAGAGAGAAATAGGATGAATTCACATCAAATATACCTCAGAGTATGCTGAACAGCTCTTTAATCAATACACCCTATGGACTCTAAAGAGCTATCCAACATGCCCTAAAGTAGACGCCAACATTTCATAGCTGAACCACTTTCTAGGCTTCACTGGCTATAACTAGATCTCCATGGACTGTGACGGGAACCAAGATACATAATTCAGAGAGACCTTAAGTTAAAATGTCTCTGAACCTGAAATCCAGGCCTTAAGTCTAAGATGACAAGCACTGGCATTTTTCTTAAACTTGGCATTTCCCTCACAACGACAGAAAGAGCCTCCCACCTGGAACGTAGAGGTGGAAAGCAGCCCTTCTCCTGCCCCAAAGGTAGACTACTTGCTCCTTCAGGACCAATTGTTTGCTAATGAAGCATCACCAGAGAAAGTAGAAGTGACAGTGGGCACATACTCAGCTTAAATGCCGAGCATGCAGGGAGCATTTTGTGAGTTTTTTTTGTTTGTTTGTTGGTTTGTATTAAGAGGAACAAGGGGATATGTTGGTGAAGAGAATTATATTAATTGCTTGGACCTTTCTCTAAGAAAAGCAAAGCCCATGCTCAGTTTCCTGGTCTGCCTTCAAATATTCAAACCACATTTCCCACCTCCCATGCAGTACGGACTGCCTCTTATTACTACAGCAATCACCACTAAAATATTATAGGAAGTGGGAAAGGAATTTCATACATTATCTTGTCTCTTCAAAGATGAGCAGTGGCCAACACTGCATTCTGTGGGAATCCAATCCTGCCAGGAATGTGTGAACTTAGTTCATGGGAGCTTTTCCAGAAGAAAAATCAAAAGGAATAAAGGGAGAGAAAAAATGTGTATTTCTGCATCTGTGTGCCGATATTTAGAATCAAGGTGTGGATTTTCAATATTAAATTTCCTTCTATATTATATACATACAATTCTTTGAATCTGGCATTAACATTCACAAGTTTATATTTTGTTATGTCCTATATTTTCTTAGTACAACTAAGTCAAATAAATACAAAAACTGTTAACATATTCTGATTTCTGCTTTTAAGCTTGTTTTGACCCAGTTGCTATGGTATGCTTTCTTCAGAGGGAATCTTCAGCTACAGCAGCAGGAAAAAAAAATCTTTCATTACATTTCACTGTTCAATAGCTGTACCATAAATCTTGTCAGCTCTATACACAAAGAAAACTGCAACTTTACTAAGTGACCTAAGGAAAACTTATTCCTGCACTTTAATATAAAACTCAGCCATTAAAACACACATTCCCAAAGCTACCAAACATCTTTTGTTTTCAAAGCTCAAACTTCCACATAAGGTTACATGTTATCTACATTATCAATAATTGCAATTACTTGGGTAGCTTCAAAATAAAGGAAGATAAAAATCTAGAATAGCTTTCAAGGTCATTCTAGACTTCACTAGATTAGAAAACAAAACAAAACAACAACCAAAAAAACAAACAAGTGCAAACTGACTATCACAAGATCTAATTGTTTCATGTATAGAAGTAAGAATGACATTGTCTTATCAGTAACGTACTCAGTTCACGAAAACGTTCCTTACAACCTGTGCAGGAATATGCAGCCAGATAGAGCAAGACACCTGTGAGCTTCTACTTTAAATTGCCTAATTAAAATAAGCAGAATTGCACACCGGAGGAAAGCTTAGCATACTTATAGTGCTGGCAGAACTGACCCTTGAGGTAAAAAGCAACAAAGCCCAGATAAATTTTAAAAAAACAAAGTCTAATACCATAATCAACAAATTAAAGAAATTCATTTTAAGTTACCCACTTTCATATCTTTCTACTCTTAAGCAGAGATCTTAAGCAGCTCAGAACTGGGCAGGTTCTGGGCAGGGCTGGGCCTTCTTCGGCACCACGGCCACCGCGGCAGCAGCGCCCATACAACCTTCTCACACGTGTCTCCCTTCTGAGGGAGGCTGCTTATTTCAGCTGTAGCGAGGCCCTAAAGACCTCTGAAATACCTTGTCAGCTTCTATTAAATGAGAAACCAACCTCATACCTTCAGATCCGTTTACATGGTCCAAGAAAAAAAAAAAATCTCCAGCTTGGACACCTTTGTATCCCTGTTAATTCTGTTATACAGATACAGCTTGTATTTAATTTGTTCTTGTGAAAACTCTATTGGTTACATTTGGGGGTTATGTTGAGGGATTTTTTCTCATTTTTCTTGGTGGGTTTCTCTGGGGATGGGAAAGGAGGGTGTTTTACAGATGGTAGCAAAGTGCCTTCACAGAATTCATCTTGTTATTCCTCTCTGCTCTGAAGGTAGTTTGGATTCATGACAAGGGGCTGCTTCAAGGCTTGTCAGTAATGGGATGAGGAAGTTCACACATAATAAAGCAGCTGCACACAGACACTGGAGTCAGGAATCAATAACTAGAGGTCAGACCACAGCAAGCATGTGACAAACAGCTCTAGAATGTGTGCTTTCATGTGAACATGAAATCCAATCCATTTGCTTTCATGCCACCACTACTGCCATAACCTTGTTTTCAGCAATCCATAGCACACAAATTGTTTTTTGTCGAGGTCTGAAGCTCTCTCCTAAATTCATCACCTGTTGTGTCATTCCCTGGAACGAACACGGGAGATGTTCCCCAATGCATATTTCATCCTGAGAAACAACAGGAAACTGGGGTTTGGTGAGTAATGTCCAATGTGTACATCTGAATGGATGGTATTTAGCAGCTGTTATGCTACTTGCTTATTAACAATAAAAATCAGTTTTTGTCAAATTCTATCAGATCAACAACAAATACTACATCAGAGTCTACAAGAAGGCACATTTCTGTGCCTTCAGTCAAAGTAGCAGCTAGTTATCTTCCTCATCTACAGACCACAGACATTTTGTCACATTCAAACCAATTTCCACATGGGCCTCCAAACTCCTACCACCATATATAAAATGACAGTTATTACAATGCCATGGCTTTGTAGCCATTTGGAGCAACACCTATTACCCTATGGTGCTCAAATCAGTGGTTTGTATTTCTTTCAGTGCATTTGTGAGCTGTCTCATTTAAAATGTGGGTTTTTTTTTTTTTTTTGCTTCAAAGCAAGTCTTTCTTCAATGGCCACTCTTAAAGCACAAGAAAAATGCTTGTTGCCTCCCCGATATTTTCTTTCTATAACGAGGAAAGCAGAGAAGACTGTAGTGACTATCACCAGCTGCATATTCATGGTGGGGGCCTTCAAGCCAGTCTCCCACAACCAGCACACAAGCACTTAGCGCTGCTATGGCTGGTTCTATCTTCCTGAACAATTTCTCGAGAGGAACTGGAATGGTTCTCCCACTAACCTCACTCTCCTCCTGTGCTCCTGTTCCCTAAGCGCATCGCAATTTCACTCCTGTTCACTTCTGGGTCCTCACTCTTGGCCACAGACATGCTGGGAATAGACATAACTAGTGAATATCTAAAAAATTAAAAGGTTATGGGGGCTTGGTCAGAATTTCAGCTTGAGCACAAAAAGAATGGTTAGAAGAGCAGCTCCAAGCTGAAAGAAGCCAAAATCAAATTCTTTGATCTAAAGAATTTCACTAAAGCACAAGTTCCTCCTCACTGAACTGTATGTTCCCATTATAAAAAGATTGTTATTTCAGTGACCAAGGGTATCCTTCCAATTTCATGTATGTAGGAAAATTCATCTTCATAAATATTACAGAGGAAGCAACAGTTCCAGTTTCTGGAAATTCAAGAGTTTTGGAAGTGCACTGATTAGGTGAGAAGAAAATAGATATCGAAAAATGATCTATGGCTCACGGAACTAACACCCATCCATATCCGTACATATATACGTGCTCCCACACAGAAACAAAACGGAGAATTGAAATAGAAAAACAAGGTGAAGAAAAAAGATATTTAAACCTAGAGTGGAACAACAAACTATTAAAGATAATAACTGAATTACAAAAAGCAGCAAAAAAAAAATGTGTTAGACAATCTTCTGCACGTTTTTAAATGCAAAGATTATTACTTAAATAAAAACACTCAGCAAACATTGATAACATTTACGTACAAATCGGTATTTCGGTGAAAATTTGTGTTACCTGATTGGGCGATTTTCTTTACTATCAAAGAGTGAGAAGATTACTTCCAGTTCCTCTCCCAGATTGGAGCACATTAGACTCTTCATCTGCACAAAAAGATGATGGCTACTGGCTGGCACTGGTGTATCTTTCTTTCGATGACGATGCTCCATCTAAAGATACCACCAAAACAGCCAGTTTGAATCAGTCTTAAAAATCTCAGAACGAAAGATAGTTTTTTAAAAAATCTGCTCCTGGAATGACCTGCCCAAAGGTATGTTTCTAAAGTAATAAATTACTGCTATTGACAATTTAAGAGTTATCTTATCAAAATTTTAAAATGATCAAGTATATAATTTGAGCTCCCTAGCAAATCATAGCAATCTTATTTTTCTTGGTCTTATATTATACATTTAAGTACCCATAAGTTATCGTGGTTTAAATACAAGTTTAATCTTAAACCAATAAAGCTCAGAAATGTATTACTGTAAATACAGCAGCACTTAAACATGAGCTAAAACTCAGAAAAAATAATTAGAGTGTTTTCTTAGACCTCAATGAAGATTAAAACAGAGTAAGAAATACCAGGGCTGTTTTCACTGCATCAGAGCAGGCTTAGACATCCAAAGGAGAACTGTCTTCTTCGCTTTAACTGACATCCACATTAATGCAGTTGAATAGACCAGTGGGCGAGTACGATTAACAGTGACAGCAATTGTACCACAAGTATATGATTACTTTTTGACTAATCTTACCAAAGAGACTAACAGACTAGTTAAAGCACTAATGAAAAATTGTCTCATAAGCTTTTATTGATTATTAAATTTATCCTAACAGTCATAATCTTAATAATACCTCAGAAAATAGAAGTATTAACAAATAATTATGCTGAAGACACATGCATATGCACACAGACTTGATATCACATCAAAATATCTCCACAGAATTAGGTATATTTGCTAAAAAGAAATCTACTTATAACACCCATTACATTACCAAATGCCAATGTATTTGATCAAAAAAAGCATTTTCAATTAAGTAGAAGAAAGTTACCATTCAATTATATTCACATACCAGTCTATAGAGCTCTGTAATGCTGATCTCTTCAGGATCCACCATAGCATATTCTTTTCTTGGAACCAAGTCAAGTCCTAGTTGTCTATACAAAAGGAAAAGAAATAATGAGATGTAAGGCATGTGGAGTAACAGTAGGTAATTAGCCTCTTCATACAAAGGCAATAAGATAAGAAATACAACTTATTACTTCCATTCACATTTAACAAAAATACTTCTTCCAACGGTGTAAATGCTAAAGCATTTTTGATGTGTTTCTTCTAGTTGCAGTCACTGTTTGTGGATGACTCTCTTTTCTTCACTTTGTAAGATTATCAAAATAATTCTTCAATTTCTTTTTTAATTTTATGCCTTCAGCTTTCTTATTGCAGAGAGAGTAAGATCTGACTAGTACAAGCATTGTCATTTTGCATGGCAACTCCAAAAAAAATTGAAAAATAAATCAAATGCCAAAATACCAACCTATTTTTAGCTTAGGCTGGATGGTAAGCCTCCTTGGCTGTATCTTATGTATTAAATAATGAAATAAATTTGAATCAATAGGAATAAAACTTAACTGCTTCTACTATGCTGAAAATAAGAGCAAGAATAAAAGGAGCAGCCTGACTCCTTCTGCTGACTTCAGAAAATCTTGAAAGATAAGAAATTTTTGGAAAAAAAATGTTTTGAAAGATTAGAAAAAGATGAGATGACCTCTCAAAAGCCAAGGCACTTCCCTTTGGTTAGCACAAATAAGGGGAGAGGCTCTTCTGCTCTTGTAGGTATTCAGAGCTTCTGGTAAGGACAGCTGCAGAAGGCTGTAACAGCCAGTTATTCTGTTGTTGAAGAGGTTTGTATTTAATCAGAGTTTAACTGAATAAAACACAGGCTGAAGAAAACTCTTTGGAGATAGCACCCAAATGCTTGGAAAGTGTGCAAGAGGAAAACTGATTATAAGGTAAAAACGAGAGTAAATCATGCTATTCCTTTCTTAATGAGAGTCCTCCCCACCAAGCACTTTTAGGGACAAGGAAGGTCGCTGAATTGGGATGTCTCTCCCTGCGCCTGGGTCAGGAAGCTCGCTTTGTCAGGACAAAAATTACTTGAGCCTTGCCCAAGAAGTTACTCATGAGGATCTTCTCAAAGCTTGGCAATATTTGGCATTGGATGCAAATATTTCGACAATTCTTAATGAATTTATCTCACAGAAATGGAACTGCAGGGAGTGAAAACGGGGAGAAACAAATGAGCAAGACAAAAGAATATAAAAAATATGACTAAGATTAGATTTTTAAAATGAGATTTTTCTCTGTCTTTCTGTGAAACAACCAGCAAGTGGCACTTAATTCATACCCAAGGATTTGGGTGTGGGGGGAAGGCTTCAGTTTGTTTTACTATTTCTAACATGATCCATCTCAATTCCTTCAAGATGAAAAGCTGCAAAACTTTGCTTGACTTAACACCTTTTAGAAAAAGAGATCATTTAAACACAATATTGAATGGGATATGTTCACGCAAAACTGACCATATCTATGCTCTGCTTTCCTCCATGCTTTTTTTGCTCTTTCTTCTTCCACTGTTCCTTTCGCAGGAGAACATAAAGTACTACGATTTTTTTTTTTTCCACACTCTAAGTAGGCACCTAATCTAAAACCCCTTGGAATCAAAAGGAAAGATTCTAGTTCACTTCACCAGACTTACTCTTCTGTAAAAAGATTACAAGACGATCTTTGTATAAACCTCAGGGCCCCCATAAAAAAAAAAAAAAAAAAGAAAAGAAAAAAAGAGTGAAAGAAAGAACAAACATGATGGGAGAAAGAAAAGATTGTCAGGCATAAGGGAGAACATTAACCTTCAGTCAAAACTATCAAATTTAATCGCAGGTCCATTTATTTATGTGCTTCCAAAACGTCAATCTATCAAATTCCTACTAGCTAAGAAGCACTGCAAAGCACATTTTGCATAATATGCCATCAAAAAAATAAATTCGGCAGAGTCTCTTTCACCTTATCTCACATTTCCAAACTCAAAGTGCTCAGCAGCAAAAGCCTGTGTTACTAGGAGTACTTTTCATCTTCATATTGCCCATACTACTCAGCTGCCAAGCAATGCACAAACCTAACATTTCTTAAACATAAATACCTAGCACTTCCTTAAGAAATAATTACAAGATCCTGAGCGGACACTGCCACAAGAGCAGAGAGTCAGGTCTGCTTTTATTCTCCTTGCACATGTCAAGGCACTGCTCATCTGCACCGCTGTTCTCAGTAACGAGAGCGAGTGCACAGTAGCCTCCTGTGCTTATTTTTCCAGCGTGTGGTCGAGCTGGCACAGTGAGGAGCTTACCAGCCTTCCAAACTGCATGAGGCAGTAGCAAGGTCAGTGTGAGGTGTACTTGGAAAATGATTTAAAAATCATTTTCATTATCACACTTTACACTATTTATTTTTTATCCCTATAACTCTTTGTCCTGTTGGTCATTTACCAATACTGAAGTGACTTTTTTTTTTAAATAGAAGGAAGGTGTTTAAAAAACAAAGACATGATAGTATCTGCTTTTTTTGCTTTTATTAAAAATCAGCAGGATACAGCTTGGTTAGATCTTTTCTTAGTTATTGAGGTAAAAGAAAAGGCACAGAGCCCAGCACAAGATGCATGTTAGAGATGCTCAGGTAAGAAATGAATCACAAGAGACAAATCCAAAAGGGGCTAGTGGCAGCCAGCCTAACTTCAGCTAAGACAATGGAACTGTGCTAGCCAACACCATCTAAGAATCTGGCCAGGTGTGTATTTCAAGGTGGTTTAACAGGAAGCTCTTTCACAGATAGTACCACTACTGTGTGAAACTGTACGTTTATACACACGTGTGCACATAAAATACTTATATATATTTTTACAGAAAGCCATTCATTTTTTTTTGTTGCTGTTAAAATATGTTGGACATAAAAAGGCAGTTTGTTAGGAAAAAAAAAAAAAAGAGGCATCAAAATATCTGCCAGAAACTTGTTCCTTGTTCCAGGCACTCTACCACAAGCCTAAACTTTTTCTGTTATAGTTCGATTACACTCCCCTCTTGTGCAGTTATCTTTACTCACTCGTTGCCCCAGTCGAGGCGAGCGGTGATGTGTCGCTTCACATCCTTCATGCGGTCGTGGGTGAGGTGCCCAACCAGGACCTGCCGTCGCAGGTCCAGGATTTCGTTCATTATGTGCCACAGTCGGTGAAAGAGATCTCCCTCGTTTCTCTGTGAGAGAAGCAAATAATCAGATCTACATCAGCTAATAAAGCTAATGATAATGCATACATGGTAGGGGAATCACGGAAATGCGTTCCTTACTTATGGTCTCTCTCAGTTATCGATCAATCCCATCACTTACACACCACACATTTATTTCAACCCTTGTCACAAACGCAGTGGTTGCACCATACTCCCTTTCAGCCCAGCTCCTTATGCTTCATCTTCACACAGTTTGATTTATGTGACAGATATGACAAAAATGCAACAAAAAAGAGGTTCATCTCAGTATTATGTTATTCCAAGAGCATGTTCATTCTGCGCTGTCCCAAAGCTGGACAGGTGATTATGTAATGCAAGACTACTTGAATGCCTACACACAAGGAGATCAAAAAGCAACACCTCATTGCTTGCAAAATCTGAACCATGCAGCACAAAAAATGTACCATTTACTAATTTCTTGCATGGATATAACTGTACACACCACTCTAAATAAATAGTATCACAGTCAGAAATTTATTTCAGAGGACAGTTTTGCCTCATCTAATCAAGAAGTAGGAGAAATTATGTGAATATTATTATTTTTAAACCTCATCCTTCTACTCTACTTTAGTTATACACTAGTTATGCATGTAAACCATTTCCCATAATCCCTACCAACTAGTAGTATTTATTTTAATTCTTCCTTCATCTATTTTACCTGTTTTCACTAAATATAGTTTGTCTAGGAAACTTTAGCTTGAATAAGTTAATGCAAATTCCATTAAATGACGTATCGCACAAAGTTAAAAACACATTCTTATTCAGATATGTTCTGCTTATTCTTGCCAAGAAATCATGAAAACTCCCTCTTCCCTTTTCCTTTTTCCTATCAAGAAACGGAACAAAAGTCAAGCTACATCTCCATCACAATTGCCACAAAAAGCCAAAATTAATTTAGAAGCATCATGATTCTGTCAATAATATTTTAATTCCAAACTTCTAACATTTTGCTTCATATACATTTTTCATTTCAGATTCATTTATTTTGTAAACTCAGTAAAATTGACATTGATTTATTGTTCCTTTTCGCTTTCTGTCAGAACAAAAAAAGCCCAGTATATTTTGAATGCCCAAAAGTAACAGTAGTTAAGGAAAAAAGTTGCCAAAGGAAAAAAAACACAGAAGAATAGGAACATACAATTTTTTTGAAGTAGAAGGAACCAAACAATATCAGATCTCATATAAATAGCCTTTGAATTAGCAGCAAGAGATGAAAAAGACTTTATAGGAAAGTTACGGAGAAATAGGCTGACGCTATGCCTTCAGTTTTCCACCAGACACTATTGTATGAAATTTCATTTGTACAGTAAATACTCAAGTGCAAAAAATACCGAATTAAGGTACATCTTTCTTTTTAGTATCTGACATTGAGCTTTGCTTAAGTAAATTATTCAACTGAATCTGAGTGTTGCTAATATTTAACATCCCAGTGAAACTCAACATTTTGTTGTTTGACAGTTTCATTTTTTTAAGCTTTAGATTTGCTTATTTTTGAGATATTCATATCTCAAAGTGCCAAGCAGATATGCCAACAACTGTGCTTAATATATAATGTGGTTCCGTTCACAAAGGCAATCACCTTTTTGCTCTTTTTTGTACCAGAATGAGCAAGCGTACTGATATATTTCTTTATATTAAATGCATAAAGTATCTACACTCAGATATATCTCTACTGTTCAACAAAACTACTCCACATGAAAATCCACATGAAAAATACTCCAAACAATTTATGTAAAACTAGTCTTTGATATAGAAATGTATAATTTATTTAGAATAGGCGGACAGGAAAATAGAAAGGTAGTGATGTACTCTTGATGTAACAAGATACTCTGACTTCAATGTCACAAAAGACAGTGAAATGTTCTTTAATGTTTTGGAGATGATAAATATTCAAAAAAACAGAAACAATATCACTGTCCAGACCCAGCATTTGTCACCTAACTCACACAAAGTTATTCAAAAAGTGCCTAAGACACGCTAGGGAGGTGTCTTTCCTGTCTGCATGAAAGGTGGTGGTGTCATCTCACCAACCAGAGAAATAACATGAATATCTAAGTTGGTTCTAAAACAGATGTCAAGGAGTGGTTATTGCAGGTTCGCTGTGGCATTAGGAAAACATCTAATATCAAGTTTTGCAGGGATGTGTTGCAAGTTCGCTCTGTTCCGTATTTTCAGCATGAACTAAGCTTGTGAAGTTTCAGGCCTTATCGTCTAGAGGACAAGCTCAGTACAACCTTGATAAATGGGAGAAGCATTCAAACGTCTGCAAGATGCACTGAGAGACAGAACACTTATTGCTACAAAGAATTCAAATGGCCAAAAACAAACCAAGGAAAAATGAGGCAGGCACTAACACTGTAGGAAGTGACAGTGGATTTATGGACTACCAATGAAGGTAATTCATGCTGGGAGGCAACATAGCTCACTGGGGAGTGAACTTCACAGGCAAATCCCTGTGAGAGACAATGACCATGCACTGAGTGCAGCCCTGGCAAGGGCTCTGCTGACATACGGGATTCAGCTGTGGACACGGAGCGTTAAGGATTAAACACACTGCCAAAGGTACAGAGCAGAGCAGCTGGAACAAGAAGGAAGATTACCAGCACTGATTTTTTTTTTTTTTTCAGAAAAAGACAGAATGCTGAGGGAAGGTATGGTAAGTCTTTCAATACCTAGCAGATCCTTTGGAAAGCCAATAGGAGGTTATTTCTTTACATATTAACTGGACACACAAATTCATTCAAGTAGACTGAAACTGAAACTTAATTATCTAGAACAAAGTGATTTAAGTACCATTTTAGAAAAACTTTGTAATCATAAAAACAACAACCTTCTGTCAGGGACAGACCAAGCTTATTCAATCCTGACTCAGTACACAGGTTTGGGCTGCAACTTTCATCATTTGAAATCTCTTTCAGATCTCTGTTTCTGTGAGTCAGAGAAATGGCAATTGCATTCAACAGTCATTTGCACTCAAGTGGTAGTAACCTTCAAGAGGAAAAGTGGCCTAGCTACTGGTGAAGGTGGATACTTCAAAATCAGCAAGTCCTGGGAGTCTGCATCCAAAATGCTATTGATACTGCACAGCGTTTAGATTAACACACTAGAATAATTCCAAATCAATATGATTTATTTAATGGGGTAAAAGCTGCTTAGGTGACTCATAACTAGATTATAAATGAGGAACCATCAGGAGGCTGAGATTTGAAGAGCTCTCTCCATGCAAAGATAGGTTAGCCTTCCCTACTTAATATTTTATTAATATCTGGGGGTGAGGGGGGGAGAGGAAGATTTACTGATATAATCTCTACTTCAGATGAAGACTTTAGATACAGAAGAGATCACACATACAGAGCAAGCAGAATAGGTGATAAACAAGGTATATAGAGACAACACATGTCAAGGTCATTCTTTGAGAAAAGAAAAATAGCTACTTATAGCTGCTCTATGTTCGGTGCTCACCCAGCTATTACTGGAATACTGTATCCAGTCCAGGAGAAGTGCTCCGGGAAACACAAAATGGGTTCAGAAAACAGGAATGGTTAAGGCTAGAGAGCACACTTCAAAGTGAAATTCGAGAAGACAAATCCACTAAAGATAATTAAGTAGAAAGTTAAGACTTCAAACATCTTTAAAGTGGAACAGCTCTCATAGAAGGACCTTCTGTAGGGATTTGGGGATTTGTTATAGAAACACAAAGATTGGTGTGAATGGAATATAAAAATGCATATATAAGCACCACAAGAAGTGACAGAACGAGGAAAGGTATGCATCTATTGCTAGAGAGCATCATTGGTGGGACTTCATTGGACAAAGAGGAGAAATAAACTGACCTGAAGATGATAGGAAGATGGAGAACAGAACCAGAGCCATAAAATCTCCAGATAAGCAAAACAAAATAATTTTGAAACATGGTGTCCCTGCTTAAGGCTTAAGCAGGGTAAGATAAAGTAGTAAGGCAGAAGATCCAAAGCAGAATCTGCTCCTAATGTGTGCAACAAGCCAGTCCAAAGTCAATTCTTCATTGCTAATCAAGAAATCACCTCCCTGCCAGCAGTGAGGCCTCCACATCTGGCATCCCTTGTCCTGCGGGTTCCAAACAAGTGAGCCTGATCAGATAAAAAACATGTATCTTGGTGCATACAAATACATGAGCACGTGAGTGAATAAAATATATGAGAAAATGAGAAGAAGCTAATCAGCTGACCTAGACATTTTGCATAATAATCTTCCTCTTCCACAAGGTATCTACACTGAGCTTTGCAACACTGATTTCCTAAACTTATTCAGCAAAGAAAGGAATCTTAAGATCCAATGGCTAGAAGATTACACTGGACAAGACTCAAAAAATAAGATGATAAATTTTAACAGCAGAAACAGCCAATAATTAGAACAACTTACAAGATATTTAATTCATCATTCGAAAAGGAAAAACAAAAGACCTTTTTTTTTGCTAAGAGATTTGCTTGAACTGAAGTAGAGCACCTTCACACAAAGAACAAACTAGCAGAGAAAATCCTCTGGTTTTAGTTATGTAGGAGGTCAGACTAGATTACACAATCATCCCTTTTCTCACTTGAAATTTCTGAGTCTCCTTACAAGTAGATTTTTCTGCAACCTCTCCTGCAAGCGCGGCTCTCAATCACCCCGCTGCCTTACTCGAGGCAGAGGGTTAGGAGGCAGGGAGGGGAGGGAAACAACTTTCAACTCCTACAGTTGTCAAATACTCTTAGTTCAAAAAAGAAGTGAAGTTGTTAAAGCTTTATACATTCCCCTAAGGCTTTCCTAAGTTTTAAATATAAGCATTGGGACAAATTGACTGAAGCAAAAGAAATGTTGACCTTACTAATAAAGAACATGGAAAAGGTAAAGTGAACTTATAAATATTAAAGCTCTCCTATCTTGGCAGCTATTTTTGAGGCAGGCATTTCCTCTTAGAAAAATTATGCACCTCACTGTTCTCAAATCTCTTCTGTCTAGCAGTTTAAATTCAAAACATCATTGATGCTATGGGAAAAATATCTTAGACTTGCAGTTACTTGACATTCTACCTAAATATTTTGTGTTCTGTTTTTTTTTTTAATCCAATCAAAATGATCTGGCATCAGAAACCACAGTCAAATCAAAATCATAGGAAAGAGTTCTGGAAAATCTTCCCCTATTTTCCTCTCAATTTATTTCCATACTATGTTAAGAGCAACTATGACATTTTAATATCTTGTCTGAACAGCAGCTTGCTTGAAAATGCCTTTATTTTATAATTCTTAGTAAGTACATTTTTCTAAATCTTTTTTTTTTCTCTGTATGTTTATTTTACATTCGGGTCTTTCATGTATGAAAAAGATCCATTTACCCTTTCTACACATGTTTCCATGCATGATCACATGTTGAATCTCTGGATTCAAGAACATCAACCAGATGCTCTCTCATTTTCAAAATCCTATCGTTTTTGAAGGAAATGACTGAAAGTAACAAGGGAAGAATTTCTGACTAATTTACTGGCTAGGACACAGTGAGCAGAAAAGCATACTGAGTTAAAAAAAAAGTTAAATACAATAAATATGACAAGAAAAGAAAACCTCAAACTGTCTAAAATCTTCAACAGCATTTTTTTCTCTTCTTCCTAAGTGAAAAATAATTATAATATAACAAAGCCTGGTCTTTTCAGCTGGTATTCTACCAAAGCAATATGATTTCTGATACTTGCCACATAAAGTTGTTTCCACATTGTTCCCCAGTCTCTTAAAGTTGTCGTCATTTCTGTAATAACAGAATCTTCTGTGGGAATAACCATTTCAAATTGTCTGTAACATGCAGAAGAACACGTATTTCAGAAGCATTGCAAACCACATTATTGCTGCTAAAATAAAGATTTACTTCTACCAACATTAATGGCTATTAACCTACAAGGAGATCCTTCAACCCATGACATTTATTTGTGTCTCATTTAGCCAGCCCAGGAGCCTTTAGTGAAATCCTGCTCCTAGTAGCCCAGTTTTATCTTTGACTACGAGATCAACAAGTCACACGCTGCTTTTCGGTCCAAGTCATTCCAGCATTTTCAAGGAAATCTTGATATGGCCACTCCAGGTGAGCACCCCAGCCACCCCTTTTTGACATCTGTTTTTACAGAAATGGGACAGAAGATGCTGCTCCAAAGACACTCCTACAAAAATAAATACTGCTTCTTTGTTACTTGAAGAATATAGAAACTTATTTCATTTATTACATTGAAGAAATATTTTACTATTGAATTGCTATGTTATTTTGTCAGAATTTTTTTGTAAAATGACAGCTTGTCTGCCATGGAATAGCTAGTGTCCTTAGAGAAAAACGACTAAACTTAAAAAATAGTTTAATAGCAAGCTCCAATACAGAATAATGTTTAAAAAATCAATCTTTTAAAACAAAACAACAGTAAGAAAACATGCAATTGTTTTCTCTTTACTCTAGACTAATACAGACTAATTTTCTCAATTGCTCTCTATAGAGAATATGCCATTTCAATTATATGACCAAGTGAAGGTTCTGGATTAGTTAAGAACAATAATTTCTTTACCTTATATGCAAAAGGTCTTTGGTATAAGTTACTGACCACCTTTAAATATTTGAATTGGGAAAATTTTACTTACCCTTTGTTCTTGACACATGCATTTTTCAAGTGAATGTAGCTGGATGGAAATATACCCTGAAAAACAAAATGGGACAAATGGGAAAAACAAAATGAGTTCTCCTCTATAAAACGTACAGCTGCATACATCTTTTGCCTATATTTTCTTACCACAAATATACAGGTCAGGCCTTTGAGGAATAAGCATGTCTGCTACGTGGTAGTAACTGCCCACAGGGGCGTTCCTGCTCCTCAGGAACACACATAATTCAGGAGAGCATCTCTCCAGGACTGTGTGATGTGCAACCCTGCACTTGTACCTGTGTCCCAGAACCCAGGCTGGCCGCACATGCACAGGCCATTGTTGAGAGGCTGCTACGGGCCTTTCCTTCAAGAGCCAAAATTTGCAGAATCACAAGGGAAGGCTCTTGACAAAGCAGTATCAGCAAACTGAGTTGCAAGGATCTCTTGTGACTTTTATTTTGGGAAATTTATTTCAATTCAGAAAGTTGTTTTCTATCATACTATGAAAGCAAAAAACATACATCTTATTTCTTCACACGTCAAGTCATCTTTAGCAAACCCATTCATAACTTCTATCAACACATCTGACAGAGCACAAAGCAGCACTGACAGCCAGCATGTGCTGAGAACTGCAGTAACAGACAGGAGATGTAAAAACAAATCCTAACTGCTTATGGTTTTTGAAGGAAAACAAAAACTTATAAACAAGGTCAAAGGAGTGAGCACAAGATTAGACTCTAGGACTGAATTTATTGCTCACTTAGCTCCTCCACAGAAAGCCAAGGAAATTTATATAAAAGCAGAGACTATGAACTTTTTAAAAAAATAATAATATATTTGTCAAAGAACATAAAACCAAATTTCACTTTTACCTTAGAATTGGGGTTTTTTAAGGCAAATCCTCTGTACCATCCTGCGAAGAAATAACATTTTTTTTTAAAGCATTTAAATCATTTCCATGTGTCAAAGAGATTTCATCTTTTCCCTTTGAACAGATAGGCTATTACATAATTTTGTCAGATTGGAGTCATTAGTGGACTCACCATATATTCCCCGTTACTTTCAGGAATTTTCTCTATTACCTTGCATCTTAAATATATCTAACGTGCAATATAGATTTATTTTGCACTGGACAACACTCCTCATAAAAGGGGAAATGGTTCATATTCCCCATAATATTTACAAATCATTTCTGGACTTCATGATCCATCAGCCACATTACTAAACAAAATTCATAACATACCTGATTCAAAATCTCAGATCCGAAACCTTTTGTAATGGAAAAATGTTATAAGAAGATTAAGAGTTTATAATCCTGATGTTAACCAAACAAAAAAAACACCCATATCATCTTAAGTGATCAAAAAAATTACAGAGAAACCTCAGGTAATATATTAAAAAATGCACTAGGAAAGAAATGAAGCTTCTTTTCCCTTACTCTAGGAACAGACATTTGTTAAAATCATACTAGTGGTCTCTATCTCAGAACAGAGGCAGAGAAACATTTTTACACTTCTGTAAGATTTTGTGACTTTGTAAACTTTTTTTTTTGTGACTTGTGTTTTCTAAACCTGTGACTTCGCGTGAATTTGAAAGGTGCCCATTGGAAGCAGGCATCTCTGGGATATTGCTTGAAAGCAGAAGAATCACACTGAGAATTCCTTGTTGTTTTAACTCTGGCAATTAAATAGAAAAAAATAAATAAAAAGGATGAATCACCAAAAAGCACCTGGGGCTTTTGAATTCCCTTGAATTGCAAAAAAAAAAAAAAAAAAAAAAAAAAAAGTAGACTGGAATGTATTCTACTGTTGACTTTTAAAAAAGGTATTCATTTAAAAAATAACTGATCAGTAATGGGACTCAAATTAACAGTATATAAGACTTCACTATGGCTAGAATTTCCATCTGGGAACTTACCATCACATTTCTCTAATATTTGAACGGTGTCGCCAATCTCCAGTGATAGGCCATGTGGGACTGTCCCTCGAAAACCAGCTATTACTAAAAAAAAGATATTAGGTTTCAATTAATTACACCACTAAAATATAAATCAAGAATACTCTTATTATTAAAAATAGCATATTAACAAGGGAAATTAAATGCTAGAACAGACAAGCTCACCAAAACCTAAGAAGCCATGGAAAGGACCAGAGACTAAGGAATTTTTTAAGGTTAAAAATACGGACTTACTAAAACCATTTACTGACCTACTATCTGTGAATGAAGAGCTTGTACTGGCAAACACTGTTAGCTAGTTGTACCTACCCAGAAGAACAGAAAGGGTGTTACTCCAGATATTCAGACTAACCCAGGTCTGCTAACTGAAAGCGCCAGCGCTTGTGTTGCTATCTACACCACTGACCTGTCACGGCAGGGAAAGAGCCCATTTCACATCACCTCAGTGGGTGCTACAGACCCACATAAAACCTCCATCTAACCCCAAACAGATGGGAATGGCTGGCAGTTGGCAAACAACAAACGGCACTGCCGGGGGAGCCACTAAAAGACGCCTGGTGCTGACCCTGCACCTCCCAGACCCAAAAAGCCCGGTGAGGAGGGCAGCGCACGCCCAGAGCTGCAGAAAGGCCCTTCCCACCTGAGGCAAAACTGCCTCGAGCAAAACACCCACCGGGCTGCGTCCAAATGCTCCTCAGGTTTGAAGCCGTATATTCTTACTGTTAAAAGAACAGCCAGCCAATTTAGAAACTAAACATAATAAAAAAAAAAACCCACTCGAAATGCCTATTTCTGCAAGCATTAGGAGAAAATAAAACAGGCATGAATTCAAATAAATCAAATCTTCAACTCTTGTATTTGAAATCCTGAATTAAAATACTCCCTGATTCAGGGCAGACCATGGTAGTAAGTGAAAGCGAGCTGATTCTCTGCACTGTAATATTATTTTGGAGCTTAACTTTGAAGCTGAAGAAGCAAACTGTGTTGTACCAATGTCAGCAGGTCACGAAACAGAAAAATTGCCCAGCTGCCAAGCTATCGCCTTGCTCCTATCAAGTACCAACCAATCTAGATGTGCAAAGAAAACAGAAATCTCACAGGGAAGAAAAAAAAATCACTCAGCAACAAGAGAACAAATTTTCCTACTTGAAAAGCAAAAAGGAAACCACATGGGCACAGATGTACCTGTAAAGCAATCACATTTCCCTGGGGACTGAAATACTTTGAGCTGCAGCTGCTAGGTTAACCTCCATCTCAGCAGCTCTGGTCTCCTGCCTGCAGCCTGTCCCCCGCGCAGGCCCTGACTACCTGCGGTCACAACAGAAGGGGCCACCCGCCTGCCTGCCCTTGTCTGGGTGGACTCAGCCCTCAGCAGGCAGGTAAATTTAAAATTAGTCTGTGAATCTGCAGCAGAAAGTTCCAGCACACACGAGCCGAGGAAGAGGAGATGGTTTAAACCAGAGTTCGGGGTAGTCTTGCACATGCAGCGGCCCAGGGAAGGCACCCGATGGCCTTCCCTTTTAGTCCGGCTTTGAAATGTAGTATGAAATGTGTTTCTGCAGGAAGGGTAAATACTGACAAGGATACAAATTAGCCACCACAAATGTGCAGATCTTAGGTTTCTCTGGAAACGAAGACTATTCAAAAAAAAAAAAAAAAACTGCTTTCAAGCAGTTTGACAGTTTTTTTTGTTTTTTGTTTTTTTTTTAATACTATCAATACGGTCAAACTCAGCTGTAAAACCAACATCAATTTTTAAAAATTGTGCTTCGCCTGCATAGAAATAAGTATTTTGCAATGACCTAGATGAAGAGACAGAGGCCCCTTCAGCAATTTTGCTGATGATAAAGAACTGGAAGGAAGGGCAGACACCCCGGAGGGCTGCGCTGCCACTCAGAGGGACCTGGCCAAGCTGGAAAGATAAGGTAAGAAGAACCCTGCTCTTTAGCTTGTCAGGCCCCAGCCTGTATTGGTGTCTGAAGAGCTTCTCTGCAGAGAAGCACCTGGGAGGCCTGGCGGACAACAGACCGACCATGAGCCAGCAACACGCTCTGTGGCCAAGAAGGCCAATTTATGGATGCATTAGGAAGAGTGTTGTCAGCAGGTCTAGGGAGATGATCCTCCCCCTCTAATCAGCCCTGCTGAGGCCATATCTGGAGTACGGTGTCCAGTTATGGGTTCCCCAGTAGCAGAGGTCCACGGAGCCACTGGAAAGTGTCCAGGGTAGAGCTATGAAGATGATGAGGGGATGGCGCATCTACACTATGAGGAGAGGCGGAGAGAGCTGGGCCTGTTCAGCCTGGAGAAGAGACGGCTGAGAGGGGATCTAATCAGTGTGGGTAAGGGCCTTACAGGAAGGCAGCAGGAGAAGCGGGCCACACTCTTCAGTGGTGGCCAGTGACAGGACAAGAGGCAACAGTCACAGACTGAAGCACAGGAAGTTCTGCCTGAACACGAGGAAAATTCAAATACAGATTGTATTGATCTTCAAATTATATTAACAGCACTGCAATAGGAGGTGTCGTTCACATCACCTTGCTTGCCTGCAAGAACAGCACATCATGAAACCTGCCAAACTAGCACCCATCGCCTTACAATCAACAAAATGTAAAGAGTAGCACTAGCACACAAAATGAAACCAAGCCTTTGTAACATTTGTGAGAAGTTTTATTTTTAAACCACATGCAATAAAAACAGGCAACATTTTTTTCCTTATGAGACAATATATCCTGTTATACTGTTACGATCTGACTTTGCTGTGACATTCAATCTCTATTACTGTGTTATTAGACTTGTTAGAAAGATTTTTTTCTTTCAGTGGGAAGCTTCAGCATTAAAAACATTTTAGGACAGAAAAAAAAAAGAATATGGACACAGTAGAAAAGAGCTAGAACCCATTTTAGATCACACGTAGGGAACAAAAAAAAAATCTTGAAATATCTTCTAAAAGGAAAACCTGCAGAGTCCAAGGGAAGGAGAATTGAGGACACCACGAAGGTGGCACATTCCTTGACTGTGCTCCCATACTGCTGGCCTGCCCTGCAGAGAGGCCTCGTTCCTTGATTGGATTCAGGACATGCAGACCCCGTTCTTCAGCAAAGCCTCTCAGATGAGAAGTGCACCAGGAAGCAGTAGAGAATTGAGAGCAAGGCACAGGAATCTACAGATGAATGACTACGCACAGGAAAACCAACTTACTACAAAATTGTTTATATTGGTAATTTTCTACTAAATCCCTCAAGTCATGTTACAGAATTCGGACCAAGATTTAAGGCGGCTATACTTTTGTTCCCTCTCTGTGGTTCATATGTATGTATTTAAGTAGACTATAGGGAAGATGATAACGAAGTTTCAGAAGGAGCCACTTCAGTTCTAACGGGGAAGACCTTGGAGGTCAGTGATTCAGTGGGGACAGAGGAGTCGCAACCAAGCTGCAATACGGATCTGATGAATGGAACTGCCCTCCCTCTCCTCCCGCGGCCACACAGCTCTGCAACACGACCCACGTCCACGAGGCTCTTCCTCACGCTGGCAGCCAGTATACAGTCAGTCACTCGGCAGCAGCTGTGGCTTAAGGTGTCCTTCACCAAACTGAAGAAGTCGCTATACATGATACCCACAGAACTGACTGCATATATATAAACACATATATCTACTTACATATATACATACACACAATAGTTGCACACACCAAATAAATACACACCATGTTCATTTTTTCACCTTTTGCTTTTCTAAAGAACTTAATATTATTATGAAAAAAATATGCATTACTTGCAATTAGTAAAATATCTTTAAAATCTAACATGCAAGTGTTACAAAGAAGCATTTGAGACTCAAACATGAGGCTCTTTATTTTCCAAAACGAAATATCCCCCTGACAAAGGGTGCAAAGCAATATAGTTCTCATGATGACTGCTTGATGTGCATTTAAATCAATTCCATCACCAAGAAGCAACTAAACTGATAAAAAGCTGGACACAAGGACATAAAGGAATCAACAGCTGTAGAGGCAGAAACTACCACTACCCTGGAGATAAGCATTTGTAGTACAATATCAAGTTCAGGTTTCACATAATTGAAGAAGAGGGGAGGAGAAGAAAAAAGAGGAGTAACAGCCTGGAAAACTTGGACAGCTTTTATAATTACTTGGCCATATAAAAATACACTGGTAAATAATTACCTTGGATGATGGGAACACTCTATGGTTTCAACAGAGAACAAGCTAGTTATATTCTTAAAAATTTTATGCCTGGACTAGGTGGAAGTGTGCAGACAAGAACTAATGAGGTGGACATTGTTGCTCCTCTCCTCCTGACAAATGACCAGGAGCTATTATTGATTCCAGATATTATCTGCTATAATTGAAGTCAGGGCTGCTCTGCAGCAAAAGCACTTTTTAAGGTTTTTATTCTGTCATTCCTTCACCAGATAAGAGTTTCATGCACAACTCTTATGGCTTTAATATTCCAAGGGGTTTCTTTTCTATTCACCAACAGGAAAAAAATAATCAGAAAAGCTGAAATAAATGTAATCGGGGGCCTCTAGCAATAAAAAGCCAGCTTTACGTTTAATCCAAGTATTTCTTCAATGTTGCATATTTTGTTTATGGTAGAAAACCAAGCTGATTTTATGCAGTTGCTCTTTAATTGATGCATAAACCAGTACAGGCTTTAGCTTTGAGTAAACCTCTGATTCAGTGGTTTACCATTGCAAAAATGCAAATAACCTATCCATTGATAAGCTCTTATGGATAGCAAATACAATAGGCATCTGGCACTCTAAGCAGCTGCAGAAAATACAACATTAATTTGAAGGAGCAGGACATGGTAACAGTCAGCTAAGCACATGCACCTGCTAAACCAGACCTGCTAAACCACACACCATTCTCCCTGCAAAATTTTGAAGCTATCAGCCCCTAGTAACCTTGTCTAACCAGGCTTTGAACCCATCTTCATGCTGGTGTCCACAGACTCCCAAGGCAAATAACTTCCCAGTTTAATTATTCTCCATAGTGGGGAAGAGAGGAGTGTTCTTTTATGCCTGCTTCTTTTATGACCCTTTATTTTATTTTAAACACTTTTATTTTAAAACACTTTATTTTATGGCCCAGTGTTCTTGGGGGAAGCCCTGAAGAAGCATTCCCAAGCCATCTTCCTTGCCCTGTCCTACAAGCAGCTGCTCAGCTGCAGGCATTGAGGAGAAAAGGCTTCATCCTGCAAAGAGGCTGAAGGTGCCTCATCCACCGCTTCAGGTTTCTAGACAAGGTAGAACTTTTAGACGCAGCAACCCCCATGGACAGACTCTGCTAATGCAGGATGGCCAGAGTTTAGTGTGCAGAGCCTTCACACATAACAATCTTTATCTACATATGGATTGATCTGGATGGCGTGGTCTGATAATATAGCTATAGGTCATGCTTCCAGTGGAGTCATCAATGCAGTCATCTGTTCATTCATGCACTACTACCTGCCCTGGGAGGCTTGCTGCTAACTAAAAACAAGCTAATAAAAGCAGTGACAGAAGTGGAAAGGGAAAAAAAAATCTAATGCCATTTCAATGGACACAATCTATAAGACTGTTAGTCTCAATACAGAAATGATCTTTAAACCTCTCACACATCACTGAGGACAAACACCCCCAAATTACACCCCCAAATTAATATAAAAAGGAAAAATGAAAGTTCCCTCGCCTACAATAAGTACACCACAATTACAACGATCCAACACAGCTCCAGAGGATGACAGTCGAGGACTCCTAAGGGGCTTCTGAATACCCTGCATGCTGCTCATGGAGAACACAGCGATGTCCTGATGGACACAAGGACTTGCAGGCTGCAAGGTAGGCAGATTCACACGGTTCCCCAGAGGGACATTCCTGTGCAAGACACACATGGACCAGCAAAGCTGCCAGGTCTACTCTCCTTCCCAAAATAATCAAAATTAATAAAGCTTCGACAGAATTTGTGGCCTCTAATAGAATTGAGAGAATTAAATTTTACCAATGCCCCTGTGTCTTTAATACTTTAATAACTAATAACTAATACTTTATCACTTTAACTACAACTAGTTCAGGATACCCTAAAAATATCAACACTGCAAACATTTCCTATTAACTATAGTATTTGATTGCTCTTAAAAGATGAGTTTTCTCAAATACGAAAACTGACAGGATTGCTATTCAGTCTATTTCACCTTGAGGTGAAAACATCTCAAGGCCCTTCTAAAAAAGTATTAAAGTGCACACCCATGGCCAAGATAAAGCAGTACCATGCCTACAGAATCATGAACTTTCATACACGTGTTCTCTGACTACTGGTAAAACACAAACAAAAAAAAATCAATACACTAATGCTACTTACTGCAACTGCTACTTACCTACATGGATGAGGCAAATAACCAGGTCTGGAAGACACAAAGCACAGACAGCAGGGGCAAAGAGCCCTCTTGATTGCCTGTTAGTATTTGAATTTAGCGTGGTTATCACTATTGGATCTGTTTTTAAGCCTGTCCAAGAAACATAGGGCTAGTTTAATAAAGATAAACAACTCAGCGCACAAACATGCATCAAACATTCTTCAACCAGCATCTCAGCTAACGGGAGGTAACTCAACCATCTGGTCAATGATAGTTTCATCAGTTCCCCCAACATTCGCAAAAGTTTTCACAGAATCACAGAATGGTTGAGGTTGGAAGCAACCTGCAGAGATCATCTAGTCCAATCCCCCTGCTCCAGCAGGGAAACTCAGAGTACATGGCACAAGGTGGCATCCAGGCGGATTTGGAAGACCTCCAGAGAAGGAGACTCCACAACCTCTCTAGGCAGCCTGTTCCAGGGCTCTGTCACCCTCACAGTACAAAAGTTCTTCCTCATATGGAGGTGGAACTTCCTGTGTTTCAATTTGCTCCCATCCCTTGTTCTGTCACTGGCCACCTCTGAGAAGAGTTTGGCCCCATCCTCCCTACATTCTCCCCTCAGTTACTTATACATATTGATCAGATCTCCTCTCAATCTTATCTTCTCCAGGCTAAACAGGCTCAGCTCACTTAGTCTTTCCTCATAAGATAGATGTTTGAGTCCCTTAAATCATCTTCATGACTCTCCCCTGGACTCTCTCTAGAAGCTCAATGTCCTTCTTGTCCTGAGGAGACCAGAACTGTTCCCAGTACTCCAGGTGCAGCCTCACCAGAGCTGAGTACAGGGGCAGGATCCCCTCCCTCAACCTGCTGGCAACACTCCTCCTGATGCAGGCCAGGATCCCATTGGCCTTCTGGGCCAGGAGGGCACATTGCTGGCTCAGGGTTAACTTGTTGTCAACCAGGAGTCCCAAATCCCTCTCCACAGAGCTGCTTTCCAGCAGGTCAACCCGTAATCTGTACTGGTGCCAGGGGTTAGTCCTCCCCAAGTGCAGGACCCTGCACTTGTCCTTGTTAAACCTTATGAGGTTCCTCTCTGCCCAACTCTCCAACCTGTCCAGATCCCCCCAAATGGCAGCACAGCCCTGTGAGGGTGTTTTGCCAGCCCTTTCCTCTGGGTACCCTAGTTATCGAGCACTTCAACTATTTGAGCACTAACAAAGCAGCAAGTACTAGTTTTCTGGCGCACCTACTGGCTGCTGAAAGCGGAAATGGAAGACTTCAGCTTGTGCCACAGTGTCTACCTGTTCTTGCAGGTATTTCATTTCACCAATAGCAATTACTATCCTATTAAGGAGTTAGTTACGCCCTTTCCACTTCTTGTACTTTCACTACCTGTATGACTACCTTAAAAAACAAACAAAATAAACAAAAAAGATCTAAGAAAAAAAAATCTAGCACACTTCAGAGTAGGACGATACAGCTCCTCACCAAGAGTTTCCTTCCTTAGCCCAGAGGAGGAAACGAAAAACCTGCAAGAGCCAGGTGAAGACTAGGTGAGGTAAACTCAGCTCCAGCAGTTACAGAGTTCCTGCCTTCAATCAAGCTGTAACGAAGGAGCTAATTTACACCCAGTTCCACTCCCTCGTGATCACGTGCAGAGCTTCAGCGCAGAGCGACTGCTGCAGTCGGGCTGCCGCACTGAATAATGAGTGCGGACACAGTGCCATCCTCCTCGGTTACTTGGAAACAGCAACAGCTTAAAAATCCAGCTAATACAAAGGAGAAAGTGGAAAAATTAGACTCGGTTAATGACATTATGAGAACAACCTTCTACAGTTAAAAATAACTATGCTTTTAACTCTGACTTTTATTAAAGACTAAGTAATTTCAAACTTTGTTCAGTAAATTGCCGTAATTTTTAGTAGCATAGTCATGGAAAAAGTTATTTCGATGCAACTTTAACTTGAAAATGTCTTCAGGTTTTTCCTATAGCTTTCTAGGAACCAATATTTTTGATTAAAATCAGAGCGAGTTTCCTTGCTACTTCCTGGAAGTGTCAGATATGGCAAAGACAGGACGCTAACGTGTTTGCAGCACGAGGGTGTCTGAGGTCCAGGGGAGCTGACAACCTGTGATAACAGGCATCAGGTCTCAGACCACCATTCCTTGCATTTTGGATCTCATTAAAGGATAATGTGGTGCTCACCAAAACTTTCCATAGATTAGAGACTCATAGGTACACATGATTTTAAAACAAAATCATGGGGTGATATTCTTGTATATGGTGGTAGGCTGCATGGCTTTCTGTCATAGGCCTCCTCAGACAAAAGAATGCAGAAAAATAGATGTCTCTCACCAATATGGACACAGGAGAGATTTTCCAGAACACGCAAACATTTTTCAGAGTAATAATGTACTACAGTGATCATTTAAAAGTAGGAATAGGTATGTCCAGGCAATTTCATGCTGATGGTGTGACAGTAGGTAGAGTCCACAGCCTGGTGACTCCATCGTTCTCCTCCTTCCCAAAGAACCTTAGAGGCCAATGTCCTGCTGTGAATTTGGGGGGCCCTCTGACAGACTGACTGCAGTACCATGGCACAGCCCGTGCTCTGCAGAGCTGTAACCTCATGAAGGCCAAGGACAGCGAGAGGGCTGTGCCAGCAGCACTGGGCTTTGCCGGAGCCATGCGGGGAGGACGCAGCTTAACGGCAGTGCGGTAGCCAAGAAATTCCAGGGGTTTCATAGCCACTTCTCCCCTTGGAATTCCACTCTTTTCTGCCACTTAAGTAATAAACAGTAATCAAGAATGCCAAGAAAACAAAGCATTCCTCTCCTCTCAACTGTTTCATTATAAAATTACCACAGATGTTACCATTTTACTGCTAGGAGCCTTTTATTTATTGTGTCTTTAATGTCTGTCCAATCTTCTCTATCCTATTTTATAACCTGAGATTATTCTGTTTTTGTGGACCTTAATTATACTTACATTGCATATTTTTAAAAACATGGTTTTAATCGTGAGTAGTCATTTCTTCAGTAATGAAGCAAATAAAAACCCTAACGATTTATGTCACAAGTAAATCATTTAAAATGGCATTAAAAATTAGCAATAATTGTGAGCCTCATAGCCAGCCATACAGGTCATCCAAATATCTTTACTTACGAAGCCAGCAACACTAAACTCCTGAAAGGCTGCACAGTTGGGCAAGGTGTGGAATTAATTAAGCACCGCTAAGGAAGACAGTGATTATAAAGCACCTGCAAGTACCCTGTATGCACACGCTCTGCTCTTGAATGAGGCTTATCTTTCTCCATCGAGTATAACTGACAGATGTTACCAACTCACTGCAAATACGGCTGCCTTGACTGATGAGGCAAAAACACTTTCTGCTGTGAAATTCCTCAAAGACCACAGGAGGAAAGTTTAAACATCTAACTCTCCCATAAGACGGTTTACGAGAGGTGTACGTAGCTGCAGTGGTTAGAAATAACCTTGTCATTTTTTCGGTCTAATTCAGTAGTTCAGCCGGCAGATCTGGATGCCGTTAGCGCCACCGAGTTTCATCACTAATCCGTAACCTCTGTAAGGTTAATAATTTCAGGGATACTTGAAGTAATCCCACAAGTATCTTAAAATGTATTACCAAATGGAAATTGTAACTAGCGTATATCCTTACTGCTTTTCCTCCTAATGAAAGCTTTGAAAAAAGCCACTTGGGTATATATAATTTATGTGCAACCGTGCTGCACGCTTTTGGAAGTGCAATTGTGTAATTGTCTTGACAAATCTGAACCTTCACATTCTACTTACACTTGCTTAAAAATTACGTGAAAATTAGGAGTGCAGAGAGTTTAGATTCAGTTGGCTATTCATAAAAGCACACCAAAGCATTCAAAAGAATATCTAAAAAGTACATATTGCAAACTATGACTATGGAGATAGCTGATCGGTGGTGCGCGGTGCTGGTAGGTGGGAAGGACGGGAAGGCAGAGAGCAGAGGAAGCATGAGCAAACAGGCCTCTTGAAATGCTTATTCTACTGCTCAGCACTGCCTGCAAATAGGCACCTTTTGACATATGAGTACTTCAAGTAAAAGGGTCATTTCGTTGGTTGAGAGTGTTTAACACATGGGGGAATCAATAAAAATAATGGCCATTGTAACAGTAGGATCCTTAGCTATTCCTCTAGAGACTCTTCAGAAACCCAGGAATAAGTTTTGGGATACCTTAGGTGAAGGAAATCGTGGAAAACAGTGAAACAGTGAAGTATTCTTAAGCAAATTAGTGCTGTGTGACACAGGCCATTATCTTGCAGCATGAAATGCTGTCTGAGCAAAACTAGCCTATGACAGGCAACTGGAGTTTTTGTTACTATGGAGTAGTAGAAAATCCCCGTGCTAGCCCACATCACCCAGGAGGCCAGGCCAGATGTGCAGCCTATGAACCCCTCTGTGGCTCATGCCGCAGTAACAAACACGGCACGGACTTCCTTCGCAGTGAACAGAGGTACTAAATTCAATAGCAAGGGAGCTGCCAAATGAAATTTAAAGGGGGCTTACGTGAGCGGGGAGTGAGAAGCAAAGCATAAGAAAGCCAAAGCTAATGGCAAAGGAAGAGCTTCTCAGCGCCCGCTGCCATGGAAGGGCAGGGGCCATTCCCAAGGAAGGGCTGCAACCAAACTGGGAGCCACAGAGGCAGACTCGAGCACAGGCCCTATAACCCATCGAGAGGGCCATCTCATTAGCACAGACAGCTCGTGTAATTATTAACCTGATTTAATTTGGTTTTTTTATGCCAATTTTTTCCCCTTGCAATTAATAGCCTCCTGGGGTTCCAGATAGGATGGAGGCCTCCTGGGATTCATGCAGCACGTGAGGTAAGGAGAGGACGAAGCTGCACTTCCCTCCCACAGCTCCAGTACTAGGGAAAACCTTCAATGAAATCGTGGAACTATCACACAGAACCACCCTTGCAAAAAGAAATTCTAGAAATAAGTAAAACATTTTTAATGCAAATGAATATTTTCTGCATGATAAACCTTGGTGATCATAGCTGTATTGTTAAGTATGTGGTTAAACAAATTATTCAGTCAGGTAATGGAGTGTGAACTGATCTTCTCCACTGCACAGCCATAAAAAACATAGAACATCTGCCCTCAGAAATTCGTTCCCCATTTATTCATTCTTTTGTTCAAATGCCCCTAAAAAAGGGATATTAATTCAGAAACTAATTGGCAGTGGTAAAGCATCAGTATCTTATCACTGTTGCTTTAATTAAAAAAAAAAAAAAAAAAAGCTGCCACAAATGCCTTCTCATTGTGCTGTATTTGCTTGGACAAAATTGTTCTGCCCACAGAGGAAGAAGGAACCTGAGCCATGATTGCTGCAAGCTGCCCAGGGAATTCTTTGCATCATATTTTCTGCTCTGCTGTAAGCCCTTTAAAGTAACATTTTGCAAAGCAAAATATACTTGTTAAATATTGATAAAATCATTCACCACAGCTAAATACCTATTCTTTCCCCTATTTTTGGCTTCTGACTAGAAGGCACCACGCCTGGGGCAAGTCCAGCTTTCCATACGTGGGGCACCAAGAGACACTTGGCCCCAGAAGAGCCCACACAACCTCTTTCCCATGTGCTCTTCCACACCAGGGACTGCAAATCATTTCCTAGTGCACCAGGGCAAGCTTAGTTCTTATTACCAAGGGCTAACGGCCACTCTCGAAATGCCTGGTGAGGGACCTGACACAAAGGCCGGATCCCCATTGCTGGAAAACACTGTGCTAGAAGAACCAGAGGAGGCGCTGCTTAGAGAAGGATGGATGGGATGATCAGAGACATGCATCATTTTCCACTGCAGTAAGGAGCTGGGATTAGAAAAGAGATTTAACTGACAAGATAGGACAGAGGTACACAAATCGAGAATGACATGGGAAAGTGATCAGGGAATTATTATTCCCTAATTCTCACAGCATAACAACTTAACGGAAGGAATGGTCTGGCAGCAAGCAATGTCATGTCCACCAGAGACAATTCTAGCCAAGGCAGATCACTATCAAGGATACCATGAATGTCAAGAGTTTCTTAAAAGAGATTGTGCATATGATAAAATAGGGTCCTGCTACCACCTCTGGCCTAGGAAATCCGAGCATCATGGTTAAAATCTGTATTTTCCCTGTATTTTTTCTGTGTTTTCTCACATTCTTTCCCAATGGAAGATTAATGGATACATCTGTGGCTCACTCCAGCTTGGAAGCTGTTCAGTTCTCAGGCTCAACCGAACTGCCTCTAATGAAGATCTCAAACTCAGTGATGATGCATGGTGTGGAGAGGGATTAAGTTAGATAATTAGCAGGTGCAAGGATGTTTTTAAAATAGAATGAAAGAGGTTTTTTGGACTGACAAGATGAATGGTATTTCTACTATATGGGTTTTTAAGACTTTTGAAAATAATTAAAAGAATCAGCTCCTAAGAGCCGAACGAAGTACAGCACCTGGGGATGGCTAGGCACAAACATGCTTTAAAAACCCAAAGCACCTTTTCCCAGTCACATCTAAATTAAAACCAGTCACATGAATTAATACTTTTGCACATTCCCTTCTACCTCTCAAAAATATGTTTCAGTCCTCCGAATCTAAGTAGCCAAGATATCAATTCAAAAGTGGAATCCCTGGAAACAACATACAAGCATGAAAGAAAGTTTGGCATTTGGTTATGAAGCTTTTGAATCACATCCTAACCCTACACATTAATTAAAACTCTTACAGGTTTGCAAAATGGAGACAACACCTAACTTGCAAAAGATCTGCTCTTCACAACAAGAGGTTGAAGAGAACAAATCAAGGACAACGTTATTTTTACAGGAAAGGAAAGTATTCATAACCTAATAAATACTTAACCTGCAAAAGGAAGTGGAAAGTAAGAGGCAGACTGAAGTTTGTCACATTGCTTTTAATTTCCCTAAACAATATGAATTTAGTACATTCAACTCAAATGTCAAACACACGGTTTGTTAACTCCAAAAAAGAGGTAGTAATTTTTTCTCCTTGACCAGGATTGTCTAAAAGCTCAGCCAGCAACCACTGCCAGGCTTGCGCTGAAACTCGGTAGCGCCAGTGGCAGCGTGTTGAGAGAAGCGGTCACTGCGCTCGCGGTGCGGAGAGAGACGGTCACTGCGCTCATGGTGCAGAGAGGGTCACTGCGCTCACGGGCCGCTTTGGTGGTCGGTGGTGCCAGAGGGAGATCCCGTTATGTGACCAGCACGGCCCTAGCTGATCCTGCAAGGCCTGCGCGTGGGCCACAGCAATATCACAGAAGGGAAGTCACGCACGAGCCCAGGCGGTGCACTGTAGTGTTATGACTTCTCATGCTTATGTTTTCTCAAACACATGGAAATGAGATGATTTTATGCCTTCAGTCTCCAAAAGAATTTAAGGTGTCAAGCATGCCATACATCTCATGAAATCTGCAGCCTTTGTACTTCATCTGGATTAGGCAAGAAGAGACAAACTGAATTTTTTCACAAAACTTTGCTACTATTTTACCTTTTTGCTGCTATAGAAAAACAGTTTGCCTGTGAAAGTTTGGTGTGTTTATTTTCCCCTGCCTTATTATGTTTACTGTTTCAATTCTTCCCCCACCATTTTCCTTTTTAAGGAATGAAACCAAGGCCAGCATGAGCATTTAACAAGCAACTGACAGTAATATGAGTGATCAAAGAGTGGAGTGATGGAGGCATTAGAATTAAAAGTTAAACTGATGAAATCTTAGACCGGAGTCTTTTTAAGAGAGCGAGGACAAACACAGAAAGGGCTTTACAGAACAAGTGCAGAGATTGGTCTCCATTGCACTGAAAAACTAAACTGATGTTAATGGAATTACTCTAAACTAGTGGGAGCACATGCACAATTGAGAGTAAAATATCGTCTTAAAGACTTGACTTTGCACTTGCTTTGTCCAGGCAGGCTTTTGAGCTATGAACATAACTACATCAGGACTAGGGATTTACATAAAATATTCAGGGTTGACCTGGTTTCATCAACACCGGCCCTATTTAAAATTCACATGTAAAGAAAGCAGAATTATGTGGTAGGGCACTACTCAGGCTTTTATTTTGAGAGGAGGAATTGTTTAGAAATATATAGTAGTAACACTGAATGAGAAAAATAATTCGTAGGTTTGACTCTCTTTCATAAACAAAAGGCTTTCTAAATATTATTTTACAATGCAGAACTCTAGCCCATTTTTCTAAGTTATAACAGTATTAACATACAGATAGAAAGATAGAAAAGTAAAGGCACTCCTGAGCTTGGTCTCCACAGAGGTGATCAGGACAATGCCCTGACAGGGCCTGTGTATACGCTTGGCCCAGCACAGGCAGGTATTTGGATCCACCCGGATCTAGTAACGTAAAGCTGATTGCCACGACGCTGCCTGGGAATCTGCAGATGCGATATTTTGCCAGCAATAACTCTGCAACTTAAAGCCCTCAAAACAGGGCACCATTCTCTTCATAAGGAAAGGAAGGGAGAAATTGAACCAAAGTCTTGGTCTGAGTCTGGCTGCAAGTGACTATGCGCTACTGCCAGGGAAATGCAGTGGTAATGGAAGCAGCAGCGCTGCTCGGCCTGTGCTGCAGCCTGCAGTATTCACTGCATTCCTAAGCTTGTCATAAGACTCTCAAGTAGGTCACAACAAGCTTAAAATTTGACAGAAAGCAAAGTCTGAGGGGGTGATATTATGCAAATCACCTTGCTTAAAAAGTTGATGCGTCTTTTTCCTTTCCACGATTTTGGCCAAGCCTGAACTACAAAAACGGTCCATTTTCTCTGGAAATGGAGAAATATCTGTACATACACATTAAAAGCAAGTATTTAGTGACAACCCGTAGCCTTTAGACCACTTCTAATTGATCTAGAATTCTTATGGTATTTATTTTGTCTTAAGTAGTGATTTATTGCTGGTGGGTATTATCTTAAATGTTATGATTAGAAAGTATTAGGAAGGCTGAATATATTAAATTTAAATCCTAATTCAAAATACACATACTTTTATAAACGAGGGGTTTTGAGGGGAGCAGGGGAAGAGAAATGATACTTTTAGATTTCAGGTTTAATGCTGAATTTAATCCAACTTCTCCATAGAAATATTTCATGCCAAAAAAGTCAACCAATCCTCAATAAAATGATGCAAACTTCTGCAAGTTAAGGACAGAAAAAAAAATACTTATGGGAAAAATTTGTAAATAAAATTACACTCAGAATCATAACTAAAATGTGAGATTGTACTGCACCGACACGGCAACTTCAATATGGCATTTTTAAGTTTAAAGAAAATGAGGCAGGGAAGAAGTGTTAAGGCTTTTTATGCACTGAAGGGAGCAATAATGGGGAGAAATCCTTGGGAAACACATACACATGCTTACAAATCTTTAAAAGCCTTTCCATAATCTTTTTATGGATAGATAACTGCAAACATATCAGCAAAGTCTGGGTCTCTGCATGGGACTTGAGAGATCACAAGCCACCCTGGCAAACCAGCACTGGCAAATCTTAATCCCTAATCAGAGACCAGAAGATTCATCTCTATAAACCATTAAACAAGTAGCAGATGGACATTATTTTGGGATTACATTCAGCATTTTGAAGGTGAAGGCCCTTTCTGGCTAAACCATCAGTACTCCTTCCTATTTTTGGAGTATTATTTCTTATTTCTTATTTAGGCACAGACCCAAAAGAGACAAGAGTCAGCACCTCATACTGAGTAGCTCAGGGCTTCAGCATGAGCCACCTGATACTCGTTACTGCATGGGAAGACTCAAGGTGCTGTGATTTGCCATAGCAAAAGCTCTGCATTTGGCATAAGCCCAGTGATGGAGGGAGAGCACAACCACCAGCATCCACAACTGCCAAAACAGCCACTCAACTGACTGGTTGTATCTGCAGTTGTACAAAGCCACAACCTCACAGCAAACTGTGTAGCCAAAAGCATCTGTAAGTGCACAAACAGAGCAACTAAGGCGAGAAAATAATACTCTGCCATGGCAGAGGAAAATAATTGGCTGATACAAGTGCAGTGTGACCAAACATTGAGAGGAGACCAAAAATTGAGCCAATGTATATCCTAAAAACTAATTAGCAACCAATTTAAACCATTGCAGTGCTCCAGTCAGCTAGTACCTTGAGAGGGTTCTTTGCGGGGGGTTGAAGCACGCCTGCAGAGTCGGGGTCAGGCAGCGCTCGAGGCCAGCACGCCAGGAGAGGGGCCCTGCCAAAGGCCGGCCTGCAGCGGCACTGCCCTCCCCGAGCGCTCTCGCTCTGGCCATGAATCCCATTGAGGAAGGGAGATGGGAAATCTGCTCTTTCGAGACACCAGCACCAGGGCCAGAATAACCCATCCAGTCTCCAGGGATTCATTCAAGCTGACGTCAAAGGCCCTACACTCTCCCATAGACTCATTCCCCAACCACGGCCACAGTTTCACTGTTATTTTTGAAGGACGTGCACAAGGCCAGAGGGATACTCTGATAAACACAGACTTTTTTTCCTTCAGGGTGAATAGAAGCGGTAGCCAAGACATTCACTTTTCCATGCCACGTGTGGGAACACTCTTCTCCTCCACGGAGGACCCTATGTGAGCACCTACATGGCTGCAGGGGGGACGAAGCTCCACCTTGGCGACTCGAGGGCACCGTTGTAAACACCCTGCTGCCATTCCCACGAGGCACCCCGAAAAGCTGAACCAACTACGTTGTAACTGTCTTTTACATTTTTTAATGACAAAATAAAAACAAACAAAATTGTTAGTATCTTAGTGCCAGAAGATCACAGTGTGTTTCTTCAATTACATTCCCCCCTTCTCCCCACATACCCTTTTCTCAGTGTGTCCTAGTTAAGTTTGTCACATGGTGTGATAAATTTTGAACATGACTGAACCAAATACACTGCCATAAATGTAACCAAGTTAGCTGCACAACCCCAAAATATATATATTTTTTGCAAACTGAAAAAAAAAAAGGAAAAAAAAATGCAGCTTCCCTAGGGATCAGGCCAGACATGCCAGAGCAAATTATAAGTATATGTGGCCCAGAACAAATATCCCAGCAATGTCCAGACTAATGATTACAAAATAATTAACTACTTCATCTTAAGGGACAGCTATCAATAGCTTTAAAAAGTTTAGAAAGAAAGAAAGAAAAAAAAAGGAATAGGAATCAACCTCTGGAGTGTCTGCTGATTCAGTTAAATGGAGCTCAAGGCCTTTTCATATCTAGAAATCTAATCAAAGCATCTGAACAGCCAGCTAGCCAAAAACATGAATCTCTGTAATCACTATTTTTTTTTCCTTTCATTTAATGGACCAACAACAGGACATCATTCTTGATTAATATCCCTGGATTAATCAAAAGGTACGGTCCATTCTGCTAGAATTCATGCCCGCGTTCAAAGAAGCCCACATGAGATCAAGTTACTAAAGCTACCAAAGGAAAGATAATACCCACCAGCAATAAATCACTACTAAGACGTGGCCACTGGTATAATGAGCTATTTAATGCTCTAGGAAGCCAGGATTTGCTGGAAGAATAGAGAAATGGGGAATTCCTCACTACCTCATTCAGGAAGCACAGAGTTCCTCCCTGCATAAAAAAGGACCAAGACATCAAACCTGAAGGAAACTGTGAACCACTTCGGTGCATCATTATCACCAGGCCTCAGAAAAACCCAACCTCCCCAAGAAGACATACATTTAAATGTATTACACCATACATTTAAATGTGTGTACACCATACTACCATACATTTAAATGTGTGTACACCATACTACCATAGTTGCTTAAAAACTACAGGCAACTACAGTGTATCCAGCCCACCACACACTCGTTAGAAAAATGTCTTCATTGCAGTGAGAACTAGTACAAACTCCGACCAAACACCTGCAGCATCGATCAAGGGTAGAGGCCTGGGAGGTACAAAGAAGTATTTAACATAAAGAAAAAAAAATATGTACTTACTCAAAAGAAAACAAGACACAAGGAAGGTTAAAGGTGCTTTCTTCACTTCTCAAAATGCCCAAGACTTCCACAAAAAAAAGCAATGGCATTGAGCATAAGTAGAGCCTCAGAAATAGCTCCATGCATAGAGCAATCTGTTACAAAATTGGAAAAACAAAGTGGCAAATGTTTATCTATCTGAGGCTTGAACAGACATGTACCAATCTAGATTTGTCTTTTCAACAGCCAGGCAACACCTCCAGGATCCCAGTGCCAGGCATCAGCACCTGCATGAGGAGTGCACAGCTTGGCCCCCAGGGTGCTCCTGAAAGCCTGCACAAATGCTCAGGAGACCCATACAGGAGAAGAGATTCACACACAAGTTTTTTTTTTTTTTTTTCAGTTATTCCCCAAATTGTTTCCCAAATTGCCTTCATACAAAGGAAAAGCTCCATTTTCCTTTTTTTCTGCTTTTGACTAGCGCATTCTGATGCCCTCAGGCTAGCTGTTATACTCACAGAGGACTTCATCAGGTTTCCATCTGAGGATGAAAAGCATTTTTACAAATGTTAAGGCAATCCCTTGCTACACTCCCTTGACGAGGTGAGCACCCTTTTTGCCACACAGAAAATCAGCAACGTTTAACACGTGCCAAGTTCCTGGCGTTGCTGTTACCTCACGGTCTGAGGGCAGCTGGTGAACAGCGTCGCCAAGGGCGACCATCTCAACTCCCAAAGGAAAGGCCACCCCTTCCACAAGTTTTCTCTCCATTCTCCATTAAAAAAAGATTTCTTCAAACGTTTCATGCTTAGTTTCCAACATCCCATCATTGGTTAGTTTGTGTTTGTAAAGGCAAGTTAGATGCATATTTGATTCTTTTTCCTCAGCTAGAAAATTTAAGTTTCAATTCCCAGTTTCACAACTTACACAACTACAACTTAACCACAGCAGCAGTTCATATAATTTACTTATTCAAGATGACAATAAAAATATTATTCTGTTCTTAATAAAATCATATGTCTTCTAAAGGAAAGATTTTCATGCGTACTAAATATTCTTACTCCAAAGACTGGGGTTTTCATCCACACTGAACTTTGTTTTGCAGCATTGTTTTTTTCCATAGCTTACCAAAATTAACACCAATTGAGAATTAATCTATGTGCATGTCAGTACAGTATTCTTACTGAAGCAGTTCAGATATTTTAACATTTCTGGAAAAAAAATGTTAATTACATTATAGCCCTTGTAGTAGCTTAATCTTTCGAATGCACATTTTTGAAATGTGTTATGCTATCCTCAAACACAAATGTGAAACTGTAAAATAACCATGGCGTATTTCCATGTATACCATCTGTACCAGGCTTTCAGTGTCAGGGATGCAATAACTGCTATATATTTACTGCTACCAGTAAAGTATTCTTTACCATAGTTTCCTTTTGTGGCTGCTTTTGTCTACATCACTTACAAGCTTTTAAAGAGATGTGCTTGTGGGATATTCAGTGGAGAGAGATACATCAAGACAGGGCCATTAGCACATGTAGGGAGCTGAGGCTGAAGCAGAAAGACTGCAGAGAAAAAGAAGAGGGAAAAGTTTACAGGTGTGAAGAACGGAGAGAAAAAACTTAAAGGAGACAGACCCCCTTCTCCTCCTTTACCAGAACCCTTATGAAGCCCTACACTTTTATATCTGGATTCTGACAGGATATGAGGGGAAAAAAATCACCGTGAGGCAATCAGGCACTGGAGAAGGTTGCCCAGAAATATTGTGTAGTCTCCCCAACTTGATGTTTTCAAGACTCTTATCTGGATAAAGTCCCAAGTGAGCTGGTGTGTAACAGATTTGGATGGAGTGATTTGGAGCAGCTTCCCCTGTCAGGGTCCTTCCAGCCTGAACCCTCCGATCTGTTGTCTGATTTATTTTGAGTTCTCAAGTTGAATTTGTGAATACAGTCCTGAACCACGTGTGGAGAGAAAGGATAAACCACTTATCAGGCAAATGCTGAAGAGTCATTTTACTGTGTTTACAGCCGTCTTGCCTTTCATCGTGCAATTATGGGTAATCTGCTTGATGTTCAAATGGGAGGAGGGAGAAGATTATTCAGTAGTCTCATGAAATTCTTTCCTCTCAAAGCCATATAATTGTACACTTTTGTACCCAGATCAGATGAGACTACAGTGAGCACAACTGCTATCTAAATGAAGCCAGAGACAAGGCTAACAAAGCCCGAAGCTCCGATGCTCTCCGTAGGAGCCCTGCCTTGACTGCCTCTGCCCTGCACTCACGCGGAGGAGGAGGGACCTTGCTGGGCCACGAGGATGGGCAGCCCTCCTGCATCTTGCTCAAGGGCATCTACACGAGTTGCTGTCCCTGCTCCTGGCGAGAGTACCGGCATCCACAGCAACAAGGACGTAACAACTACTAGAACGCTGAAGGCTGGCTAGGAAATCATGAAGATAAGCCCATGGCAAATCCTCCTTAAGTAAGTCCAAACTCAGGGGCAGAAAGGTATTCTGGGGAGAAAAAGATAGCTTAAAATAAAGCACATGTTATTTACATCCACACATTCCTGTATATACTGCACTACAAAACTAGTCACACATTATGCTTAAAGTAAAAAGACATAATTAAAAATAATGTAACTAAAATAAAAATTTTGAGAATCGATTTTGGCATCAGGATAAGACTGAAAGTGAGAAGCAAATAATGATCAGCTTCAAAAAAATTGAGTTCCATTTACAGATAAAAAAAATCATAGATAGATGTTTCTAAGAAACATGCACATGCTCTGAATTAACCCAAAACAAGCCTAAGTACAGATTTTTTTAAAAAAAAGAAAAACAAACTTGAAAGGTGGATAAAATCATTCCTATTTTAAAAGCAGAAGACTGAGTGACAAAGGCAGACAAGCAGCACGCAGCAGGGCCAAAACCAGACATCTGGGCTCCAGATTTCCAGCTATGCATGATAACCAAGCAGAAGCATCTTTCATGTCACTGTATCATGGCACACTTTTAACTCTCTCTCTCCTCTGCAAAAATAAAATTAAAATAAAACACCGTAAGATGGACAGCACCTATCATCTCAGAGAGAGGAGTGGAAAAAAAAAGGCAGAGAAGAGAATGACTACCCCTTCAAAACTAGTAACAAATTTAGAACAGCAAACATGTACATTTATATATATATATATATACACACATATACATATATATGTGTGTGTGTGTGAGTGGAAGGCAGAGGCTCCTCCATTTTTCCTTTTATTGGGCACATGTACATGCCCAGTTTGCTTCAGGAAGGGGCTGTGCCTGGGGAGGCTGAAAAATTAAGGCTACCAGCCCTTTCACTATCAGACTGACCAAAAATGGTCCTATTAAATATTATGCTTATTTATATTTCTTTAAGCCCCACCATCATACATTCAGCAGTCTGTACCCACTAAACACTAGAAACAACATCACAGGCATAATAAGTTGTTTCCCATGAGGTTGAACACTTTATGCTAATAAAAAAATCTTCAGAACACCAAATAACGCTACTTTTTAAAAAGACTGACTTGTGTGTGTGTGAACACATCTGTGTCCAGAAGTCTGAAAAAAAATTAAAAGCAAGTCTTACTTTCCCTTCAACCCAAATTACTCCACTGTGAAAAATTAACTTTCTAGGTCTGCATTTTAGGAGAGCAATAGTTAGAAATAAAAAGCATCTATTAGGTCATTAGCAGATTCATCTACCAAGGCAAAATTAGATCTTATAGTACACAATAGTGTTTTATTGAGTCCAGTTAAAATGTCAGTCAATAGCACTTTCCAGGGATGATTGATCACATAGATCCCCCTGGAAAGAGCTGTGCAGTTCAGCCCAAATTTTCTTTGTTTAGTTTCTTCTCTGCAGTGATAAGGTAAAACTCTGTTTTTTACTCTTTGTAGTACCTTAAATATTTATTTTCACAGAGGTTCATGCTGCCATCCAACTTGCAGTGATGATCATGGCTTCACAACCCTTCACAGCCTCCAGCTGAAATATCCCCTCCTACTTACCCACCACCCACCCATGCATGTACTTTATTCTGAAACGAAGCTCCTAAGAACTGCACAACTCCTGGCACTTCTCACTGCGTCAGTCCTATCCAATACTAATTCAATACAAAGTCTCCAAAGCAGAATATACTTCTAGAGGCCATCATTTCACAGGACACGAATCTTGGAATGAGCAGCAGTAAGCAGTTATGAGGAGAGAGAAAACAGGTCGAGGAACAGAGGAGCTCTGCAGTCCTCAGATACAGGAAAGAGAGCAAATGACAAAGTAGGATAGGGTTTATGAAACCAGGTTCATGACAAGTCCTGGATGTTTGGTGGCACCTCTCCAGCAAGCGGATTTCAGAGGTGACTACCACAGCATAGTCCCTCTGTGGTGTCCATCACGTGGCAAAACCAAAAAAAAAAAGTGATGAAAACCAATTTGTGCATTTATTCAAGACAAACCCGTTGCAGGTCAAGATGCATTGGCAGGCAACATTCGAGACTTGTTCCATCCCCAATTCACGCCGAAAACCATAGATCTAACTTACTAAGATAGGCCTTAAGCAAAGCGCCAACTGCCTGGGAAGATGCAGACTGATCCATTGTGGCATTGCATAAAATCTGAAGGAGAAAAATCTGGGAAGCATTTGGCATTCACGTTTTAGTCCTCTCACCTAGTCCCCCCACCAGTCTCCAGATCACCAGAAGATTGACCATTATCTGCAGCCCCCGCCTGAGACACAGCTCTGCGGAGGGGGTTTCTCTAGCCAATGGTAATATCTATGCAGTAAATCATTTTTATTTCATTTATCTGGTGCAATAACCTCCAGTGTCTCAATTAGGATTACTTCACAATATTGGAAGTCTTATGTTCCCAGACATTATCTCATAGAAAAGAAATAAAACAGAAAAAAAGACAATGGAGCGTAGGAGAAAGAAGAGATTATTTACTGCAGTTACATCTGTGTGTGCTGTCACAGCACTTAGCTGAGTGGAACCTGCATCTTTAACTGCAAATAGCACCACTAAAACAAGAAGTAATAAAAGGACTTCTGCTCCTCTTGGTCCTCTCTGCATAAACAGCCACAAGCAAATTATGTTTCTAATATTAAAGAAATTTATTTTGGATAACCTAGTGTACCTGTTCCAGACAGAAAGCGTCCTTACCTTTAACATTACTTGCCTCTGTGGACAAGCCTGATGGAGAGAGTTTTCCCTAAGTTGGAATACAAAGTCTACAAAAAAAAAACCCTAATGCACTATACCAAATAAGGGTTAGAAATAATTTGCTCGTTATGGGAAAGAGAAGAAGGGAAAGATTACACATATATTTGCTCTCCTCTGAACATTTAAATACCTCAGTAACGCAGCTTTCTTCAATGCTTAGGAGCATTTGTCACTAAGAAATTACAGTGCCATTTTCTGCCACTACCAAAGTAAACTTTTTGCATTCTCAAGGAGCTTTCTATATCAAGCAAGTCTAGCACAGAGGCTGACAGAGAAGCAGAGTTTACCTGAGCTGCAAATATTGGAAAAGGCTTTCTATTATTCAAATTTCCGGCAAATAGAAATGGGTACGGACCTGCACAATAACCAGGAAAACAAAAGACATAGGTATATTAGCCTAGATTTTTTTTTAAAATACATTGCTTTCAAAATATGAAAGTAATTAGTTTCTATTAAGTAATTAAGCAGAAGCATTCCACTGGAAAACAGAGGATACGCATCCTGCTGAATGCCCAGCAAGCATCTTGAGGATGATGAGGCGATGTTCACACCTTTGACACTGTCCCTCACAACATCCTCCTGGGCAAGCTCCAGAAGTGTGGGATAGATGAGTGGACAGTGAGGTGGATTAGGAACTGGCTGGATGGCAGGGCCCAGAGAGTGGTGATCAGCGGTGCAGAGTCTAGTTGGAGGCCTGTAGCTAGCGGGGTCCCCCAGGGTCAGTCCTTGGTCCAGTCCTGTTCAATTTATTCATCAATGACCTGGATGAAGGCACAGAGTGCTCCCTCAGCAAGTTTGCTGATGACACGAAACTGGGAGGAGTAGCTGATACCCCAGAGGGCTGCGCTGCCATCCAGAGGGACCTGGACAGACTGGACAACTGGGCGGTGAAAAACCTCATGCAATTCAACAAGGCCAAGTGCAAGGTTCTGCACCTGGGGAGGAATAACCCCAGACACCAGTACAGGCTGGGGACCGACCTTCTGGAGAGCAGCTCTGCAGAGAGGGACCTGGGTGTCATGGTGGACGACAAGTTGACCATGAGGCAGCAGTGTGCCCTCGTGGCCAAGAAGGCCAATGGGATCCTGGGGTGCATTAAGAAGAGCATCTCCAACAGGTTGAGGGAGGTGATCCTGCCCCTCTACTCAGCCCTGGTGAGGCCACATCTGGAGTATTGTGTCCAGTTCCTGGGCTCCACAGTACAAGAGGGATGTGGAGCTGCTGGAGAGAGTCCAGCGCAGGGCCACAAGGATGATCAGGGGCCTGGAACATCTGCCCTACGAGGAGAGGCTGAGGGAGCTGGGCCTGTTCAGCCTGGAGAAGAGAAGGCTGAGAGGGGATCTGATCAGTGTCTATAAGTACCTCAGGGGAGGGAGTGCAGAGGATGGTGCTGGTCTCTTTTCAGTGGTGGCCATGATAGAGCTAGAGGTAATGGCCACAAACTGAAGCACCAAAAGTTCCACAGGAACTTAAGGAAAAATTTTTTAACAGTGAGGGTGACAGAGCACTGGAACAGGCTGCCCAGAGAGGTTGTAGAGTCTCCTTCTCTGGAGATCTTCAAAACCCACTTGGATGCGGTCCTGTGCCACGTGCTCTAGGTGACCCTGCGTGTGCAGGGGGGTTGGACTAGATGATCTCTAGAGGTCCCTTCCAACCCTAAGCATTCTATATTTCTATGATTCTATGATGTCCTCCATGCTCCCACTGCGCAACATGTAAGTGAGCATGTGAGATACCACTGAACTCCAAGGCTGCCACTTTCTATGCCAGAGTCCTGGGGAAGCCCTAGCAACCTCGAGGACCTTCCCAGCAGCAGCGGGTCTGACACGCTGCACGCACAGCAGCATAGACGGCTGGGTTTGCTCAAAGTGAAGCTCGCGAGGGAAGGGCAGGGGCCAGTCAATAGCCCCATGCCCGGAGTGGTGGCCCAGCTGAACCCTGCCCTGCTTCCCGGTGGAACCAGGGCAGCCCGACCACGAGCCCAGCTGCCAGGCCCTTGCGTGAGGCCACCCAGTGCGCACAAAGGTCCTCCTTGCCTCTTGCCAAGCTAAAACTCCAGCAATCACTCCACTCAAAATCCGCCCTTGAATGCAAAAATACAGAAGCTTAAATACCTGATGAGCACCACAGTAACTCAGACAGGCTCTAGGCACTCATTTCTCTATTTAACAACACCCAGCTACACATACCTGATTTTCAGTGGCATATGATAAAGGAAAGAGTAAGATTGGCAAGCCCATTCTTCAATAACAGATGCACACAGCAGCAGTCTTGTTATCTGCAGGTTACTATTCCACATCACTACTGCTTTGAGTCCATTCGGGATATAGCATCCTTATAATACTTTCCAAATGCCTTTCAAATACTCTCAAAATGCCTAGCATTACCTAAGCAAAAAGGCCTGCTTGTGCATCATGCCCACAGTCATGGCATATTTCAGCAAATTCAATAATTTAACACACTAAAAGAGTAAAACTCTTTAGAGAACAGCCCGTTTTCAAGTAAAAAACTAGCATATATACATCTTACGTATTTGTCAGTAGTTCATATGCAAGGCACTAGAGGCATGCAAAAAGGAGATTAATCTTTTTCTCAGAAGCGTTATGGGGCTCACAAATATGCCGTAATGTCAATCGCTCCTAAATTGTGGTCTGCATGCCACTGATGGAACAGGAGACCAGGAATAGTGGTATTCCCAAATAACAGCATCTTCAAAAAGATTCTTATTAGGCAAAGCGAGATTTTGGGTGTGAGAGCAGGAGAAGCATTCATTGTAAACTACCTCCTTACTGCATTCATGGGTAAAGGTTACAGGGACAAGTAAGGGGAAAATAACGGGCAAACAAATAACTTTCTGGCTGAAGTACAGCTAGATTGACTACACATCAGCAACACTCAGCAATTTCGGAAGACTTTCAGAGCTGTCAGAGGCTTAATCGTTACAATACATCCCACTGAGAAGTCACATCATAGTATTTGATCAAGTCAGTATTAAATGTTCTTGCTGCGAGGAATCAAGTTTCACAGAAGAGTTACTGAAAGCGCCAGACGAAGCTGTGCTCAGTTAAGCAGAACCACCTACTTTGCTGTGTTAGCAGTGAAAACAGGTAAATAACCAGGACTCACCCCCACAAAAGTGCAATCACTTTCCTCGAGTCCACATCTAAGATAACAATCTCTATGAGCTACAGGAAGAACAATTTATTACCAACTCTCTCATTTGAGTTTCAGTTATCTCAGAAATCTGTTTGAGAAACAGCTTAGGATGAGTAAAATGAATCAAGAGATTTGTTGTTTGACTAAGAAATTGCCAGGTATTTACCACACATTGCAGAACAGAGGATGAGAAACATTCATAGAGCAAACCAAGAAAGAGTACTGCAGTGGTAAACAGTGAAATGGTAGTTTTGTATTATTAGGGGTTCCTGTAGCAGTAAGTTGAGTTATTACTAATGCTTTCAGAAGGGGTATGTGATCTCCTCCCTCCGCAGAGATGCATCTGTACACTACCGTCTATGTGCAGCTTCCTTGCAGCTAATGGCCCAGGAAAGGTGACACGCTGTCTCCAGCTACCATGAGACGAGGAGCTGGGGGCCTGTCCATGCACATGCACCAGCGCAGGCCAGCAGCTCTTCAGAGAAGGGCCTGGGAGTTGCGGTGGACACCGAATGTCCATGAGCCAGCAGTGAAGGCCACATCAGAAACGGAGCTGTCAGTGGAGCATGGGAGGGGACCCTTCTCCTCTCCTTAACACTGGGGAGGCCGCAGTGGAGTGCTAGGCCCTGCCCTGGGCTCCTCAGGGCAAGAGAGACTTGGACGTACTGGAGTGAACACAGCAAAGTGGCCCCGAAACAAAGAGACTGGAGCATCTGCTCTACACAGAGGGGCTGCAAGAGCCTCTCTGCAGCCTGAGGAAGAGAAAGTTCTGGCAGGTCTTAATGTGTGTAAGTAGCTGATGGAGGCGTGGAAGGGGTGAAGATAACTGAGCTTGACACTTTAGAGGTGCAGTGTGGCAGGAAAACAGGCAATGGGCATAAATAGAAACACAGGTAAGTATTTAGACATAAAAAAGAAATACTGTGAGGGTAGTTAAAAACTGGAAAAGGTTGCCCATGGAGGTAGTGGAAATGTTCAAAACCTGACTTGATACATCCCTGAGCAACTTGCTCCAGTTGACCCTGCTTTGAGCAGTGGAGTTGGACTAGACAATCTCCAGAGGTGCCTTCCAACTGCAGCAATTCCAAGGTCACGATCTTTGGAGAAAGCATGACTAGAAGTCAAAAAGCAGCAGCATTTTTCTACAGATAGGCTCCTTTTACTCAAATGAATGCGTGAGAGAGAGAACCAAAAGAGCATTTGATTCTATGAGGGGAAAAATAACACGTTTGAAGTAACTAAATAAAACCGTGACCTGTCATTTAAGGTATAGTAATCATCTAGTGCAAAGCTACAGGCTCCCAGGCACAGTATCTGCTGGGAAGCACACCCTTCTCTTGATCCAACTGGGAAACCTAAACCAAAGAGGAAAAGACCATTCTAGGTCTCTAAGAACTCTTATTTTCTCCCAGGTCTTCTAATCTCACATGCTAACCACACATGTAGCGCCCTACAGCTATGACAAGTATAACATGGGAATAAACATGCAAAGGAATCTACCTTCTTATAAAGGAAACTGAGGCAAGCACAACAGTTTCCAGTGTCAGTCTCTTACAGGAAAATGGCCTGATCCAGGAATGCAGATGATCAGCTGTCCCACAGAACAAGCATGTGTTCAGCTACCCTGCAACACAGTCCTGCAAGATTTCCTTTGTTGCCCGGATGAGAGATAGCAGATGTGTAACTTCAAAGGACACTTTTCGAGGCTTGGCCACTTACCTACCAGCCACATTGATTAACGTTTCTCGTTCTCTAATATGGTTCTCTGTATTCAAATAACGATAGCTTTTGGTGTTGCATGATTCTTCCCTTTCTGTGCATACAGTTACATTTGCTCAGTATTATTATTCCTCCACTAACTAGTTCGAAAGCACTAAAACATCTAGGGTATATGCCTCATGATTACAGGCAGGATATCACAGGGGCTCTCCTAAATCTGCTACGCTTTAAACATCTAACCTATTGTTTTGAGAAGCTTTTCACAGGAAGCGGTATTTTCTTTCCTACCACGTTAAAGCAGAGAGATAATGGAGAACAAGAAAATAAGTGCAAAGCTGAATAAATAACTAGAAGATGCTGGGAACCTGGTCATTCATTCATTCAAGTTAACTTCAAATCCATTTGTTTAATGCCTCCATTAATGCAATTTGATGAACCTGCTTTTTGAAATGGCCTTTTAAACACCAGCCTTCCATGTCTTGTAATGTGAGCGATACCGAGTCTTATCATTTAAGACATAAGATGCTCACTACATAGCTGATGGCATTTATGCAGGTTCCAGAATTCACTAGGATCTTCCTAACAGTAAAAAGGCTCACTTAAAGTCTTACATCAAGCTCTTAATGATAAAACAGCCTGTCAAATCTGATTGAATTAGATAATCAACGATTTCTGGGAATGAACCAGGCCTTTAGATAGTGTTAAGCAGTACTTCCATACTGAAAATGAAAATACTGTAAGAAGACTCCTCCACATGCCTAATGCACTCATTTGGCAAGCAAATATTAAACAACATTACGTCTCCTAAAAATGTTCTGCAAATTTATTATAAGATTTTGTAAAATGCAGAAGCATATATTCAGTCATGGCTTAAATACCATACATCTCTCCCTCTGCTTTTCCAAACTGGCACTCATTTTAATTCCTTCGCTGCACAGATCACCTGTAGAAAAAAATGTAAATACAAAAGAGAGAGTTTTCTTTCAACAGTGGTTCAAATAATATCTTCTTCCTTTTTTTCTAAATTCCTACTGACAGTTGAAGACTAAGGTTTAGATGGGAAGATAATAGAGGTTTTAAGAGATGCTTTGCCTCGAGCTGCCCTCGTTACTGCTCCTCTCGACCGCACAGCACCGGCCTGCGGTGTCAGCACTGCTCAGCCTGGATCCGCTCACCTCAGAGCCAACCTCTCAGAGACCCTGGCTCTCTCCAGATGAGCAATGCCCATTCACCAACTCCAAGTCGGAAATACGTGACAAATATTGCTCTAACTCCCTAATTCAGAGTGCAAAGTACACAAGGTAGTGTTTTATCATACCAAAGAAGTTTCTGTAGGCAAGGGCTGCTTAAAATGTGCTTAAAACTCCATCATGCTAAATACCACACAAGAAAAAAAAATGGCTGATAGTAATTAGAAAGTAATTGTTGTTTCACATTTGAAAGTTAGTCTTTTAATACTACAGGATCATCAGCCAGAAGTGTCTAGGCAGCAGTCATTAAATCCTGGGCTGTTTGCACTCTTATTGCTGAGGATTCATTAGAGAAAGCAACGGACCAATCTAAAATTTCTACACATTTTAACTTACACCTGAACATCAATGGGATGCACAAACTGTTGTGATACAGTTCAATTAAATGGACTTTACCAGCCTGTTGTTGTCCTCTAAGACAGCATACGGGGATGAGAGCTATGACAGATAATACAGAGCAATGGGGGAGCTGGGCTGAACGGGGCAGAGGGGACTGGGAACTACAGAGGCAGGAAACACTGAGCTTTTTACCATTGCCCTAGACCTAGACCATTGCCCAGTGATGATTTCACAGAAATATCCATGAATGCTCTATCCCTAATGACCATAACTTAGTAAAATATCAGAAAAAAAACAGAAGGGATAAAACACTTCAACATGTTTTACAGTGGTATCTTCCCATTCATTTTTTTCAGATCAATAAATTGCTGTCCTTTTCAACAGGACACTAAGCTAGTTCAAAGATCCCATTCACTTACTATTCAATACAAATACCATACTCCACGGTTCAGGACCATTGATCTGTTGTAGATTAAATTAACAGTGATCATGCAATTAATGGAAAAACTGATATATTAACACTACAGCAGAGAGCAAAGATTGCTTCCAATTGGATCTTTGATATATGCCAACAATTTGAGGAAGCAGAGTAATTTGTCGTGGGATTACTGTGCCTTCACTGGCACTGGAAGGCCGATATTAGAGTTTTATACAAGAGATGCTCTACAAACAGCTCAAATGTTTGCTTACATTAATAACTTACTTCTAGAGTATTAAAGTACATGATGCTTTTAAGTCATGCTTAAAAACAAAAAGTCCAAGTTTGCTATTCAAAGAGCTAAGGCCAGAGCAGCACATTTTGCTGCAATTCTGCTGAGAGCTCGTTTTGATTCATCTGCTGTGCACACAGATATGCAGAGCAGTGGATGCACTTAGCACCTCGGATGTTTATTTGTCCCCTCTAGCACTGATCTTTCCCACGTGCTGGCAGGGCGAAAGGCTGCAGCAATTAAGCAGTCCTGATGGTGACAAGAGCAGTTGCGGCAGTGACAGCAACTTCCTCTTCTTATTTTCCTGCTCTCCTTCCAGCAAGGGGTCAGGCAATGGGAGGCAGAGGCCTCCATTCCCAGGTCAGACAGGGCTGATGATCCTTTTCTTCTTAGGTGTCCCTGTCCCCAGGGGATTCTGCGGGAGGTTCAAAATCCTATCCTGGAATGCTGGAAACTCTGCTCAGAAAGCAAGACAGGACACAAACCACAGAGCCAAGAACTAAACCAGGGCAGAGAACAGCAGAGGTACCCGATACATGATGACAAAAAGAGGAAACAGGAGGCACAGGACAGGTACTCTCAGCTCAGGGGAGGTTGATGGGCAGGGGAAAGGGGGCACTGAACTCTCCTGACAGCACACGCAAGTTGCTGAAGAAATCGCGGGAGCTACTGCAGATGTCTAGGGAATATCCTACCCAGGGGTCTGATTAAGATTAGAGCCCAGTAAGGACAAGGCCCATACGGCACCTAATTGTGCAGCCTGAAGCACTAACAGACAACGCAGCAGCATCCTCCTCCCCATCGGCCAGACAAGAGCTGCCGAGGAGCAGAGGCGCCCGCGCTGCCTCCCGCCTTCGCCCTATGGCTCCAGGGACCTGCAGGCATATCATCCATCTTTACCCATTAAAAATGCTATAAAATTCAAAAACCAGTGACAAATATTAAGTTATTAAACACTTATACCTCAGGCATCAAAAAAGAAATGCAGATCTATAGAGAATGATCTAAAAACAGGAGAAAATAAAGCCACTGGAAAACATATCTCTTACACTCAATTATAATCAATGCATAATTTCCACAAACTGTATTTAGGATGAGTATCTAATCACTGCTTGGATGATTACTGTATTGCAGATGTTGCTTCAGTTTCTTTAAAGCAATGAATGACTTCAGCTTTTTAGCTTAACTACAGAATATTATCCAATCTGCACAGCTGCTAGAGCTTACTCTAAGTTAAAGCTAGATGTCTCCCACATAACATGTCTTCCAGCAAAAAAACTAAGTAAGCAAAACGTGGGCCATCCTTTGGTCTGAAAGAGCATTGGGAACTCAAACTCCAACTTCAGTTTAACTTAAGGGTGTTGAATTTGTTCAGGAGTTGTTTCAACAAGTATTTAATGTACAGCAGCTTCAGTTCTCCAAAAATTGCTCTCAGTTCTGTTTCTCTATCACAATGACCACAGACACAACCAAATAGAAGTAGATTTCTTGCTTTCCTAGAGGTTTTCTGTGTGCTTTTGACTGAGCCTCATGGTAAAGCAACCCTCCACCTCTGCTGCTCTGCAAATCGATATTAACTGAAAAGCGCTGTTTGCCTCAGGGCCCTCTGTGAACCATGCTGAGGACAGGAATGCATCAGTACTTCAATAACGTAGTAGGAAATGCAGTGGGAACAACCTTCACCAAATTTCCGTCCTCTCTGAATGGTTGTATTACAGATATATTGGACTTCTACTATATTCTGCAGGAGATTTTGACTTCTATTTATGAATATCACCCAAACGGATCTTTCAAGGCTGTACTAGATCTCCTCTAAATATTTTATTTTTAGTTTACATTCAGTACGAAGTTGTTGTTTCCAGATACCTAACCCCAAACAGACTGAGTGAAACAACAGCACTCAGGATGAGAAAAATTTGGGACAAAAAAGCACTCGTGCACACAAAAGGACGTGGAACTTAACTGAAAATCGACATACTGATCTAGCAGGCTACATTTGTCAAACATAGCAGCAGCATCCCTACTGTGTTGTTACAGTAAATGTGACAGCTGGAGACTTGAAGTTGTGAATGTGCAGTTCTCTTCCAGAGAAAAGGGAAATTTGTGAGAAAACTGAACTTGAAGCTTTTCTGGAGGTTGTAACAGAAACGGGTATCTTGGAAGAGGAAGATTAAAACAATACAGCAGAGGATGTCTGACATAAACCATTCAGAATTTAGTGAAATTAGAAGAAAAAGCTCTGAACCAGGTAACACCTCAAAAGACCAACTCTGATCTTATTTAAGGAGAACTGACCCTTTTTCTTCCCATCAATGCAACCGTAGCCTCAATCACTAGAGAGGAAACAGTAGCCTCAATTCTCATTAACACTAGCAGGCAACTGAAGAGCTACCGAGTAGCGTTGAACTTGCCGATACAATTCTAAAATCATTGCAACCAAAGGTGCGAGGAGAAGAACACAAGGCAGAAACCCCGGTGTTCCTGCCGAAGGGCCAGTGCTGCCCGAGGAGACCGCGGCCCCGCGCGTCCCGCTCGCGCCGGCAGCGCCGCTCCGCACCGGCCTCCGCGACCAACGCGCACCAGGCGTCACCCGGGCAAGCGCAGGCCCTCCCCTGCTTGCAAGGGGCCTGCCAAAAGCAGACCTGTCGGATTTAAAGTAATCACAACTAGAGCTCAAAATGAGCAGCTACAATGCTGGCTCAAGAGCTGTGTGCACATATTATAAACACATTATTCCACATTTTCGTGTTATTCATTTTCCAAAGTTACTTGTATAATGCTGTCTTTTCCAACCAAAGCTCCCCAGGACTGAACAAAAGCACTAACACTGTGTAACTAAACATAAAAAGCCCAAGAGGAAAATAGGGTGTCAAATCAGATCTCCAAATTGATTAACACTAACTATCTTTATGAATTATGTAAGTCCTCTTCTAGTCTTGGATGCAACAAAGCAATATATTTTGTCCTTGCACAAGTAGTTTAATCAGGGTCCTTCAGTTAGATTATGTTGCCAGACTTGCTAGGACTTCCTGTAGACTTAAAAAGCAATCTGAAATAACTGAATGCAAAAATCAAAACATCAAAACATTTTTAATACCCAGCATTTTCACTGAAATTTTCCAAAGACTTCCAGGCTCCAGCAAGTCTGAATTCAAATAGTTATATAAAATTTCCTTACAAGCTAGCTGAACAAAACTGAAATTCCTGTTTATCCAGGGAAACATTAAATACATCAGATAGTGAAGACAATACTGCCCTTCCTCCTCACACAACTGCACCAGACTGCTGAAAGTCTCCCAGCTGGAAACAATACAAAATCCAACAGGGTTTTTGCAGCAGAAGCAGCAGCCTGTAAAAGATATAGAGCTAGTTAACACACAGGCTCATAAAGCCTTTAATGTCCTTTTAGACAACATTATTTTTACTATTTGTCTTTCTATTCATCTTCACAGTAGTGACCGCAGACAAGAACGGTTCCACAAGCAAACAGGCTCCAGACGACACTTTGAGAATATTTCATAGTGTCTTAAGGTGTTGTGAGATTTGTTTGTATGTATATCATTACACATGGGAAAACACACGAGCTACAGCTGCAAACATGATGAGCAAAGCCAATGCTTAAAAGAATTAACACCCTTGACACTGCATTTTTGTGCTTTCCCCAGTACATAAACAATAGGAACATGGTCATATATTTTACTGGCAAGACGACGGTAGCATAAGCGTTACCATAAAAATGTTGGAATTGCACCCAAAATGCTAAGTAAGTCATCTGCTCATTCATGTCTGACAAAACTGATGATTGCAGAGGTTAGTCCTACATCTCTCATCTAATTGGGAAATGGGAAAAATAAATATGAACTGAAGAGACTTACTTATTTTATCTTATAAGAGACTTAAAAGAGATGTAAAACAGTAGCTGAAAACTAGGTGCTCTTCAAAAATTTTTTTGAAATAAATTTGAAAAAAAAAGAAAGAATTTGCTTTCCATAGGCTAACTGCACACTCAAGAAGCTTCTTCCTATCTACAATTAAAAACTTAAATTAAAAACCAGCAGAAGGTGCTGTTACATGGAAGAGACTGACCAGTGCAGCTCCATCATTCCCATTTGCAGCAGTCTCACTGAACAGGCTTTCTGCAGGGAACACAAGACAAAGTCCAAGGACTCGTAGCTTTCCCAACTCACCCATATGTGCTTTAGAGGCTACAGTTATGCTCTGCTCCCCACTCTCCCCATTCCCTACTACTTGTGGTTTGTGTTCTCTCTGGAAATGCAGCAGGCATTTAAGCACATGAGAACTATTTAGGGGCTGTGTTGAATCAAGATCTGCATCTCCCAGAGCTGCAATTAGGGATGAAAGGACAAAGGTACTATCTAGCCACTTCTTGCATAACTAACCAAAAAAATAAACTGAAAATAATAAGAGGCATCCTTAGATGTCAGCTTGAGTGCAATCAAGCCTGTAGGGAAGCAGGGCTCAGCCTCACAACAGGCATGCTTTTAGCAGTATAAAAATGAAATGTTTTGAAAAGCAAGCAAGCAGTGGGATGGGACAAGGGGCTGAGGAGAGGCACGAAGCAACCAGTGAACCTTGAGGTGCTGGAACGCATGTGAAATTGAGGAGGATTCTCGTAGTGGGAGAAATTATGATGCTACTGGATGAAAGCATTAAGGAGAACAAGGGGTAACTTCTTTCAGCTGTTGTACAAAAAGCCAAGGAGAATAAATTGCAGGAAAAAAATGATTTAAGCTTGTTTCATTGAATCATAGAACAGTTTGAGATGACCTGCTCCCAAGCCCTGGTCAAAAGGCGAGCTAGACCTGCTTGCTGAGGACCAGGTCCACTCAGGTTTTAAGCATCTCCAAAGATGGAGCTTCCACAACCTCTCTGGACAGCCTGTTTGCGTACTCAGCCCCACAGGAAAATGACTGTTTTCTTGTGTTTCAGTGGACTTTTCTGCATGTCGATTTGTGCTCATTCTTCTTATTCTATCACTGGGCACCAGAGAAAAGAGTCTGGTCCCATCTAATACTTGTGGATGTTGTACACACATTGGTAAGATCCTTGTGAGGCTTCACTTCTTCGAACAGTCCCAGCGTGCACTTCCCTTCATTGAACTTCATTAATTTTCTCCGAACTGTGGAGGCCCCTCTGAACAGCAGCCCAACCTTCTGCTCTACCAGCCACTCTGCTCAGACTTGTATCACCTGCAAACCTGCTGAAAGTGCATGTGGTCCCATCACCCAGGTCATTAAGGAGGACCCCTGGGGACACCACCAGTCCCTGGCCACCTCCAGCTGGACTTTGTGTGGCTGATCACAGCCCTCTGAGCCCAGCAGCCCAACCAGTCTTCAACCCACCTCCCTGGCTACTTGTCTGGCAGGCACCTTATCAGCTTGGCTATTAGGATGCTAAGGGAGACAGTGGTGAAAGTCTTGCTCAAGATTTATATTTCCTTAATTGTACAACAGAATGGCTATTTAAATCATTACAGTTGCACTGCATGCTTTTGAATTAGATTATTGCATTTTTATACTTTCCCTTAACAGTAATAGTACTCCAATATTCTAAGGTGCCAGATAGACAACAGACCCCTTGTGCCAGGCACCGAGTGTGTGTGCAGTGTGACCAAGTCCTTAGAGGACTCCACAAACCAAGCAGAGGGTGAAACAAAAGCCAAACACACACACACGAGACAACACGCACCAAGGACCACACTGGAGAGCATCGCACAAGCCAGGGGCAGGCTCATGCCAGGCTCCTGGCTCTGTGTCTGCTCCAAAGGCCGCCCAGCTCTGCTGCTCTGCCAAGAGGGACTCATATTTATGATGACGGCTGTAGCTGTGCCCCACTATTCTTTGCAAATATAGTACAATAATTATATTGTACATTATTTTCCAAAGCAATAAAATGAATACTATTCAAGTAATAGAAATGAAGACTAAAAAAAATTGCTTTCATTTTATTTAATATAGGATCACTTAACTTTTAATAGTGCATTTCATCAAAATATCTACATATATCCAAATAGACATTTATTTTAAGAGCAAGGAAAAGCCTTTACTAAACATTTTTTTCTGCAACTCAGACACCTAAAACCGATCTGTGCTAGGAATAGATGAGACTAGTGTCCTCATTAGCTTAACATTAAGCTGATTTTACATTTAAGTTTTCTTCAAAATGAGAAAGTCTTAATTATAATCCATTTTCAATATCCATTTTCAAAACAGTCTTAATAAACAGGATTCAGAATGATACTGCATGACAGTATTTTATAAGATCTATTCTGGATGTAGCCCTTGCAAGACACCTACTAGTAGCAGTTAAACCAACTGTCATATGAAGTGAATGCAGCTGTTTTACAGCAGTGCAAAATAAACTTGCAAGTTTATTTTATTATTTATACAAAAGTTCAGCAAAATAAATGTTGAAAATTTAGTTCCAAATCCACAGACATAATGGGTAACTCTAACAGGCCCTTGTGCCAGAAGAGCCACTTACTTAGGAAAATTAAAGGCGGCAATTTAATGACCTCTCATTGTAAGACAAGCATGAAGAGGACTAATAATTCAACAGCTACTTTACAGGGAGGAAAATTAATAAACAAGTCAGACCAAAAATAAGGCTGAATGATTTCAGGTACATCATGCAGACTTGTAAATAACACACAATGAATGTTTGTGATTTCAACTGTTTTTTTTTAAAAAAAATGGGGCCAAAGCTGATAAATAGACTATAGAATTTCTTGGAAAAATACAATCAAACTACAAAAATTCATGGTAAGCTTTTCTGTTACAGAGCAATAATAGCAATGGATGCAGACACAAAGAAAGGGCTCCCTGAGGAACAATGACACATCTGGTTGGTCCTCTCCTCCCAGGACGTACAGCGTCTCCACAGCTTCTGTGAGGAAGATGAGCTCATAAATTGCACAATCTGCTAGCGTGGGCTTTATGCAGAAGCAGCTCGGGTCCACGAAGGCCATAATCGCAGCCGCTACAGGCCCCACGGCAGGAGACACCCACCCTTCACACCCCTACCCAAGGGGTAGCCAAGACTTGCTAACCCCAGGAGCATCTGCCTGGTGCCACCTCAGGCGCCGCGCGGTTGATGCTCAGCTGGGGACACTACACCCGCTAGAGCCCCAACACGTCTCGCACCACACTCCAAAGTGGCAACGTCACCCAGCTTTTTCCTTTCTTTGGATCTCACTGGAAGTAGTAAATTAAGTTAGGAAAACTATGCCAGCCTGCACAGCTATTAATTAGTTTTCTCTAATCAGATCACCCCACAGAAGGACAGGCTCTTTACAGGCATTTTACCTGCAAGAACTCAAATAGCTCAACGTATGACCACAGCATGTGGCAAGGACGCGCCCGCTTCGCTCGCTGCCTCTCAAACACAGTTATGCAAAGGCTCCACACAAAAACCTTGCTGCAAGGGAAAACAGCAGCATTTGAAAGAGGGATCCAGCTTAGCCGACTGGTGGCTTCATTTTCCACCTGAAATTGCAACTAATTAGTACAAGCTGTGAAAGTCCAAGGCATCTTGCAGCCTGCCCTCGGCGTCAGACAGTTACTGCTCTCCCGGAGCCTCCTTGACCTTGTGAGCAGAAGAGCAAAAGACCCCGCGGGGCCAGGAGCCCCAGCACGGCTGCCCCAAGGCAAGCGGAGGAGGCAGCGGCGAGAGCAGCTTCTAACAAATTAACTAAGGGCGAACAAGGACCCAGCTCTGGTCGTTTAGGTGCTTCCACCAGCTGCACCCAGCTTTGAGAAGAACGCGCAAAAGCACCTCTGAGATTTGTATTAAAAGTTTCAGCTAGAAAGGAACTTCACATGGTCTGATTTTTCAGATCTAATACATTAAAAAAGCTAATATTTTGTTTCAAGCTTTGCAAATCAGCTGTAGACATTAATACATAAAAATTTGAGTCTAAAGGGCACAGGCAGAATTAAGTTCCACTAGTCTACCACTGTATCAGAACACAATATGATCTGTTCTCCAGATTTATACATTAGCAAAGCAAAATTATGATTATGCAAATAATAAGAATGTAAATAACACACATGCAGTAAAGGGGCAGGAAATATTTCCCACGTAGTTTTTGTTCTCCCATTAAAATAGCAGCTTTCTTCGGGAATGTACCAGCAGGTACCAATAAATCCAGTCTTAAGTAGAATCGATTGTAACCTAGATGTATAAGCAGCTCAACGGTCACAAAGAACCAACAGTCTGAATTCCTGAAAATGCAGAATCAGCTCTAAGAAAAAAATGGGTTTTGGTTTTCCAGTACAAACTTTTGCTTCTTTCATAATTCAAAGCTCTTTTATAAGCAGCAATAAATAGTAATCATCTTTGTAGATTTTTGGAAAATATTTCAAAGCACTCAAGAATATGAAAACAAAACAACAACCAGAAAAAAACATGTACACCAAAAAACAGAGAATTCCCACCAATATTTTCAGGAAAGGGGAGGGAAGCTGAGTGCACCCAGACCGCTAGGTAGTTAAACGAGAAAAATCTGAAGACTGACAGTGGTACGCTCTATTGTGAGGCACTCTTTTTTAAACACATACCATGAATCTATATTTTACTTCAAAAAAGTCATAAAATTTTCCTTTTGTTCTTGGCATGCCAGCTCTATTCGCTCAATGTCCAGCCATCGGGCAGAGCTCGGTGCACAACACCGGGCACACAGAGCCTGCGAGGAGGAGCGGGCACGCGGCCGCCCGCCGCATCGGCACCGCGGGGCAAGGGCGGCTGCTCCTGCTGCTGCAAACAAGAGCATGTGGGCTGCTTCTCCCCGGGCTCTGCTGGGAACCGATCGGATTTGAGCAGCCATCGAGTATGGGGAGAGCTGAGGTGTCCAAGGCGGGTGTCACTGCGCAGCTGTAACTGCAGAAGCCTCTGCACATTCTTAGCCCTTAACCCGAGCAGCATCCAGGGGCTGGCAGACGGTCTCTGCCTCTCCAAAAAGGCTCAGGCCAGCAATCCACTTCAAACACTTGATACTTCTACTGGTGAGACTGAATATATATATATATACACACACACACACACACATACATATAAATATACACACACACACACACACGAAACACATGATTTTCTGGTTCTACCAACTTTCTTGAGACTAATGCAAACAAAATTTTAAAAAGCACAAAAATTCATCATTCAGATTGAAATGCAGGACTTCCCTCATGTCTTCTCAAAAGATGTACTCAGCAGAACTGCTTGAATTGAAACATGTAGTTTGAAGAAGAAGCTCCCAGGCCCTCTTACATAGAATCTCAAATCTTTAATTAGTGAGAGGCCAAGTTTAATGACCATAAATAGATTGCAAAGTCCAACTTCTCTGCTGGGTAAAGGCTAAAAGGGTTATCTGCTAGAGGGCCTTTTCCTCTCATTGTGTCCTGTGTTATATACATTTGACTAGACGCTCATACAATTGCAATTTAGGAAGAACTAAGAATTGGGAGATGCTTACGTTTAAATGAGATTGAGTATACAGATATGTTGCTATAAATATTCCACATTTATTCAATGAGTTACAAGTTTATAGAAAGGTTTTCCACATGAAGCAAGCTATTTCCAAGAGGCCCTATTAGGAAACCTACTACACAGGTCTCTAACAATGCTTTGACACACCAAGGCCAGTCATTTATTTCTTTTTTCCACAAAACATTTGATGGACTTTTCCGGCAGAGCTGAAAAAAGAAATATCCTTCATATTAGTATTCTTTGATCATAATCTTTCTGTACAGCCCACCTGAAGCAACAGTTAGCTTCTTTCTCTAGAAAGACACGGATTTTCACTAATAGTTCCCCCCTGCACAGAAGCGCAGCGTGTAGCGACTCTGAACTCTAATGGGCGCCTGTATTTTTAAACACACTACTAGAAAGGTTTATTCATGGTTACAGGCTGCCTACATTTTTACTTCACACTTTATGGCTCCAAGCACCCACCATTTACCTTTTTATAGACCTTGCACATGCCCAATACACTTGGGAAAGCATCTTCTTCAGATTCCCTTTCCCTTCGCCAGTTCTTCTTCTCCATTACAGAGCTTGTCTTCCACAATCAGTTTAGACAAGTTAGCCATGCTGAAATACTCATCCCTGTAATTACAAGTTTTAATGTCTCAGTAATCCCTTACACCAACTGCTTTCCGGCCCCTGCCCGGCAGCAGTCTGGGAGCATTTCCCTCAAGGCCTCCAGGAGCTCAGAGGGGGATTACAGGGCGCTGGGACTCGCACAAAGTGGCCTGGCTGCCACTCGGGCACGGCAACGGGGACAGGGAGGCTGCTCTGGACAGTGGCTGGGAGCACCCAAGCTTCAGTCGAGATTAATTCCTTCCCCCTCTCCAAAATAACACATTCATTATAAAATAACACATTCATTATAAAATAACACATTCATTATAAAATTTTGTATTTAAGATCTCACTGATAGATATTTCGTATCACTGTCATTCACTTGGTGCATTCTAGGCCTATTTGGGTAAGAATAGGTCCAAATTAAATTAGGGAGGGGGGCAGACAAGCATGTGGAGCATCGCGACACACACAAACAACCTGGTTATTGCTGTGCTTCCATGGGGCCTTTAGCCCACCGGGTATGGCAGAGCACAGGACTGCCCTTTCCTGCACCTCAGGGATGGCTTCCACCTCTGCGGAGCAAGGAACAGCAACAGATAACCCATCTTCTTCCACATTAAATTCCATGATCTTCTCAGACCCAAATCACTGGCTCAAGCTGCTGATTTCCTCAAGGAAAGCAAGGCGATTTTGTGTTCATTTAGATGTTATTTAACACTTGTCTTTTTTTTTCCCGCTATAAATATTCCCATTTATAAAACCTGCCACATAGAAGGGGACCTCTGGGAGGGGGACAGCAACGTCTCTCCCATCTACACCGACTTATGCACATTTTGGAGGCCCAGGTTTCTGCAGGAGATAAAGATTGCAGGAGACAGTGGAGGGGAACCACACACAAACACTTCCTTCCTACTTCCCCCCCTTTTAAGATCATTTTTCAAAGGTCTTTGGAAAGGAAAGGCTGCAAAACCTCCAAATACAATTACAGGTTCCAAGAGGGGCAGGCAGCAGTCACAAGGAATTTGAGAGCAAAGAGTGGTTTCTAAAAATATTTCTCCAGTTTCAAAACATGGCACGCTGGAAAACAGGAACTAGCACTGACAGCATCACCCCCTAAGAGGGAACAGGGAGGCAAAAGAAACTTCTCAATTAGAGGAGCTTGTTACCGCTGAGGGATGAGCCGCATCTCTGACCTCTCCTCTGCTCTCTTCCATGTGGCTTCCAGCATCTTGTCCTGGTAGTACAGGCTACTACAGGCTATGGCATAGGCTGCAGTACTATAGCATAGTAGTATAGGCTATATATATAACCTGTTGGGAGGCTAAGGCAAACGCAAGCTGCAGACACCGCTGTGTCCTAGCACGAGCCTGCGGTACCTTCACTGCATGGTGCCTTCTCAGAGTACCTCCCCTCCAGGCAGTAGCTCTGAAGAGCTTCAGCTCTTCGAGCTCCCAGACGTTGGCTTTGGGAAAACAGAGCCACCTGAGAGCTGCTGTGAAGTTACCTCCCTGTGAGGAGCGTGCCCAGAGTTTCCTGGAACGTGCGCTGGACAGACGGTGCTTTGAAAGACGTCTTTGTTTCCTTGAGAATCTCTTCTGATTTCGTTTCACTTACACAGCCAGCCACACTATAATTAACAGAGGAAACCAAAGGTATACTGGGTATCACCCTCACTCACTTCCCTAAATGTTTTTGAATATGTAAGTGTTAATATCCACTACTCATCTTAGTAAGGAAGGCTATAAGGAAATAGCAAGTCCAGTCTATGATTAGGCAAAAACTGTCAAGGCGATTAGCTAAAGTTTCCCAGTAATACATACAGGAACATGCAGGAAAGTACTTGTAGGATTAGGCAGGTATAGAATTTGCAACAAACATAAGTGGCTTTTGTCCCACACAGAAAATTTTTATAAGAGGCAAAACAAGCTTTGAGGCTCTTTTCTCCTTTAGACACACTTTACTCTTCAGAAAAAGTCAACCATGCGCAGCAAAGAGTAGCTACTGCCACAGTAATGGAAGGCAGTTAAAACACAGTTATTTCAAGATATCTAACAAATATCCACCCAGAAAGTGTCTAATGTCTCTTCATCCCTGCTAAATCATCTGCCGTAAAGAAAAGCACCTCTTCATCCAACCCCCAAGGTGGATGACCACGCAGCTCAGACAGACACTGTGAATGAAGTTTGTCTAAAACACCAACGGAGTATTTTAAAATAGCACCCTGCAGGGCTGCTCTGAATGAACCAAATCCAACACTAGCCAGAGCTTAGCACTGATCTACAAAGTGCCCCTTTCCTCAGGGAGCCAAAAGCCTTTTGAAAAAGCAGCAAGAATCTTGTGTTTCCTTAACCTTTCTAATATTGTAAAGCCGTGAAACAAAAACAAATTGCAAAGGACCAAAGAGTCATCGCACGCTGTAATTTTCAGATATGACTGATTTTGTCTTGAGGCCAGAGAACAATTGCACATACATAATTTAGTACCTGGATATAGGAGACCTCATTTCTCAGTCCTTCGAGAAAGATCTTTCTGTTGCCAGAGGGTGAGAGGAGCAGTGGGAAAGTATCTGGAACTAAGGGAGTGCAGCTCATAACGGAGACGTGTTTTGGGGGTCAGGTATGAGGAGGAGGAGAATATTTCCCTAGGGAAAATAATTCTTTTCAAAAGCTTTCCAGCAAATGTCACAACAGGGAAAACATTCTCTTTGGGGACTGACAATATGGAGATCAACACTGCAATTTTGACAAAGCAATTTTTATTTACCCATTAAAAATAAAAACAGCTGAAGTGTCTCTTTTTTTTTTCCAAATAGCGCAAATATGTCTACAAGCTTATAGTATGATTCATTTCTTTGAATACAGCAGATATTTTTCCTTTTGACTCCTAATGTTCTACCATCTTTCTTGACTTACCAGTCCTTCAAGCTCATTTTCTATGAGCAATTACAGGAATTTCCACATTTCCTATTACAAGTTTATAGCTCACTTCTCCCCTAACAAGGCAAATTAGAATTCCTCGAAAGAATCCTCATCTTATTGACATACACTCTTTGCATAATTCAAGAGAGGCTAAAGCAACTTCCTTTATGGCTTCTACTCCACGGTATCAAAGCACGTTGCTAATAGAATTATTTGTTATTTTCCCTAAAATAATGGAATACTTTCTAGTGAAATGAGGAGGTCACTTTGGAAAGCTGTTTTGTTTTGAAAGTGTTTGCCTACACAATTTTCTTGGATTTGTCAAGCATTACAAGAATGAGCCACATACAGCATTTCTCATAGATAAATCAGTTAAATGTACAAAAGTTTCACAGCCAAAGCTAAGATGTAGAAACATTGGCTGAAAAACAAACAAAGAACTACAGTATTGCACATTCTCACTGAGGATATCAATTTCAATTAAAAATATATATATTTAAACAGAAATAAGGACAAATATGGCTAAGTCAAGTAAAAAAGATAAAAATACATTTCCATAGCTCTAACAAAATGAGATTAGGAGGAGTTGGTCCCTCTGAAAATAGCCCCTAAAGGGGCAGCATGTGAGAGATGCACAGCACAGCCAACAGTACAGAGAAAGTAGGCCAGGTCCTGGTACTCATCCCCTCCTGTGAAAGGTGCAAGGAGCAGGCACTGCAGCTGAAAGGGCAGCAAGTTAAAAATGCTAACAGGAAAACTCTTTTCCATGCAGAAATTTCTCTTCACACATTAGTGTAATTGTGCAAGACCTACAGAAGGAAAGCGCTTGCCAAAAAGCCCAAGAAGAACTAGGTATTTACAAGGGCAGCTGAGATCACCAGGACCAGCGTTTGGAACAGGAAATACTTGGGAAGGAGGCAAAGCCACAAGCCCAGCCCTGCTGCAGGTTCTGCAGCTCACGAGAAGCTCCTTTCTCCCCTTCCACTGCAGCGAGGCAGCCCGGCCCCTCTGGAAGGGGTCACTCCAATCAAAAGTGTTTTTTGTATTTTTGCAGATGGACCATAGCCTCTTTTGCACAAGAATTAAGTTGTAAAATAGAAAGTTATTAGGATAGAAAGCTCATCCATTTTAATTCAGCGCTGAAATATTATTTTATTTCAGCCCAATTAATCTGTTTTCAGATAATAGTTTCACCAGTATTGCAGCTTCGTTGCGTGCTTACTTTACTTTACTTTTTCAATATCCATTTCTTACAGTTACACATAGGCAGAGAATTCAGGTCCTTTGTGGTATTGCGAAAGAAACAAAACTTCTAGTAATTTTCTAACTAGATACTATTAAATTTTAGATTTATGTGTCTAAACAAAATAAATGCAATGGGTGATAAATAAAACAAAGTTATATCTTGCCCTCTTAGCTAGACAAATTCATTTAATCTTAATTTAATGAGCATATATTTAGTTAATAAACCATTTGTATGACATAGCTTCATTAATACCTTGTGAACTGTCAGGAAAGGTAAAAAACAGATAAACCTGGTTGTTACAAGATCTTTAAATTTTTTTAATCTTTAAATCCTAAGTCTTTAGCCTTATACTCTTGGCATTTTAGACAAAATACAAGTATTAATGTTTTCCTACAGGCCTACATTTTGAAGTAGAGCAGTCTGTATATAAAACACTGAGGAACTATTAATATTCTAGACGTCCACTATATCCTGCCTGATCTTTCCTCATTTTGGTTAATTTAAAGCAATTAACTGCTGTTCCAAAACCAAGCCTGTAGCCCAGGAACAATGCATAAAGGAATTATACCCTGCAGGTTAAAACTGATGAGATACAGTACGTCACTTAACCTGGCTATTTGTTTGAAACAAAATTTATATTAAGTTTCTGCAGTTAAGCTTGTTCCATCAAAAATGAAATCAATTTTCAAAAAATTTGAACGATATTGAACTAAACAGAAGAAATATTGTTAAAAGATGAATAGCTATGGGAGAGTTATGTGCTGAAGTTCATTTATTATACATTATGCTAAGATTTAGAAGGTTGTCACTTCCATAAAACTCAAAATTAATATTTTACATGGCGTTAACTCAAAGAATTCACTAGCAACATTTAAAATGAGATCTCAGATATCACCTAGGTGTTCAATATATATTTTAACAGCATACATTATGCTGCAGTTCAGCCTATATGAACTACAGCTGCCATAATTATTGGTTTGATCAGAATCCACCCCCCAGTGCCTCATTTTGAACTCCCTAGGCACATCCTGAATAAATCCCCAGACACCCCCAGCTATCTATTGTATACAGGGTTGATACCCTGCATTTTTATTGTCTGGCTTCACCTCTACTTTCATCCTAAAGCATATTACAATATTCCTCCCAGAATTTAACAAAAATACGACATTAAATATGCCCAAGATCATGAGAAATCATTTCCACCAAAAGATTCATACAAAATCCCATAGTTTAACTAGCATGAAGAACATAGTTGGGTAGTGCAAGTAGCCCCACAGCCCCCAGGTCACCTGTTTGTTGAGTTTGTGATCAGGGTCACACAGAACGACTCCCCTTTGAGGGGAATTCAGAGTTTGGATTTGCTTGGTTTGTAACGAGGAGCTCCCGCCGCTGGAAGATCAGAATGGTGAAGTCACTCCGAGTTCTGGAATCAGTCCTGGCTCAGCAGAACAGGACCCCTCAACCTAAGGCACGTGAGAGATGGACCCGAAAGGGGCCCTCCAAACGGCACCTCGCTGGGCAGCAGTGGCACGCGCCACCTCCGGTCGCGCTGGATTTCAGCGCTGTACGGATCCTTTCACACAGGCTCTGGAGAGTCTCTCTCCACCTCTTGAGTCACATCCTCCCTGCTCTTATCCTTAATAAGGCACCTCTGTTTCTCAAGGTAATTTTCATCCAATACTTTAGATGAATATTTCCTCAATTAAAGCACAAAGGAGAGGAGTGCCGCTCCTACCCGCTTGCTCACAGCGCCTCAGATGAGGGAAGAACACACTCAGTTCCTCCAGGGCACTGGAAGGAGAAGCCATAGTAATTGGGTAGAGTTAAAATACTCAGCTGCTCAACTTTTGTGAACTGCTGTCAGAAGTTACACGTATTTTTAGCAGCTCCTTTGTAAGTGTAAAATTTCCAACTTCCAAGCAAGTTCAGGCATTTCATTTCTTTACCAAGCTGAAATAAAATAAAATAAAAAGTTGTTCTCTCTTTGAGAGGCAGTAAGATGGCAACAGAATTTTTTTTCTTGGTATGCAGAATATGTGAACACCAACTCTGTGCTAAAAGTAAAACTAAATTAAAATACGCTTAGACTAAATGATGGCTTATGGTGAATACATTAGAGAGAAGTACCAAGGTTCAATCTAGGCCTGCTGAAAGGGAAGGAGACAGGGCAACGTTAAACCCAGAGGAGCAGCGCAAGAGGCTGGCGAGGGACAGGACGAGGCGCTGTGCTGCTTTCAGAGAGATGTGGTCTGTTAAAGCATTTTCACTTTTTAATTACGTTTAGGAGCTTTTGAAAAATGTATCCCCTTTCACATAGTTGGAATGAAATCAGACGATTAAACCTTTCCTTTTAACACTTCCTTTCATTCTTTGTATCATTTTTCTTTAGCTTATGAGGTGGCAAAAAAATCAACATTCTCTCACTTTTATTAAATGTTCTCGAAATGGCACACCAATAAAGCTGAAAATATCTTCTTTCCAAGAACAGCCTCTGCCACAGCAACTCTTCAAAATCACCGAGGGGAATTTTTCAGCTCAGCTCCTATTATCACCTCTGGAGACTGGCTGATATTACTAAGAGAAAAATAGATCCCCAAGACAGTAGGAAAAAATGGCATTTCCACAGTTTTCAAGGAAGTTTTAATATTCTACAGCAATTTGTTACGTTATAAACCCAAGAGGCAGCATTACAAGTAAATGTTTGTTTAAAAGTTTAATAAGCATTTGAAACAAAACCTTTCTAAGAAAGAAAACAGTTCTCATTTTCAAAGGACAAAAATACAGCTAGAGTCGCTGAAAACTATACTTCACAGTACACACAAAAAATAATTCAATGCCTTTTTTTTTCCCTCTCTAAATAAAAAAAGAAAAAACAGAATTAGATACGGGAGCTGTATTAAGAATCCTGCTAGTATCAGCCATCAGCTGATTACCTACAGCTGAAGATAACTAATAAATTCTGCGGAATATTACACATTCTTTGCAGAAATAAAGCAATTCTTCACAACACAGTTAAATGTAAATTGCTAAATTACCTTTATTGCTCATATTCCTTGACTAGTACTGCTCCCCTTCGTTTTACGCTGAAAGTCTATCTGAAATTAGTCAAACGTCTTTTGGCAAAATTTCAAGTATTATGAAATTGTGATTCAGAAATTCAGAAAAGGCAAAAAAAAATAAAAAGAAAAAAGTATGCACCAAAAAAACCCCAAAACTTTTAAAAACTGAGTTTGGTATAATCACTTCAACTTATACAGTTTCTAAAATAATCTCTTGGGTTGTTTCATGTTATTTTATTCTGCTATTCGTAGCAGAAGGAAGCTTTCCTGGGAGCAGAGACATGCCTTTCAGCTGCAGATTTATAACACCCATGTGCTGCTTTTTACCATCTCATCTGATACAATGCCTTTAAATTTTTAATAGTAGCTTATAGAATAATTAAATACTCTCATTACTTTTTTTTTTTCTCCCAGGCACAAGAAATACATTTCTGCAGACCACAAAATGTGATGCAGTTGTTTAACATAAACATTCAAACACTTTAGAAAAATTTAGCTGGAGATACTGAAGCTGAAGATAGAGCTGAAGTAGCTGCCCAGCTTATAAGAGATGGAAGGAAAGGGAGCGCAGGCAGCTTCCTAACCCCCGGGACCACCTGAGCACATCAAAATTGAGAGTGTGCTCACTCCAACGTAACTGACATGCGTGTTTTTTCTTCACCTGTGAGAAAAAGGACCTGTGATGTCACTACAGTGCCTCATCTACACATTTCTTGAACACAGACAGGGATGGTGACTCCACCACTTCCAGGGGGAGCCTGTTCCAAAGTTTGACTACTTTTTCCATGTAAAGATCTTTCCTAATATCTAACCTATTATCTAACCTGAACCTCCACTGATGTAACTTGAGGCCATTTCCTCCTGTCCTGTCAGTAGTTATTTTAGAGGTGAGATCAACCCTCGTCTCACTACAACCTCCTCTCAGGTAGCAGTAGAGGTCTCCCCGAGTCTCCTTCACACTGGCTGCAGACCCCGCTGTGGTGCTGTGCAGCACACGGGGTTCAAGGAGAGGGTGGCTGAGCGTTGGAGAGCCTTGAAGATCCACGGGGTGCTCCTCGCGCTGCAGCCAAGGCTTCTGCGGTGACCGGAGCTGCTCCGAGTGCGGCAGGTAGTGTGAGAGGGGCCTGGGCTGCTGGGGTGGCTTGGAGCTGCCAGCTCTTCTCCTGCCAGGGTGCCAGGGCCCATCGCAGCAGAAAGCAAAACCTTCCCCTTCCCCTCGTTGGATGTGGGGATATCTTGCCCAGATACCCCACCTGCCCAAGGGAAGCCTTCCCGGAGGAAGCCTAGCACAGCAGGGCTGCAGGGGACCCTCTGCACAGCCACCTTGCCAACAGGGCTCCTGGGGGTTTTCTCCGCCCTGACAGAAAAGATTTGCGAACTCGGGAGAGCTGCAGCTGGGCAGCTTCTCTGGTGCCTCTTTCTCCGCCCACATGGCTGCTCACAACTGTGCCCCCTTCTCTGGCAGGGCTCGGCCTCGGCAGCAGAAGACTCTCCGGAACACAGCAGCTTTTCCCCAGGAGCCGCTGTGAGCCAGGTGCCTGGGGCAATGCAGCCAAGCACCTCCAGAGAGGAGATGTGCCCCATCTGCCTGGGCACAGCGAGACCTCCCGCCTACCTGCCCGCCTGCCTGCACCAGTTCTGCCTCGGTTGCATCCGGCAGTGGTCGGCCACCAAAGCCGAGTGCCCACTCTGCAGGCGGCCATTTGATAGGATCCTCTGCTGGGTGCCAGGGAAAGACACGGTGCAGGAGCACCACGTTGAAGGCCGCCAGCACCAGGACTCTGGGACGCCCCAGCCCCGAGGAAGACTGCCAGCGTGGCTGCTGTTGAGGAGGCAGCACAGGCGACGGCGATCACGCACGCGCCATCACAGTAGCCCCTCCGTGCTCCTTCATGGCCGTGGTCCCACAGGGTCGCGTGAGAGGACACGCAGCATGTCCACGAGGCAAGATGGTGACAGCCAACGTCCAGCTCGGCTCCAGAGGGCCAATATCTCCTTCCTGCGGATGGCCAGCACCGAGCAGCAGGGCTCAGGGGACCACTGCCACCGAAGACATGGGAGCTCGTAGCTCTGCGTGTGGATGCCAGGCGTTTGGGGAGGACTCAGTGGTGACACCAGTAAGGAGGCCAAGAAAGCTGGCACTGCTCCTGCCCAAGACACCGAGCGGCAGATGATGGCAGCGAAGCTCCTGCAGTCCTGCGTGCAAGGACTAGGTTCTGATCATGTTTCAGATCTTTTTCCTGAGCAAAAATTAAAATCTTTGAGTCACTGAAAAACTTAAAATAAGTCTGTAGCAAAATTTCTTCACATCCTTTATTCCTTAGATTATACCTAGAATATTTTATCCTATAACAACATCATATAACCCTAATAGAAAGAAAAGCTTCTAAGTAGCAGTTAGTCTGCTGAACTCTCTACAGAATTACAACTGATCATAGATACACAACACCCTATTTCACCATGTCTAATTTTTTGGGGGGTGGTTTCTTCCCCAATTTAACAAGTTTCCATACTGCAGACTGAAAACGTTGGAGGAATGACAGCTCCTCCATGCAAGCCAGGCTCCGCGACATGAAAAAAAAGCCTTCCCCTTTCATAGAATCATTATGGTAGGAAAAGACCTCCAAGATCATCGAGCACAACCGTAAGCCCTCAACACCCTACCTGCTAAACCATGTCCCTAAGTGCCTCATCTACATGTTTCTTGAATGCTGCCAGAGAAGGTGACTCTTCCCTGGACAGAGACTGTTCCAATGCTTGACTACTCTTTCCATGTAAAAATTTTTCCTAATGTCTAACCTGAATCTCCCTTGGTGCAAGTTGGGTCCTGTCCTATCAGTAGTTATTTTGGAGATGAGATCAACCCTCGTCTCACTACAACCTCCTCTCAGGTAGCAGTAGAGGTCTCCCCGAGCCTCCTCCACACTAAATAAATCCACAGCTCCCTCAGCAACTTTTTATAAAGCCTGTGCTCCAACCCCTTCGCCAGTTTTGTTGTTCTTCTTTGGACATGTTGCAGCACCTCCAGGTCTTTCTTGTAGTGTGAGGCCCAAAACTGAACACGATATTTGAGGTGCAGCCTCACAAGCGCCAAGCACAGGGGGATGATCACTTCCCAGGTCCTGCTGGCTATGCTGCTCCTGATACCAGCCGTTGGCTGGCTATGCTGCTCCTGATACCAGCCGTTGCTGTTGGCCTTCTTAGCCTGGCACCTGGGCACACTGCTGGCTCATGTTCAGCCGGCTGTCGACCAACACCCCCAGATCTTTTTCTGTCACACAGCTCTCCAGCCGCTCTGTCCCAAGCCTGTAGTGCTGCAGGGGTTGTTGTGACCGAAGGGCAGGACCCGGTGCTTGGCCTTGTGGAACCTCATACAGTTGCTGTCAGCCCACTGATCCAGCCTGTCCAGATCCCTCTACAGAGCCTTCCTACCCTCAAGCAGATTAATTCTTTCTTACAGCTTGGTGTCATCTGCAAATTTGCTGAGGGTGCACTCAATCCCCTCATCCGGATCATCAATAAAGATATTAAAGAAGAGCAGCCCCAACACTGACCCCTGGGGAACACCACTCATGACCGGTCACCAGCTGGATTTAACTCCATTCGCCACCCCTCTCTGGCCTGGCCATCCAGCCAGTTCTTCACCCAGCAAAGAGTATACCTGCCTAAGGCACGAGCTGCCAGCTTCTCCAGGACAAGGCCCTGAGCTGACCCTTCTTGCAGATGGGTGTCACACTGGCAAGTCTCCAGTCATCTGGGACTCCCCAGTTGACCAGGATTGCTGATAGATGATGGAGAGCGGCTTGGAGAGCGCTTCTGCCAACTCCCTCAGAACCCTTGGGTGGCCCCTATCTGGGCCAGCAGGCCTGTGGGTGTCCAAGTGGAGCAGGAGATCACTGACTGTTTCCTCCCGAAATGGCTAAAAGTATTATTGGTGGCTGAAAGTATTATTACGGTGGCTAAAAGAGAGGCTCTGTGCCTGGGCTACAAAGGCAGGGCCTGGCAAAGCGCACAGGCACTAGAACATGGCCCCACTTTCCCCAGTCATCCCAGGGACCTGAACAACGCACAGCTCCTCCATCAAGCAGCAGCACCCACTAAATCCAGTCCCAGCTGCCATATGCCCCATGGAGACAGAACAGGAAATAGGGAAGGCACAGAAATTTGCAGCAGGCCACCCGAGACTCTTAGCATATCGTACGACCCAGGGGGCCTGTGATGTCACCAGAGCTGTCCTGTGGCGCCTGTGACACTGCACCTCTAAGGCAGCTGCAGAGTCAGGTTCTGCTCACTTTACCCCACGCCTGCGTTCAGGGGGCAGGCGAGGCAAGGAGCCGAGGGCCCCTCAGGGCTGTGCTCTCACGGCCGGGGCATTGCTTGGCAGCGAGCAGCAGTTCAGCTTGGCTGAAGTGTGGGCTGCAGACCCCACTGTGGTGCTGTGCAGCACACGGGGTTCAAGGAGAGGGTGGCTGAGCGTTGGAGAGCCTTGAAGATCCACGGGGTGCTCCTCGCGCTGCAGCCAAGGCTTCTGCGGTGACCGGAGCTGCTCCGAGTGCGGCAGGTAGTGTGAGAGGGGCCTGGGCTGCTGGGGTGGCTTGGAGCTGCCAGCTCTTCTCCTGCCAGGGTCCCAGGGCCCATCGCAGCAGAAAGCAAAACCTTCCCCTTCCCCTCGTTGGATGTGGGGATATCTTGCCCAGATGCCCCACCTGCCCAGGGGAAGCCTTCCCGGAGGAAGCCTAGAACAGCAGGGCTGCAGGGGACCCTCTGCACAGCAGGGCTGCAGGGGACCCTCTGCACAGCCACCTTGCCAACAGGGCTCCTGGGGGTTTTCTCCGCCCTGACAGAAAAGATTTGCGAACTCGGGAGAGCTGCAGCTGGGCAGCTTCTCTGGTGCCTCTTTCTCCGCCCACATGGCTGCTCACAACTGTGCCCCCTTCCTCTGGCAGGGCTCGGCCTCGGCAGCAGAAGACTCTCCGGAACACAGCAGCTTTTCCCCAGGAGCCGCTGTGAGCCAGGTGCCTGGGGCAATGCAGCCAAGCACCTCCAGAGAGGAGATGTGCCCCATCTGCCTGGGCACAGCGAGACCTCCCGCCTACCTGCCCGCCTGCCTGCACCAGTTCTGCCTCGGTTGCATCCGGCAGTGGTCGGCCACCAAAGCCGAGTGCCCACTCTGCAGGCGGCCATTTGATAGGATCCTCTGCTGGGTGCCAGGGAAAGACACGGTGCAGGAGCACCACGTTGAAGGCCGCCAGCACCAGGACTCTGGGACGCCCCAGCCCCGAGGAAGACTGCCAGCGTGGCTGCTGTTGAGGAGGCAGCACAGGCGACGGCGATCACGCACGCGCCATCACAGTAGCCCCTCCGTGCTCCTTCATGGCCGTGGTCCCACAGGGTCACGTGAGAGGACACGCAGCATGTCCACGAGGCAAGATGGTGACAGCCAACGTCCAGCTTGGCTCCGGGGGGCCAATATTTCCTTCCTGCGGATGGCCAGCACCGAGCAGCAGGGCTCAGGGGACCACGGCCACCAACGACATGGGAGCTCGTAGCTCTGCGTGCGGACGGCAGGCCTATTGGGGAGGACTCAGTGGTGACACCAGCAAGGAGGCCAAGAGAGCTGGCACTGCTCCTGCCCAAGACACCGAGTGGCAGATGATGGCAGTGAAGCTCCTGCAGTGCTGCATGCAAGGACTGGGTTCTGACCACATACATAACTCCAATCTTCCAACCCTATTTCACCATGTCTAATTTGCTTTTTGGGGCTTCTTCCTCTGGGGAGGAATAACCCCAGACACCAGTACAGGCTGGGAACCGACCTTCTGGAGAGCAGCTCTGCGGAGAAAGACCTGGGCGTCATGGTGGATGATAAGTTGACCATGAGGCAGCAGTGTGCCCGCGTGGCCAAGAAGGCCAATGGGATCCTGGGGTGCATTAAGAAGAGCGACTCCAACAGGTCGAGGGAGGTGATCCTGCCCCTCTACTCAGCCCTGGTGAGGCCACATCTGGAGTATTGTGTCCCGTTCTGGGCTCCACAGTACAAGAGGGATGTGGAGCTGCTGGAGAGAGTCCAGCGCAGGGCCACAAGGATGATCAGGGGCCTGGAACATCTGCCCTATGAGGAGAGGCTGAGGGAGCTGGGCCTGTTCAGCCTGGAGAAGAGAAGGCTGAGAGGGGATCTAATCAGTGTATATAAATACCTCAAGGGAGGGAGTGCAGAGGACGGTGATGGCCTCTTTTCAGTGGTGGCCACTGATAGGACTAGAGGAAATGGCCGGAAACTGAAACACCAAAAATTCCATAGGAACTTAAGGAAAAATTTCTTAACAGTGAGGGTGACAGAGCACTGGAACAGGCTGCCCAGAGAGGTTGTGGAGTCTCCTTCTCTGGAGATCTTCAAAACCCGCTTGGATGCAGTCCTGTGCCACGTGCTCTAGGTGTCCCTACGTATGCAGGGGGGTTGGACTAGATGAGCTCTAGAGGTCCCTTCCAACCCTAAGCATTCTATGATTCTATGATTCCTCATGTTAACAAGTTATAACTTATCGAGGCCTAGCCTCCTCTAGCGAAACCAAAGCTCCTTCAGCACTGTGTAGATGCGAGAGCAGATACTGCAATATAATCCGACACCAGGACATTTGTTTGTCTGAGTTTTCATTCTTAGATTTCCATGTTGTCAAAATGGAAGAGAAGGATATTGCCAGTTAAGTAACCTAATTTTACTGGAGCAATGTCTGAGCTGGAGTAGATTGTTGACTGTTTTAATATTTTAATCATTTAACAAGCACAGCTATTTTTGAGTACAGTTGTATTTTAGAGCTTCCTCGTGCAAGTTTTTATGCATTATTAATGCTTTAAATTATCTGTGAGGTTACTTAGAAACTCTCTTTTATACAAAAATATGCAAAGTAAGAGCTACTTGACCTCTGTAAAGGTCAGAAGAAAGTACTAAGTATTAAAAGAATAAAAAATAAGTACGCTGCATTTCAATTCATTATCTGAAGTATCTCCAAGTATTTTGCCTATACAAACCTAGGAAGAAAGCAATACTCTTCACAACTAAGAACACAATGAAAAGATTCATTAATTTGCTGCATGTCATAAAGCAAATTGAGGAATAGCTAGAAATAGAACATGATTTTCCTTATTCCCATCCCTTGCCCTGTATATTATTCCATAATTACTAGAATAAAAATATATTGCAAGAAATTCATGGCTGACAGCAGCTGGAAGGTAATTAAAGGAGATAAATGAACAATACAAATCCCACAGTGAAGTCCTTAAATACTTCTTTAATCCCTAAAGAAATATATTTGACTTTTGTTAAAATTAAAGCAGCAACTAGAGTTTTTGCCTCCATTAAATATTGAAACAAGAAGTCTGTGATAAGTATTTTAAGGTTTAAACATTAGTCACACATTACACAACTCCCTACTTGGTCTATGGTTATCTAGAGCCACAGAGCAGGGCAGCTATAAGTAGCTTCCCAAGATCAGTCTTCTACAAACATTTTCTTTGCTAAGGGCAAGATTTCAAACTGTTCTAAAACTTGGGTTAAATTTATATAAAATATTTAAAATATAGTAGAAAATGCATCAATATATGTGTATATACACATACAGGCAGCACATATGTGTATACACATCACCCTAACCCTTCTTTCAACTTCTTTGTTTCAACTACTGTAAAATTTGACAGGATCCTGCCCAAGCCTTTTATCTGGACCATTGATTCTCAGAACTCCTGTGAGGCTTTTGGACAGCCATACTCCTCTTACCTCCAGAGTAAGGAGGCACATCCAGAGTGGAGTTAAAGACTCCAAAAGAAGCTAGTCACCTGGAACACCTCTGAGAGTTTTCTCTCCTGTTTGCTAAAACCAAATCCAAAGGTTTGCTAAAACTGAAATGGTTGCACCATGGCATCTTCTGCACCGTGAATCCTGGGCTGCAGAGTCAACTCCAAAAAGATTATGAGAAACAGGCTGGCCGAGATATTCCAATAATTGCAAAGAATTTTTTCCTTTTTTTTTATTAGGAGTAAGTGCTTGCTGTTTTCTGCACTTGCCACTCCAGAGATCTTTGCATACAGATCTTTAGGGTGCTAACATGATATTTGGTTCAGTGTACGATTTAGGTAAGACTGCTGAAATTTCTCTATGATTAACAAACTCAGTCTCTCAGATGCATTCTGTACAATCAAGAGTAACGGACGTTCAGTGACTTATACCAACATCTTTGCAACCTGAAGACAAGGCAGGGTGGCGAAGAGGTAAACTAGCATCTTCGGGGTCCTGCTGACCACCTCAGGTGGAGCTGCGCCAAATGTAACTTCAGAGTTGTTCTGCATCTCTTCTGTGAGGAAGGATGACACCAGCTGTCACAAGGCACTATTGACGGATTGGCAAACTGACCGACAGTTGTAAGACACTAAGAAACACTCGTTTTCACATAATGATGTTATGAGGCACAAAAGACTAAGATAGCTGGAATAAATTCTTCCATCTTGCTACTGATTTGTAGCTCCTTACTCCCACAAAATAAAGATATCTCATCTAGCTCGCTTCAAACATAACATTTCTAGTTTAGAAAGTTCTAATTTTACTCTTACAAATGCAGTTAAAGAAATTCAGCATGATTACACACAAACTCTCATTGCACAGATTTACAAGAAAGGTACTTAAGCAGATAAAAGGTTCATGGTTAACTCTATATAATCCCTTTACCATGACTTTTGCTGAAGTCAAATCAGTTCAAGCATAAACATATACACATCCATTTCAGAAGCAGGGAACACAAAGCAAATTTTCATGGCAGCCTGGCAATTAGACAGCAGTTCTGGTTTTTTGTAAAAAGTGATGAAATAGCATAACACTGTCCTCAAACTTAAGTTTTATTTCAGGGGCGCTTAGCCTTAAAACAGAGGTGTATGACAGTAACAAGCATTACATTTGTCTAACTTTATTTATATCTTTGAATGGAAAAGTTCTATCATGAAAGTCTCATAAAACCAGACAAATCAAGAGACTAAAGATACAGGAACTCCAGAGGTGTTCTTAATAAATAAATCTCAAAATTTAAGGAGCTCCAAAGCTTGAAAGTTCAGCTTGAAATACAACATTAAGACAGGCTACAATACATTTATTTAATTTTCAATTCAATAATATTGAAATATTTCAATATAGCATCACAGTATTTTATCTTAAGACTTAAGTTTTGAACTTCAAGTATGAATACCTATAGTGAGTATATTTAAGTACTACAGATTCTGAAGCAGACCTGGTTAGAGTAGCAGTTCAGAAGCTGCAAGTTAAATAAATGCCTCTCTGCTTGCTTAGAGAATTTTGCAGGAATGGGTAAGCCTATGCTTATACTGCCTATTTGACTCAACCAAAGCAAAACTCAGATCTATTTTAATTGCAACTAACATACAAATATTATGCCAATGAATTTCTTACATTTGAACAAAGGAAGTTATGAATTTACTGTATTTTGCACTTTAGTTATATTTTTAAGGTGCCTAACCCTAAGTTGGCCATTCTCCAAGAACAGCCGCCGTACAATTAGCAATTAAGAGCTGAAGAAAATTTCTGAGGAAGGGAAAAAAAATGTTGTTTAGGAAGGGCGAGTAAGGTGCGGCACCTCCCTATCTTAGAAAGCCTTACAGAACGAAAGACTTGCCAACACGCAGGGAAAAGGGAACTTTATATTGCATGGAGCAGGAAGAGAAACAAAGAGCCCATTAAAATCTGCCCTCTATTCACACTTCTCTGCAGAAAGCAGCAGCAAAGTTTAAAAATAGAAATAGTGACATTTCTTCAATGATATGCTATATACTTGGCTGGGTAAATGGCTACTTTAAACACAAACTCTGTTCTGTGGTTCTGCAAAGAATGCACACATTGCATATGTTCCTTCCCAAGCAGCTCAAAAATTTAGGACAGCTTCCATGTTTCATGGATAAATATTCCAGTTCAATACACAGAGCAATGTGTACTGTATCAGAACAATTGCTCTCTGCAAAGAATTTGTAAAGACAGAGACTGGCATTTATACTTCCATAAGATAAAGGCGCTCTCATATCTTACAGAAATATTGGCAGAGATTAAATAAATCCAGACAGGGCAGGCATCTACCAGGGCTGATCTGTATTAGAGTTCCCATTTGCAAGACACAAAGAATCTAGTTCATTTTTGTCAATGATTTGACTCATTATAGGCTACAAGTCCAGTCCAAAAAAAGAAAATAAATCAGTACTATACGTACATCCAGACAGCAAGAAATGCTGGACGCATTGGAAAAATTATTCTCTTTGGCTGTTCTTACTAAGTGGCAGATAGCAGTCTCCTCTTTTCAGGGAAATAAACGTAGAAGCAGTCTAATTTATAAACAAACCTTCAAATTCATTTTTAGGAGTTTTAGAAGTAGATCAAGCAGTCATTCCAATTAGCTGAGAGGTCACTGCATTTTCCCTAGTCTTTGTAGATCCTTGTTTCCTTTTTAATAGCCTGCTTTCATGACTTAAAGTACTTGTGGCTAACATTATACATTAACATTATAGCATTATATATACTTACATGTGTATATATGTCACAACAACTCATTAATACTAAAAATCAAATTATGCAAATAAGAAATTGCCTACTAGCTACCAGAAAAGCTGCCCATTATAAGTTACAGTACTATACTAAAATGTTTTGTTAAAGCAGAACAGCATCTACATTAAGTAAAACTAGTTCTGAATTGTTTTGAAGATCTAGTCTTATTGATCCATTTCTTTCTAAGAATTAGGTATGACCGATATTCTTATGTGTTTGTTGTGTTGCAGTAACACACCACAGCCTCCTTTCTGTTGCTATGCATTTATATAAATGTAAGTCTCTTCAAAGTCTCTTCACTTGCACTTCTTCAGGTTTGCAAAGCTTTGACAAAGAACAAAGTTTGCTCCTCTACATTCACTAACTTCACTCTAGCTAACTGGAAATTCTAACAGCATTTTGCCTTATATGAAAAATGGGAAGGTGAGCAAGCGTTTCTGACCAGAGTGAGACATGCCCTGGGTAAGCCTCGATTCCTGGCGTCCTGGACTGACCTAAGGCTCAGCCAGGGTCAGTCATCAGCCTCTAATAAGCCATCCTCTGACATTTACAGTGCATGACATACACATTTCAGATTGTTGTTTCAAATATCCAACCAAAGCACCTGTATAAGCTCCAAGTACTTTAAATTAACCTCTACTGCATGACTGATTAGACAAGTCGAAAATCAAGTCCTAGGTTCTCCCACACCACGTTGCTTGTTTTTCTGTACTTCTTTCCCCCTCAGCAAAGAACTGGTATCGCCTCAGGTCAGACTCTCTGTGCTGGCATGCGATGAGTGACAGAGCGGAGGTAGCCCTCAACAGCCCTCAACACCTTCCACCCTCCCCTGCACGTCTGGCCATGGCACCTACAGGTGAGCTGGCCCTGGCTCGTATCCTGCAACAGCCAGAACTTCACTCAGACAAGAAAAAGAGAATATGCTACAAGAAGTTTTAAAGTACATGTCCGATTATGAGCCCTTAGGGCAGAACTGCGATTTGAATGCACAGGTGCAATCCTGCATGTTGCTTGCAGCCTGTGGAAGGTGCACATAGATATAGAGCGTGGATGACGGTGGAGGCTGAACAGGGAAACCACAGACGCTATTTCTATTACACTAGGACATGAAGGCCCAGGATTTTGTCATGATAGACACTGTATAAATATATTTAATGATGGCTTTTAAGCTGGTGCTACTGATGTCCTCCAGCTACTCTAAGAACTATTACATGAAAAGAACACAATTTATTTAAACTAAGAATTTCATGCCTCCCCCACACTTTTAGGGCCAAAAGGTATTTCAGATGTTCTTCTCGGTACATGGAGGTGGCAGTAAGCAGCTTCTCAGCTGTTTTTCACTGCTTCCCAAGGAGAGACACAAATAGGGCTCCAAGAAACCAGGCACCGGGTGTGTGGAAAGACACTGGGGAAGCAGGCAGGGCAGAGACCTGCAGCCAGGGTCGAGCTCTGACACGCACAAGGGAGCCCATAGAGCACGTGGGCAGAGGAACAAGCTGGCGCAAACAGCCCTGGCGCAGCATCTGCCCCTTACTCATCGGCCTGTTCCCACTTCCCCTCCTAGAGGGCCTATCTGAGCTGGCTTCCACTTTTACAGCTCCAAGCCTTCTGACTTCCCCAAATCACTCCATCTGACTTCTTGTTGTCATTCGCTCTCAGCAATAAACTGTTGCGTGGCCTGCAGGAACTTTTCAAAGAGCAGGGCAGAAAGATGGTAGAGCCCAATTATGTAAGGAAGAGAGCTTAAAGCGGAGTCTGAGCAGAGCAGCTTAGTTTAGGCCTCCCAGGGCAACAGGCAGCCACAGCCTCTGCACTGAGAGTACCTGGATTCCCATTTAGTCAGTGCCAGCCAGATGGACTGGATGCCACTTCCTCTGCTCCCTGAAAAGGGGAAGCAACGTCTCCTTTTCACTGTAAAGTGTTTTGACACATGCTGACGGAGGGGACCGCTGCCAAACCGCAGACAGCGAGCGATGCTCCAGGAGCGTTCATCAACCCCATGTGCCTATCGCGCTGCTGCGGCCACCACGAGCCACCCAAGGCAAGGCTGCCCAGCAGCCTCCCTCCCCAGGCCCTTCTGCCCCTCACCTCCTCGGCCCTTCCTCACCCACACTGCTCCTGGGGTCAAATCCCACCCCCGAGGGCCTGCTCTCCAGCTGCTTCTCGCCGCACCAGGAACTTGCCTTTGTCTCTTGTCCCAGCTTGGATCTCCAAAGTACGTGCAGAGCACAACTTAGCAAACTGATGAGGAAACCTCACTAGAAGTAAAACTTCTACACTAAAATAGCCATGGGTCTTATCCAAGTTCATGTGATGCATCAGAAATAACTTAAGCAGAGTACAGCCCAAAGCCAGCAGAATCTTCACTAGAGGGAGCAACTCTAATTTTAAAAGCAACTGGAACAGCTAACAGGTTATCTGTACAAACTCTGGACTTCTCTGGGAAACCCAGTACTAGCAGGAGAATAAGATGTGAGCACCTTAGTGAGAGCATGTAAGAAAGGAGTAGTTTAAAAAAAGAAAATTGAACACTATCTGAGAAAACTAATACTCCCTTTAAAGCAGCTGTTGTAGAAGAGATGTCCACATGCCGGTGTTTAAAGAAATGCTTCTTAGATTTACTGTGCTAAATCTATAAGTAATTGCAAGTATTACTGTCAGACAAAATGCTTTGGTCTTGCTTTAAGTGATAACCCCAATTCAGCATTACAGAAACTACCAAAATCTACAGATCCAATAGACATATCAGTAACAATAAAAAAAAGTATTTCAGAAGTAGCTTAGGATAACTGGGCATTTTCCAGAGAAATCTTAGGCAGGAAAATATATCCCACTAGGGGATATATTACCCACTAGGGGGTACCTGAACTTAAGATTTCTTCTATAAGCAGAACGCCTTGTTTTAACTTACACAGAGTTTTTCAATAAAAGTGTGATTTAAAAGAAAATCCTACATTGTTAGGCTAGCTATTTATTCACTATAAACTGTAATCTGGTTACAAACCCATCCTTTTTAAGCAGTGACAGAAAAGCCTCATTTGCATGAGTCCATAGCATGGAGCAGCTCATTGAAGCAACTGCAGTGTTACCCTGGAAGCCAGCAAGGAGTGTCCCCTCCCCGCCAAGTGACAACTCCCAGCCTGACTGACAGAAACGGGTAGTCACAGGGGTCAGCTTTGTTTAGGCACTTGGGATCTGTCTGTTTATCACCAAGTCTGCTTTGCCTGGCAAGGCCTTTCCGGTCCCAAACCTTGAAACTTGCATGCTGGAAATAGATACTATAACTGGATAGTGCCATTTTTATTTCAGAAAATGTTTTTGAACACCACAACCCCCTACCAAATTACTGCCCATTCACACTGAATAAAATTTGTCATAGCAAACTAATGTAATGATGATTTATTCATGCACTTAGACACTGCTGCACTCAGCAGCTTCAGAAGTGAGGCCACTCTCCCTGGACTACTTAAAAAAAACACATATCAATAGCTCACAAATGGCACAAACGCATCGTGTTTAATGTGCCATGGTAAAGTCAGCTGGCAAACCCCTAGACTGTGAGCAAGGCTTGCCTCTGTGGCAATGCCAGGAGAATAGCAAAGAACATTCATCCTTTTTTGGGTAACGTAACAGCATAAGACAAATTAATGTTCCGTTTTCAATCCAAATGTTATTGCATTTCTAACTGCTTCTGACACTGAAGAGGACAAATGAACCTACTGTTAACTAGCGTGACAATATATGTCTATTTTTGCCATTAAATACAGCCTCAAAACTGAAGAATATGGCTATCTTTCAAGAACTTAGATGGCATTGTCCAAATATGTAAGAGGTTGAAAAAGTAAAATCAAAACAAGACAAAAAACTATGAATTTTATTGAATTATGCCCATCTTTTTTGCATTTACTTTGAGAAATAAAGGCCCTGTAATCTCACTGCAAAAAGTGCAACTAGGCTTTATGTTGATTTACTGTGGAAATACATTTCCTTCCCTCTCTATCTCTTCCTAAGAGACATGCATTAGGATACATGGGCTAAACCTCACATATCCTCAACCCACAGTTAATTAAAATCTTTGGAGAGCCTGAGTGCTTTAACAACTATCTGCTGATGGTACTTCTGGAAGATCTGGTTACCTGTAATCTTAGTTCAATATTACTACCCCAAACCTATAGTGCCATATTGCCAGCACAGATCAATCCACTACTTGGCAACGCATTCTATATATTATAGTGTTAAAAATGTATTTTTTTTCCTATGTGAGACTACAAACCAACTGACAGAAGGGAATCTGTACAAGCAGCCAGGAGCAGGAAAAGGTTTGAAGGGGCGATGTTTTCTGTTCTGATGTTTAGAATATGCAATTATCATACAATATTTTGCCACTCCAAGGAGAAACCATGTCAACGGACACCAGAAGTCTTCCTCTGTAACATCATGCTACGCCCAACATTTTTGCACTTAGTTTTGAACATTCAAGACCAGCACATTTAAAAAGCATTCTGAATTAGTTCCAAATAATTTTATTTGATTTCATTGCCTTTCTACTATCCTGAAAGCAGATTAAATAGACCCTGACTGCTCCAAGTCTGGCTGAGTTGTGAAGTAAGGGGTAGCTGTTTTGTGTTTGTTTTAAATAGCGCTGTGGCTGATTCTCTTGCAAAGGAGGGGAACAGAAGAAGGAAAGTAATTAGAGCAGAGGAACATTAGTTGGCTCCAAAGGCCATCTTTTTCTTTAAACACTGGGAAGTGCTGGCATGTAACCTTCTTAGCAGGCAAGTGGAATTCCCTATTTCAGCACTGGTAAGTCCCACAAATCAGCCTAAGGGGGAGCAGCACGGAGGAGAACTGCTATATCCTCCCCTGCTATATCACTGCTGTTGCAAGCGCAGCTGACCCGTATTCCAAACACATCCAGAGCCACTGACTGCTCAGGTCACTTTCCTCCCCTACCTGAACAACTAGTACTGGACAGTCAGGGTTGTCTTCTTTTAGATGCTGTCCATGTTGTTGTTCTCTTTTAAAAAGCTAATTCTTGCTGCTATTAATGAATACAGTTCAAGAGAAAACTCAAACAGAGGTTGCCTTTCTCTGGCCATCTGCAGAGGTCCTGCAGCTCCTCCATCCCACACAACTGCCACCTCCTCGGGCAGCCTTCCCTGCCTTCTCTCCTTGAGCTGCAAAGGTAGCACACTGCAGAGGGGCGTCATGACATGGCGTTCCCCAGGGCTCACCCGAACCAGGTCCTTCTGTGAACATGTGCCAGAAATAGCTCAGAAGAGCTGCGCCGGCACAGGGTTTCCTTGGCTATAGGCAGCAGAGGACAGTTCTGGAGCAATGTTGTTGTTAAATTTGTCCAATATTTTTTCAGCCTCGTACGAAGATGTCCAGGGTGCTTACACAGTAGCCACTCCAATTTCACCTGCCTTTTTGGAGCATGGGGGTGTGCAATCCTCACATTTCCTCACAGGCAATTCAATGCAGCATTGTACTAGATAACTCCTTTGTAAGATTCTATACACAGGTCATTGCAAAGGCTAAAATAAAGTGGGTAAACTAATACAGTTAAAGGAAGCTAAACCTAGATGCCTACAAGGCTTTCTGCATCTTCAAACAGCAGCCCTTCCTTTCCTATTTTTAGGAGGGCAAAGGGACGCTGCAGCGGGTGGACTGAAGGCTCATGGACATGGACAAGTCACCATGTAGGGCTTCCCCATGGGCAGCCCCCACAGCAGTGAGCAAAGGAAGTGCAAACACATCTTGTTTGTCCATACAGTCAATGCTTTAGATAAGCACAACACAGAAAAAAAAGCCATTTGCACTTGCACTGATACCAGAAGTACCTTTGAAGATATTTATAGTTTGTAAAATCACTCTTAGTATCTGCATGCATTCGAGTCACTGCATTTTGGTTAGATTTGAACAAAAACGAAAAAAGAGAGATGTTTAAGAAGCTACCAATAGCAGTGTTTAAACTGCGAGAAGCTAAACCCTTTTTCCTTGTCAGCATCCAGTCACAGAAGTAGCTCCAAGCACCTCGGTGACGCCGGAAAACAGCACAGAGCCTGCTCTGCAACCCGGGCAGCAAGGTCCCTAGCCTGGACATTGCCAGTGAGCCAGCTGGGGCGAGAGGTGGGAAGGTAACTTATGACTGCAGGCTCTGTTTGGTACTCCAACCACTGTGGGCTCCTGTTTTTTTGTTCATGAATCTATTCCCACATTTACACCAGGATGCTTTTGACTCCACACCCACAGTTTTTAATGTTGAAAACATATGAACAGAGACAAAACTTAAGCTGCATGTTCTGAAAGCCTGAGGAATGTTGTGCTGCTGGAGCACTGTGTCACTGCTATCCAGACACTTCCCTGGGGGATAATCACAAAGGTTCTGTGCAGGGCAGGAGAGCTACAAAGAGACCATTATGGCCTTATGGTCCAAACTGCATGAAACAGGTAGGGCTGGGAAAACCCTGATGCAGACGTTATCATTGTCTTTGCTCTTCTCCAGCAAACCCATGCTTGAATGGCTAGTGAAAACTCAAATGGCTGCTCTGAAAGAAGTGCAAAGACCTAAGCGGTCCAGACCACAGACCTTGAAGTGATTCAATTTCTTTCTACAAAAGGCCGAGCTGAGATGCCAGCAAGTGAACAAACATCCCGCATTTGCAAAGGGAAGGAAAAAACAGAAGCAGGTGGTCAAGCAGCTAAGCTGCCAGAGCACTTGGATCACAGCCGAGTGGCCTGAATTCAGTCTTCAGTGAGGCCACCAGCATGTCCCCAACCCTGTCCCCGCAGCTGTATTACTTTAAAAGTAAAGTCATGTTTATAATAAGAAAGCAGAAAGCATTTTCAAATACGCATTTACAGTTGCAGAAGTGAACTGCATAGCAGAGGAACTGGAGAACACAGTTACCTATTCATGATGAGCTACGAGCAAAAAGGCGGCTCCCCCAGCGCTGCGGGCGCTCGCTGTCCTCCCAATGCACACCCCTCACGCCAACGCAGCCTCGCAGCTCCCACTGCTTGCTCTGCAGTGGCCCTTGAGCAGCACTGGAGCAGCGCTGGTACATAAACATGCACACACATTCCCCCTGTCTTTGAAATAAAACTGCCTCTGTTTCCAGAGCACAGGCTCCAAGCAGCAGCCTGTAGAAAAAAAGAGAAACATCCTCCCTTACAGTGTGTGCTATCAACCTTAGTTCAGAGTCAGCATACTCATTCATCACGCACTACCTTTCTAAACCAATATATACCTTTCATTTTGTGTAATAAATAGTACTTTTGGTACACAAGTTCTACTGATCCCTGCATTTCCCCAGTCCTGAGCAAGGAGGTGCAGAGGCGGCACCAGGAAGGCTCGTGCTGAGCCCCACGAGCCAAGTGTTTCTGCAAGGATAACTGAACGTGTCACTTCCCTGGGATTTGCCTCTGACACTTGGAAGTTCACCGGCTAATGAAATTCAAACTTGATATCCATAGCGACAGATATTGCTGAAATCCACCAACTAGGGAGGCAGCATGAAAGACAACATTTTTTTCCTGAAGGTATCTGTATCTTTCAGCATCAACCACTGTCTCGGTCATCTGTAGGTCACATAAGCATCTGGATCCTGAAAGGCAACTAAATCCTGCCTATTCATTACTAATACACTAACACCTAAACAGCTGCAATAACAGAATCTAGAAATAGCATTATCCCAAGAGGTCTCTAAATTCAAATATTCTTCTTCGATCAGAGTTAAACACTTCTTTCCTTAGCCAAGTTTCCAAGCGACCTTCTGGAAGTGAGAAGTCTATATGCTCAAATATAGCCCATTTGGAAGGCAGCAAGTCCTTACTTAGTACCACAGCAGGAGCACTTTTGATTAGCCCAAAGCTCATTAGCAACTCAAGAGTCTCTCAGAGTTATCTGTAACTAAAACCTGCATGACCTACAAACTATGATAAATACAACCGATTAAGAAAGTGTGAATCTGAGGTCCTTACCTAAAACTGCACAGCTAAACAAAATGCCATGAAGTTCAAGCTGAATCATGTACTTCAAAATTTCATCATCATCACTTGTGCTTTAATGACATCCAAGTAGCACTTTAAGAAGTTGCACATATCCTTCCCAAAGCATAGCCCCCAACAGTGCATCGTCTAGAAGCAGCTGGTCAGAAGACTGCTGAAGTTCTGCAACATCACCTTAATTACAGTCTCTACACTGGGCAGGTTGGCAGCAGAGACTAAAAAAACCTATCAGAGAGCATAGGGAAGGCTCCCCATCCTTCCATATTTTCACTACAGTCATAAGTCTCCTTCCCTGTCTGTGCCCCACTGCTAGTTTCCTCTCCATCAATTTACTAGAAGCCCTTTTGTGAGTCCCACTTCATGACTAGACACAGTCCACTAAAATGCTGACCTCTTTTCCCTATCGCTTACTTAGGCTCCACCATCCCTCAGTCTCTTCTTCCCAAATATAGTACTGATCATCCTGCATTACTGTTTGCCAAGTTTTTTAACATCCTAGGCCCATCCCTGTCCAAGACTCCCATCACTTCTGACCGAAGGTCCCACAGCAGCCTTCATGCAATGTTTTAAAACACTAAAACACATACACCAAAACAATATTTAAGTGACTTGCACTGCTTGGTTTATAGACAATTCACCTTTGCAAGACCAAGGAAATGGAGCTCCTAAGTAACGCATAACAAACCATACAACATAACCAATATAAAATCTTTGCATATACTTTCACCAACCGTGAATAATACTTTTTTCTTTCTTCCAGAATATACTAGTCTGAGACTAATGTTGTACAGAAAGTGCAGAGAAGATGCTGTAGCCTGGCAGAAGAGTAGGGGCGCTGTTTGGGGGGAAGGATAGAGCTAGAGCTGGGTCTACATCATTGGTGTGCGTGACGCTGAGAGGCACAGCAGGAGCAGCTGCTGAGCGCTAGTCATGGACGTGGCCTCCATGAAGACGGCTCACTTGGAGCCTACAGTGCAAGCTGCACAAGCTCCCCTCTCCACCTCTAAACGAGCAGCACTGTGTGTTTAGATGTGAAGGCCGGGCTATTGGACAAGCCGCAGCGCTGCACACCAGCAGCAGCGCTTCAGCGCGACGTGTTTCAGCGCGACACCCAGGGCCGCGGCCTTCCTTTCCCTTCCCTTCCTTGGGCTGGCACCACAGGCCACGCGCCGCGCACGCTCCTCCTCACGTTCCTTAAACCACCTGCACGCAGAATACAAAAGGTGGTTTTGTTTTTTGTTTTTTGCTTTTTGCTAGTTCAGGACAATTTTAATGCCAGGCAACAGTTAAAAAGTTATGATGAAAATACACATTAATAAATCACTGGAAATTAAATCCTCTACAGAGGAAAGAGTCTACTGTATGAATAAATTCTATAATATCTAACCTTGGAACTTAAAAGTCATACATGCTCAAATAGTTTTTCTATTAAATATATGTCTGATAGACTAAGCTATTCTTTTCTAATTCACATGGATGCGGATATTAAGTTGTCTTCAGATCGGTCCTTTCAAACAAGGTGCCATCAGTTTTAAACAGTTCCTTTTGCAAAATGATATTGTAGATTCATAACAAGCAGTATGTATATTTGAAAGTCAAGTTCATCGAAGCTGTTTTTGGCAAACACACGCAAACATACACACACACAAATACTGCCTCATAACAGCAATTGTCCCCTTTACCAATTTTATAGATTTTAGAGATTCAAAGAATACTTCGAGATGGGGGGAAAATATTCACATACCAGACACATTCTGTACTTTAAGGCCCTCTTTCAGAACTCTTCAACCACAAAATCCTAGATTTGAGCCATCCCAATGCATCAGACGTAGGATAGCTTCTTCCCGTCCCCCTTACCCGCCCAGGCCCACTTTCCAGTTCTTTGTGGTAGGGTTCACAGCAAGAAGACAACAAATTGAACACGTTGCCTGAAAGTGGGCTGGAAACACATTTAGCAGCTGGAAATGCGTCACAGGGAAGGTGACCTCTAACTTGAAGCACTTTGGAGAAAATTCTTACACAGACTATCTATATGGATCACATTTCAGTACCTAGTCTTACAGGTTTCTGTAGACTAAGCACATCAGTATGAGGGGTTGTTTTAGATAAAAATTATCCTAAAGAAAAGCTGAATTAAATATTTTAAGGAAGGGATTAATATTACAGATGCAGTCCCCTAACTTTGGCGATCACACAAGACCAGTCATAAAGATTAAGAGACACCGAAACACCCAGCATGTGCACCAATCAAAGGCAAATCAAACATTCGCTCCTGTGCTAAGAGGTCAGCTGCATGTCCAAGATGAATGTTGATACAGAACATTAAAATCACGGAATTTGAACAACATACACCCTTCTGCTAAGCTGAACTCCTGGTTACATCGGGCAGCAGCCTCCATGTGCCAGGCTGGGACATCTCTGCGGCAGCAAGCTGCACTCCTTGCAGCAGGACTGAGGAGCACCAGGTTCCTGCCACCTCCAGTGCTTCCCCCCTGCCAGCCCTGCCAGTAGCTCTGTGGGAAACAATCCAAGCCCATGTAGGGTGCTGACCCAGCAGAAATTCCTCAAGTTTTGGACTGGATCAGCTCTTCTCAACTGCTGTCACAAAAGCTGCCACTCATCTGCACACGCAGAGCAGCCCATGGCCAGAATCAGGCAGCCCTGGTTGCGAGGGCCGCGCAGCTCTCCCTCGTGACCACTACGGTCTGCCCAGATTTTGGCTGGGGACTCAGGACAACAAGCTAGGCTGAGTTTCCCAAATTGCTTTTGCATTTGGCACTGCAGGAACGCATGCTCTTACTCTACACAAAAACTTCCCGCCACCCACTTCAAAAAAGATGCTGCAAATCAACATGTTTTACCGAAAACCTAAAAGTCTGCAGATTACTTTCCGTTTTTTGCATGAGATAGGCAAGCAGAGATGGTGTTTTGGGTAGGGCTACGGAAAACCAAACCTAGGACAGTTCTCAAAGCAATAAACTCAATTCATTGATTAAAAAACAATTAAAAAATCTAGTTAACTAATTTAATCAATAACTCTTGGTTAGTTTATTCTATATTTCTGTTTCTCTAAAACCAGGCACCTGTCATTACACCCTGATTCTACTTGGTTGTTATTTTGCTGGGGAATCCAGATACGGAGACAGAACACACTGAAAGACGGCAGAACTATCACTCCGAAAGCCACATTTCGGCCCCAGTTTTTAATGCAGTTACCTGGCAGCTCAAGAGGAGACCTAGAGGACAAGTTTATAAATAGAAGTCCAAATAAATCTTTTTATGAAAAAATGGCTACGTTTTCATAGTGATTGTTACTCAGTAGGACACAGCCCTTGCAGAAATAAAACAAAATCTACTTTTCTTGCACACAAATATATTTCAGTGAATTCAAGTTCAGAATTCAAGTGATTTTTGTGGTGTCCTATCAGATTTCTTATGCCTGAAGATAAGAAAAACAGTGGGCCTGAAGAGCAGACAAGTTGCAGCAGCAAGACTGACACTGCCGGGGTGCCAGCACTTTCAACTGACAGAGCAAGGTGTAAAAGACTGCAGAAAATGGGGATATGAAACAGCTGCCCTGATATTTCTTTAAGTAGGTTAGAATCACTCAGGTTGAAAAAAAAATGCTTTTTAACTGGAATTATTGTATTTTGAAAAGCACAATGGTTTCCAGAAGCAAGCATAGACCAGAGCTTGAAAACTAACTCTGCAGATGACTATGGCCAGGGATTTCAGTATTACTCTGTCTCATAAGCTGGCAAGCCCATTAGCTCAGACTCCTCAGAACTGTGTTTAACATGCTACATCTCTCAAAAAGATGATCCAGTTGCAAACCCAACAGACATGCAGGAGTGCATGTTTTTCTTGAAAAAATAAAAATGCATACTAAAATTCTTACTTATTCTTACCCTTTTTACTACGCTTTTAATAATTTCTCCATCCACCAATAAATTGAAGTCATTAGGCAACTAAAGCATTACAAAGGCCCTAGCTTGCAGGCAGAAATTACTACAAATAAATTTTGTCTTCCAATGCAATATTAAATACATTCACAAAACAGATGCAGTCATATACACCATGTTATTAAATTCAGTACTTCAAAAACTGTATTATGTTTCCAGGTACGTAGGTAACTGGAAAATATGTAACTAGAAACTGGTAACTGGAAAATATAAATAAGAGATGCTTACTATTGTCATTAACATTTTGAGAAAAATCCTTGAGTAGTTCTCTCTACTCTTATTTTACCTATTTAAATATGGCAAAAGATAGGAGTAAATCCTTTAGTTCTGAATATTCAGCTGTGTTGAAAAGTCTGTCCCAATCAGAAAGGGATTTTAGCTTTGGGGTCTTTTGTTATTCCCAAGGGGAAGAAAGGATATCATGAAGTGATGTCATTTTGGCGTGAGTTATAATTAGCAATTCCTTTTTTTTCTCCCTCCCCCCGTACGGATGGGAAGAGGAAGAGAAGTTAAGTATAGCTAAGTAATGAACTCCGTGCAGCTCTGACTTGTGCCCTCTTGCACTTAAGCAGATGAACAGTGATCTTCTGTTATTTTCCACCTTGGGATTTCCTCCTTTTTTGTGCAAAGTTTTACAAATCAAAAAAAGGAAGGAAGCCACGTGGGGATGTAAGGGAATAGAAATGAGACAGCTAAGTGAAGAGGGTTTAAAGAAGTTTCCGCTATTAACTGTGGAAAACAGTAGCCCTATAAGCCATTGTCCCGTCAGTTGTCACATTCAGATTTGTCCATCCTACTAGTTCTAGTACTTGCTACTTATTGTGGTTAAAAATAATTAAATAAATAGCATTAATGCCAGAAAGGAACAGTTCTGAATTCCTTGCCAAGGCAGAAATTGCAAGTCCATCTCCTATCACAGAGGCACCCAACAATTCACAACTATAACGCTCTTTGATATCATAACAATTTTTTTTGAGGGGTGGTGAAAGGGGAAGAAGAGGAGGAAGAAGCAGACAATTTTTTTTTTTTTAAAGCATACATTTTAACATAAAGGCCAAAATTAATGATAAACCACTGTGGAGCGGCAGCTGGGCCGCAGTCGGCCTGGCCGCACTGGCAGGTCGCTGCGAGCCGGCCTGGCCAGCCCCGCTTCCGTGCGCTTTAGTACAGGCTGCCCGGAGAGGCTGTGGAGTCTCCTTCTCTGGAGATCTTCCAAACCCACCTGGATGCCACCCGGTGCCATGTGCTCTAGGTGGCCCTGCTGGAGCAGGGGGGTTGGACTAGACAATCTCTAGAGGTCCCTTCCAACCTCAACCATTCTGTGATTCTGTGGCCTCCACACGCCTTCAGCTGTTTAAGCACGCTGCTTTCGACAGCAAGTAGGTTTCCCAAGTTGTGTCTCACAACAAAGCTGACAGATAAGGAATTTTGAGACGCTTACGTGAGAAACAAGTACCACGTTGGCACTGATAAGCAGACACATTACCTAAATGACACATGAAACGACACTTCTGATTTACTCAATAAAGCCTCAGTGTCCAGTTTTGGACATGGACCAATCGGTCAGTGATAAGAACAACACTGAGAACTATCAGGAAAAGTTGAAATAACTGGGGCTATTTCATACAGAGAGAAGGAGACACTGATGGCAAGTCTTTATACAGGTAAGGATAATAAAAGCAAAATTCTTCTCCAAGCCTAAAACACTTTCTAGGAGTGCAACTGCTAAGCACCGACCCCAGAAGCTCCAGTCTCCACGATCAGCCTTGCCAAGCACACGCTTCCTATAGAAGCGACACATAGAGTCTCTCAAACTCCTTTCTAGCTATATTTTTTATGTATATACTGATCAAATCTCCAAAGCACGATTGTAATCCCCAGATTATGCAGTGTTACATTTTTGTACCAGGTTAATCCTTTGTTTTACAAGTCACTGGGAGCTGGATAGTGGTCAGCACAAAGGCATTCTGCCCAAATAAAAATAAAAACAACAACAAAAAAATCAGCTATTCAGTAGTGTATGCAAAACCAGACATTAGTAACAAAAGATATGCCGCCGGGAAGAGAGTCAAGACCCCTTCCACTTTAAGCTTTATGTATGGAAACGCCAAAAGCAAGGCTTGAAAAGCGTTCTGAGAGGTTATCCAATTTATTTCCTTGTGCATTGTCACAATCACCTACAAAATCAGTTGCCTGAAAACCTCAGGCTTTCTCAAACCAAGAGAAACAGAGAGGAGCTAATTCCAAGGACATAGAACACTCTGCTGCAAGTACCTTGTAACTGCTGAGTACGTTTATGCGTCCCAAATGATGGGGTTGTCAGAATGCCCTTGTTGGGGTTTTCCCTCCTGCCCAGACTGAAGTTATAGAGAACTTTACAGATAAAGCCTGTACAGTGAATTACACTCAGAAATACCTGTACACTAGGAAGCACAGGACATTTACCTTGAACTAGTCAACAAGAGTGAAACCATATTTCACACGGAAGGTATTCCTGGGCAGCGGGGTAAGGACACTAGGATACTGGCCGAGAAGCAGTCCACAGTTTCGCAGGAATGCCACAAGCAGGGGATATTTATACAAGAGTAACAGTAGAGCTTCCTTGAGAGAAAAAGTAGTCAAAGGGACTCCATCATCTGCCCTCCGACCTTCCAAAAATGATCATAGCCTCTTCTAATAAAAAGCAATAAATAAATAAATACCAACTCCTTTCAGCAGGCAGACTGTACTCTTACCTTCATTTCTTAAGACTGTTTAACTTATCACAACTCTATTATATTTCAGCTAAACCTTACCCAGCTAGTTGCCTTACAAGCCCAACACTTAAAAAGCTGAATGAAGGGAAACAGAAAACTTCAAAACAATAGAACTGGAAAAAGGATAGTGCCATCCATGCACAGCTGCCTTTGTAACATGAGTCTTAGCCTTCTCCCAGCAGTTCCCCCCACACGCATCACAAATAGGAAAGGTGACAGATGAGGGCTCGGACGCGACCGTGCGAGAGGCGCTGACAGGCCCAGCCGGCCCTGGGTTGTCTTCAGCTGATAAAGACATTCACAGCACCACAACTATGCAAAAGGCTTCAGATTTTCTGTAGGCCGTTATTGAAAAGCCATAGAATAATAATAAAGAATCCTTAGGTTAATCTCATTTTTAAGGTAATTTAACTGATTTAATCAATACACAGAAATTAAGGTTAGTCTATCTCCAAGGTGGCTTTTAAAAGTTTTATTATCGATATTTTGCTCACCATCTGAGTGCAGTCAGTGATTGTTTGAGCTTAAAAAATGTAAGTTTAGATAATTTCTTTTTTATCTTCAAAAGCCTTTTTTTACCACCTTCTGTTCTTGTAAATAAATAGTAATTACAATTTAACATATTAAGTTATTCCTTATATAGAAGACAAGCAAAAATACCACCTTTGACTGACATCCTAAGCTGGTGTGATGGCCTTCAGGGCTACGCGCTGTCAATCAAAAATCTTCCGATAGGCAAGGCCAAGGCTCGTGTCTCAGACAGCCAGAGCTCAAGGAACAGCCCCTGACGTGGGCAGGGGAACAGTGTCTCGTGCCAACTTTAGTCTCAGTGCACCGTGGTACCCAGCCTGTTCCCACGTGCAGGCAACCAGCCCCACAGCCACCAGCTGCAGCTGGAAGACAAAGAGCATCCCCCAACTGCTCAGTAGTGGGATGGGCTTCACGAGTCCCACGAGGGACCCCATGTTTCGCCTCTCCAGAGTGATTAGACAGCTTAGGGTAAATTCTGTACACACTAATGACTGCTAATAGTGAGAGGTAAGACAAAAAAGAAAAGGATTCCATATAAAAATGTGAGGCAAGAGCAACGCAGTAGAAACAAGAAAATGCGAGAAGCAGCTTTATGTACTCGCATTGTTTGGGGAGGCAGGGAAGGGAGGCTGATGTTGGAACTGTCTTTCTGGGCACCTGAACAACACGCATCATTTCAGGAGCTGGCTGGTGACGGACAGAGATCGTCTTGTCGACAAAAGCCACCTTGGCATCTTGGCCTCTGTTTTGCCAAGCAAAACGAAGGTCCCTTATGGTAAAACTACCTTGCAGTCAAAAAAGCGATTGCAGCATGAAGCTGAAATACCTTAGCTAGCTTTCAAATGGGTTGCTAGCGAGACTAATCCAATTGCAACTCAAAAGAGCAGGGCATAAGCTAATTGATTTGGCTTTGGTCTATGCACTAGCCAATAGGCCTCCTGCGATCAGCTAACACATGCTTATTTTTTCCTCCTTTAAATCTCAGCCCACAGCACAAAGTCATCTAAACACCCATTTCCTCCCTCTATAAAATGAGGGATGGCCACCCTTCACACTCCCCTGGGAGCCCACATTTATAGGCTTAACTAAAAATATCAAGTGCTATTTAAACTTGTCCAACTTTAATATATTATGCTGCATGGAATGATCTCAGAATCTGGAATAACATTCTGCTTATAAAACTAAACATGGACTCAACAACTAATTTTTAATATTCTCCAGTCTTGCACACTGAAATCTGAAAAATGCCTTTAAATTGCCTTGTACCCGAGAAAGCACAACTGCATCCTAACATATTTAGGTAGAATCAAGAAACACAGGTGACAGGGCAGAATGTGATATGCAGAATGCATATCAGGTAATGAAAAAAAAAAAAAAGATCCCTCGTAGCCAAACAATCTACACAAAGTTTGTCTTCATTCCAAGTTGAAGCTGTAAAGTAAGCATTTACTTCTGGGTTTATTACAATTAAAAAGTATCTAGTTTGCATCAACGAGCAAGTACAGTTTTGAACAGAACACCAATGGATGCTTTGCAGACTGTAAATCAGTAACTGTACAGTCTTACCTGGCTCTTTTCAAAGGGTATTGCAAGTAGCACCGTAGAAATTCATATAAAACAACAAAATATTTATATATATATATATGTAGGGGCCTTCTCCAAACCAATTTACTCTTTTTTAGCTGCCAGTTCTATCAAGATGATAAAACTGAAGCATCCGCTCTCTTTCTTCCTATCAACCTCCTTTGTGCTATAGAAGTGACTGGTGAGGATGTTGGTAGTTCAGCACAGCAGCTGAAGGTGTGTTCAAAAACCAATGCAATGAGAGTGAAATAGGTAAGTTTAACCTTCCGGTCCCAAAACAAAGGTATTGAAACCCAGAAAAAGTAAACTTTCTTAGAAAAGAAAATATTACAGAGTTTATTTCACCTTCAGGATACCAAATAAAAACAGCATCTGGCGAAGTATATATCTTACAAAGGAAATCCCCCAACTACACAGCCCTCTTGGTACTGTGAAAGTCACACTGTTCATCACAGCAGTACATTTATCTACTAGTAAATGAACCCAGAATAAACCAAGCTGATCAGTAGTAACAATCAGAAATAACCTGAATTACAGCAACTGGCAGCTGTAAGTTTAAAAATAATGATAATAATGATAACAATGATAAACCCTTACAGAATCACACAGGATCACAGAACGGTTGAGGTTGGCAGGGACCTCTAGAGATGTCTAGTCCAACCCCTCTGCTCCAGCAGGGCCACCTAGAGCACATGGCACCGGGTGGCATCCAGGCGGGTTTGGAAGATCTCCAGAGAAGGAGACTCCACAGCCTCTCCGGGCAGCCTGTACTAAAGCGCACGGAAGCGGGGCTGGCCAGGCCGGCTCGCAGCGACCCGCTGGTGCGGCCAGGTGGCTCCGGCCCGGCCGCCGCTCCGCGCTGGCCGCGGCGGTGGCAACGTGCGGCGCGCAGCATGTGAAAACGCAGCTGGGCTCCGGGCCGCCGCGCGCGCCGAGCTCGCCTACAAAGGCTACATATGTTTGCTGCAACTAATCGGGACTCCCAAAGGGCCTTTTATTATGCACCCGTTTTACCAGGGCGGTTTTAATACACACACTGCTATATTATGTTTTAGCATAATAAATAAATAAGATGATCGCATGCTGCCCCACACACACAGCCTGAAAACACAATAATCTGAACATTTTTAAAAGTGTGTGCACGTGTATACAGATCTTTGGTGGAAAGCATTAGTTCTATTTATGAAATGCGCTCCAGATGAAGTTTAAAGAATTATATGTAACAAGGGAACTTTTTCTTGCCTGCCTCTCCCCTGACACAGAGTACAATAGCTGGTACTGTAATTGGATGCAAGGAATTTGGGCAGAAATTGCTCAACAAAGAAGTCACAAATAAACATGTAACATACAACAGTAACTGAAAAAAAAAAGGATTAAATGGCTTCTGGGTAGCAATATTTTGCAAGGCTGATAAATATACATATATAATATGAACTATGATACCAGCCTTGTCCTGGCAGTGGAGAAGGACCAAATTTTAACAGTTGCTTTTTGTTACTATCTTGAATAGCCTTTGGAAGGCAAACCGCAGAACGACACAGACCGAAGCGGAACGAGAACAAGCATCTTTCTTGTGACTACGGCACTTACACAAGTAAAGAGGTTTCTTGCAAGGAATTACATTTTCCTGGGTATCCCAAAGAAAGCCTGGGAAATTACAACCATCCATCCCCAGCAGGTGTTAAGGTTGCAGAACACAAGCCCCTTAAGGGAAGGGCTGGACAACGGTTCACGTTTAAGTCCGCGGCAGGGCTTACAGAGCACTATTTCTCACTATTTCTTTTCTTTTCTTTTTTTCCCCGAGGGATAACACTTAATTGTTTGGCAACGGCGGTCAGCAGTTCAGATAACGGGAGGAAGTTGGGTTTGGCCGACTGTAAAGCATATAAAAAATAATAGTTTTTTTTTTTTTTAAAAAAAAAAAAGGAAAACATGCACACCGCTCGTAAGTCGCCCTCCCCCCCCTCGCCCCAAACAAAACCGCATGTGGCAGCTGTGAAACGACCCGCTATGCTCAAAAATAAAGCAAATGGACGGACGAGAGGCGAGAGGGGGCCGCAGCTCGGAGCGCTGGACCGCGGACACCCGCGCGCCGCCCCGCGCGGTCCCGGCGGCTTTCGAGCCCGGTACCGCTCGGTAGCGCGAGGCCGCGGAGCCCCGCGGGGCACAAAGGGGCCGGGCAGGGCCGGCTGCGCCCGCGCCGCGCGCCGCTTTGTCCGGGACGAGCCGGAGCTGCCCGCGCTGCGGGGCCGGGGCGCAAACGCCCCCCGCGGGCCGCACTTTGTCTGGCTCTCGCCGGCGGAGCCACAAAAGCGCCAACAAAGCGCGCGGCAGCGGCGCCCGCCCCGTCCCCGTCGCCGTCGCGCGGGGCTGCGGAGGCAGCGGCGCCGCACGGAGCCTCCCGGGGCGGCGGGTGCTGAAGTGCGGGCGCCGCGCGGGCTCGGGCAGCGCTGCCCGCGGCGCGGAGCCGAGCCCGAGCGAGCGCCGCGGCTCGCCCGCGCGCTCACTCACCCACGCCGTACTTCTCGTGCTCCGTGGGTATCCACATGCTCGCGGCGCGGGCGGCAGCGCCCGGCGAGCGCGCCCGCTGCTCCCGCCGCTCAGCAGCGCCGCGCGCGCCCGTGTCCGCGCCCGCGCCTCGGCGGCGGCTCCGGCGGCGCCCGCATTGTTCTGCTGCTGCCGCCGCCGCCGCCGCCGCTGCTGCTGCTGCTGCTGCTGCTGCCGCCCCGTCCCGCGGCGCCCGCGAGCGGCAGCGCCGCAGCGCGGCCGCGCCCGCCGCGCACCGCGAGCGAGCGAGCCCCGGCGGGCCGCGCGCGGGGGCGGAGCGCCGGGCAGCGCCATGGCGGCCGCGCCGCGGCGGGCAGGTGAGTGCGCGGGGCGGCCGGCGCGGCCCGAGCGCGAGGCGGCGGCGGCAGCGGAGACCTCCCTGCCCCGTCCCTGTCCCTGTCGCACGGGCCGCGGCTGTGGAGCCGCGCGGTGCGGGGAGCTCTGCTCCGGCCGAGGCCCTGGTCGCGGCCCCGGTCCTGGTTCCGGCCCTCGTCCTGGTGCCGGCCCCGGCGCTGGGGGAGCCGCGCGCAGCGGGGCTCGGTGCCGCCGGCGGGCGCGCCCGTTCCCTGCGCAGAGCGGCCGTCCCGGCGCGGTTGGGTTGCGTGAGGGGAGACACGTGGCGAACTCACTAGAACCAGAAATACCGCGGGACGGTCCCGTCCAAGCCGAATAAAAATATTAGTTGTGTGGGTTTTTTTTTTCTTTTTTTCATGTTTAAGAAAGCTTTTCTTTTGCTTTCACGTTGTCTTTTATCCCCTTAGCAGCACCCCAGTAGCATCGCTGCCAGGCTTTGCTGCCTTACTGGGTCGCCTCTAGTGCAGGGGCCACCAGGGAAGGAGAGCCCCAGTGCCAGGCAGCAGCCCCAAGCTGCTGTCCACGTGCACTTACATCTGTTCCGCATGCTCCCTTCCAGCCCGCACACTGGGGCAGCGAGGGACTTTTTCAGGGGCTTTAGTGCTCTTTCTGTGAGTGCTCTTTCTGCGGACAACGTTGTATTGTTTTGATTATGGCAGTATTTAAAGCGGCGTTATTGCTCTATTTGTGCGCGTTGTACTGCGTTCACATGAACCTTTCCTGTACACAAAGGCAGGCGTTGTGCAGCGCTTCCGTGCGACTGTAACTGCATCTACAGGTGGAGCTCTGTTACTGTCACTGCTGAAGGGGTCACACACTTGCCCCTCTGTCAGTCTCGTGTGCGACACTGCGTAGGACTGTGGAGAAGTTTTCCAAATAGGTCCTGTAAAAACATTGTCGTTGGTATAAAGAAAGAAAAGACTTATTCCGTTGAAATTTAGAGACCTTGAACTACATACCGTTTTCCTGTTATTAATTTTAAAACTCTTTGAGTTTTTAATAGCTTTGTTTAGGATTCCCAGACTCACTTTTCTTCTTGTGGCAGTTCCTTTGCAGTCCTTAGATGACAACAGGTGTTAAAGCCACTAGTGAACATGGGCTCCTTCAGTTCAAAATACCAGGAACAATTCCTGTTGCTGGGCTAAATTAACTTCTGTCCCATCCTGTGGACTTCCATGTCCAAACCATTCCTGCCTCAATGAGGGGGCTGCCAACATGCAACGTCACCAGGGGCTTCCATAGTGCCGTGTATTTTGAGAGAGTGGAAAAGAGAATCCTGTCACTGGGTGGGCATTATGGGCTCCTTATCGATATGGCATAAGTTAATCATGAGTAACAGCAACCAGCAGCTATAGGTTCAGTGTTTAGTCAGTGTTTTAATTTTGTATCAGTTCATTTTAATATGATTACCGAAATGAATCTCCTAAAACAATATTGAATAAAAATGTTTTAAGAGTATTTGTTACGATTTCAAATTTAAAATGTATTCTGATAGCCATTTTAAATGGTTACCTGACAAGCACATAGACCGTATGGAGGACTGGAAATGATTTTGGCTACAATTGGTAAAATAAGTATTTATATTTAAATGGTGAAATGTTAAAATCCTTTAAAGTAACTATTACAGTAAGGTTTTAGAACTTTTAGTTTTCCACAGCATGTTTCTTAAGAAGTTGAACTGATGTCAAGAGAACCAACAGGTGAAACTCAAATATTTCAGGAAATGGATAGTAATGGATTAATAAAATAATTGTATTGCTCAGTAATGCAGATCTACACTGCCTGTGTTCCTGCCATAATTTTTACAGATAATTGTGTTACGCATGTGCACCGAATTTCATCTGAAGATACATGTTTGCATAAAACCAAAGGCATGAAACACCTCAGCATGTATATACATGAATATGTATATAGCTTTTGTTAGCACTAGACACAGAATGTGTTGTATTTTCTAACAATGCCACTTGCTGTTTGTTTTTCTCTGACTTCAGAAAACTTTCATAATTTTAAAAAATAAAATGGAAAACTTTTATCTTTGTTAGCTCTAGTTCCTTAACTAGCTGCATGTATTTCCAGTGATCTAAGCCAAATTCATTCATTCTCACTAGGAGAGGAAGGCTTTGATACATAAACAAACTAGTAAGTATCAGCCTCTCTGTACTAACTTGTGCCCTTGGAGAAGAAAGCTGCTTCGAGCTATCTGGTAAGCGTGTCCATACGGACCAAAGAACAGCTTAAACATGATAACTTGTTTGCATATTAAAGCCTTTAAGTTGTTTTCAATCTCCTCTGCGGAGGCCTCTTGCTGCCAGCCCAGTCCAGGGAGCCGGGGTCGGGCCTGCCCTCTGATGGACTCCTCTGGACTGCGTCCTGTCAGCAACTGCTGCTGGGAGGAGTTTGTCCTTGCCTGAGTAAGGAGATGTAAAACTCTTTATTATCCAGAGAGGCATCCTTCCCCTTAGTAAGGATGTGGAAATGCTTTGTATGGATGCTTTGTAGGACCTCTTTGACCTCCGCTGTCACGAGTTTCTTTTTCTTTTGGAATGTTCCAAGTGCACAGGTGTAACCCAGATGCCAGTACGGTCTGCTGTGCCCGTCAAAACACCCTTTTCTCTGAATGCTTTTTTTTTTTTTTTTAACCCTGGGACATGCTTGTTTTCCCTGAGGAGCACCGCACTGTAGATGTGTGTAGCCTCTGATTCTGCGATAAATTGAAGCTGTGCCTTTTAGGTAAAGAGATGCAACAGAATTCTCCTTCTCTGAGCCGCCTGTGTGACAAAAGGGATGCAGAGGATAAACTGGGGTAGGGCTGTGATGGGAGTGGAGAGGAGGAAAGGAGAAGGACTTAAATTTTATCATGTAATATCAATCTTTAAATAGTTCGGCTTCAGCATAAGTGAAATTCTTGATTTAAATGTTTAAACAACCTTCATAACGTTTCTCAGTCCTGTGTGCTTCCATGCCCTGTCTCAGGGGCCCTGCTGTCAGAACTTCCTGCCTGGTCTTGCTCCCCAAGTCACAGGCACTCACAGATTGGCTCTGAGGCCTCTGCTTCACGTTCTTATCCATGGAATCCCAACGAGCCAAAGCTGGGAGGAAAACATTCCAAGGTCTTTTTGTGAACTTTGAAAATAACTAGATGATCTGTGAGCATGAAAATAAAAACTCTACATGGAAATATCATATTATTGCAGAACTAGAGGAAGAAAATAAGAGGCGTTTTCTGCAAGTTTAAAGCAAGTACATGCTTGTTAAAAGTTGGGCCCTTACTCCTGAGCAGTACCTCACTGGAGTTGGAGCAGTGAACATGTGAAGGTGCAGGTACTTAGCATAGTCAGTCATTAATTACCAGACACCTTAAAATGAAAAATCTAGTGCCCTATAGTTTGATGATTGGTGAATTAAATAATATATTGGTCAGTACTGTTAAAACTGCATAACAAGACTGGAACTGTACTGGTTAGTCTGTATTGTGACATGCAAATTCTTGAAAGATGCCAATCTGCTAAGGATTACGTTTGAATATCTGGGGGATGTGCCAGGAGTTTTCCTCAGTAAGAATATAAGCCATTCCAGATATTACATAAAAACAGAAGCTTAATGCATGCAACTGTTTATGCAGTGTTGCTCATGCAGGGGACTCCTCTGAGTCTCTTGATGATTAATTTGTGCCCTGAAGGATAAAGAATAACTTTTTTTTTTCTCTGTAGAAATTTAAGTTTTCAAAATAATTCAAACTCAAATATCATCCATATTTGATATTTTGGTTTTATAATGAAGCTAGAAGAATTCTTCATTGAATTTTTTAACAAGTTTGCATATTATGGCAATGGAATTACAATTTTGAAGTAAATGAAAGGGACAGTGTGTTTTGCTCAAGCTTATTCTCTAAATATAAAGGATTTTAGATCATCTATATATAGCAATAACTATTCGAACTATCCTTATTTCAGAATTACATGATATGTTATATGTTATGACACGTTACATGATATATACCGTGATTATATATTATATGTTGCAAATCTTATTCTGGTCATTGATATCAAGGCATAGTTCCTCAGCAGGTAATTCTCTCTCAGTCTTCACTGCCTGTTTGCACTCTAGTCAGGTGTTTGATACACTAGACCGATAAATGAGATACGACTGTACACATTTGGTCACTGATTTGGTGACTCCAGAACTCTCAGGCAGGTACCATCCATTTTGACTGGGTTTCCTGAGCTTTTCCTTTTTAGCTTTTGGACTCGCAGTGGCATTTGGCCATCTCTTCTGAATTGGTTTTTTCTTCTTCTTCTCTGTTTGCTTTATTTTTTTTTCTGATTTTTGTGAATTATAGGCAGTGATGAATGGTTTTGTTTCATAAAGTGAACAAACTACACCGTGCAGAACAAACATGCATGTCTATGCAGTGTAAGTGCTTTGGTCAAAACTAGTCAAGGTCCTATTTATTTCAGAGAGTCTTTGAATACAGGCAACTTCTGTATTGGTGTGCTGTTATGATAACTTATTGCTAATTGTGAATGGCTTTGTTCCTCTTTTTTATCCTTTTTTTAAATACACATTCCTTTTTTTTTCTTGTACACTTTCTCTCAAATGGCCCAGCTGTTTCTGTTTGTTTCCTGCTCATTTAGATGTCATTCTTCCATTTCCCATCAAGGGTTTCGTCCCTGAGGAATTGTTCTTTCTTTCCCTGTGTAGTAGTAGCAGCTTAAAAACCTTCTCTTGCCTGCCTAGTGTAGAAGCTTTACAACTGGACATGCCACCTGTTTCCATGGCACAGCCTGGTAGGTGTTGGGCTGTCCACGTTAACAAATAATTGGGTGTCGTAGGAGTGGAATAGAAGATAAAAGCCCTTGGTGCTGCAGTCCACAGAGCGGTATTATGTGGTTTGTGGTTTCCACTTTGGACTAAGTGTAGTCAGGCATCCAACACCAAGCAGCCTCAGCATGCACGTGGTTGAAAGCTGAAAGACAGGCGGGCAGCTCTTTTAGCCCCACTCGGGCTGCATGCAGCAACATCTGGAGCAATAGCCCTGTTTGGTTTCCTTCCTCAGGAATCCGGTTCTCGTGCCCCAGAGCTGCTGTCTGACCTAGAGCAGTGCACGAGGCGGCTGGCAGGTAATGAGGGACTTGAGAAATCCTGCCTGGTTGGCGGCGCAGAGCAAGGAGCCGGGCAGGGTGACACAGCTGACAGGCCAGGCCCGTGCCCAAGGTCAGCACTGCCCCAGCAGGACAGAGCGCCTGCAAAAGCTGCAGTAGCCCCGAGCTATCGCTAGCAGTAATAAGTGATGCTGCTGTCGCTGGAGCGTTTTGCTGGCGTTTGTCTTGCCCAGTGTGCCAGCGCTGAATTTTATTATGACTCAGTAACGCATAAATAAATGAGGTGGCCTTTTTTCTCCAAAGAATAGTATGTAACAGAAAACATCCTGCTTAAGATTTTAATTTGATTTTGCCTTACATGGGATGAAAACATGCAGCCTGTATTATTACTGGGCTAATTCAATGCTGAGGAGCCTGCATGTATTTATACAGTTAGCAAAATGTTGCCTGAAAAACATAAACAACTTGTCTCACTAATTCCAACATAATACAATGCTGTTTCTGGAGGAAATTAACTTTAATTATTTTACTGTTCAATCCAAGACCTTTATTTGCAGTAATAGTTAGTAAGTGGATATCATACTTAAGAAGTCAAGATCTGTATCATATATTTAATGAATTTATGAAGGGTAAGGGAGATAAAAATTGCCTCGTCACAAAATATTTATTTCAAGTCTGTGATGAAGTCTGAATATGTCCAAAGAAATTTGCTACAGCTTTCTGAAAGATGCCCCTTACGTCAGCAAAACGTTAATATTTGAGTTGTGATTTGAAAATGCTTTATTCTGAAATCAATTTAAAAGAATATTTATAAAAAATGCAAATAGTGGATTAGTTGAAATACAATCAAAGCTTTGTTTTCCTGAGCTAAAATTTCAATTATGCTTAACTGTATAGATTCACATCACTGCACATTATAATGAACCACCCTTTCCAGCCATTATTTTATCCATTTTGAATACCAATTTTTGGAGGTTTGAGTCTAAAGGTAGAAACAATTTCTGCTACCCTCTGCAGCTGGAAAAGCTCCAGATCCCCAAGAATGCGGCAACAGACCACAGAGCTTCCAACTGCTGTGTCTCTTCCTCTCTTCCTGGTGCTGATCCTTCATTAAATACAGAAATCAGTTAAACACTTCAGCCCCGAAGGCCTTCTGAATATCAGGAACCTGAGAGATGGCAGCCTGGTCTAGCAGTAGGAAACCAGCATAATTGGGAATTCCAGTAGTGAGCTTTCTCAGAAGACACTTTGACATTAGAACTAATTTCTCTTAGTATAAGAAAAAAAAATTAAAAAGAAAAATTCATGTTTTTTACTTAATTTTTCCTCTACTAATTGCATTTTTCAAGGAATGTAAACCAGCGGAAAAGAATTAGAAAGCCTACAATGCAAACACTTTAGTTAGGAGCATGGTAAAAATTCCTTTTAGCGTTTCACTGAGTGGGCTTTAGATTTTTAAGGAAAATCACACAGCCTCTCCTTTCTCTTCTGAATGTAAAACAGCATTTTAAAAACCGTCCCTAGGAAACCCTTTTAACATCAACAGGAAAAAAAAACTGAATCTATGCATGATCTGTGTGTGTTTGGGAATTGAATCCTGCTGAAGGAGTATGAAAGTTGACAGGAGAAAAGATAAGGAAAGTCCTTGTAATGAAGGATCTGGTTCTTCACCAGAGAACAATAATGAGAAGTAGAGGGTAAACATAATTAGCACCTTTGCATAGCAATGCCACAAAAAAAGATACTAAGCTTTTTGCAGTTGTTGGAAGGCATTGCAAAAATAAATTGTGGTGAAGAAGGAGTATTGTACGGTTAAGACCCCTTCTTTTTGGAAGAACTAAGGTCACAATTACAGTTAGTTGAACCCAAGACATGCGTAAGTTCAACCTTGTTAGTAGTTGCAGAGAAATCAATAGAAAAAAATCACTGGGTAAAATACACAAACATTAAATCCATATACAGATCTTCACTGCTGACACTTTTTAGTACTTATTTTTAAGGGATTGGAAAGGTCAGTATTGAACCACTTAGCTCAAAATTGTGCTCTCCTTGAAGGAGGTTGTTTCATGTGAAAGTAGCTCATCTATAACCTTTATACCTGCACCTTAGAACAGCATTGTTTATGCTTTGTTATGATACCTTTGATATGTTTGGATATTTAAAGGCAAGTTAAACAGGAAAAAAAAGCTAAATGCAATTAATTATATATAGATGATAAGTACAAAATGAACTGAAATTAACACTTTTTTCCCTTCCTTTCCAAATCCTTTCATTTAAGTAACGAAGTATCCTTATTTTCAGGCTGTATAATCACCTTCTAGGATAGTAGGGTAAGTTTTAATCATTCTTTTTTTTCTCCTATTTCAGGGAAATAACATGTATTTTAGCTCTCCGTGACTACTATGTCAAACGATCATAACAACAATGAAAGATCAAATATGGTTTACTTCAAAAATAGCTTTTTTGTTGCCATGTCCTATTATTCTGGCTGCCCTGTGAGGTCAGCGTAAGAATTTGCACAAGCCTGATTGAATCATAAATTCCTATTTTTTTATATTAAATTTATATTAAATATTTAAGTGCAGAGAAAATGTCAGGAAGACCGGTGAGTATTGGACATCATTGTAGAGTCATCTTGATTTGCTTTGCTGCTTTTCTATTAAAAAAATGGCGGAGACTGATGTAGATCTTTACAGATTTTATTTAAGACAGTCTCTAGGTATTTCTGAACTACCCGTCTCATCTTGGAAACGCATTGGAGTGAGTAATTTAAGTCAAATAGCCCATTGAGCTGGATGAGATTGTTCATGAGTAAAACAGTTTGCGTAAGTACGTATAGAGCTAACCTAAGACTGCAAGGAAAACCGAGGGAAGGAAGAGCTTTGGGAGAAGCTCCGAGGAGCCCCAGCGAGGAGGTGCTGGGGAGCGAAGAGGCGGCAGGTAGAGCAGGTTTGGAAGCGAAGGCCTCGCGCCGAGTGGGGAAGGAGGGCAGCTCACGAGGCCTGGGCCTGGCCTGTCAACCTAGAGATGCCTCTGGGTGAAAGAAGCAACATGGGCAAATCCTGAGGCACCTTCAAAGCAACTGGTAGTTTTTTGTCCCTTTTTACTGGCAAAAGGAATGGATGTACTTGGGGGTATATTCTGGAAATGGCCAAAATGGAGTCCCTGTTCAATGAAACAGCAGAGCAGAGGTTCTGTTGCTCTTTATCATGTGGCTGTCAATTGTGGGCGTTATAGTAGTTGTACATTTTTTAATCCCAACCTTGGGGCAAAGAAAGTGGAAAAACTGTGTAAACTTACAGATATTCTTCTGATAATTAGGCTAAGACATTGTTTAGCTCATTTTGCTAAGAGCAGGAATTGACTTTGTATTTTGAGGTTCCCAGCATAGACATTCCTGAGATGCCACCACTTCATCTTTTAGGTGTGTACGCAGAGACATTATTAATTTTGCTTAACTACAGTGCTAAGGAGTCAGAGTAACTCTAAAGAATGTAATAAACTAAGTCGTGGAGTCTCCTTCTCTGGAGATCTTCCAAACTTGCCTGGATGCCACCCTGTCCCACGTGCTCTAGGTGTCTCTGCTTGAGCAGGGAGGTTGGCCTAGATGATCTCTAGAGGTCCCTTTCAACCTCAACCATTCTGTGATCCTGTGAAAATCATCCAAAATTTTTTCTTTAGTTACTGAGGCTGGTATAGTTTCATGTTCAAGAGACCTAGCCCCACGTTTACTTATACTGGTGTCAGTCCATGCTGTTTATCCAGATGTGAGGTGTTACACGTCTCTGAGCTTGCACAGAACTTGTCTACCATATGTTAATTTTTTATAAATTGCATATTATCGTCAGCACTTAAATGTTGCTGTGAATACATAGTAGGGCCAGTTTCCTCTGTGTGCTCCTATGTGTGTGTAACTCTCAGTGTGAGAGCAGCGTTGTTGCTCTGCGGTTTGTTTTTATTCGTGTAGATTTTTGTCTTGTTTTGGCTTTTGCAAAAGATGACAAGCAGTGGCATATACCTGTCGGTGAACTCAGCGATAATGTAATTTATTATTTAATCATGATCTTCTTGGCAAGCACATTGGTTTTGTTTTATTAACTTCCAACACTTTACATTTTTATTAATCGGTTTCCCACTACTTGTATTCACTTGGATTGTGAGGCCTGTACTCCGGTACCCATAGCAACACTTGTTAATGCTAATGAAACGGCAGCATCCTAAGCTTCCCCACAGAGCAGCCCTGTTAAATATGGCTATTAAGCGCAGTTGTATTTCTGTTAGTTCCAGCTCCCAGCAGACACCTGCTCTATAGAAAGAAACTATCCTGAGATATTAGGATTTGGCAACTTACAGGTTTTCTTCAAATTGTCACTTTGATGGAATAAAATGCTCATATTCCCAGATAGCAGATGCGGCAGAAAAGTACAATTTCTGTAAAACTGGAGAGATTTAGCTGTAGGATTAAGTGAGCTTTTGAAGTGCTCATTTGCATTCAATGAAAAACTGCAGAAGGTTAAGACTGATTGATCTCAGGGAAGCTACAGGATATGTTGTCTCCTAGAGTACATGGACTTTTTAACTAATTCCCATTTATCATTGCTGGTGTCTTCATGAGCAGAAATAATAGCTAAATAATTCCTCATGAACACAGATTGAAAGATAATTCAAATTAATAGAAGCACTTGAGTGTTTTAATATAGAGAGTGAGGAAATTGTTATGTATATTGATTCTTCTTTCAGTGAGGAACATATTTTGCATGTGCTGTTGGTGAGGATGATGGCAGTGGGTTTTTCATCTTTTACTCTGAGTTTTGTTTTCAAATACTGTTTATTTGGCAAGTCATTAGTCATCCATCTTTAATACTCTAGAAAACAAAGGAAAAATCCTGTAATCAGTAGAAAATCTCTTCCAAGAATATGTCCACAAATCAGAGAATGCAGCTGTGCCAATAAATAGATTGTGCGGTGCCAAGGTTGCTGTGCAGGGAAGCTGCCATGTGTATATTGAAAGCATCAAGCCAGTATTTCATGATATTATACAGTTCAAGAAGTGTGACTAGGAAAGGCTTCAAATTTACTTATTTCCGGGAGATTTTTGGATGTAGCACTGCTTTGGGCAGAATTAACAATAGGAATTCAGCCCGGTTCCCTAATGGAACATATGTGGGGTTTTAATCATTTCGATAAATATATATTCCTGCCTTAAAAATGGTGTGTGCTGGGGGAAGGATGCTCAACCTTTCTGTTTTCCTGGAGGCATCTGTTACACTGTTGTTATGCAGTGCCAGGTTTGCTGCCCCTCCTTTGTTTTCCTGTGCTATTTTTTCCTCTCCTTTGTTCTTTTCACCTGTAAAAAACCTGTCTTTTACTCATTGTTTAGACTCATTTATTTGCCGGTAGATCTTTTGTTGCATTCATTTTTATTTTAGGGTTGTTTCAAGTTCTACTAATCTCCTCATAATATTAACCAGCTGTATTAATGTGATAATAAACCAAGCTTGTTGGTAATGAATTGATTCATTCAACTACTGGATTTAATTAGAAAGACACTTAACATTCTAGCAGATGTTCTTATTTTGTTTCATTATCCTTGTGTTACCAACAGTGGGCTTATTAAATGTATAGTGTGTATGTTTGTATTTACATCATATTCATATTTGTATTTATATTTACTCTTCAGTGTAAAGCTCTGTTTTGCCATAAACTGCAAAATGACGTGAAACCTGCAAATATCCAAGTCTTAAGCCAATTTGCATGAAATCCTCTCTTGCCATTTAATTTCTCAGTATTCACTAAGTCTTGAGTTTTCAGTTGTATTCTCCATCTGATCATAAATAGCTGCTGGCAAAAATATTTAATCTTTGCAAAAGGAACAAGATTTCTTCTTTCCTGGATAAAAGCCCTAGTTATTGGACTTATGTCATCTTCTTTCTTTCATGACTCTCATTCCTTTTTATCCATCGGCGAAGCTTCAAGAAGGGTGTAAGTGCCTCTCTTTTCAGCACCCCTGCAGTTTATCGTAGGGAGTTCCTCCTCTGCCTGCTGGGTGCTTTTTTGGAGGTATTTGCCTCTGCTGAGCTCTGGCACTTGAACCAAGGCGGCAGATTCCACCCTGGCGCCAACATGTGCGAGTTAGGAGTTGTAATGCTCAGGTTTGGGTTTTTTTTGTGTAACTGGACTGTAGTGCCTCCACTGTCTAGTTACGGAGTCTAGTTTATGCCTCAGTGCTAAGTGTGTCCTTCGTTCTAGGCTGAGTATGTAGTTCAGATGTGCAGCCAATGAGTTGAGCCCGACGATTCTTGCTGTATTTAATGAGCTTTGTAGGCCCACACAGAGAGGAGGTTTTGTGAACTCAAGCAGCAGTGCTGGATGTTCTTAGGAAGCACAGTGCTAAAATCTTAGTATTTTGTTTTCCTGTGTGTGTAATGCTTTTAAAGAAACCTCCTACACTTCACAGACGTGAATTACATGGGACAGTTGAATCTGTTAACCAGCTTTGCATCCTAAAAGAGGAAAGCCCTATTGCACCTTCTTGCCTGTAGCGGTACCAGCTCACTGCTTGTAGCTGTACCTTCCCTCCTGCTGACCACACACTTACCAGACTTTTCTGCGAGCGTATTCAATTCTTTACAGGCCAAAAGGAAAGTGAGTAATTCCGTCTGGTTACAAAGTAGAAGCAACTTATCAAAGGATTTGGAAAGCACAGGAGCCAGCACAAGCTGAAGAGCAGTAGCGGGTGCCTGGGAGTAGTGAGGATGAGGTGGGGAAAGACACCCTTTCACATCTTGATGGTAGCAAGCCATTAAACTGACTAAACAATCTGTAACTTTGCCTTTTACAACTGAGCTTTGACGGCCGGAATCTTTCCTTGCTTTTCTTTCTGCTCTTCTTGGGCATTTCCACACCTTCAGATTTTAAATAGGGCAGAAATAGGAAAGAATTGAACACAGACAGCAGGAAAGTATGACAGGAGAATGTGAAACATTGCTGCAGGTCTTCGTAGGTGTTAAAAGGTAGACAATTTCAAAAAGCACTACAGCAAATCCATGAAAGAAAAAATCTGTGAAATGCTATTAAAGAGAAGTATGGTATAGCTTGTAACTAAAAGTCTCAACTGTGAGATCTCTGGAAGGCTGTGCGGGCTGGTCACTGTTCGTTTGCCCTGTTTTTGTTCTCTTCCCTAGGTTTCTGCCTCTTGTGGCTGTCACACAGGGTGCTGTTCTAGGTGGATGTTTAATCTGACCCTGTGCAGTTATTCTTGTGGCAGTGCATTTTAAGAGGAAAGCTTGCTGCTTTTCCGTGATTTTCAAGTGTCTCTGCGTGTCTCCTATTAGCCCTCAGCGATGTTTTACAGTTCAACAGCTTCCTTCAGTACCTGTGATCACCCTGCTCTAGGACAGCAACAAAGTTAGCTGCTTTTGCAGGGATTTGAATAATATGTTTATCTTTATTTGTACTATCGTGTTTGTGTTCTGTGCTAATCCATTGAGTACTGTGCTAAAGGCTGTGCATCTTTGTGCATTTATCCTCTTGTTCAGTGTTTTTTGCAGCAGATGAGACAAGGAGGGCCACATAGATTCCTTTTTTTTCCCATCACTTCCTCCTTTAAGTGCTTTTATTATAAATAATATCAGCTTCTTCAGTTGCCACAATGGTCCAGTAGTCTCTATTTAAATTAATCTCTTTTAGTGATCTCTTCTAGTGTTACATAATTTCTTTGGGCATCAAGAACTTCTCCACCTCTGTTTGTTTCTTTCTGCACCTCACCACTAAAAGATTAACAGCTTCATCTTTAACCTTTTCTTAGTGTGCAAACAACTGCTACTTCCAGGTAAATTGCTAAATTGCTCCTTTTTGAGTAGCACTTCCTGCCCTGTATGCCTGTTTTCTGAAAGTTTGTTGAGTCTGATAGGCATTTGCTTATTAGGACTCCTCTGAGTGTCTAAATAGGTCATTGCAAGAGACCTAAACCAAAAATGACCAAAAAGCTGCCTAGCTGCTCACTGGGCACACACAGCTGAACAGGCTCAGACTGTTGTCTTAATTCCCTTGGCATCAGAGCCAGCAATTGCTGAAGAAAATTAAGTTGCTCTATTTTTCTCTATAAACACGTTTTAATGATTCTTCGGGCTGCAAAGCAGTACTAACTGTAGGAATTTACAGACCCGGATCTTGCAGGTAAAATCAGTTTCGCTTAGAAGTGCTGGTCTTTTCACGAGAAATGCTACGTCATCGAGGGTAGCAGCTGCAGTTAAAAAAAAAAAAGAAGAAATAAACAATCTATACATATCCCAGTTTGATAAAGAAATGCCTGGGAGAAAGGAATAGGCTAAAGTGCAGATAAAACTAGGAGAGAAAAAACGTTAGGCTGTCAACAGCACTCGTATCGTGAGTAGAAAGCTTAACCGTTTCATGGGGCTGCTGTGCTGTTCCATGAGCAGCGCGGACCTCAGGAAAGCTGCGTTTGTTTCCTGTGGTTTTCTGCCCTTTCCACATGGGGCCCTGGTAGCTGCAGCCTGGCCCCGTCCCTGCTGGGCAGCCGTGGGCCCGGGCCCAGGGGCCGCGTTAGGCCTGGCAGGGCCTTTACCGAGGGGAAGAACGAGCTAAAAGGTTACGACCTTCTAAATTATTCTTCAGGTTTCCTGGGTGGGCGGGTCATCAGATTTAGCAGAGCTAAATAGTTAATGCTATATATGTATGAATTTTATAAAGCAAAAAATGTTACACGTTGATTCATGTAGCTGATAAATATTGTTAATTAAATTTCCTCCAGCCTAACACATTCTAAAAATCTTGCTGAACAAAATGATAGAATTGGGGTAAGGCAGGGGGAAATTTCCTGAACTTTCCATATTGTTTTTAGAGATCTTCAGAAATTTCATGTCTTCCTAAGGTGGTTATTTCACTGTAGGAGTCCAGAGACATGGGGTTCATTCACCTGCTGCACAAGTTAATATTGTGTCTCAAGAGTCAAGAAGAGTGGTGATAGTTTTTTTTCTTTCGTTTTTTAGAGTAAGGAAACTATTTGTGAGTTTTTCCTGTTTGCTTTTGCTGCCCTTCTGCTATCAGAAGTCAGTGTAGTTAAGTTTTAAGATATGTATCTTTGAAATTCGTACTTTATTTCCGAGATAGATCCACACGGAAGACTGAAATATGATTTGTTAGGAAAGTGAACACCGCAGTTCATTTCCAGACACCTGCAATTCAGTCAGGCTCATGGGAGGCTCCATTAGTTTCACAGTGTAGCTTAATGAATCCACTCACACCACTAGGAGACTGAGAAACTTCCACTGCTCCTGTTTGAATGGTAGAGAGGACACATCCCCCAGGCCAGTGTTTTGACTTGGTAGGGGGGAAGTAGCTACGTTCCTGCAGTGTCGTGTGCTCCATCCACCCATTGAAGTAAGGTATCAGTGAGCATGGAGAGCATCAGCTAGTGAGTTCCCTCCTCAGGCTGCTGTATGTGTGAGTAACCTATGGCCAGACGTACAGGATAATGTCATCAGAGGCTCCTAACCATTCCACCTAGGGCGGTCCTTCAGTACACGTGCACTTAGAAAGCGTTTTGGTAGACCTATGTTTTCACATAGCAGTAATCCTTAGCAAGAATGGCCTTGTGCTTTCTCATAGAAGAATGAGAAGGATCCTTATGGGAAAAAGACAAATCAAATATACAGCCCATAAAAGATCATAAAGTGATTATGTACTGTGCAATAAATAAGAGGATAGTTAGGTAAGTGCGCATAAAAAAAAGAAAATCTTTTCAGTCTAAAGCCCTGCTGACAGTGTGAGGAATGTGACATAGACAAGCTCCATTTTGGTCAGCAGGTAGGCTGGGGAGCTAAAGGAAGAAAAGAAGCCTTCTCATCACTGAACTCCTCATCGCTTCCCTCCTGTCGTGATAAGCAGTGCACTTTGCTGCCTCATGAACTTTGACTTGATTTCAGTTCGGAATTTTACTTGGAGCAGGTACTCAAGCACTAGCCTGTTTGAACTTCACACGGTTCTCTTGGAAATAATGTAATTAACTGGCTTCCAAACATTTGTTGCTAGAGGCATCCATGTAACAAAGTGAAAACCAAAAAAAAACCCTGCTTTCCCAGGTTTTACCTATACTGCCAAAAAGTACTGAGTGATGCATATTTTTCTTAATCAAAGCTAATTTATTTATTTATTTATCTTAGATACAGAGAGTATTTTGGAGCCTCTCTCTCTGCCAGAAAGCCCAGCTGGTGATGCTGCTGCAGAAACCTCCCCCTATGTGCCTTGCATTTTCTGCAAAGAGTGCTACCTCCTAGCGGAACAAAGCCAGCTCCTCAAGCACATGATCATTGAACACAAGCTGGTCATAGCAGATGTAAAACTGGTTGCAGATTTTCGAAGGTAAGGGATTTTAGGCTTTAAAATGGATACATGTATGTGCAAGTATCACAAAAAAAGCTTTAGAAGCCCAGGGATTGTCTTTTTTTTTAATACTGTATGTTTTTGGAGGGGCGTTTTTTATGCTGTTTTGTTGCTGGATCGTAAGGCTGGTTTCTCCTCACTCCCCCAAGATGTTGCTTGGGTGAGGAGAGTTGATAATTGGGATACAGGACAATTAATGTGTTAGAAAATGTTATCCATATCATAGTGACTTTTCAGATCCTGTTATTAATCAACAACTTATGTACAGTCTTAAAAAACTGTTTATTTTATAACATATATTCTAGACAATCAACTCTTCCAATTTTGGTTTCGTTAAGGTCAAGACTATTTCTACTGCTGTGCGACTTCCCAAAGCTCTATTTTGTAATGAGAAACTCTTCAGTACATGAACTCTCACATTCCTGGATAAAATCCATTTGCTCCATCTCAAGGATGCCAGTGTTTCACCACAGAATGACATTTTACTTCACTATACTTTACAGTGCCATGATCCATGTGGAGCTGTGGTTCCTTCCCCAGCTGTGTCACTGAGCGTCTCAGCAGGTCACATTTGCCTCCCTGTCTCCTAACTTGCTCCGTAGCTGGCCCAGGCCCAGCTGGCAGTGCCAGCACCAGCTTGTCTTTGTGTTTTCGTACACGACAACGTGTGCTCCAGTCACGAGGCTGGATGGTACCGACAAATTTGTAGCTAGCTCTGTAGCAGTGTTAACTTTAACTACCTTATTTACTGACTAAAGGGCATTTTTGGTAGGTCTTCTGTGATTAGAAACTCAGCCAAAGCCAATAACTTGTGTCAAGATGCAAAAATGAAGGATTGAGATGAAATTTGGGAGCTGTAAGCCGTATAAGCCCTTATTCAGAAGTATGAGCTTAACATCGCTTAAAATTGAAAGTGGACACTGGCTTTTTTTGTTTACTTTTATGCTGAAAGCAGCCAGAGCAAGAATGCAACGTTCTTTGGCGATAATGCGAGCTCCCTCAGGTAAATAAAAGGATCACAACTGCTCAGTAATGGAACAGCAGTTTAACTGTGCTTGGGGGATTATCCTGGGTTAATAGAAATATGTTTTAAAATCACTTTTTCAAGAAAATGTCTATTCAGATTCTTTTTGCTGCTAATGCAATTGGAAAGTAGCCAGATCTTAAAGAAGTTGGCTCCAGGATGAAAAATAGTGGAGCTGTAACTCTGGGGTCTTCCTTCACTTAACCACAGTGCTCAGTATCAGTAGAACAGTCTAGTAACCGCACACACACACAAAAGAAAAAGTATAATCTGAGATGCTAAACAAGAGGGTGGGGCATAAAAATCAGAAGACACTGGCCATGTGTTCTCTGTCCCTTGGAACATGACTAGGAGTTGGCTTCATATGAGTAAGCGTTGACTCTTTGCATTAGATATTTTTATATAAAATCCTCTAACAATAAGTTTCATGGCACAGAGGTTAAGGGCAGGTAAGACTTTTATCTCAGTAGTGTTCAGTGCTATTTCAGTGCAGAGGACAGACTAAATGGCATCTTGAATTCTTTTCCCTTGCAAGTTTATGTCCTAAAAACTCAGGGAGGACTTTTCCTGGAAGACTTGCATTTCTGTGTAGCAGCAAAAATATTTCATCGTGTGCTGATCGCTGGAGCAGGCAGGGGAACAGCAAAATGCTCACCCTCACCAAAATGATGCCTCTGAATGCACTGCAGCCATTCATGCTACCATTAGCTGTGTGCTGTGCTAGAGGTTAAGCTGGGTCAGAGTTAGCAGACAAACGTGCTGATTCCTTGGCTGCTGTATTTAAAGCTCTCATGAATTAAGATAAATCATAGAGTTAGTACGAACCACTACAGGATCTCTTAGCTGTTGGAACTAAACTCTTAGTTTGTACCAGTCTGAATGCCTATAACTGTATAGAAATAAAAAAAATATATAGAAATATAAAAAATGGTGTCTGAATTTTTATGCTTTTTTTTCCCTAAGTTGATGGTATGTCAATAGAAAGCAGTCTCTGAGTAGCTGGCCTTGATCTTAAGAACTCATATGACTGATATCCTGCACTAGTCGTGGATGTAAGGATGGCCATGCACTTACACATGTGCAGATTTTTTTATAGTAAGATTCTGAATAATTAGCTCAACAGCTGCTTGGTTCCCTTCTCATATAATTTCAAGTGATGGTTTCATCTTGATTAGGCAGTAGCTTCTAGTTCAGTGGGACCCTAATCTCCATTGGGAATCTGTCAATGCTGCTATAGTACAAAGATTATACAAGCAAGGGGTTTTTCTTTGTTTTTGTTTTTTGTTTTTCAGCTTTATTCAATGGATTCAACTTTGAAGACGTATTTAGGGCCTTCCTTATTTTGCCTGCTAGCCCACCCCGCCTCCAGGTGTTTGGGGATTTCATTTTGTTGACTTTATAGCTGTCTGCCAAGCTACTGTTTTCAGTGTAGTTCCACAGGAGAGCTGTCAAAACCTCACTTTTGACAAGTTTGTTTTTTCACTCAGTTTCAGTTTCTTGTCTGCGTCTTGCAGAACACCACGCAGTGTGGTGGGAATTGGAGTGTCCCCCATAGCACATATTTTCAGTAAAAATGCATCTGGGTGGCATTTCTGTCTAAAGATGTGAATAGGTCACATTGTTTATATAGAACTTACGGAATATATTTTTTACTGATATCTTCCCTTGGTTTGGCATGGAAGCTGAACCCTGTTTTAATGAAGCAGAATAAATTTATTGAACAGAAAAGTACAGAGTAAAGGAGGAAAAAATAGACAGGGATTTTAAAAAGAAAAAAAAAAGCACAAAAAAACCCAAGCACTCTAAGAATTTAAAGGATGAAAAAAAGGAGAAGCGATCTACTGTTTATGAAACTTTTTTTTATGTTCCCTGCTTTATTAATTCTCTGCTCCTTTTCTTTAAAGATACATCTTGTATTGGAAGAAGAGGTTTACAGAGCAGCCCATCACAGACTTCTGCAGTGTCATAAGAACAAATTCAGCAGCTCCGCTAGGTAAGTATCTTACCTACTCTCCATTGATCAGGTTGTGTGATAATTTATGGCATGTGCTGCTGCTTTGATCGAGCTAAGCATGAAGGAATCTGACAGTAGGTCAGAACACCCCAGAAGTCACATGTGACTGTTAACCACGTGTCTAAACTTACCTTTTCAATAGGATCGCATTTCAGCACTGTGCTGAGTGAGGTAGGGCTCAAGTACCTTCTTAATTGCTGCGGTGAAATGAGGCCAGATTGTAAGTCGAGTCCTATGAGCAGCGCTGCTCCACGCCATGGCTAAGGAAGCCATGGTACCTACTGCCTAACAGTGGTGACAGTTTTTCCAGAAATACGGAAACACATTCCGAGTGATCTGACTTTCCAAATTCACCCTGACCGCCACCCCCCTCATGCTGCTACCTCTTCCAGACACCCAGGCCACCACCATGATCCCTTTTCCCTGTCATTACACTTGCTATTGTCCCTAAATACTAGGAGAAAACATCTTCACGTTACAAGGAAGCCAGGCAGTTGTCTGGGCTGCCGCAGAAGACCAAAGACTGTACTCAACAAATATGCTGCTGTGACAAAATATGGCTACTAACTGTTTCTTAGAAAAATAGCTTAAAAACCCATATTCACGATAGAATTAAGCTCATTTGTTACTTTCATGCTGCCTTTAAACTGTGACCAATATCAATGATTACACTTGCTTTGATGGCGCCAGAAGAACCAACATAAAAGAGAATAAAAGTGGAGAGAGGCAAATCTATGCTACATTTTGCCCATTGTACTACAATATAAATGATGTAAATACAATTCAGTTTAGGATCAGAAGCATATGTGTAATTACTGACAAAGGCTGTTAGATAATGTGTAAAAATATATGTATAAAAATACTTAAGTATGTTTCATTAAATTATGAAAATAAAATAACTGATTTTTTAAAGTATAAAAAAATCATCTAACATTCTGAAAGCACCCTGAAGGTTTAACAAATTACATGCCTCAAATATTCAAAGCAAATATCTTACCCTTGCTTCCTAATCTCCTTAACAGAAGAACAGGACAATTATTTTCTCCTATGTGATGTTCTACCAGAAGACAGATTACTTAGAGAACAGCTTCAGCAAAAGAGGCTGGTAAGGAATTGCTTTATATTGTGGGGTTTTTGTTTTGTTTTGTTTTGTTTTTTTGAGATAGTCATATCTCAAGGTATAACTTAGGAAAATTTCACTCTTTTAATTTGCTGACTGAAGTACAGTCTGCCATGCTGGACTAGTGAATGCTCAGAAAGTGCCACCCATCCTGGCTCTCGCAAAGAGCTGTGGTCGCTCTGCCACTCAGGCAGGCCCGTGGAGTTGCCCTTTCCACAGCTGCAGCCCCCAGTCCTGTGTAGGTCCTTTGGATTATCATGGACTAAGGAAACAGCAGCTGATGCACCTGCGTGTAACACGTTTCTGCTGCAGGTCATCATAAAAGGCATGATCCTCGATCAGTAAAAAAGGGTCTCCTAGATCAATAACTGATCCTTGAGAGCAGCAGTGGCTGGTGTATTTTTTTTACCCTTTTCTGAGCTGATAGGTCAGAACTGGAAGAATTTTAACTGATTCTTTCTCAAAATATTTTCCCAGTTCTGACAACCAGCAGCTGAAGAGTTTCATGGGCCAACAACATTGTACCTGTACACGCTGTGTTAATAACACAGCCTTTTTTTTCTTGCCAACCTCCTATCGTTCCCTGAAGTGACATAACTCCTGACATCCCTAGCTTCCTGTGGCAATGGTGCCAGAGCTTACCCACACCTTTCATGGTGTTCATGCCTTGCATCGTGTCTTCCCTCATATCATATCTTCCAGGCTAAAGGTGCTGACTGTTTAATGGTTCTCCATCACTGCAGCTCTTTTCTGTCCCTTTTCCAGTTTAGTGCAGTCCCTTTGAGGCTGTCAGGGACACCCTGCATATTGTACGTGCACATGCAGTGTCCCAGTGAGTTTCTTCCTAAACATATATAATGCTCTTTGGGACTGTGGGCTGAGGTGGGGGGAAGAGGGTCATTATTGGCCACACAGCTAATGTTTCCATAGAAATGTCTGTTTGAATAGTAACTCCTGGCTGCTGCACATGGGGCTGTACTTTTTCCTTTTTAAAGGGCATGTATTTCTGGTTTTGCAATGTTTTGCACTACACAGCTTTATAGCATCTGGGCTTTCTCTCTACTGCCTGTGTCCAGGGAGCACAGATTCTGTTGGCAGCTGAGTCACCCCATCTGCTCTGGAAATAGATGTTTCTTCAAATTTAGAGTGGAGCACAGGATTTAGCCTAAAGCAAGTGCTGTTTTTTGTTTACAGCGTAATTAAGTTTGAAAAAAGATGCACTCTTGATTATGGGGGAGAAATAGCCTTTGTTATTAACGCTGTTTTAAATATCAGAATTGTATCTCCAGTTTTACAGAAGGATTTTGTGAAATTGAGCGGCGACTATAGCTGTGGTCAATGAAATCATGGCTTTAGTTACAGCAATAAACTCCGTTTAGTTTTTCACTTCCTTTTGCAGCACTCTGAGCGTTGACTTGCAAGTTAAATAGTTATTTTGCTTTGTGAAGTCTTTTACCTCCAGGCAAGCCCAGCAATTAAGAGTAAGCTGGCAAGTGGGCCTATGTGGGTTGCATGGAATACAGACCAGAACTGTACAACTTCTGCTGATTTTTCTGCAGACTGAATCCTAACTGGTGTCTCCAACAGCATATGCCTAACAAGGACAAATGTTATCTGTAAAATATGCTAGCTAATGCATTTCAGTTAGCAGTTTTGAAACTCCAGTTTAGGAGTGTCTGAGGCTGCTTGCAGCAAGGGAGCTGGCCCGGGTGAGTGGTGTTTTCAGACATGATGGTGACTATAATGTGCTGAGAGAGAGCAAGGAATGAGCCTGAACTCGGCTAGAGTGCACAGCTGATGAAACAGCTGACAAGGCCCTGTAACACCAAACAGATACAGTCTTCTGGGAAAAAAAAAAAAAGAACATAGTCTTGAACCCCAGGTTGTCTCAAACACAAACAAAATTGGAACTGTGCACTGAGAGGCATCAGGCTAGTCTGAATTGGTATAATGCAACACCTAAAGTGGTTACAGAACCTGTCAACGTGTTATTATCTCCGCATCTGAAATTCAATAGGTACTTCTGTCACACCACTACAGCCATCCCAGTTGGTCATTTCTGCTTCGCAGTTAGAACCCAAGTTCTTCAGATCAGACTGCAGTAGGATAAGGCATCGAAAAAACACATATTCTTCATCTTCCTAAGAGGCAATTTACCATACAACACAGCAGTCAGGAGCAGGCAGGGCCTCAGAGTTTTCACAGTAAACTTGCAATACCCCTATTACAATCCTGAGACTCTTGCAGAGTTATTGCAGTACCAGCTAAGTTGCAGTTCTGTCTGTACTCTGGCATCTCAGCCACTTTGCCACAGGATCTGTGGTTCAGTCGATTATCCTTTTTTTTTCCTTTTTAAATTCCATCTCCACCACCAGCAGCATCTTCTCTCCAGTTTCCTGTTTTTCCAATAGGTTACAGCTCTTATTTCTCTCTGGGTTTTTGTTGCATTCAAACCTAGCATAAAGGTCTTCTCATTAGCTGACAAGCTGATTTCCTAGTGTGCTCTGCCCATTCTTTGTCAGATGTGTTGTCAGGTGGACTCACCCATAGCCTTTGTTTCCGCTTCCAAAGGCTGGTGATCCTGAATGCTCTCCAGTACCTGTCAGTCTAGGTCTGTGCCTTGACCTCAGCCAAAGGGATTCAGGACAGCACCCTTTCCCTTTCAGACTTCATTCTCCCAGACTTTGTGTTAGCTTCTCATCTGAATGCCAGGAATGCCCAGTTGGTTGATCAGTCATGGGCAGCATGTCTTGGATGACAATTGCCTTCCACTCCTCCCTTTCCCAAAGGTAGGTCTCCCATGCCATCATCTTCCCCTTCTCGGTGACTTGTCTTTGATGTGGGATTCCGTGTGCCTGGCCAGTCTGTTTTGAAGGTCCAGAACTGTGTGTGAGCTCACTGTGTGAGAGGGAGAAGTGCACTAAGTAGTCAGCAAATGTGTGTCTCAGCTGGTGTGACAGTTGCCTTTAGAGGGATTTAGTGTTCTCCAGGCTGGGTGTCTTGTCTTGATGTATTTCTGTGCACCTTGCAGCTCAGGTTGAAGGACATCTTCAGTGGCAGCTCTGACAGTATTAGCGAGAAAATGCTCTCCATGAGCTAATGCTGAAGAGGACTTGGTAGTGGTAACAGAATTGGAAGATTTTTTTCTGAACTCAGAAGGCAGGAGAGCACTGTTTGAAGTGGGAGAAATGAACACTGAGTAAGGAGAGAAGCTGATACAGAGGTTAGGAGAGAGGCTATTGCTATATGGGTAAGACAGATATATGGGTCTTCAGATAGATGAAATCTCTGATAGGAGATTTTTATATAAATATTTTTCCCACTTAGTAGCTATGAACATAATTGAAAGACAATATTTGAAGAAACTGTAGACACAAAGAGAAATTTAATTCTCTTGCTCTAAAGGTAGTTTATTGTAATGATGTATATAATTATCAAATAATGTGCTTGGTCACTTTTTAGAGACTGTGGTGCAGTCTCACCCGTCCTAGGCTTTGTCTCAGTATGCTGTTTTGTGGGTTTTTCAATAGCAGTGAAGTGCATCAGCAGCTTCTTATTGTGATCTGCGGGTTTCTTTGTTGTTGTTTTTTTTTTTTTTTAAACAGAATGTGTTTCACTTGGTTACCTTGCCTACAGCAAGTGCTAGTTTCTCTGAGCGCTCAGCAGGGAAATGTAACTCTTATTTAAACTGGAGGAAACTAGAACTAGAGATGCACGCTGTGTGTTTGTGTGTTGGCCTAGGAGAGCTGGAGAAAATATGCATTTTATTGTAAAGTTTCTAACCAGTAATACTCCGATCCAAACTTATTTGAGCACACAGCCTGCTCAGTGCAGTAGGGCTCTGCTGATTCAGATGTCTGAGAGCTTCATACCATAGCAGGCATGAAGTTTCCTCTTCGAGGAAACACCATTAAGCAAATTACTTAGCCAAAAGGTATAATATGATCATAAAAAACATCAATTTAAACTCCTCTCAAATGATGATTTGTATGATACACTGTATTTCTAGTTGTTGGCTAAAATGAAGACTGTAGGACCGGAAAGGGCAAGACACATGCTAGCGATATTGTTCAAACTCCAGGTGTCTTTTGCTCTGATCCAGCCCAGTATGCACACTTAAAGCTGAGACTATTGGTGTACTTAAATCTTTGGAATGAAACTTTGGACTTCGCTTTTTTTTTTTTTTTATTGTCCTGGGCATATTAAAATTAAAAAATAAAAATGACATATAGTGCCATTATTCGTTATTTCCATTTAACGGATTGCAGTGCAGTATCCAGTCCTCCACTTCACACGTGGGTTGCTGCACTGAGGAATGAGGTACTTTCTTCCTGAAGTTCTTATCTCTTAGGAGGACTGTGATTATTGAAAAGAGAGAGAGTGGGATTTTCTTTTGTCAGACGGGCTAAGGGAGTTAGAAAAATAGGCAAACTTTTGGACCACCAAATTTTTTTATCAGGCTGGAAACAAAAGCAGCAGAATTTGTTCTAAGTACTGGCTGTGAATGGCTGTTTTCTGTAACCGATTAGAGCTATGAATTTAAATAGCTAAATAAATGATTTGTGAGGGGCTTGCTAATAAAGGGGGATTACGATAACAAAGCAGGGAGAGAGCAGGAAAGTAAGACCACAGTAGCACACCAGTGTGTGCTGAGGGGAGGGTTATCAGGAATTATAAGATGGAGTAGTAATTTGCCCTAAAACAAGTGTCCTGAGTCCATGACTTCTGGCATCCAATGGATGCTAGAAGGGGTCTTACCATTTGTAGGTGTTTTGTCTAGAATGTCTTTTGGACTAAAGGAACAAAGAAATTGTTCAGGGAAAAGTTCATCCTAGCTGTAAATGTGCATTTTTCCTCCTTAACTCATTATCAGTGTGAATTCTTGCTGATACACAGTGCTTATAAGGTTTCAATTCAAATTTCCAGGACAGTTTTGGGGGCATTAGAGACTTTTTTTTTTTTTTTTTTTAAACTTTGAGACCTGTATGTATAATATTTATGGAGACTGGAGTGGTTTTATGCAAAAGTCACAGTGAGAATGTGAAGAGCACTTTCAGTGATGGAAATGACCTTTCTGATTTAATTATTCCTAGTGTTTGTGTGGGTCAGATCTCTTAGGTTTAAGTAGTATTAAAAAATATCTGTCATTTAAGTGTGTTATTTTTGTTTTTTCCCCCTTTTTTTTGCTTTTATTGTTGCTTTTTTGTCGCTTTTTTGTCATTTGCAAGATGAAAAGTCATTTAAGCACTTCCAGAAAAAAGCTGGTAATTTCTTCCAAAATATTGTTTCCAAGGAGAGAACAGACACATTTTTTTACTCCACCTTGAACTGCCACCTCCCAAGAGAAAGTGTGAACTCCTCACAGCTTTATACTGAGCCTCATGAAAGTGTGTTGTATTTCTGAAGTCCAAATTGTAAATTGTTTTGCAAATGATCAAATTTATTTCGGGTTATCAGTTGAGTGTGCTGGTGTGTTTAAAGATGGTCATCCTGGTATAAGAACTTGCATGTCTTTACCATGGCTTTTTCTTCGGTTAGCTAAGGCACAGCACAGATTACAAACCTTGTGTTTTGGTTTGTTTTTTATGCTAGATCAGTGACATATGAGAGTTTATAAGGCAGAGCTACTGAAGAGCTATTTCCAGACTGATAAAGGGGGAAAAATGAATTTGAATTTACTGAGTACCTGTTGTTCTCATGCAAGGCAGCTATCAAATTTTGTTGCATGTAATTATGATCAGAAATACAGTTTCCATTTGCCGTGTTCGAAATGATCAAGCACTCATGTCCTGTAGAATTTTTCTGAAGCTCTTCTGGAGGAGACTGATAACCACTGCAGTCGGATCTACTGCTTCATTGTCCGAGGCTCTGCACTAACATTTGCTCTCAAGAACGTATCATATAGAGTACTTGTCTGTGAGAATGCATGGGTGATCTCATAAGCCTCCCTTGTTTTGTGGAAAGAAGAATTTAGATGGAAAATATCTATAATTTACGTTCTGTTTTATATCAGTGTGGGTATCTGTTCTCTCAGTGATATAGTTTTGCAGCTTCTCTGTCAGTATTCAGTAAAATAATGTTTTTTTTAATCAAACCATATAATATGACAGTAAAAATGAAGGGCAAAATTTTGACAGAATTGTTAAGTTCTACAGATAAAGACAAAAAGAGAGGGGAGTGGGGAGTTATTCAACAGACAGTTTCTGGGGCTTGTACTAGCTGAACAGGTCCATATGGGCAAACCTGGGACCAAAGGCCATCTTTTTTAACTAGAGAATCATAGTTTTCTGAGCTGAAACTGAATTTTTCATAACTAAAGATTAATGAGTTTAACTTCAAATCTGAAAGGAAATTGCGTGATTTTTCTCTTTCTTAAGATATGCGCCTTAAAATGGTGCATATCTTGATATGAATAAAAAAAAGTGAATATTTTACTCACTTCAACTTAATTTCTCTTGGAAACATGTGGGACTATGTGGTCTGACACTGCAACATTTATTGCTGCATATTTCTGAAAAGGACGTGGCAGCAGGTCTTGGTATCAGTAGTGCAAATTAGTTGCCTGAAATCAAGCTGCATCATTTGATTCATTAATGTTGTGGTGCTTTGGATTGCCTTTCCTGCCAGTGCTCGATTCCTGTATTGATTATGGAAAAAGAGAAGGAATACGAGTGTATTTTGAGATGTTTGCTCTTGCCTCCAGGAACTTTGCTCTATTGTTTGCAGTCACTCTAATGTGACACAAGCATGGATTCATGCTAACAGTCCAGCAGTTGGAACAGTTTGAAAACTGATGCAGGTATTAAAGTATATCACTCGTTTCCTGCCTCTTATCTTAGGTTCAAACTTGGCTCTCGTGGCCAGCTGAAAGTCTCCTCTCAGAAAAATCACAAAGGTTTTATGCAGCTTGGGGCAACCGCTGCTCTCCCTTCAGAGCGCCAGAGATGGGGTGGAAATAGAGGATTGTTGGGAATGTCTGTAGGGAATAAGAGCAGAGCTCTCATTTTCATTGTGCTTGGCTTGAGCCAGTGTTTCTAATTCCTCACCTGTACAAACACCGAATTTCCTTGATGCTTTGGAAAGTCCCTTCTTGCAGCAAGTGGTGGAAACAAATGATCAAAGGAGTGCCTAAGTGGGAAAATATTTTTAGAACTTCACTGCATGAATTGCTACAACAGTGGCGCTGTGTGAGTCCGGCCTCTCAGCTGCCAACCGTGCCCACATGGGGAGCCAAGGGGGCCGATGGAGCGCGGTGGGACGAGCGTGTCCGGGGAAGGAGGTGGCGTGAATCTTGTTCCCCCTCAGCCTTAGCTAGGAAGAGCAGTGAAGCAGGGCTTTAGCGAGTAGTTTACATGAGGTGGGGATCTGGAGTTACGCAGGTGAGCCTCAAGTGTTGCAGGACTCCTTCTTTCCCTGGAGGTAGAGTGCAATTCGGAAGCTATTTTGAAATATTGTTCACAGGAGGTGAGGCTTTCAGCCCGTGCTTTATTCATCTTTAAATTGTATTTGGTATCTTTTGATTTCATTTTTGATTGTTTCTGGTGTATTTTACAAATTATGTAAACCCCATGCAAATGCTTTCCAATTTAAGGTGAACCAAATGGCATGTGACATGCCACTCAGTGGAGGAAGGCGACACCTGATGAAAGGCACCATGTGAGCACTGGTTCCTGCGGATGTGCCGGGGATGTTTATTGCTCATGTAGAGCAGACAGATAGTCTCATTCAATTGCATATCTGCTGAAAGGCTCTCACAACCTGCTTTATGCTCCATTCATCTATTTCAGGAGTCAGCTCTGAGACATCGGAATTTATATTTCAGTTAGTTAGCATTTAGTGTAACACATCAGGATACTGAAAAGTACAGTCTAGGATTTCAGTAGGTGCTTTTACATGGGACTGGAAAATGAAATGTACATTAAGAAGCAAAAACAAGGTGGGTTTTTTTTCTGAGTTTGAGTTTTCAGGGTGACTGGTCACATTGTTCTTTGCTGAAAACAGCATTCTGCTGTTGGAGAAGCTGATAGCATATTTATTGGCCCAGCATCAGCCTACTTCACACTGCTCAATTGAATGTGGGGAGGTAGGCTGACCTGCATGGACAGATCCAGTTCCAGCTCATCCAGGCAGATTTGGGACTGTAGTAACAGTAGCTTAAGGGGATTTCTGTCTCGTATTTTTTTTTTCTCTCCTTTTTATTTTTCTTTTCTAAATTCTATGGAGTTCACCCAACTGGCCTGGCTGAATGTAAGGTTACATGTAGGCTATGGCAAGTTTGGGTCTTTATCCACACAAAATGGTACCAAAAACTATTTGGCCTTGCCAGGTCAGAAACACAAAGCTTTGCTGTGCCAGGCTCTAGGCAATTAAAGACATTGAGAAAATCCCCTAAATTTTTCACTCAGAATCCCGAATGTCAGAGAGCGGACAGCAGCACCTCTGTGTTACACAGAAAATAAATGTTTTTCCAATTATGAGTTATCAGTACATAAAGCAAGTACAGAGCGAGTTGTGCATCATTAGGCTGAAAATGTGCTAAGTTTTGATCCAAACACTGACTCTCCCATTCCCCAAGTAACTATGGGCTTTCCATCTGAAGTACACTCACAACACACTCCCTGTTATAGCACCAGAAAAAAACACTTGTTATATCATTTTGTTAGGAAAATTACGATCAAGCATTTTAAAATTTCTAGCCTGTTGCTCTTAAGTTAAAGCAAGTGAGTGGCAGAGATACTTCCTTCCCAGGGAGTTTATGACATCCCATAGCTCCTTGCAGAAACTGCCACCCCTTTTGTCATCTGTCAAACTTATTATGAGCAAGTCTTGTGGATTAGATACTTAGTTTGGAGTGTGTAATTCCATTGGGCTCTGTTTAGTTATCCACAAACTTAGAGGTAAATCTGCACCTAAGCAAAACCAATAAACTGGTACGTTCAATAAAATAATCACTTAAATAATCTCACTGTGGACTTTATTTCTGTGCAACTTGTATAATACTAGAAATATTCAAGCTTCTTTGGAGCACATGGTGCAAATGATTTGTGACAGCTGTGTGTTTTAACTTTGTATGTTTTTTGTTATCAGCAAGGATATGGAGATATAATAAGCCTAAAATTATGCAATAAAATCTTTGGTTTTTCATTGAACAATTATATGTCTTTCTTTTTATAGAGAGAAATTATAGAACAGCAACAGCAGGAGAGATATGACACAAGATTTCATAGCACATGTATGTTTTGTGATCAGGAATTCACAGGAAATAGGTTTGTATATTTACCTGTTCACTTTTTTTTTTTTTTTTTGTATCTGCTCACCTTTATCATTTGAAGTATCATCAACTGACTCAGAGGGCTTTTATTTTTTTGGTTCGACTTTTTGTAAGTGAATATTAAGAAGAATTGGGAACTGAACCATTATTAAAAAAAGAGTCATTTGGGGGACAGTTGGTCTGGGGGCAAGGACAGTGGCTGAAACCAGTGTGAGTGCTCAAACATACACCCGTGCAATTACATACCTCCCTGTTCAAATTTATGCTAGTTTGGCAGGGCTTATAGTTTCAGTAAAAAAAGCAAGAAAGGAAAATAAAAATGAGCAAGGAGCTTTGCAGCATCAGTCCAGTGTGAGAGGGAGTTGCATTCAAATCCCTGCTGCATTAAAAATTTATTCATACCCATTAAAAAGTCTCAGCTGGAGAGACCAAGTGTAATCCCTGTGTGCTTGACTGCGGGTGGTTCTGGTGCTCTGGAGAGGCAGAAGAACCCGAGCTCAAGTCCCCACTCCCGCTTTGGGTGCATGTCCTGTTCTCTTTGCTGCATGGCGTTGTAAAGGACAAGTTATTTAGCCCCCAAATCATTTCATCCTCTGATTACTCTTGGTGCTGAGAGGTTGAAAATCCCGCTAGGATAGTGGCATAAACGCATGGGATTTCCTTTAGTGCCCAACAGCAGAAGCTTAGGTGTATCTTGTTGGGAAGTTAGGCACCCGGGGAGTTTAGAGTGGTGAGAGCAGAGACTTGAGTGGTAGTTGTGAACCTGATTTACTTGGAGAATTTGCTCCACAACATATATAAAATTGGCTAAGGAGCTCTTTAAAGTCCCTCTGTGCTGTGGGAGAAACTGGAATAAGAAAATGAACCACTTTATCCTCTATTATTCAAGTAACTTATTTGAACATCTATTTTTGTTCCTGAATACTCTGAGTCCTCTTTATGTTGCTAGTGCTGTGAGGAACAAAATTGAATAAAAATGGATCAAGCCCAAGGGTTTGTTTGTTAACCAACATAGAGAAAACTGAAAAAATGGCTTTTTAGAAGATTCTCAAGACAGTTATTGCAAATCTGGGGTTTGCTTATTCGAGTTAATAAATAAGCTTTGCTAACAATGGCAATCAAAATAAAATTACATCGTAGTTTTCCACTAAAGGCTTCTATTTCATGCGTGTTGATTAAGCACTCGAAGCATGATTGAACATTCATTAGGCCTGAGATTGAAAGCTTGCTATTTCAGTTTGCAGCTGGGAATACAACACTATTATTATTTACTTAATGTTGACTTGTGTACATTTTTAAAGCAATTAGTGTAATTTGACCCACAAATTGAATAATTCTTGTATGTATTAAAAATACCTAATGTTCAATTTGAATGTTTTTTTTTGTAGATCTGTCCTTCTCAATCACATGGCAAGAGAGCATGCTTTTAACATTGGGCTGCCAGATAACATTGTGAATTGTTATGAATTTTTGGCTATATTGCAGAATAAACTTGACAAGTAAGTTAAGGACTTAAGTCATGTTTCCTTTAACCTTAGAAGTAAGCTAGTTAAAATTAATTCAGCATTTATGAGTAACTAGGAACAAACTATAAGTCAATGTGACTTTTGTGTGTTAACCTCGGAAGGCTTTTCTGGGCTTGCTTGCAAGCTGATTCCTAACACTTTGTAGTGCGTGTTCTCCGGAATAGTGGAGGTCACTGCTTCAGTTATTAGTTCCATTGCACATTTCAAGTGACATCAGTAACATCCCATCCATGCTTGAGTCTGTTGTTCTTTTCACTCTAACCATCTTTTTGCTAAATGCCTTTTATCATTTAGAGTTCTTATACCAATCTCCTCTTGTCTCGCTCTATATATCCATAACCCGTGCCCTCGCTCTCTGCTGGCCCCATACCTGGTTCCTCATCTCTCCCAACTCCCTCTCAGAGCAGGGTATTTCAAGAACACGCTTTATGTTATTGTTGGCGTTGTCTGATGTCTTACCCTGCTCACTGATAAATTGCAGCTTGATCGTTTACCAGGAGGCCCTGAGGGTTTCATATAGGTGGAGTCCTTCATAGCCAATCCTGCAATTGAACTTATTGAAATTGCTTCCAGTGCAATGAAAGGCAGCAATTCGCAGCTGCCATAATTTCTTAATGTCTGTGCTTTTTAATATGTGTCTTAAAGTGCTTTTGTTTTTCCTTCCCATCGTTTTCTCTCTTTTTTTTTTTTTGGCTGCTGCTAACCAGCATCTCTGATAAGAAGATGTAATGCCACGATGGCAAAGTTTTTATTCCATTGGAACTGGTTTTCTGGGAGGGCAGTTTTCCCCCTGCAAAGATAATTTTACTAAGGTCCCCTAACAGTACCCATCTTGGTGACATATGTAAGCTGCCCCTTGCAAGAAAAAATATGTTAGCACATGAGTTATCCAGATGTTCGAGAGGAACATCCTTTAGCCAAGGACATTCCCGTAAGCTTGGCACGCTGCTGTGTCTCTGTTTCAGGGATACCCATCTAGGCTAAAATGCAAACTTTTTCTTGATACTTGGGTCATCATAGCCCAGTGATGTAATGTTTTGTAATCTCGTCTTTTAGGTATCTAATGATACTACCTTTAAGAGAACAACTATTTTATCAACCTGTCCACCTCTAATAAAGAATTTAAGATAGTGAATAAAATTCTGTTTTGTTTCAATTGCTCTGGAAAATATTCCATTATAAAGTATCATTATTAATGTATTCACCATTCTGAGTTTTATATACAGGTGTGTGTGTGTGTGTATATATATGTATGTTATGATTTGATTTACTAAATTTGATTTCTCAGGATTGCAAAGCCCACAGATCATCTTCACCAAGCTCTTTGAAACTCCTTTTTGAGTCAGAAGTGAACCTTGAGTCAGAAGGAAAAAAATCATCTTCTATATAAATATAAATGTATATTTATATATAAATATATATATGTATATAAATATAAAATGTAATTTTTTCAAGTTTACATTAAGAATCCAGGATTGTATTTTTGTACCCTGTATTACATAGAAACAGTTACTGATAGGTTGGTGTCCAAAATAAGTACATGTGAGTTAAGAGTTCATTTCTTCACCAGGCAGTAGTCCGCCCATATACTGAGGCAATTAGTAAATAAGACATTTCTCCTATTTTGTATGAGACAAACAGTAAAGTTGTTTGTATTTATGTTTTCATTTTAAGTATTTGTTGTGAGGTGCCTCATCATCTCTATGTTTGATTAACTCCACTAGTACTTTTTTGTTTCCAAATAAACTGACTGTTTTTCACTTGGTTTCTCTCACATGCTCTAGGATTAATCCTACTGTATATATCTCTAATTTATTTATGTTGTGTTGTACTGCTTTTGCTTCCACATGTTAACTTGTTTACCTTTTTATTTTAGTTTGCAGTGTTTATATTGTGAAAAAGTCTTCAGAGACAAAAACACACTTAAAGATCACATGAGAAAGAAACAGCATCGCAGGATCAATGCCAAAAACAAAGAATACGACAGATTTTATATCATTAATTACTTGGTAAGAAGCTCTGTGAATAATCAGTAAATTGATTGGAGAGATAAAAACAGTATCTTGTTAAAAGAGAGTGATTCCAAGGAATTAGTACAGAGGTCAACACTCAGAGAAAAGACTCTTAAGAAATAGGCTTTTCTGTAGTGTGATAGTCCAGATAATTGTTAAGCTAAGGATGAGTAAATGTTTGTTTTTGAGAATTGGTTTTGAGAAATGCAGGGAGAACACTGCTGGAAGAGACTCTCGTCTCTATGCTATTAGTGCTCTGTCTCTGCTTTAATCACCAGAATTTCCCTTCTGTGAAGGGAAAATGAGATACAGTAGTGAAATGAATGGAGATCTAACTTGAATGTTACTGGCTTTTAGCATTTTTTATACAAGCCTCAAGCTGGAAATGCTCCTCAAAAAGTAAAGTCAGTGTGAAGAGGAGGAAAATGAAAGAAATAAAGGTCAAACAAATACTAAGCCTTTATTTTTAGCCCCCAGGTAGTTACATGTTGCTGGGTATTCATATTTTTTATCTCGGGTCTTGCAGAGTGTGTGTGTGTATGTGCAAGTAGCAAATATTCATTTATTGTCTTCAACCACTGAATATAAGAGCTGCTCCAAAACTGCTACATTCTGTCCTAGAAATGTTTCACTTGAAGTAGTTTCTTTTCTAAGCTCTGTACATGCATTAAAATCTACCTTGTAAATGAATTTTGTAGGCCTTTTCACTCTTTTTACCTAGTCTTTCTTTTTAATCTCTCCCCCTGTGCTTAATCCAATACTAAGAACAAAAAGTTAGACATTTAATGCTCTGCCAAGTCCCTTTGACCCAAGATGAAATGAATTTCCTCAGTTCCTGTATACCTTCCTTCCAAAAATCAATGATCCTAGGTATATGGTTCCCTTTTAAAAACAAGTTTCACTGCTTTAAAAACTGATTTACACTTGTTACAGTATAGGAAAAAAACTCTGAAGTTCTGCCAACTGGATGTTCTCAGCTTTTCAACCAAACTATATTTACCTCTCCTGTACAAATTAATAGTTTTGTTCTTCCCTGTTAGTCCTGGAGGCAATATAACAAGTTCAGAACGTAGTGTCCTCTTTAACCCCGCTTCTGTCACGGGATTTGTATTCGATGGTCAGCTTTGGCTCCCAGCTTTGAGTTTTTGAGAATTTCTCCAGCTTTGAGAAGGAAATTGAGGCAAATGACCCTTCAGGGATCCCTTCTTACTTACATTATTCCATGGTTGTATTAAGCCCATCAGACTAAGGGTGTGGGACTATAGTTCTGCTCTCATTATGGCTGATTGCCAACTTGATTTAGCTAAAAATTGCTATGCTTCCGTTAGTCTTCCAAGGTTTTTTCATAGTTCCTCCTTGGAGCTGAGAAAGACAGAGTCTACGCGGTGACTGGGAGCATCGAGGAGCTACTTTTCTGAAGCACAGAAAACTAGAGAACTGTGCAGAGAACTCAGAAATTTTAAGGAGATACAAGAAGGTCATAACATCAGTGAAGAAAGTGGCTATGTCATGTTAGTAGTGTTGGTAAGCAGAACGGGCTGGGGCAAGGTTAATATTCATATAGCTGATATGGGACCTATACAGTTGATGAGTCATGCCAAGTGTTGTCTGGTCAGGGAAGGACTTCGCAGAGTGACTTCTAATACCAGCCTGCCCATTAGTATTGGAGACCCAGCAGCAGCATTCGGAGATGTATTTTTCAGGTCCTTGGCATTATAAACAGAAGGTGCTAAATGTAATTCAGATAAAAATTGTCAAACCACTAAAATGCTTAAATTCTGGGGGGAAAGCAGTTCAGTCCCATGCAAGGTTTGTGGCAGTGCGGTACCAGTGCTTCTTCTGACACATACTTGGAATGAGCAACAGTTTCTGCTTTGCTTTGCTTTGTTACTCTTTTTCCTTTATGCTTTGCTGTATCCATGTTTTCTTTTCACACATTCTCATTTGTCTTTCATTGCATTTTACCTGTGAACTATTTCTAAGTGACTGCTTCTAATCTTCAAACTGTAGCCATATCCAAACCTCTAACATCTCTTCTTTTAAAAAGAGGATGTATTTAGAAATTAAAAAGAGAGAAAAACAGATGCACATCTCCTTTTTGCTCCAAAGTTTATTACTACAAATGCAAACAAAACAGTATGCATTGTGTGATTAAAGATCTTTTAATTGTCTCTCCCCTTTTAGTCTTTCACATTTGAACTTCCTATGTTTTTAAAAGCAGAAAAACTGTAGTGATAGTTTCCTTTAAAAACTGTCTGAAAAACTTGTAAAATAGTTTCTTGTTGAATGTGGAATTGCACAGTAATATTCTGTGGAGTTTTGTGGAACACAGGTATTTTAAGATGGTGGTTCCGACACAGCAGAAAGTGCTTGCTCTCAAAATAGCATTTATTTTTGCACAAAGAAAGAAATGAGGTTAAAAGAAGGAACTTTAGCTTGTCCAGTATGTATAAGGAAAAATAACTCTTGCTTCCCACAGTGCATATATATATTCAGCGAATGCTGAAAGTTAGGCTTTCTGCAAAAGGTCTGCTTTCTCTATCACTAAATCTAAATTTGAAATTACTCCATGTGATGATTTTTCTTCCTTTCCCTCAACTCCTCATATTTTGCTAGAGCTTATTTATTTATTTATTTTTGAAGAGCTCTATAAAGCTTTACTGACTTCTCACTGAGTCTTCAAGTCCTCTCCTTCCTATTGCTCTAAATGTCACAGGCAGTTCACAGGCAGAGGCATAGATTGGATATCTTATTTGGAATGGCAGATGTACCATTTCAATATTTATTACTGAGTATATCGTGATCTGAAGATGGAGACTTTGAATTTATCTCATCTTTGTATGCTTTCACAGAAAATGCAGGTTCCTGTCATTTGAGTGACGTGGCTTGGGCACAGTGCTGGGCAGCCGCTCTGGGTGACCCTGCTCGAGCAGAGCGGCTGGGCTGGCCCCGGAGGGTCCTCCAGCCTCATCCACTCTGTGATTCTGCGAAGAGTTTGAATTTTCAGAATGTAACAAAGATTTTTCCATACGTCTGTTCTGTCAAGATTGTTGTCATAGTAAAGAGACTAAAAAAACTAAGTAGGTCTCTAATGATGAGCATGAATATCATCACAGTATAACTCATTTTGCTTTCAGGATGAGTACAGTAGAGCTTTTCTATCAGCAACTGGACCCTAAGCTATTTAGATGGATAGTTCCTTAGTACAGTCTTCTTACAGATATCGTGTTTAAAACAGAAGTCTGTCTATGTTATTCTCCTTTTTTATATAAATTTCCATTACATATTATACTCATTGAGCACTATGTAAAATGGTCTTATTAATAGTCTTAACTGGCAGTTTCCTTTATTTTGTGGCTTTTGTAGTGAGAGGTTTTTAAGGGCTTTTTGTTCAGATGTCCTGAGAACAGTTACTGAATTGCCTCATGATCTTCTGGCCAGTTCTTGCTCTGTTTTTAAGCCAGTGGCAAAGCTCCCGTGGACTCCATTGGAGCAGTCGGTTTGCCTTCTCCCATTCCCCACTCCCTGCATGTTTTTAGTGCAGTTTTGAGGATTGTGTTCTTAACAGAGTTATATATTATGCCCATGCGTTGATCATTCCCTCCTCTAAGTTTTTATTTTGGCATAGCAAGGAATAATATGAGGCCACCATCTCTGTAGATCTTTGGTATTCAAAGACTTTCCATAGCTTCTGTCATGGCCTACAAACAGCTTTGATTACACTCATATTATTCACATGTTCTTAGCTGAAAATGGTAGTTAGTATTTATTAGAAAACTTATTTCTTAAAGCCTTTATTTTTCCTCAAAGATGAAAAGATCTTTTTTCCCCTTTTGGCAAACCCAAAATCATCATTACTGTATCTAGCTGGGGATGGAGCGGATTTTTTGAGGGGAGTGGGGAGGAGATTTTACATCTATTTTAACTGTAAATAGTAAAGGAAAACATTTCATCCATTGCTGATAGTTAGGCTTCATTTCGTTGGTATATTCATTTCTCTTCAAGGGGAAGTACAGGCAGCTTGTGGATGAACACTTAAGATTAATCCAATTTGTATCAAGTAATAGTGGGGGTAAGGCCATCTGTTCTGTATGGTGAAGGCACCTTAAGTGGCTTTATGCAGCCACATGCAACAGAGCAAGTGACCATCGTAAGGCAGGTAAGAAGAAGAGCAAGAAGAAATGTGCAGGGAAGAGCAGCAGCTGTTTGGAGCTGCCGAGCTCCACAGACACTGGAACACGATTTGCTTGCATTTAGGAACTGCTTTAATGTGAAAAAGTTGGAGATAACAGCTGCGTGTTTCTAATTTCTCCCATTTCAGCACCTACTCCCATGTTGAGGTGTGTTACCTCAATGAAGCATGAAGACTTTTTCCCTCTAGTCCTCTTAAAACTGCACCCAAGGGGAGAATATACTATAATAGGGAAAAAAACCCACCACCCGGAATTGCATGCTTTCCCTATCCTCTGTAGGAGCCTCTACTCCATGAGATACATAGCAAGTATTATTAAAAAAAAAAAATGTTGTTTTTCTGTGTTTGTATAGGAAGGCCTGCATATTTTTTAATGATGCATTTTCTGCTGTTTGAACTATTAACAATGTCAAGCCTGGTTTTTCTTCTGGCTTTGCTAAGAATTTCTTAGGAGTCTCCAGAGATGATTAGTGGGAGCTCGCGCATCTCGGATGAAAGAGCAAGGGAAGCTGATGCTCAACAAAGGCCCCCTTGGTCCCAGATGCTCATCAAGCTGTAGATTTGAAAGAGTATAAAGAACTGCCAAGGAGCTTTAAAAATCATCCTACGAACTGTTTCCCACCCAATTGCTCAATTTCAGTCTCTCGGCACTTTCATTATGACATCCCCAGTTACCTACTCACCATGGAATTTTCCAGTGATACAAGAGCTGATTAGCTTTTCTTCTCTTCTTTCCCTCCTCTAAATATAAATAGCTGAGGGACAGAGACCTCTTACAAGATCCTTCCCTTCTTCTCTGCAGAAATACCATAAAAAAACAGCAACAAAGCTCACGTGTGATTGTTTTCTCCTTTCACCTTTAATTAAACGGTAAAGTTTCATATTGGCTGTTGTTTTGAACACAGGCTTTTGGGGGCATACCGTTCAAGTTGATAAATGGAAAAATTGTGAGCATTCATCTTCATTTTGCCATGATTGTGAGCTTCTCTCCTCTCATCAAGATTATACTGCGTGCAGCCACAGAAAACTCCTGTGCAGCTGTGAGAACATGTGGTGAGAGGTGTTAATGGCTTCATGTTGTCTCGCAGCAATGGTGACACTGATGAGTCTCCCCTGTAACCAGAGAGCTTTCACGCTACCACGTAGCATGTAGAATTAATTACTCAGTTTGCACTCTGTGATTAGTAGTGGTGTTATGTTTAGAACTGTCTAGAGACATTTGTGCATCATTTACCTGATGGTAACAGCTTTAAAAATTCCCATTAAATTGTTAAGTGATGGATTTTTTTTCCCTTCTTTTTCCAAGCAACCCCAGAGGCAATAATAATACTTGTTAAGGATGTTAATAAATATATTATGAGGGAGTCTTTTGAGTGAGATCATTGAAAGGATGGCCTTTCCTTGAGCCTTCAGTTTCTTTCCTAGTGGTGACGAGATCATCAGCTGTGATCTACGCGAATGCTTCATAACCGTTAAAAGCACAAGTTCAAAAATACTGCTTGGATTGCTGGATTGCTTGTTCTGGTTTATATTAAAAGGCAGAAAGAGTCTTTTGGAGGAAAGAAAAATACTAGCTAAAGACCACTGGTGGTGTTTCAGCAGAGAGCCTGAGCTTTTGTTGCCTGATATTTATATCACAGTCGTGCTGAGAGGCCTTGCTGTTGGGCTGAACGCTGCACAAATGTGAGGTGCTTTGTGGCTGCAGCTCTTCAAGGTATAAATAAACAACGCAAAGTCTGAAAGGGAGAGCAGAGCTTCAGGGACAGATAACCTCACATTCACATCTGAGCAGAAATTGGATTCTAGTTCAGAGGCCTTTGCCTTGGCTCACAGAGCCTTTCTGTGGTACTTGGCCGCTGGGTTATGCCATAGCGTGGTTTTGCCGGCCTCGCCTCGTACAGGGCCCCGTTCTGCGTGCTGTGGCTGTGCCAGCTGCTCCCAGGTGTGACAGCTACGCTGAGCAAGCAGCCTGGGCCCCGTGAGGAGCAAGGGGGGCATGATGACTTGAGCAAGGGTGACAGCAAACTGCAATGAACACCCACCCCGGGAGCCTCTGCTAGGGTTGCAACGCTCGGGTTTTGCACAGAGCTTGAGTGAGTCTCTTGAGAGCTCTGTGTCGAATCATCATCTTCCCCTCGCTGCTGTAGTTAATGCCCCCCTTGAAAGGTAAAGTGAGTTGTTGTTTAAAAAAATAGCTAAAGCACACAGAACTAACAAAGAAAAGGTGATGATTTGACTTCTCAGATGTTTTTTTGTTGATGATTTGATTAGTTGACTTCTCAAATGTTTATTGATTCCATATGTAAAATGTGATGTGAACCAGGAAATGTCTTTTTTTCTTTCCTTTTCCAGGAATTTGGAAAGTCCTGGGAGGAAGTACAGTCAGAAGACGACCGGGAATTGTTAGACAACCTAGAAGAGTAAGAATTACTTATGTGTCCATTTTAAAGACTTGCAAGAACATTGCTGTTGAAAGTAGTTACAGGGAAAATACTGTCCATAATTGGTACACCATTAAAATTTATTTAAGAGTCAAATCAACTCCCAGATAATTCTCATAAAAGATACTTCTCCATAGCAAGGGCTGCAAGTTTCGTCTTACAACCTACACCTATTTTTCAGTTGCAAGTCACTCAAACAGCAGCCCTTAGGGTGTTTAATAATGTGAGCAAAAGATTTATTATTATTATTATTATTTTTGTACTCAGAAATAGTTGAATTGTTTTTGCGCTAATTTAAAATCAAGTGTAAACATCAAAAATCCCATCATGAGAAACAGAAGGAAAAAATGATGAAATGATAACAACTAGAGACTAAAGCAGGATTCCAAATCCATCTTCTGAGCAGTGCTAAGTGAGGGCACCATTTGCCTCTCCTCGTGTTCCTTTTGCTCCAGGCTCTCAGATCATTACACAAGTATCTTGCTTGACCCAAGAGAATTGAATAAGCAGGAAACAATTTGAAAGTAGCAATTATTCATTAGTTTAGAGAGCAGAATTGGGCATTGGCCTTCTGACAGGTTATGGTTCTGTCTGTGACTTGAGCTTAAATTTACCTGATTATAAAATGGAAGCAGTAATATTTCTGCCTCTCAGCAGCATTGTATATCTAAATGGATGAGCAAAGGTAAAGTGCTTGTTCTCTGTGCACATACCTAAACGCAGCAGCAATGAGTGCCTCTTCTGAGGAATAATAATATCTGATAGACTGGTAACACCTAGAGTGAACTCTGCCTGACAATTGTCTTTGGTTTGTGTACTGAAAGCTTAGAAAGGTATTAAAAAGGATGGAAGATTGTACTAAAATGAACAGTGAAGATAATTTGTTGTGAATTGTCAAACCAGATTGAGATAGAAGTTGAGATCCCACTAGTTAGTGTGGGATTTGCTGCCTGTCTGCGTAGAAATTATCCAGCAGTATCTACTCAGTTATTCTTGAATTTGTAATTATTTTAGACAATAAAGCATTTTTTCCATCACATACTTGCTTATAAATGCACAGTGTCTTTTCCATCACTTTAAAGTATTCTGTTTGCCCAGATTTATTTTTGAAACTGTGAAAGCAGAATCTGAAATGCTGCTTCACAAAATATCTCCTCTTTTCCACAATTAAATTATTTTTTTTTTTTGCCTTTAATCATAAGAGACTGGTCTGACTGGGAAGAGCATCCCATGTGTGCAGTTTGCCTGTTCTGTGAACAACAAGCAGACACCACAGAAAAACTTTATTTTCACATGCAGGTAAGACTTGTTTTTAAATATCATTTCTTTCATCAGTTTGGAATAAAAAGTAGCATTTTAGCGCTTTTATTGAGGTCAAAATTGCTGCATTAGAATGCTGTCTCTAGAGCAGAACTAAGGCACTGCATGGACAGCATCAGCTCTCAAATATTCAGAGGAAACAAGTTTGTATTGAGAATATGAATTTCTGTTACTGCTGAGTGTACAGACACTGACACAGGCAATAAAGAGGTAGCAGCGGTTACAGATTTTGGGGAGTTCCTTCATTTATTTTTATTTGCATGAGTATATGCACATGTCTGTGTCAGTCTGGAAAAATGTAAGCAGTTCCTAACTACTAGGAATACTAGTAGTGGTAATGATTTTTTTTTTCCTTGCAGAAATCACATGGATTTGACTTTCTTAAAATAAAGTCAGAGCATGGTGAGTAAGATATGCTGTAATGGTCAGCATTTGCCACTAGTCTGAAGAAAACCACATCACAGGAATACTGGAAAACAACTGTATCAATTAGATTTTTCTTCAGAGATCTAACTTTTCCATTATGGAAACTGTTTCTACCAGTTGACAAAGGACAGCCAAGAACACTTTATTTTTCTGGAACTATTGTTGCTGCCAAGGATATTTCCTATTTTCCTCTGAACCACTGGATTTTTTCACAGATTACCTTTTGCCCACTCTGTGTTTTCCAAGCCCTGCTGCTAGAGCCTGTAATAATAAGTATTCCTATTACTATTATGATGATGATGATGTCTATTAAGACTTTCTTCCAACTTAGAAGGTGCTGCTCTGAGTTGTGTTTGGCCAGTGTTTGTTTTCTGCTGTAGACTGAGAGAAAGAAAAGCAATGGTAACTTTTAAGTTAAAAGAAGGGCCAGTTCCCCTGCAGCTGAGAAAAAAAGCATTTGTTCAGTTAATTTGCAAAGTTATAAAAATCAACCTTTTTACCTAATCCAAGAAAGCATTTCTAAAGTGCTTGTTTTCTACCACCTCCTCTAGGACTGAATTTTTATCAGCAAGTAAAACTAGTGAATTTCATCAGAAGAGAAATCCATCATTGTCGTTGTTACATTTGCCAGGAGAAATTTCAATCTAAAACAGAATTGATAAGTCATATGGAAGAGACCAAACACATTACATTCCTGCCAGCCAAGTCGACATGGGATCAACCACAGTAAGAGCTAACATGTTCCTTCCAGTATTTATGCTGCTACTTGATGTCATCTTTAAAGAATTAACCCCAAAGTTCTGGGTTGACACTCCTGCAGTGCCCAGAGCTCCCCAGAGATTCTCTTGGCCCAAATGAAGTAATAAATGGTCTCAGAGCTACTCAGAAGTAGAAATCCCTCTCCTGTCTGAAATGCAAAGGAGCACAGGAACTGTTCTCCCAGGTGCATCCAGGATGCAACATCCCCATACATTATCAACTTGTCTGTGCTAGCAGGTTGATATGCTAGAGGAGTTTCTTGTTGCTAAGTTGTCTGTATTGCAGAATTGTCTTATGAACAGTCATGCAGTTCAGTGAAGGACATAAATGATGCACCGTGAACATTTCCCCTCCTACTGGAGCCAAGGTTGGAAGTGCCCCATGCTGCCATCTCAAGTGCCCCATTTCCCCAAGGGCACTTCATGCCTGGAAAGGCCCCTGGCACCTAGTAAAGATACATGGTGGACGAATGGTCAGAGAAACAAACTGAACCCTTCCACACCACATATACACTGTATGGATAGATCCACAATGTCTACCTAATTTTAGGTATCAAAATCTTGTTCACTCTTGGTTTTCTTTATGGGAAATGGAAAGTGTCGCATGACACTAATTCAGATTTTAAGAAGGATATGTCTTCATAGGCAGCAGAGTACAAGGCAATCAGTGTCTTGACTTAAACATTTCAGTTCAGCATTTGATGTTGGATGAATCTGGCTGTGACAGTATGTAGATAAACAGGGGGAAGGACCTGTCTGTTTCCATCCCTTCTGCTCTCTGCCAGACTGTTCCAAGATGTATGGCAGGCTGATTGCTCACAATCCAGACAACCAGACTTTGTTATTTTTCCTTTTTTAAATCTAATCTCATAAAATGTGCTCAGATTCTTTGAAACAAAACATGTGACGTAGAGTAATATTCTAATTCATTTAATCTTGTTGTTTTCAGGTATTATTTTCCAACCTATGAAAATGACACACTCTTGTGCACACTGTCAGACAGTGAAGATCTGACAGCTGACGATAGTAGTGAAGATGTCCCTGTTGTAAGTGAAGATACATGTAATCTAAAAGCTCTTAAACAGAGCAGTGTTTTAAATCAGCTCCTGTATGAAGAGGAAAGAAGTCAGGAGAAACTTTGACCTTCAGTTACCATCACTGACCTTTGATTGGTTCACCTCCAAGACAAAAAAAAAAACCACATTATTTTATGAAAGTATGAGTATGGTTTACCCTATAAATGTACTGGGTAAATAGTACCTGAATGGGAATGCTAAATAAAAAATCATGTGTAAACATTTTTGGTTTATTTTCACCTAAGTTCTTACTTTATTTTAAAACTCAGTGCCAGATTTTCTGCTTAGTTCTCAGAATAATTTAGGCATTACTTACAAAAAGGTTTTTGTTCTTTTTTTTTTTCCGTAATATATCAGGTAGTTAAGGACATCTTGTGCAAGGCATGAAAAATTGAGATTGATTTATGTCATATATTAAACGATTGTTTTGATACATGAGCAGCTGAGTGATACTGCTATATGTTGTTATTGCTGTTAAAGAGCATATGGAAAAGAATCTGAGTTCAATTCTTGGTCTGCTACTTTTAACTTTAGACCTTCTTCAAAGTGAAAATGGATTTGGATATGTTTATTATTCATCGGTGTATTCATAAGATGTGCAGTGCCTGTTCTGAAAACTGGCTGAGAAACCTCAGTCAAGCTTTACTTGGCCCATATCTGCTTGCACAGTGTGCTCCAGATTAGGAACATCAAAAAGGAGCAGTGCTGTCGTGCTTGCACCAAAGATCCAAAGAATTTATACCAGGCTTCTTGAATGATCATAGGTGTAAGTAAGATCATAGGCATTTTTTGGATTGAGATTCAAAAAAGAGCAATGCAAACATTTAAGTCCACATTAAGATCTTTAAACTCTCAATTCAGGTGTCTGTTTAAGCTGCCATAATGCTATAGTATTGAAAGTTCTTCAAAAGGTCTTCAGTATGTCCAGAAACACTTCAGTCTTGCCAGGGTGAAGCAGCTCAGAGCATAGGTCCCTATAGAATGACGCAAACTAGATTTTTCCTGCCTCTTTTTCTCCTCTGAGATTTTACTGAAGAAGCAGTCCCAGAGTTCATACTTGGCTTTTTGAAATATCAGTAACTGTTTTCAAATTCGGTAGCGTGTTCCTTTTTCTTTAGCTCAGTGCTAGAGCACTTGCCCAGAATGTGGGAGCCTGTGTTTGAGGTTCGGTTATCCACCTGAGAAGATTCAAAGCCACAGTCCTGTCTTCTCACAGCTCTGACTGGCAGAGGCTGCTGTCAGTAAGAGCTGTTGTTTTTCACCATACGTTGATTGAGAAATAGACACAAGCTCCAGGGAGGGGAGCAGGGGCTAAAGCTCAAGCCTTGGCCCATGTTCTGACAAGCTTCCATACCCAGCCACATTCACCCTGCAATGTATCTGCATCTCCTTCACATTTTAATTGAACCTGCTCTCTCATGGCACGACCCATCATCCATTAGCTCCTCTCCCTTTGCTTCATTTTTATTTATTTTTTTTCTTAGGCCCAGATGTAAGGACCTAAGGTTTTACCTTAAAGTAAAACAACAGGATGCCAAAAATGTACTGAGAAAGATAGCAATTTCTGACTTTGCCAATAGGAAATGGGATAGGAGTGATTCAGGAGGTGCTGAGAATACAGCCAAAAGAAGGATACAGACATAGTCCTTTCTGCATTGACTTGGATTAAACTGTTCCGAAAATTCAGGAGGAATGGTATTTTTAAATTTTTAACATCTGACCATATTAAATGAGCTATAGTCTGTATTTTTCGCATTTGCAAGTCTTTTATTTTCATGCACTAAGAGGCTGTTGGTATTGATTTTCCTAATAGTTTTCTTCCCAAGCAGTTACTTTGTCCTAAATTAGAAGTTAATTCAGCTCCTTGCTTTTCCAGTCAGATTCTCAGCTGAGGTGGGAGTAAGAGTTAGTTGGGTTTACATGATAAGGGTGTGTTGAGCAACAGAAAAACTCAGCAGGAGAGCTATGGCTAAGTCAGCAGCACGTGGGTATGTTTTATAGCAAGGCCATCCATCTCAGAAGGGCACATTAAAGGGAAGATGAGAATTTTATTGAAATATCATAAAGTGAAATGGCAAAATGTTTCCTAATCACGAGGAATGTGATGCTGAGTCACTCAGATCTCTGCAAAATGAAGTCAAGAATGTTAATATCAGCAATATGGGATGGCTTCCATTCCTAATTGAAATTTGAAATAATTTATCAGCACAGAATTACAAGAGTATCTTAAGAAAATTTTTATAAATTTTATCAGTTGCTTGTCTTTTTTTTAAGTAAAAAGGAAAAGGTAACTAGAAAAAAACACACAGCAGTATAACTATTTACTGAAGATACATGGAACATGAGGAAGCAGATTAGAGTTGATCTTGTTGCTTTGAATGTGCACAGCAGGTAAAAAAGTAGGTTTAAAGTCTCAGTAGGTTCACAAAGTTGGGATACATTTTTGGGTAAAAGTTGAGAATCTTAATTTAGCACAATGCTGCTTAAAGGATTTTTGAGAACATACCGTATTTGTATCTATAATGGCCATATTTTTCCCTGGGCATTTATGTCCTCAAACAAATGCACAGCCAGTATCAGTGTCTGTTTTAAAGATGAAGTGTAATCTCTGCTGCAAGCTAGGGGATGCAGTTATGACTGCAGACAACATGCAGGTCAGGTACAATATGAGCAAATACTGTACTTCTAACAAATAGTTTTGCCATAAGTTGCCAAACATGTTAATTAGTATAAGCCAAGCCGCACTGTTTTAAGCCGAACACACATTTCTTACCACAAGGTTTACTCAGAGCCTAGTTTATAAATCTCAGTTACATTCACGCACTCCCATGGGTTAACACTCTAGTTTAGACATTTCTGAGTCAAAAGGGGAGAACAGCTTGTGTCCTGGTGACCAGTGCTCTCCCCTGCCTTGTTTGCACCTGCCTTTGTGAGGTCTTGCTGTTTCCAGGTTCTGTATTGCACTCATCTGGCATGCTGTGAAGGAGGCATCAGTGGCTGCTCCCAGGTGGCTAAACAGGAGCTGAAGTCAAAATACTGAAGCTCAGCCTCTGAGGTGGCTCTCTGCTGCTGCCATCCGTCAGATGGCTTCAGACCTGTGGCTCGATCTCTGCTGGTGAATGGTTGGTACAGTGTCTCTCTCCCAATTTACAGAGTATTTCAGTTGATCTAAATCTGAAAAAAAAAGTAGTGAATTGTGAACAGAAGTACAGTTATTTTCTTCAAAGATTGTTGGTTTCCACACTTGAGTGCCAGTCCAGAGTGGACACTGGGTATTTTGCAGTCCTCAGGAACAGCTACATCTACTGCCACTGAGCAGCACAAATTTCACAACTCCATTGTTGCACTGTCAAATGATTTTGTGTTATTTATATCTGTGTTATTTATATCTGTATTTATATCTGTCAATATATATGTATATCAACAGAGAAGATGGAGAAGGAAAGGTCCCTGAAGAAAAACTGTTTTTCATAGAGGCAACATGACAACTATTTTGCTTTTCCCAGGAGTTGTGGTGCAGTTGGGATGCTTTTTTGGTTTTAGGTACAATAGAAAGACTGAAGTATGTATGGTTAAATTATGCCCTCATCTACCCCTGCCAGATACATCAAGCTTAGGTAACAGTTCTCACATGGAACAAGGATTTGCAGCCTTGGAATGAGTTACAGCTGCCTTGTAATGGTCATTAGAAGTGCAGTGCAGTCAACTGCGCTGGTTGCATGAAGGCCCTTGTTCATGTCGTATTTGTTCCTTTCTTCCATGAGCACTGAATATAGCCATTATCCTCAAGGAAACCATTTTTTATTAGATGTTTTCTACTACTAAGCCATGCTTAATTTGTCTTCTTCCACCTATGGAAGTTATAGCACCTTTTGAATTTGATTTTTCATACACCTCAACCCTTGCTCATGAAGATGCAGTTTAGGTAACTCTTTTAGAAATGGCTGTTCTACCCAAGTTTGACACCTGTGATAAATTCATTCTCTCCATATTATAACCAGGGAAATTTACCATATTTGTAACATAAATTTCTACTTAGCATCAGTCATCTTTACACAGGTAGAAATGAAAGCATTTTCCTAGCACAACTGTTCTCCCCACCTGGTTTACCATTCAGGGACCAAAGAGCTGCTGGTGTTTAGGTGATTACATATGAGCATCTAACCAACGTGCCCTGTAGGTTCCGGAGACTCCTTCAGCTCACCAAAGTAAACATCAAAGACTCTTTTCAGTTCCTTAACCACACACATGTCATAAGAAGATGGGTC